>NC_090924.1:90713328-91323953 GCF_040938575.1 Ambystoma mexicanum | reverse complement strand
GGTGTGGATGGGTCCCTCAGGGGCAGTGACTGTGCAGCAGTTTGCTGCTCCCCTACCACAGCTTCCTCCCCGCCCTTCTTAACCACAAGAGACCACCTCGTCGCCAATGAACTGACCTGGTTCCAGGTCATGAAGACACGCCAAATCCACTGTCAATATGTAAGTTCCTTTATATTTGTTCCAGAAGGTAAGTCCAGTACATGTACATAAGAGAAAACACTGGACCATTCACACCTTGCCAAGCTCTCCTTCCAACTGCCTCTCTAGGAACCCTCGCCCAGGCTCCACTGACATCCCATGAACCCATCCAAGCATTCTGGGAAGCACTGGGTTACACATCCTATTAATCCACATTTTTTGTAAGGATCCATTTATGGCAATACATCGATCTAGAATGCGTGTACGAAGCATAGTGATGATTAAAGTAACACCCTCTGGTTATTTTGCTGAGATAATCCTTAACAGCTGCAGATTGCGTGTAACAAGGAGAGAGTTAAAAGTTTTCCTGCAATAAAAGAAATAGGCTAACATTTTGAATGCCCGCCCATGTAGGGCCCTGAATGACAGGGCAAAACATTTCATCCTCGGGTCTCCATAACTTATGACTCACACGGCTTACTGCATTGAGGCCCCAGCTACTTTATGGAACAAGATAACTGCCGTAACTGTAATTTGTGACTTACCTGAGACGCTTGGTTGCCTGCCACTGTATTTTATTACTTACCTGAGACCCTTTGGTCGTCTGCCACTGCATTTTTGTTACTAACCTGAGACCCTTGGTCGTCCACCACTGTATTTTGTTACTTACCTGAGACCCTTGGTCGTCTGCCACTGTATTTGTAACTTACCTGAGACCCTTTGGTCGTCTGCCACTGCATTTTGTTACTTACCTCAGACCCTTGGTTGCCTGCCACTGTATTGTGTGACTACCTGAGACCCTTTGGTCATCTGCCACTGCATTTTGTTACTTACCTGAGACCCTTGGTCGTCTGGCACTGTACTTGTAACTTACCTGAGACCCTTTGGTCGTCTGCCACTGCATTTTGTTACTTACCTGAGACCCTTGGTCGCCTTCCACTGTATTTTGTGACTTACCTGAGACCCTTTGGTCGTCTGCCACTGCATTTTGTTACTTTCCTGAGACCCTTTGATCGTCTGCCACTGCATTTTGTTACTTACTTGAGACCATTTGGTCAGCTCAGTGCCCTAAACTACCTTGCTCTCCTCTACTACCCACCACGATATGCCTTAATAAAACCCAGATAGCATCTCTACTGTGCTTTACCATATTCAGCACTGCCATCATTATGTCCGCTTATAAATATGCACTGTGTCTCACCATGGACAGAACAACAGACTTCGAGCCAGACTACCCCGCCTTTATGAGCCGATATGTCATAGCAATCAGGCTTCTAGCCCCCATTATAAACCTACCTCACGGTACACTATGCCACATCTTAACCTAACTGTACCCTGCAACTATACTACACAGCCCAAACTCATTCAAATAAAAACTCTAAACACACCTAATGTAACCATACTATCTAGTGCATTGATCAATGCCAGGTCCTTAGTGGCCCACGCGACTGAAATAGCAGACACTCTATTATCCGATAACCTTGACCTCTTGGCAGTCACTGAATCATGGCTACACGAAGCAGCAGGTACAGCACTCTCTCTAACTATCCCTGAAAATTACCAACTAATTAGAATGGATAGACCCAACAGCAAAGGAGGGGGCTTAGCTATTATAGCTAAAACCAACCTTGCTATCAGAATACAAGCATCTTCTCCTCTCAAATCATGCAAACTCCTCATAGCCAAATTGCCCATCTCCAACTGCCATACACTAACCATCTACCTAATGTACAGGCCACCTGGTCCCATTGGGACCTTCGAAGAAGACCTATCCAGTCTCCTAGCCAATAACACCAAAGACTTGTCACAAATCCTATTACTATGCAACCTTAACCTAGCATTTAACGACCCAAATGACAAACCAGCCCAATCTAGCCAATACGTTAGCTGAACACGGCTTAAACCAAAACGTTGCCACCCCAACTCACAATAAAGGAAGGACCTTGGATTGGGTTGCTACCCTAAATTGTCATACCGTTATTACCAAAATTAAACCCTAACACTGGACGGACCACTACCTCATCAACTTTACCTTAACTCTGAATATACAAACCAAAGAGAAAATTATGGCACCCCTCCTACCACTAGAGCCAAAACAAACATAACTCCAGACAACCTCCTACCATTGCTACTACCTACTATCAACACTCTTCCAAACAACCAGCATTCTGAGCTCCTGGTAGAAAGCTACAATAATGCTATGAAAACAGCAGTAGACACCATTGCTCCAATAAAACTTCAAAAAAGTAAACAACAAGCTCACCTAAATGCTTGGTTCACCCCACATCTAAAAGAACTAAGAATGCAAAAAAAGAAATTAGAATCTAAATGGCGCCATACCTCATCTGAAGAAAATAAACTGCAACTTAGACTCTTCGCTAATAAATACAAAAAAGAAATCCTACTTTCAAAAATAAATCTCTTTAATGAAAGAATTTGTAACGCAAGCTCCAACACTTGAGAATTATTTACCATTCTAAGGGAGCTGGAATCCCCCATACCACCACCCGACAATATTGCTAAAGACAAACAATGGTGCACCAGCATCCAAAATGCCCAGGGAAATAAAATTAAGACACTCCAAACTAAAATTGGCTTTGAAAGACTCCCTAACTCCAAATGAAACATCACTTATCACCATCCAAATGACCACTAACTCACCTAGCCTCAACCAATTCAAATTCAAAAAAATATCCATCCCGGAAACTGAAAAGATCATCGCATCCCTCAAACCACCCAATTGTAAGGGAGACAGTTGCCCAGCCTAGCCCAGTTAATTAAGGATGCCCCAAGAGATCAAGCCCCCTTCAAAACCAAACTGATCAATGCCTCCTTTTCCTCCAACACCATCCCAAGTAACCTAAAAGAGTCCTGGGTCCTATCCCTCCTCAAAAAGCAAACTCTAGACCCGGCCATTCCTCCACTCCTAGGCACCCGTCAATCAGGATTCAGGCTGCAGCATGGCACAGAAACTGCCTTAATTGATCTTAAGTACAGATTGACGAACTCAATGACAATGGAAACACTGCCATGCTACTCCTCTCCTTGATCTGTCGGCGGCCTTTGATCTGGCGGATCACGCAGTGCTGTGCAAACATTTGGCATCGGCTGCCCACTTTTCAAATGAGGCTATAGCCTGGATCCAATCATTTTTGGACAACCGCACAATGAGAGTTTTGTCAACATTGGCATCAGCAGACCCTATCAAAATAACCTGTGGTGTACCCCAAGGTTCTTGCGTCTCGGCAACTCTATACAATTTCTTTACCAAGCCCCTATTTGACAAATTGGACAGACCTACACCTACACAAATTATGCAGACGACACCCAGATCCTCATTCCCCTTTCGGGCAATTTCAACATAGATACGGCCTTGGTAAATAATATATACCTAATCATTCAGGCATGGATGGCCACACATGGACTATGCCTGAATGATGATAAAACTGAAATCCTACTCCTCTGATCCACTGCCAACTTAAAAAAGCTTAGCGCCGACTACACTGCATTTAATATTGATGGCAACATAATCACAGTTTCCAAATCTGTGAAAACACTAGGCTTCTACCTTGACTCAGCCCTAACACTAAAGAAACAAGTTAACTCCATAGCATCCTCCACAGCCTACATCTGCAAGCTCATTAGGGCAAGCAGAGCCTTCCTCAACCAAGCCAGCTGTATATCATTGCCAATGTCCTAATACTTTCTAAACTTGACTATTGCAATGCTCTGTATTTGGGAGCTAACAAATACATCATTGACAAACTCCAAACATTACAAAACAACGCCCTTAGAACTGCCCTCAACTTACCTTCTAAAGAACACATTTCTAACACTAGAAGAAAACACAAATGTCTCAGAATCTGCGACAGAATCTCACTTAAGAAAGCTTCACTCACCTTCAAATGTCTTAATAATGCAGCCCCCCCCTTACCGGTAGCAAGAATTGCAAGAAAAACTTCCATTCGCCCTACCAGAACCGCCAACTCCTACTGCCTTCAGATACCCAAATTTAGACTAAAAAAAACAGGCGGCAGTAGGTTCCCAGTTAAGGTGGCCCAATACTGGAATGCCCTCCCACTTGACATTGATTGATTGATTGATTGATTGATTGATTGATTTATAGAGCGCTTTACACCAAGGCGCTGTACAATGGAACAACAAAATACAGAGTAATCACAACAGATAACATTGTGAGCAAAAATTACAACTTGAATCATTCAACAAAACAGTGCAAAGAGCAATTAACTGAGAGGGGGGAGTGGAGTGGGAATAGGAGTGTTGAGGGCGGACAGGAGAAGGATTGAATGAGTGAAAAGGAAGTGCGAATAGGAGTGGTGAGGGGGGCAGGAGAAGGATTGAATGAGTGTGAAAGGAAGGGAGAGAGAGTGTAATGGGAGAAGGGAGAGAGGAATTAAAAGAGGGGAAAAACAGAGGGGGGAGTAGAGAGGGCAGGGGGGGGCTTCAAGGTGGGGAATGGAGGAGGAGGGATTTAAGGGAAGTGAATGAGGTGAGGGCAGTGGAAGAGCAGATTGAGAGGGGGAGAGAGTTCCAGTGAGTGAGGAGCAAGGAGTTGGAAGGAGCGGAACCGGGAGGAAGCGCAGGGGGAAGGAGGTACAGTGGTACAGTGAGAAGGAAGTGGTCAGCGGAACGAAGGGAGCGAGAGTGGGAGTAGAAGGAGAGAAGGGAGGAGAGATAAGGAGGAGCAAGACCATGGAGGGATTTGAAAACAAGGCAGAGAAAGTGGAATTTTAGTTGTAGCCAGCAAAGGTGAGAGAGCGAGGAGGAGATGGAGTCGCGGGAGGTAAGGAGACAAAGGATACGAATAGCAGAGTGGTACATGGATTTAAGAGGGGCAAGATGAGATGCGGGAAGTCCGAAGATTAGAGAGGAGCAGTAGAAGAGGTGGGAAAAGATGAGAGAGGAGATTAGGAGTTTGGTAGCGTGGAATGTGAGGGAGGGGCGGATTTTGCGAATATTGTAGAGGTGGTATCGGCAGGAGCGGGAGGTGAGTGAAATGTGTTGCGAGAAGGTGAGAGAGGAGTCAAATAGAACGCCTAGATTGCGAGCATGGGTGGAGATAGGGAGATTGGCGGGAGGAAAGTGGATGAAAGGAGGGGGAAGAGTATTAGAGGGGAAGAAAAGGTCTTCGGTTTTATCGGTGTTAAGAGAGAAAAAGCAGGAGGACATCTAGTTCTTGATGGCTGTGAGACAAGAGGAGAGTTTAAGGTGGAGGTCAGGTGTGAAGGAGGAGAAAGAGAAAAAGAGTTGAGTATCGTCGGCATAGAAATGATGGGAGATGCCAAAGGAGGAGATAACAGGGGCAATGAGGGAGGTGTAGAGAGAGAAGAGGAAAGGACCAATTACAGAGCCTTGAGGAACACCGTAAATAAGAGGGAAGGAAGGAGAGGTCTGGCCTCTCCAAGAAACAGCAAAGGAACGGGAGGAAAGGTAAGAGGATAGCCATTGTAGAACAGGGCCTTTGAACCCGAAGGAGGAGAGAGTGTGGAGCAGGAGTGGGTGATCGACAGTGTCAAAAGCTGCAGAAAGATCAAGGAGAATAAGGATAGAGGATTGCTTAGAATCACGAGCAGAGAGGAGCGAGTTAAGAATACAGGTGAGAGCAGTTTCAGTGGAATGGTTGGGAGGGAAGCCAGATTGGAAAGGAGGAAGGAGACAGGAAGTAGAGACAAAGGAGGAGAGTTGAGAGTAGGCAAGGCGTTCAAGGAGTTTAGAAAGGAAAGGCAGAAGAGAGACAGGTCTGTAGTTAGCAGTGAGCAGTGGATCAGCAGAGGGTTTCTTAACAATAGGAATAATCGTTACATGCTTGAAAGCAGAGGCAAAGGTAGATGAGGAGAGGTAGGAGTTGAAGAGAGTGGTAAGGTAAGGGATAAGAAGAGGGTAGATCTTAGGGATGAGAATGGAGGGAGAGGGAGAGGGTCAGAGGGGGCGGACGTGGGGTGGGCTTTGGATAGAAGTGAGGAGACGTCAGAAGGGGAAACCGATGAGAAGGCAGACATGATGGAAGAGGGAGGAGAGGGGGGAGGAGGAGAGAGGGAGTCAGGGAGGGAGTTAATTTTTTGCCTGAGTGTGATGATTTTGGAGGAAAAGTAGTTAGCAAAGTCAGAGGGAGAAAGTGTGGAGTTGGATGATGGATCAGGAGTGAGAGGAGAGAGAAGGCGGGAAAGGGTTTGAAAAATCCGATGGGATGCTTGAGACTGAAGAAGGTTAGAGTAGTAGGAGGATTTGGCCGTTGCATTTGTATTTGTATTTGTTTTATTTATATAGCGCAGACTTGGCCCAAGGGCAACCAGGTGCATATCTTAGTCGAACGTTACATACATGCATAACATATAATCACAGTGGTCAACAGAATTGTCAAAGAGTATACAATTGACGTTACAGGTCAAGGTGACAAGCAAACGCAGTAATGAAAGAGTGCAACAAAGCAAGGTCTCAGAGGTGGCCTGTCAGGTACAAAAGAGCTGTTATTGGTGAGATGTGGCTAACCAAAGCTTGGCTTTGTGTTTGAATAAATTGAATGAAGGTAGAGTTCTGATAGAGAGTGGTATGGTGTTCCAAAGCTTGGCTGCCAGGACAGGGAAGTTGGTTCCCCCAGCAGATTGGAGTTTGAATCTAGGGATCGCAAGACCTTGTGATTGTGCAGATCTAAGTGCTTGCGAGGGTATGTACTGGGTGAGTCGCGCGACTAGATATGTAGGGGCCTGATGGTTTACACATTTGTATGTGAGGGCCAGTGCTTTCAGGGAGATCCTTTTGGCGACGGAAAGCCAATTGAGGTTCTTCCTGGTATCTGAGATGTGGGCAGATCGGGGGATATTGAGGGCCGCTCTAATGGCATTGTTTTGGGTACTTTTTTTGTTACTGCAAAGCTCTGTACCAAGGCACTAACCAAGGACCTGTCTCTCTTCTGCCTTTCCTTTCTAAACTCCTTGAACGCCTTGCCTACTCTCAACTCTCCTCCTTTGTCTCTACTTCCTGTCTCCTTCCTCCTTTCCAATCTGGCTTCCCTCCCAACCATTCCACTGAAACTGCTCTCACCTGTATTCTTAACTCGCTTAACTTGGTTAGTGCCTTGGTACAGAGCTTTGCAGTAATCCAATTTGGACATAATCAAGGTCCTGGCCAAGGTGATGCAGTTCTGCGTGGTTAGGAACGGGCGACAGGCTGAGATCAATTTGCAAGTGTAGGGAGATGCAGCAGCCACAGCGTTGGTTTGTCTAGTGAGGGTCAGGGAGGAATCGAGGTAAATACCCAAGGTTTTGGTGTCTTTGGATACTTTAATTAGATTGCTGTCAATGTTGAAGGAGCCGAACAGGGGACTCAGTTTGTTGAGTCTCTGTTGCGTCCCTAAGATGAGAAGCTTGATCTTGTCATCATTGAGGCACAGTTCGTGCTGGGCCATCCAGGCTTGGATGACAAGGTAGATGTCATTAAGGGCTTTAGAGTCAGTAATGTAGTCACCAGTGATAGGTATGAGTATCTGGGTGTCATCAGCGTAATTCGTGTAGGTGACGCCCAGATAATCAAGCACATCAAATAGAGGTTTGGTGAACACATTGTAGAGAGTTGGAGAGACACAGGACTCTTGCGGGACACAAGGGACTGGTGTAGGATCGGCCGATGAGGTTGGTGAAAAAACTCTCATGTGCCTGTTGTCGAGGAATGACCTGATCCAGTTGGAGGCATTGTCAGAGAAGTGGGCAGCGGACTTCAGATGCCGACATAATATTTGGTGATTGACCAAATCGAAGGCAGCAGATAAGTCCAATAGTAGTAAGAGGGCCAATTTGCCATTGTCTTTAAGGTCATGGATTTGAGTTTTAAGGTCAAGAAGAGCTGTCTCAGTCCCGTGCTTAGGTCTGAAGCCAGATTGTCTTAAGCCGAGGAGGTTATGAGTTTCCAAGTAGTTCTGAATCTGCAGGTATGCTGCTCTGTCAAGTATTTTGAGTAAGAACAGTACAGTAGTGATAGGTCTGTAGTTTGTTGGTGTTTCCGGGTCTAAGTTTGGTTTTTTTAGGAGAGGGATAACCCAGGCGTCCTTTAAGTTGTTGCGTTCCGTTCCAGTTAAGAATTAAGAGTTAATGAAGGTGGTTATAAAAGGAGCGAGGTCATGTGCCGCTTCCTTAATGATAGGTGCTGGGAAAGAGTCGCCTTGGCAATTAGATGGTTTGAGGTTGCGAATGATGTTTTCGACCTCGGGGATAGAGAGTGGGGTGAAGCTAAAAGGAGTGTGAGAAAAGGATGCCGTCAGAGTAATGGATGATTTAGTGGAAGGGTTGGTGAGTAAGGTGGTTTGTTTGGCGTTAATTTTCGATTGCAAGGTGGTGATTTTGTTGAGGAGGGCGTTTTGGATGTTATTGCACCATTTACTGTCTTTAATACAGGTATCAGGTGCTGGAGCGGGGGATTCCAGTTCTTTAAGGATTTTAAATAGCTCCTTGGTGTTGGATTCCGCTTGGGTGATCCATTGGTTGTAAGTCTCCTTTTTGGCTTGTAAGATTGCTTCCTTGTAGTTATGGGTGGTGATGATAAGGCGATCTTTGTTGGAGTCACATGGGTGGCTCCGCCAAAGTGATTCTGCCTTGCGTTTTTCTTTACAGAAAGTTCTTAACTGCGGGGTGAACCAGGAGTTCAGATGGGCTTGTTGTTTAGCTTTCCGTAGTTTGAGCGGTGCTATATTATCGATGGCTTTAAGCAGTGTTTGATTGAAGATATCTACTAAGACTGTGGGGTCGTTATGTTGAGTCATGCTGTTATCCAGGATGGGAAGGATAAGTGGGACTAGTTTATCTCTGGTGATGTCTTTTTTATTCCTTGTGGGAATGGCAGGAGCTATCAGAGGAATGGTGAGCGGGTTGGTTGCTGGTAAGTGGAAAATGATGATGTGGTGGTCAGACCAGGTGCAGGCGTCGTTGGAACCTTATGGTGGTGTTACAGTTAAGATCAGTAATCCAGTCGAGCGTTCTGCCCTTAGTATGGGTGGGTTCGTCGATGCGTTGCTGGAAGCCTAAATTAGCTAGTGTGGTAGCGACCTCAGAGGCCAGGTGATCCTTAGTGTCGGTAAGGCCAAGGTTGAGGTCTCCTAGAAGCAGTACCTGAGAGTTGGGTTTAGTATTGACTGTCAGGATGGCTGTGATCTCATCTATGAAGGCACTGAGTGGTCCTGGAGGTCTATAGATGAGGTGGAGAGTTGCAGTGTTGGTAGGAGAGAGGGTGAGTTTCACAGAAAGGGATTCTGCAGAACTAAGCTCAGTGTTGGGGATGATTCTAAGTGTGATGTTGTTTCTATGTATGAATGCGACTCCGCCTCCTTTGGATGTAGAATGTCTGTAGTCGTTAGAGTAGTCGTTAGGGATGGCGAGGGCAAGAAGTGGGCCTGAGGCTGCATGTAGCCAAGTTTTGGTGATGGCTACAAAGTCGAGGTTATGAGTGGTAATAAGGTCAGAGATGTCCAGCGCATGTGCCGTAATAGATCTGGCATTAATAAGGGCACCCTTGAGTTCTTTGGTGGAGATGGTGCTGTGGGAAGGTGGTATCTTCTGCGAAGTGGGGAAAGTAGAGGTAGTGTGTATGTGCTGCGTGCACGGGTCACGATGGGCCCGAGGCAGTCTAGATCCAAGTCTGAGATTCCTGAGTTGGAGCGTGCAAGATTGATTAGGTGTCGGTTTAGTGGCGAAGTGTTGGAGCCATTGGGCAGGGTCGTTGAGGTATGTGTTGCTAGGGAGCATTGTGAGATAGTATGTGGTCGAGTGATGAAGGTTGCTCTTAACAGTGCTAGATGTGTGGGAGCAAAGGGATGGGGTGATGAAGAGCCCTACGATGATAGCGACAGTAGGCAGTGACTGCATGTCGTGATCCCAGTGTCCAGGTTGCATGCGCAAAAGTGTAATCAGTGACTCAAAGGCAGTGGTTCAGCTAGGCCGCCTAGGTAAGTACATGTGCAAAAATGCAATCAATGACTCAAAGGCAGTGGTTCAGCTAGGCCGCCTAGGTAAGTACATGTGCAAAAATGCAATCAATGACTCAAAGGCAGTGGTTCAGCTAGGCCGACTAGGTAAGTACATGTGCAAAAATGCAATCAATGACTCAAAGGCAGTGGTTCAGCTAGGCCGACTTGGTAAGTACATGTGCAAAAATGCAATCAATGACTCAAAGGCAGTGGTTCAGCTAGGCCGACTAGGTAAGTACATGTGAAAAAATGCAATCAATGACTCAAAGGCAGTGGTTCAGCTAGGCCGACTAGGTAAGTACATGTGCAAAAATGCAATCAAATGACTCAAAGGCAGTGGTTCAGCTAGGCCGACTAGGTAAGTACATGTGCAAAAATGCAATCAATGACTCAAAGGCAGTAGTTCAGCTAGGCCGACTAGGTAAGTACATGTGCAAAAATGCAATCAAATGACTCAAAGGCAGTGGTTCAGCTAGGCCGACTAGGTAAGTACATGTGCAAAAATGCAATCAATGACTCAAAGGCAGTGGTTCAGCTAGGCCGGCTAGGTAAGTACATGTGCAAAAATGCAATCAATGTCTCAAAGGCAGTGGTTCAGCTAGGCCGACTAGGCACGTACATGTGCAAAAATGCAATCAATGACTCAAAGGCAGTGGTTCAGCTAGGCCGACTAGGTAAGTACATGTGCAAAAATGCAAATGCTTTACAGCGTGCATATGCGCAATTTAGGAGAGGCAGACATGCATAGTCTACTGCTAAGATATGGATAGTACCATGTTGGCGTGTGCACTCACGAGCGAGAGTGGGGAGTGGCTTATTAACCAGTAGTTAGGACGAGGATGTCAGGCATGGCTTGATCATGCTAGGCTCAGCTAGGTTAAGGCAGCGAAGAGTCTTACCACGTTTATTGTTGGTCGAGCAAGGTTTGTGCATGTTCTAAAGTCAGGTGTGCATCCGCAGCTGGAGCGAGTGAAATCGGGAAGTGCTGCGGAGAAGAGTTGCAAGAGAAGAGTTGTAAAGTGCGTGGTAAGAGAAGTAAGAGGTTTGATTAGAAAGCGAGGGAGTTTTGAGCCAGAGTCTCTCTAATCGCCTGAGGAGGCGCCGCATAGAGCGGAGATGGGAAGTAAGGCAGGGTTGAGAAGGTTTCGGAGTAGGGCGGAAGAGAGCAAGGGGGTAGAGTTGGTCTAGGGCAGTGGAGATAGAAGATGAAAGGGAAGAGAGAGCATCATCGGCAGAGAGTAGTGCAAAGTCTTGGTGAGATGGAAGAGAAGAAGAGCAAGTGTCAGAGAAGAGGGTAGTGTCGAAATCACGCAGGTCACGACGTGAGTAGATTGGAGGGGAGGGATTAGTATTAGTGGAGGGTGAGAGAGGAGAAAGGGAGAACGAGAGTAAGGCATGGTCAGAGAGATAAACAGGAAGAGAAGAGACAGGGGGGGAGGAGGTATAGGAGGAGTTGAAGATGAGGTCAAGAGTGGAACCAGAGGAGTGAGTAGGCGATGAAGGAAGGGGGGAGAGGAGGTAGGAATCAAGGATGGAGAGGAGGGGAGAAGATTGGCGGAGAAGGAAGATGGATATTAAAGTCGTCAAGTGCAGTTAGAGGAGAGGGGGAGGGAGAAATAAGTGAGAGGAGGTGATCCGGGTCTTCAAAGAAGGAGGAGAGAGGGACAGGGGGACGGTAAACGATCAGGAAGGAAATAGGGTGGGGAGAGGAGAAAGACTTGTAGAGGAATTCAAAGGAAGGGAAAGAGGGGAGAGTTGGAGATGAAGAGGAGGACATGTATTTGGGGTGGTACAGGAGACCGATGCCTCCACCACGGCCAGAGGGGTGGGGGGTATGGAGGAAAGAGGAAAAAGAGGTCATTAAGGAAGTGGGGACAGAGGTGTTATGAGGGGGAATCCAGGTTTCGGTTAGGCAGAGGAAATGAAGGTTAAGACGAAAGAATAGATCAAGGGTAGCAGGGGTTTTGTTACAGATGGATCTGGCATTCCAGAGAGCAGTGTTCATGAGGGCAGTGTGGCTAGCAGTGGGGGGGGGGTAGAGAATGTAAGGGCGGTGAGAAAGGGAAGGAGGGTGGCTGAGGGAGTGGGGGAGAGGATAGTGAAGAGGACTAGGCATAAGGAGGAAAGAGGAGAGTAGAAGGGAGAGGAGGAGGAGGGGTAAGGGAGGGGATAGGGGGGGAGGGGAGGTGGAAAGGAGATATGGCGGATCGCATAGGGTCAGGGGGAGCAGGTAGTGGGGATTCAATTTGGGGAGTCCAAGTGAGGATGGCGTCAAAGGTGGACTCGAGTCAGTGGTGAGAGACAGCCGGAAGGAGCCAAAAGAGTCACAGGGTGTAGGTTCTCGAGACTGCGATTGGAGAAGTCCAGGTGCTTGAGGCAGGAAAATGAGGTGGTAATTCTGAATTGTAGCAAGGTGGTCACGGGTCCAGGGCTGAAGGATGACCGGCAGGAATCAATAGGGACAGAGGGAGTAGGCACTCAAGGTAGTGGTTGGAGGAGAACTGGTGCCTGAGGCTAGAAAGGGAGTAGCAGATTCTGGCCGCTGCACCTGAGTGTGAGCAAACGGGTTACAAGGAGGTCACGGGACCAGTGCAGAGAGATGACCAGCAGGAGCCCAGAGAGTCATAGGGAGTAGGTACTCAAAGTGATGGCTGGGGGAGACCAGGGGACCGCTGTGGGTGGTATCAGGGTAGAATGAAGAAGCTACCACAACGCAGGGGCAATACGTTTTTTCGTTGGCAAGGTGGCCACTGAGGAGGTCCTGAAGTTGGTTCCAGGTGTGGTTGGATGCTCACCAGGGCTCCGCGTAGTGGAGAAGGGGGCCGTTGAGGAGTCGGGGCGCCTAAGAACCACAGAGGGGACTCGCAGTGCCGTCCCGTCTCGGCCGGAAATGGAAGGTGGAGGTTCCAGGGGATCCGATGACTGATCCAGGCACTTCCGCAGGCTTACCAGGATTGGCGTAATGAAGGAGGGGGCCAACAAGGAAGCGCAGCACTTCAGAGCTGCAGAAGGGACGCTCAATGCCGCCCCATTTCCGCCCGGGTATAGGGGGGGCAGGAGACAAATGGAGGCTCCAGGAGGGTCCGACTCTGACTCCGCGAGCGGCCGCAGGCTCACCAGGACCCCATGGAGTGGAGAAGGGGGCTGGTGGATGAGCGGAGTGCACCGAAGCCGCAGAGTGAACACACAGAGCTGTCCTGAGACTGTCCGGACACAGGAAGGGTGGGAGCCAGATAGATGTCCTGAGAGGATTCTGAAGCCTGCACAACGGACGGTCGCAGGCTTGGTCGGACCCTGTGTAGTGCAGAAGGGGCTCACGAAGCAGCGATGCAGGTCCGCTGGGACCCCGTGCGTGGAAGAGGGGGGGTCTGAACCCTGTGTGATGAAGAGGGGGCTCCAAGGGCCGTGGGGAGCCCAGCGATCAGGAGAGATCCCGAAGCTCGTCTGATGCTGGTTCCATGGATGGCTGCAGTTGCACCAAGTCCCCGAACCAAGGAGAGGCGGTCCGGGGGCTGTATAGGGTGTGTGGAGGTTCCAGAGGTTGCCGCTGGCACCGGGTGTGCAGTGGCAGGAGGGGATGACTGCTGCCTTGGAAGTCTGCGAGGCGGGAAGAATCCCGTAGGGACGGCCTGATGACAAAGCGGGAGGAGGCCGTCCCGAGGCTCGAGCCGAGGTCGCACAAGGTGGATCCGATTTTCGCTGACCACCTGGACGCCTTGTGTGGAAGAGGAGGGTCCGGACCCCGTGTGATGAAGAGGGGGCTCCAAAGGCCGTGTGGAGCCCGGTGGTCAGGAGAGATCCCGAAGCTGGTCTGATGCTGGCTCCATGGATGGCTGCAGATGCACCCAGACTTCAAACCAAGGAGAGGGGCTCCGGGGGCTGAATAGGGTGTGTGGAGGTTCCGGGGGTTGCCGCTGGCGCCGGGTGTGCAGTGGCAGGAGGGGATGACTGCCGCCTTGGAAGTCTGTGAGGCGGGAAGGATCGCATAGGGCTGGCCTGATGACACAGCGGGAGGAAGCCGCCCCGAAGCTCGAGCCGATGTTGCTCAAGGCGGATCTGATGTTCTCTGGAAATGCAGTCAGAGGGGCCTCAGAAGGTAAGTAACTGGAACGGAGGAAGGAAAACTGCAAATTGCAGTTTATACTGTTTTAATTTTAGAATGATTCAGCCTGATTGAGGAGACGTGGGCTCAGTCAGCCACGCTCATGCGCCCCCTGGTGGTTCACCCCCTTAGGTGAACGTAAACAGCTAATGGTCGTCCTGCGTAACACGGCTGGTGTTTCAGCGTAGACCAGTCTTACTACAGCTTTAGACGGAATATACTCGCACGGCTACATTCCACTGACCCCCAAGATTAACCATGGACCAATCCATACCTGACTGTACATATGTTTATTCTTTAACTGACTCATCGTGATGTCAAGTATATGATTATACTTGACTTTGACATGTACTGATGTAATGTATATAATTATACTGTGCCTTGTAACTAAGTTTTTAAGCAATCTTGTTTTCCTGCTCTCTGTAGCGCCCTGTTACCTTTGGGTTTGGCACGCCATATAAAATCAATAAACAAACAAACAAACATAAAACAGCTCCCAATTTAGGATGAATATATAAGCCAAAATGGCAAAAGGAGGACATTTTTCAGGACATGTAAATATGCCCCAAGGGTCACTCAAAAGGTTAACTGGATTGTGCAAAGAACGAAAAGTTGCAGATAGGGATGGCTCTAGCTTCCAGCTGTATTGCAGCATACGATGATTGTGTGTCCATGATTAAGGAGTTAGAGGTACAGTCAGGTGCTGTGGGCGTTGGAAAACACCGACATTGGCGTTTTTGCTCTGTTTTGTATGGAGTTTGAGCAGGCACAGCATAGGCCTTTAGACAGCTGTCTCTTCAGCCTTCTAGTACAGGCTGCTTGTCCTCTATTGGGCAACCTCCCATATCTCAGCCATGAAACTTCACAAGGAACTATATTAATAATGTGTTATATTTCTATAGAGCTTTTGCCAAAGCGGTTTACATAGCACATACTTGTATACTTTTTTTAGTTGGTACTCCTTTCATCGACCTCAGGAGGATGAAACTCTGAGTCATCCTTGCCATAATTCAAGCCTGCGATATGCAGATCACACCGGTAGGGAGTGCTTAACTCACTGAACTCACTGAGAAATGTTAGCAGCATATAAGAGAACTATGCAAAGTCTTGATTAATTAATATTGATTCCTCTCGGGCTCAATTTATTATGAAAGGCTTATAGCGATTTTGTGCACTGTCTTTCCAAATGAAGATCCTCGTGGGCGACTTGAATTGAAATTGGTGTTTTTCCATAGATATCCGGGTGCCTACATGGAGGTGAATGATCCGGGTTTGTTTTTTTGTTTGTTTGTTTATTTGATAATGCGCGCCAAACCCTTAGGTAGCTGGGTGCAATGGTTACAAGAATATTTGAAGCTAGGTTACAACATAGAAAAGGTGAGTACAGAGTATAATACAGTTACAGAGCATACAATAGGAGTGCAAGCTACAGGTAAAATGATGAGGGTACAATGCACACATGGTATCAGGAGAGTCATGCACATGAAGTCAAACAGAGGTATGGAAGCTAAGTTACCATGTAACAGGTAGGTGCGGAGCATGAGGCAAATACAGAACATACAGTAAGTGTGCATGAAGCAGGAGGAGTAGTATGGTAGAGTTCAGAAATGGCGTCGGGGATATAGTGCGCGTGGAGTTGCGCGGAAAGTCCTAGGGTCGGGAATGTCAGCGTGAGGTGGGTAGGTGATCAAGTTTGGTAACAGAAGCTTCTTCTGGTCAGTCTGTCCGAAAGATAGGGAGATGCAGTGTTGTTCAGGCATTTCAAGGCGAGTGATACCGTTTTAAGGAGTATCCTATCACTAATTTTTAGCCAGTGCTGGTCTCTTCTGAAGTTGGATATGTGCTCTCTGCATGGTATATTCAAGGCTGCTCTCAGGGCGTTGTTTTGTAGTATTTGTATTTTGTTAAGGATTTTTTTGTTGGCACCTACATAGAGGGCATTACAATAGTCTAATTTAGACATTATTAATGCATTGGCAAGCGTGATGCAGCTGGCTTCAGATAGAAATGGTCTGCAGGCCCTAATCAGTTTACAGGTATAAGCTGTAGATGAGGCCAAGGAGCTGACTTGTTTTTTTAATGTTAGTGTAGAGTCAAGGCAAAAGCCTAACGTTTTTACCTCACTTGTAACTTTAATATTGTTGCCATCGATGTTAAATGCTGCGTAATTGGGGATAAGTTTCATTATATTATGTTCAGAGCCCAGGATCAGAATCTCAGTTTTATCGTCATTCAGGCAGAGGCCATTTGAGGCCATCCATGCCTGAATGAGGAGGTATATCTTGTTTACCAGAGCCATATCTTCCACAAAGTTGCCCGATAGAGGTATGAGGATCTGGGAGTCATCAGCATAATTGGTGTATGTGACGCCCAGCCTGTCAAGTTTATCGAAGATTGGCTTGGTAAAGATATTGTACATTGTTGGTGAGATGCAAGAACCTTGTGGGACACCACTGGTGATTTGGATTGGGTATGCTGAGGATGAAGGGGAGAACACTCTCATCGTCCGGTTTGCTAGGAAGGATTGTACCCAGGCTATGGCATCACTCGAGAAATGTGTTGCTGAAGCTATGTGTTTGCATAACACTGCATGATCCACCAGGTCAAAAGCTGCCAATAGGTCGAGAAGGAGTAGCATAGCTGTTTCACCTTTTGTCCTTCAACTCGTCGATTTGTGTCTTTAGATCAATTAAGGCTGTTTCAGTCCTGTGTTGTGGTCAGAAGCCGGATTGGCGCAATCCTAGTAGGAGATTGGCCTCAAGGTAGCTTTGAATTTGGAGGTAGGCTACCCTGTCGATGATTTTGAGGAGATATGGGACCGCTGTAATGGGTCTGTAATTAGTAGGAATGGCCTGATCTAAGGTTTGTTTCTTGAGAAGTGGTAGCACCCAAGATTCTTTGAGGTTGATGGGGACAGTGCACAAATTGAAGGAAGCATTATTAAGGTTGGAGAGAAAAGGTGCTAAGTCTCTAGCTGCATCCTTAATTATTTGTGCTGGGCAACTGTTACCCTGGCAGTTAGAGGGCTTCAGTGATAATATCACCTTTTCAGTTTCCATTATGGAGATATTGGTGAATCTGAAAGGTGTAGTTCTATTTGGAGTAGTAGTGGGTGGGGTGTAATGTGTCTCAGAGGATCGCAAGGATGCTTTTTTGTTAGCTATTTTGGACTGCAGGGTAGCTATTTTGTTAGCTAGAGCATTCTGGATGCTGGTGCACCATTGTTTATCTTTTGGGATATTATCTGTGGGTGCAATAGGATTTTCCATTTCGCGCAGGATGGAAAAAAGCTCCTTAGTGTTAGAGTTAGCCTTAGTGATTCTTTCATTGAAAGTATTCCTTTTAGTGAGGATTATTTCTTTCTTGTACAAGTTTGCAAGATTGGTTAGTAAAGTTTTGTTCTCAACAAAGGGTGAGTGACGCCAAATGGCTTGGAGTTTCCTCTTTTGAAGCCGTAATTCTTTTAGTTGGGGTGTAAACCACGTGTTGAGGTGTGCCTTTTGTTTGCCATTGTGTAGTTTGACTGGTGCAATAGCGTCAAGGGCCTTAGTCATGGTGTTGTTGAAGGTCTCTACTAGTTTGTTGGGGTCAGAGTTATTAGTAATGGAAGAGACGGTAGGTATGAGTAAAGGAGGTCATTTTTCAGCTGTAATATCTTTTTTACTTCTAGTAGGTAATGGTGGTGCTATATCAAGATTTGTGGATTTTTGGGGCTCTATGGAGGCCCAGAAACCAATGAGATGGTGATCGGTCCAGTGTTGAGGGGTTATTTTAGTAATAGTGGTAGAACAATTCGAGTTGGCTACCCAGTCTAATATCCGTCCTTTCATGTGAGTGGGGGCGAGGACTTTTTGGGTCAGGCCGTTTTCCTGTCAGGATAGTTTCAATGGAATGGGCCTGCTTATCCTCCGGGTCGTTGAAGCCCAAGTTAAAGTCTCCTAGCAGTAGGAGCTGTGTGGTATTTGTAATGTTATTTGAAAGGAGGCTGTAAAGGTCTTCCTCAAAAGTCCCTATTGGACCAGGGAGTCTATATAGTAGGAGGATGGTTAGAGTGCAGTTATTAGAGATAGGGAGTTTAGCTGCGAGCAGTTCGCAGGATTTGATTTCAGGGGGTGTGGTTAGTCTTAATGCCAGTTTGGTCTTGGCTATGATAGCAAGGCCGCCGCCTTTGGAGTTAGGTCTGTCGACCCTAAGTATGTGATAATTGTCGGGAATGGCTAACATAAGGGCTGGACCTGCCGCCTCATGTAGCCAGGATTCGGTACCAGCCAAAATGTCTAAGTCGTCACTAGAGAGTATGTCTGCAATGTCGGTAGTATGCGCCATAAGGGATCTCGCGTTGATGAGGGCTCCTGAGATAGTCATTTTATTCTGTTCTTGGAGCGAGGGGTGTTTTAGTTTAGGATGGTTAGTTCTAGTGTGAGTGCAAGAAAAGTGGGCTGAGATGTGGGTCTGTGTTTTTTGTGAGGGTCGCAAGGTAGGTAAGCTGAGGATATGGTTGGTAGCAAGTGCTAGTGTTTGGAGTATACCTGATGGGGGCACTTAAAATAGAAGATGGTCATTGTTGGACTAGCTCCGAACCTGTGCATGCTAAAATGGAGAATGGAAGATAGGAAATATGTTAGTTCAGTAATACTCCTTTTTTTAATTGTCTTATAACCGTAATATGCATTTTAAAAGACTTCTTTTTTAAAGGGTGCATTTTGTTTGTACAGTTTTGGTCGAATCCGACCAATTACATGTGCATATACATGTATATGTATGTGAGTATGTGGGGCAGGGGAGTAGGAGGATGGTGGGGTTGAGGGGCAACGGGTGTGGGTTAGGGGAGTTGAGGGGACCAAAGTGTAGACTTTAAAAAAGAAGGCTATGAAACCACACAGAACCTATGCAACATATCTCCATTTAGAGAAATGTTTTTCAACTATATTCATTCCAAGGACCCCCCTTGAGAAAAGTGATTTTGGTGGAGCCCCGACATTCCTAGACCTGCTTATATTTTCTATAGAAGGCAAATAGTCACCTTCCTTTTAGAAGAGCCTCCACCCCATTGAGGGTGGGGAGGAGACCCACAGTTTGAAGATCACTGCTTTAGAGCAGGTGAACGGAGGACAGAGCAGGGGCAATGTGCTGGGGTTTGAATCCCGTTAAAGATGTATATAAGAGGTTTTATGAAAATCATGTTGAAGATTTGATGGACCTTTTACAGGAAGCCTTTTGGTGGAGATGTGTGTCAGACCACAGTTTAGCTTTAACATTAGCAGTTACTAGAGTCTGGGCAGTGGTGGACTTAAAGTTGAATAAAAGACCCTGAGGATTTGAGTTTAGGTCAGGATGGATATAAAGCTGAATAAGCAACTTTCATTTATGGTGCGTAGTTCGTAGTTAACGTATATCTATGGCATGGAAATGTTCTAGAAAGTGTATTTTATTGTAAAGTGTATTAAGGTAGCAAATGTCCATTTGATGAGTTGTTGAAACTGTGGGTAGAGAATAACGTACAAGTTGTGTTATTAAGTTTTACAGTGTATAATGAAGGGTTTTATTGATTTAGGATAATGGATTTTTAAGATTTATTCATACATGAATTGTGGTATATATGTATTGGTAAGTTTATTTTAACCACATCACACACATGAAATAAAAAAAGAAATTGGTTTGATAGAACATTAGAAACCTTACAGCTATTTTGGGAGGACACAAGGTCAAGCATACTAGGTGTTCAGAGGGCTATAAAGAGGGGCAGTTCCTGGTAGATAGGTTTATATTTCTCTTTTTAAATGTTTGGGACAATATTAAAATTCAAATTCTTGTCATAAGAAAAAAAGGGTGAGTGCTCAATTAAACCGTGAAATACAGGGTATCAGGGCGCTTGTATAAAAAAAGACAAACCTTAAAGCAGCGAGTTTATGGCCTTAATAAAAAATATGTAGCTAACCGAGAAATAAATGCTTATGTAAATCAGGCAGGTAATTCAGTAATATAAGAAATTGACAACTCAGGTGAAACGAAATGCCACATTGAAAAAGTGGGATATAATGACAGACGTCATCAATAAGAAGGACAAGCAAGCATTGGCAAATCCAATAGTTGTGGTGTTTACTGCAGTTCTTTGCATTTTGCATTTATGGGCACCCGAGTGCAAGGGAGGATGCAATAAAGGTGCGGCTGTGCAAGAGAATGAGAAGGAAGCAGAATACACAAGGGACGAAAGGATGGAGAGAGGGTGTCATCGATGATGAGCAAGAGGAAATGTGAGCAAAAAGGTTTGAGAGGGACAGGATAAAAATAAAGCGGGAGTGTGAGAGGAAGGATGAGGGGTATAGATTGGGGCTGTGGTGGGTGAGTTGGTTATTGTGAGATTTGGATTGGTGGGGATAGAGAGAGTGGGGGTAGGGTGGGTGGGGATAGAGAGTGTGATGGTAGGGTGGGTGAGTGGGGAAGAGAGAGTGGACGTAGAGTGGGTGGGTGGGTGGGATTGGGGTAGAGAGTGTAGGGGTGGGTGGGATTGGGGTAGAGAGAGTGGGCAGGGGTAGGGTGGGTGAGGGTAGAGAGAGTGGAAGTAGAGTGGGTGGAGTAGAGAGTATGGGGTGGGTGAGATTTGTGGTAGAGGGATTGGAGGTAGGGTGGGGGTGGGGGTAGAGAGAGTGTGGTTAGGGTGAGTGGGGTAAAGAGAGTAAAGGTAGGGTGGGTGGGTGAAGAGAGAGTAGAAATAGAGTGGGTGGGTCGGTGGGTGGTAGGGAGATTGGGGTATGGTGGGGTAGAGAGAGTGGGGGTAGGGTGGGTGGGTGGGGGTAGAGAGAGTGGGGGTAGGGTGGGTGGGTGGGGGTAGAGAGAGTGGGGGTAGGGTGGGTGGAGGTAGAGTGGGTGGAGGTAGAGAGAGTGGGAAAGGCTGGATGGGGTAGAGAGAGTGAGTTGGTGTTAGAGAGAGTGGGGGCATGGTGGGTGAAGTAGGGTAGGTGGGTGGCAGTAGAGAGATTGGAGGTAAGGTGTGTGGGTGAGGGTACAGGGAGTGGGTGGCAGGGTGGGTGGGTGGGTTGTGGGTAGAAAGAGTGGCGGAGGGTGGTTGGGTTTAGAGAGAGTGGGTGTAAGGTTGGTGGGGTAGAGAGAGTGGAGATAGGGTGTGTAGGGGTAGAGGGAGTGGTGGTAGGTTGGTTGGGGGTAGAGAACGTGGGGGTAGGTTGGGTGGGGTAGAGAGAGTGGTGGTAGAGTGGTTGGTGGTAGAGAAAGTGGAAGTAGGGTAGGTGTGGTAGAGAAAGTTGAGTTTGAGTGGATAGGTGGAGGTAGAAAGAGTGGGGGTAGGGTTGTTGTGCGGGGTAGACAGAGGGCAAGTAGGGTGGGTAAGTGGGGATAGAGGGACTGGGTTTTGGTAGAGAGAGTGGGGTTAGGGTAGGTGGGTCAGTGGGGGTAGAAAGGGTGGAGGTAGGGTGTGTGGATGGATGTAGAGACGGTGGGACAAGGTTAGTGGGTCATGATAGAGAGAGTGGGGTAGGGTGGGTGGGTGATGGTAGACAGTGTGGGGGTAGGATGGGTGGGTGTGGGCAGAGAGAGTGGCGACTGGATGGGAAAATGAGAGATGGTGGGGATTGGGTGGGTGGGAGTAGAGAGAGTGGGGTTAGGGTGGGGTAGAGAGAGTGGGGGAAGGGTGGCTCATGGCAGAGAGAGTGTGGTAGGGCAGGTGGGTAGTGGTAGACAGGATGGGGTCAAGGTGTGTGGGTGGGGTAGAGAGAGTGGAGATTAGGTAGGTAAGAGTAGAGAGTGTGGGGATTAGATGGGTGGGGGTAGAGAGGGATGGTGTTGTGTGAATAGGGGTGGGTGCATGGGTGGTGTTAGAGAGAGTGGGGTTGGGGTACGTGGGTGGTGGTATTTGAATGGGGGCATAAAACATGAAAAAAACTGCCTCAGGAGGACTTTGCTAAACTAGCCCAAAATAGCCTAAACAAATCCCAACCAGCTCACGTAAGGGGGGTGGGGTTGGTGGGTTAGAGAGATTGGGTTTGGGGGTAAAGAGAATGGTCATGGGTGGTTGGTGGGTGTTTGTAAAGGGCAGTCGAGGGAGGTCAAAAAACACATTGATAGCTAAAGGTAGCCCAAATATAGCCCAATGGCCATCCGCAAATAGCCCAATATGAAATCATTGCGCAGCTGGGAAATGGAAAGCCTGGCACTGAGTTGCTTCTCACAAAGCTGCTGATTGGAGCAAATATTGTTATTCTTCTCATTGGATAGTAAGGCAGAGGAGTTTGAAAAAAGAGATTTTAGTGATTTGGCAGTTTCATGCCATGGCATTACTCATTGCTATGTCAACCAGATAGTCCCAGTTCGGAACCCCCATTGCGTTTCACTCTCTCTCTTCTGTAACAAAGGTTTTGGCAATTTTGTGGCGAAAGCGCCACAAAAATTCACCAAAACCAAAAAGTGTTTTGGAGATTACTATCTGACACTGATGAAGAGACGAAGACTTTCAGGAAGGGTGGGATCCTGAAATCCTCACAGTTGGACCTCATGTCTGCCACTTAAGGCAGTAGTTATAACAGAGTGTTGCCTGAATAGACACGGGGTCAATGAGGCATCGTCCTTCATTGCGAGGGGAGTGAAAAAGGTGTTTTTTTTAATTAAAAGGTATGTTTGTCAGGAGGGCGCAACTTCACGAAAACTTCAGGGGAAGGCACTAATCTTTCAAATTTTGGTCGAAGACCTTCCTTCGGAGGCTGTATGTGGCAAAACCAACATATTCACCCTCCAAGGAATGTTTGTGGGAGCATTGGTCCACTGACACTGCCCATAAACATGATAGCACAGAAGGACAGATGCACATTCTGTTGGTGCTTGCCAGGGTGGTAGTGCTGAGGTTGTGGTGTGGTGAGTGGTTGCCTTAGTCAGCTTGTGGTTCAGTGTGCAGGTCCAGCTGCATTGTGCCATTATCCCATTAAAGCCAGAGTGTTGGTAAGGTTGAGGTGTCTTTCAGCTGTTAGAAGAGATGCCCCGGGAAACTCACCACAAATGTTAGGCCCTGAAATTGTGCCATGGCTTTGTGCATCGTCCCATAGCATGATTCACCATAACATCACCTATTAAAGCACAAGGCATACAGCCTGGAGAAAGCATGTTTTGCATGGATACAAACAAACAATTGTGACCAACTGTGAGTTTTACAAAATGAAAAAAAGTCCCCAGTGTTGTTGGTTAGGTCTGCTGAGCAAGGTATAGCCAACACAAACCTGGAAACAATTCTACCTCCCTATGTAACCTACAACACATCTCCAGAACCAAAGCAAGACATATTAACACCATAAAATGAACACCACCTGAAGACCAATGCGTCTACATTACATTTCCTCACACGTTAGAGCAACCCACCACAGATATCGTAACACACCGCTCCACACTCTCCTTAATCACCACTCTGCCAGGCAACAGATAACAAAACACATAATTATATGTGTAACCTGTGCCCACTATAACCATCCTCCAGACAACTCACAAAATAGCTAAAGCATACACACCACATAGAGGTCTACATTTTCAAATCTGCACCCAACACTAAGTCCAAGAATTTACTACAACAATTATGCTCATATAGAGGTACCTGCAAAATACACAAATCACCTAAAGCAGCCTGACAATATTTAAAGCCTTCTGTACATGTGTTAAGATAAGAGTACCCTTGTAGCTGTATATCCCACACCCTAAATAGAAGATTACTATCCCATAATGCAAATCCCTTTTTTTGTACATTAAAATAATAGACCTCATGGATACATACTCAGATTCAAAAGTAAAGTTATTTTGTGAGTCACTTTGTTGCTGTTGGCCTTCTTGACCCACTGTGCTGTTAAGGCATCTAACTTCCTTACAAGCATTCTAGTGAGACTCTTCAGTTGAAGCTTTTCTTTTAAAGACTGCCATAACTCTCCTCTCTTCATTTCTGAAACCAGACACCTGAGGACTGCCTTGAAGGTGAGTAGTGGCCTGGTCCCTCTTCCCCTCCCAAGCACTCTCCTGCTGTGCGAGCGCTGAGACCCTGATTACTTCAGTAAGACCTGACTTTTTGTCATCATTAACTCGTTGTGTTGTTTTATCTGCTCCAGGCATACATGTTCTGCCTTTTGTCTAAACCCTAACTACCTGGGACTCACTTGGACTGTCTTACACGCAGGCACAGCCTTGTGCACGCAACTGCAGCTGTGTGTGGGGGCGGTGGTGGCTTTCATTTGGGAACGTCCTATCATGGTTTCAATGGACTAAACATGAATGGATCCGAAAATGCTGCTGCTAACAATGAAATGTGTTACAGAAGGAATAGTCAGGGTTTTATTACCAGCACAACCCAGACACTGTTTCACATGTGTGTCCTGTCCTGCTCACCACAGGCCCAGTCAGCAATGGCCCAGAATTTCAGGGCTAGGTGCTACAGCCCGATTGGCCCTATGGTTGTTGCGCACATGCCATTGGTCCTCATAGTTTAGCAAAGCTGGCCCTGTGATCCACTCCAGCATTGTGGCCCAGAACTGTACGGCTTATGTCTGAAGAGATAAACAAGAACACGGTTATACCTCCTTCTTGCAAGAAAAGGTACCTTTATCCCCATTTACAAAGAGGGGACCCCAGGCAAGCCCCAGTAGTTTTAAAAGAATAGCCTTGCAGAATCTGGGGACCGCAAGCAAATCATTCAGCACACCACATCTTGAGTCAGGAAAATATCATTGCTATGCAATCTGTGTTGTTCTCTCTGTTTACTGGTGTTGAAGGATGTGGCGCCTCTATATCCGGTGTTCATTATTGTTTTGTTTTATTTGAATTTTTGTTCTGCACTGGTCCTACTCAGACGGTCTAGGAGCACCTTGCAAGGTTCAAAAGTTAAAATGGTGGGTGGTGAAACAATAATTTACAAAATGTTTTCACGATAGGATAGAAAGAGTAGAGGAGTCTTGACTTGGCAATGGGTTTCAACAAAGTTGCTCGAGTTAGTTAGAGGTCTAGGCTGGCTTACTTGGTGGCCCTGAAGGGTCTGCTGAGACGTCTTCAAGCATCATACTCAGAGGCCAGGGTCCAAGTAAGATAGGACAGAGATGGATGTTGGGCAGGGTGCTATGTGAAAAAGTCCCTGCGGGACGAAATCTGTCTTTATTTTGCATTTGTCCGCATTTATATGCAGGGGAGACCCCCCACAGCTCCCTCCTACTTCCCTTACTGTAACGTATCACCCTTGCCCACCCCCCACATAGAAATGTGGTAAAAAATGCTTTTTAAAAAACGGCTTTTCCGGCCGCGACATTTTTGCTGCGACTTTTTCACTGGATACCGTTGACAGCCAGGATTGCCATTTCAGGTGGTTTGTCACAAGAGTGCATTTTGGTGCCCATGCCTTTTTACGAGTTTTATAACCGATTTTCCTTCCGCTGCAGGACAACTGTAAATAGTTCCTCCAAACTTGATGCCAGCAGAAGGGTCAGAGGCAGCCAATCTGGATGATTCCGCCATGCTTGCCCAGAGACCAGTAAGGCCTCCAACAATCGCCGAGAGCCTTCGAATCTTATCGCAGTTTGAATGGACTGTGGTGAATACATCCACAATGGATGTTAGGAAATTAGATAAAGCAAATCATTTGGACGGTGGCTGAGTGAAGATAAATCCGATTATGGAAAAAATATGACACTCGGACAAACTAAACGAAATTGTTATATGCTGCCAAGGCAATGAATGCTCGATATTGATTCGATGTAAGAAAGATGTATTAAGAAATTAAATGTTTTCAAATGGAAACTATAACATTTTAAATACAAATAAATAAATAATCCGAAATAGTGACCGAATGTAGGTACCCAAGAGTTATGATTAATCTTAAGCTGTCCTGGCACCATTTGATGAAACAACAAAATCACAAACTGTGCTCCCTTTCAGAATCATTTGCAATATGTGATTGTAAGTATGGCAATCTTATGCTTTATGCTTGCGCCAGTGGTGGAAGGCATACCAGTGGGCGAGGTGCATACGGTTATAACATTCATTGTTTAGAGTTGACAACATGCAGGCAGTGAGATGTTGGGAATAGTTTGGGTGAGATTTTGGAAGCTCATATGGGGCTAAAGGGTAGCTACCCCGTGGTCCCCTGATTATGGGACAAGATGGATACAATGGGTCTGCAACTGTGCTGCTGCTACTGTTTTCGACTACAAATTCCACGCTCCCTCACTTTTGACTATGCTGGTTTAGGGATGATGGGAGTTGTACTCAAAAATATGTGGCGACCCAAAAATTGCAGCCCCCTATTCTAGACCTTACTAAGCATGTGTATGTTTTATAAGAGTATTTGAATGTCTGGAGAGGTTACAATTAGAAATGATGTAAAGGAATTATTGTATGTGCACCCATACAACCGCAATCACTGCATTTTGAAACTTCGTGATTACTCGATGGATAGACTCCACATGGAGGGAGGGATGAGCTTTTGACAGATAACCAGGTGTTTAAGAAATTGGTCAAGATAGCCTTTCATCAGGGTGTGAGGGAACATAATTCATCTTTTTTCTACTTTGTTAAATTATTTTTAAAGCATTCTAAAGAATAGGTGGGGTGGCAGCTGTCAATGGCGTTCCAGTCAAATCTGAAAACTGTCCTAACCGAGGTGGGGTAAAGTTTTTACACAAGGGTTAGATTTAACCAACTTACGGTCGGAGAAATTACAGGGGCATTGGTGGGGGTGTGGGAAGGGTTCCCACCTATTTTTCACGTGCAGTATTTATGAATGAGAGAAAGTAATTTTTAGGTAAATGCTTTCATTTCTAAAAAATTGGTACTACTAAAAAAGGATATGTAATTATTATCGAATGCCCGAGGACGTGGGTCAGTTTTGCGCCTGACAAAAGGGTGTTGACAAACAATCGATTATGTGGAGTACGAACTTGTAAGTATTGCTTTTTATATATTTCCCGTGAGGAAACTGGGCTCGCTAGAGCACGTTCCATCTAGACACAGCTCCAAACTCCTCATGATGACGAACCTCTGTGTCCTAAGTCTAACTGCATGGAGCAAGTGCTGTTATGTTAATCTTAAAGGACATTTGTACCGCGCACTATCACCACCCGAGTGGGCCTGTGGTGCTCTGGTGGATCTGAAAGAAAAGGGGGTAGGTTAGGGCAGGGGAGTTGCTAGGTCTGGAAAAGACCCGGGGCTAGGCTGATGTTGGAACTGTTGGGACTGGGGGCTAGTTAATCTTTTGGCTGTAGCTCCTGAGATTCTATCCGGGGCTACAACCAAAAGATCAGGGGCTATAGCCCCCTGAGCCCCCCCCCTAGCAATGCCCCTGGGTTAGGGGCGTGTTAGTAGGACAACGTTTGGAGAGGAGCAAGGGAGCTGTGATGTACCTTTGGCAGCTTCAGTTCGCTTAACACTGTTCACTGAGCTTTTGCAATGACATGCAGTGACTTCTAGCTGCCTCTGAAAGTCGTCCTTTGCTCGCCAGGGCAGCCCAAACTCAAACAATGAAACATATATGTCTCAAGCGTTGCACACATTTTACTGTCATGGTGACTATTGTGACAGATGAAATGAGCAACATACCTAGTGTGCGTTGCATTTTCAAAAGGAATGCACATTTGAATTACTAGCAGAGAATGTTTGAGAAATTGGTGGTCATTCTTATGTTCCCCAAATGCACTTTGTTTTCATGCAAAGCAGCCAACATCCTATATTCAGGGCATCCACATTATTCCACATCTAGCTCCGTTCCTCCGTCCCGCCCACACCACTGATTGTCCATCAACCCCAGGGGTGCAACAAAACCTACATTTCGGGGGTGGGGGCTAATCCTTCAAACGTTTGGAGAGGTGCTAACCTCAGAGACGGTGGGGGAGGGGCAAACTTATTTGTGTGGGGGCATCTAACTTCTTTATGCATTGTAATGAGACTGTTGTAGTGCAGATTCAATGTTACAAGCATTTAACTCTCTCCTTTAAGTCTGAAAGCACCCACTTAAGGACTGCTGTGAGAATGAGCAGTCTCCGGTTCCCTCTCTACCCTTCCAATCACTCCCCTGGCATCCAAGTACTAAACCCGCATTACAGTTAGTAATTGCAGGAACTTTGTTAACAGGGAAACCCAGGTGCTTTTTAACATCTGTGTTCTGTTCTGTCCGGCAACAGCTCTGTAGGTCAGTCAGGTCGAGTCAACATAGCCCATAATGTCAATGTGCGGGCGGGGGACAGGGGGGTTGCTGAAACCCGGTCAGCTCAATGGTGTTGCACCACTGATCACGCCCGGCTCCCACAGCCTGCTTGAAGAGGGGGAAGGGTTTCCCGCGTAAATTGTGTCCGTTTCCAGCACTGCATATGTCTGTGTTTGTTAATGTTAATGTCAAAGGATATTTGTACCGTGCACTATCACCACCGGAGTGGTCCCCTGGCGCTCTGGCGGCTCTGAAAAAGGG
The DNA here is from genome assembly GCF_040938575.1 of Ambystoma mexicanum. Lineage (NCBI taxonomy): Eukaryota > Metazoa > Chordata > Amphibia > Caudata > Ambystomatidae > Ambystoma > Ambystoma mexicanum. The sequence continues at coordinate 91,295,312 of NC_090924.1, read as the reverse complement.
AGGAGGAGGGTGGGTTAGTTGGAATAAGCTGGAAAAGTGCAAGAGAGCAGTGATGTGCTGTTGGCAGCCTCGTATGAAAACATGTTCATTTTGAAGAGAGAAGCTGATATGGTTTTAACATAAACAAAAGGAAATTATAATAATTGAAAAAGTATTAATGGGCTGCAGGTGGCAATAAGCGCTCACTCCTTTACACACACACCCACACACCCCAAATGGATGTGAGGAAGATCACGTGTTCGTGCCACCTCGGCTCCCTTTGACACACTCCTAGGGAAACCCACAATCGTCAGACTGGGGAGGGGTACGGTTGCAAGCTCCATCAACCCTATTATGCTCAACACTGTATAACTTCTACATACCGGGCTGAATAACGTCACAAGTGTAGAGGTAAGCAGCTAACAGCTTCGCATTAATGTCGTTTCATCTGATTATCATGCTGACCTCTCTAAATCACTGGGAGTAATTGAGTTGAGATTGCAGCGCCCTCTGGTGGGTTCTCCCACCAGAGGGCGCTGCAATCTCAACTCAATTACTCCCAGTGATTTACAAGCATAGTTCAAAATAACATGTGCTCGAAACCCTCAAACTAGGGGCATAGACATCAATCATGTTCTCTTAGGTTTTAACTGCTAAAGCACTAAGGATTTCTCATCAATTATTTTTGTTTTATGTTACACATCTTTGCTTTTGCAGGGCTACATTTCTCGGGTGTTGACGGTTTGTCCAGGCACTTATTTAGTGAAGAAAGAAGAGGCTAAACATCCATCTTGGCACAAAGGCCAGCTTAGTTTTCGGGGTACTCTCGTGGTTGAATGGGAGGGTGGCACAGATGCCATCTGGCCCAGGGTTATTATGTCAAGTGGGGGGCTATAACATCAGTCAGTGCATGGGGCCGCCGCGTGGCGAATTCCGAACCCTAAGTGTTTGACAGTTGCAGTTGAATGCCAGATAAAAACATGCTAGACTGCCAAGACTATTAGCAACCCTCACTGGAGGCTGAGTCCTAAAACCAATCAGAAGAAGACCCTGAACCAAACAATCCCTGATAAGTGTCACTCTGATTGCATCAAATACGTGCCTAACTACCCTCATAATGATCGGCAGCCCTTACCATGGCAAATCCAATGTGTAATGTTGGTAATTCATTCATCCTTGTTTTCATATTTAGTTGTGAATTATTTAGGTACATCCATTTGTCATATAGAGTACATTGCTTGAGGGACGTCATTTAGGGGTCGCCAGAGGTCGCAACTGCAACCCCTGTGGTCTCCCAGGCGACCTCTCCCAGCACCATGTGGCTCTTTACTTCTGGAGTGGCTGGCTTTCTTGTTCAGGCCCCTTAAAAAAATAAGAACAGGAGTGCCACAAGTCTAACACTTTCAGCACTGACCCTACATAAGAAAGAGTAGGAATACTAAATAATGTGTCTTTCTGGAATTCTATACAATCATTGCTAGACTCATTAAAGGTTATTTCAGGCACACTTCAGGAGTGAGTCACTGATTTAGTCTGTTCTTAAACGCCTCAACTCAGCCTTTCAACCTTCTGAGGTCGATAAATGAGTACCAACACAGGTTGGGTGATATTGGGTGTATATTTTTTCTATATAAAGCGCTTAAGCTTAAGTGCTATATAATAACACATCATTATCATTTAGTCATGGACGTCTGCTTGCAATCACAGTAATTTGTAATTACATATGTTTGCCGCTGCAATGTTTAGAAACAACCAGCCTAGAAGTGTTGTAAAATGACTGGTCTGGGGAGGGTTCTGCAGGGTAAAATGTGGACTCTCTAGGGCACAGCTTTCTTCCACAGATTGTATAGCATCGCCTGGGGAAAGCAACCGAAAAGCTCAGGTAGGGTTGTCATTAATGGCTCACCTTGGCCCCCTACGTTAACAATATTCTTATACCCAGGCCTAGCATTCAGGGCAGCAAATGTGTTTATAAGTGAGATATCTTTGCAAATCTCATAGAAGTTTGGAGCAACCTCTAATTCTACCTGAGCCCTCAGAGGTCGTATGACAGATACTATGACCTTAATCCATTGGTGAATCTCCACAGTGAGTTTATAAGCACACCCACGCCCCCCTTGTCTATCTGGTTGAGGAAAGTCACATTTTCCAATGATTCAGCAGAGCTATTACCCGTGGCCTTGCTGAATGGCAACTTAGATTGGAGCAGTGACTTTGGTGCAGATGAGGTGGGTTGGGAGGCTAGAGATATTTTTACTGTGCTCTTCCGTATTTCTCCATGTTCATGGGAACTGTCTCTACGAATGTCTTCTAGTAGGGTCTCGATCTCCGAGATGACGTCATTCAGCCCTGTAATAGAGGCACAGTTCATTGAAAAAATGTTGCTTATCGGTTGTGGAAATGCAGTACATTTCCAAGGATTGGTTTATGTTTTTCTTCCGTTTTTGACAGTCTATAAACAGGAGCGAGGTTACGCTTTGGGCTGACTGCACAAAATACCCAGACTCGCCGTTAGTGGAAATTGTTGCTTTAATGTGACAGGCCGTGGCTTACATAAACCCGCTAACTTGGCTCCCTGGCCATACAGACTAACAGATCAATGAACAATCGCCAAACACAAATAAATAAATAAACAATTCAAATTCATCATTTCTTGTCCCCTGCTCTCTCCTGTCCCCCTCAATTCCTCTCAACCTTCATTCCTGCTTTCTCCCATCTTCTCCCCAAGGCCACGCCCCCTCCTTCTTCAATACCTCTTTCCCCTCTTTTTGTACCCCCAAGGTAGCCTGTTCGTGCAAACAGCACTACCCACCCTCCTTACAGAGATAATAATACTTCAGCTTCAACCAACCATCATTTAACCAACCGTCGCCCCGGCACCAGAAAAACCCTCCCGAAAGGTGCTCTTTCTGCCCCACCTCCCACTATAATCTTCCCATTTAACTCTTGTTTATTTTATCCTTCTCCCCCTTCCCCTTTATTTATTTTTTAAAACATTCCACACCAACAACCCTGCTCCTAGAGATAAAATCCCAAACTGAGAGAACTGTTCTTTATTTCCTCTTGTTTCGTAATTCACCCTACTTCCTTTCCTCCAACACATTGCTCGCCATGCCAACATCGTTTTTCTCTGCTCTTTCTTCTACTTATAGCAACTCTTCATGAACCCGTCACAGCCGGCTAACTCTTTCTGTAACTTTCATAACTAAAACTTCCTCCAACTGCCATGGCCACCTTACTTCTCTACATAATCCAAATAGCCCTCATGCCCTTAATCCCCACCATCAAAACATTCACTTGGAAAAAACACCCCTCCCAACTGCACTAAAACCTTTATAACCCTGCATTAACACGTATACATTGACCAGTCCCTTATAATCTTCTTCAGAACACCACCCCCTGCTGCATCTGTGAAAGAAAAGATAAATTAAGCACCACATGTAATTGAACTCAAGCCACCTTACTGCACTCCATTACTCCCCCTCTACCATACCTAATGCTTGTCATCGTAAGCCTAGCATTCTCTTTCGCCCCAATATTTCCTTGCACTTCAGCACCCTGCTCCTCCTTCTTGCTCACTAAGTTCCCTTTCTGGCAACTCCCCCAGCCCCTTGTAACGTTTCCCATACTTCTGATACTCTCACAACCCAATCCCTTAACACCTTTCTTTGGTGTTCTATTCTCCCAGCTGACCAGATAACCAAAATGTATTCTTATTCTACATGTCTGCCCCCCTGTTCTGTTTCATAACAGAGCACCACTGTCCCTCCCTTCCCCCTAGCAGCCACATAACTTATTTTCCCTTCTTATTTATCAAGTTTCTTTATTAATTATTTATTATTTTTCATACCAGCTTCCCTATCCCAAACCTCTGCAATGAAACCATTGCAACTCTGCACCAGCAACCTTATTATGCACCACCCCCACTGGACCCTACGCCCAAACTGTTGTTCCTCCCACCTCATCCAACCTCCCCCTAACCTGCTAAACCCACCACATTTTCAGCAAAACCCTTTCTTCTACTTCCAATCCATTCTTCTACTTCCAATCCATCAACCCCATTTGCTCCCCCGCCAACACTTCTTCAAAGCCTTAATAGGTCCTTGTCAACACACTGTACGCTTTGACCTCATACCATATTTATTTATTTATTTATTTATTTATTATGTACTTAGTTATTTTTTATTTATTTTAGAGCCACACCCTCTTGCCCTTATTCCTCATGCCCATCTACACACTGCTCCCCAATACCACCTGCCCACCAGACTTCTGCTGCCACCACCGAATTTGTTCTGAAAATCTGAGCCCCCATTCTCCCCTTATTGTTATTATTTTATTTTATGTATGTATTTACTTTTACTACTCACTAAGAGCCCTGGCCTGGTGGATTACGTTTTATTGAGGAAATCACCCCAAACTCCTCTATCCACCTTATCTTCTCCACTCAAGTACACCCAACTATTGCCGCAACTAAACCTTTTCCTTTCCCTTTCTCATCACTCTAACCTCAAACTGTCTCCCTTCCTCTCCCCTGCCAATCCATGTAATACCTTGCAACCCTAGACCAACCACAACCTCATTTTGTTAGGGGCCAGCATATTGACCAGCATCATATGGCCATCAACCAAACAATGTACCAGTGTATGGGTACTCCCCTGTACTCACCCTGACCAAGCTCATTTGCTCACCACTCCTTACTCAGCACCCTTCCTTATTGCTCCCTCGCCCATGCAGTTTAATCCCCCCACGCAGTAACTCCACCTCCTCCTCATTTGTGAATGTACCCCTGTGTTCACCCTCCTCAATAGGAGGCTCCTCACATGCTGCCCCCCATTTGCCCTGTTTCCACAACTGCATCTGCTGTCCATGCAGTTCAATTCCCTCTGCGCGCTGCACGCTGTGAGACCACATCCCTCCACCAAGGACACTGCACCCCCATGCTCACCCTTACAAATGTTACTTATCATCGCTGTTTCCTCCACTGCACCAGGGGCCGTCCGTGCACCCCCGTCCATGCAGTTCAATCCACACTACCTTCCATCTTCACATAGCAACACTGCCAATTTTATCCCCTGGCATGCCGCTCTGCTTCACTCCTCCACCTGAACGCCCATCCCCTGATATAGCCCCTCTTTGCACCCCACCATTTGTCTTTCTTTTATAAATCCTTGACACTTGTCCTTTCTTACCATTTTCTTTTCTCCTCTTTTTTTTTAAGCCATGCTCTCCATCCCTTTTCCTAGAATGTATAACTCCACACCGCTACCATGTTTGTCCCCTCCCATTCAACTCTTCTACTCCCTACTCAGACTTTCCAGTAAATTGCCATTCTATTCCTCCTTGATCCTCCGAGTTCCTCATTAGTCTAAACTGCTTTATTGACCTGTAGTCTAACTCTACACTGCTACAATGCTCATCCCCTCCCCATGGTGTATGAGATGCCGACGACACTCAGATCCTTCTCACATTAACAGGTGACTATGACACTGACTGCGCAACTCTCAACAACATATATAACACAATCCAAATGTGGATGGCCATCAACAGCCTTTGCCTTAACTCCGACAAAACTGAGCTCCTACTCGTAGGTTCCCCAGACACCCTCAAGAAACTTGACGCCCAGTTTAGTCACTTTACCATTGACTCAATCAGAATTCCAGTACTGGACACAGTAAAAACACTAGGGGTCTATCTTGACTCCAACTTGTCCATGACCAGACAAGTAAATGCAATCGCCTCCTCTGCGGCTTACCATGCAAAACTCCTCAACGCAATCAGCCCGTTTCTGTCCAAAGACACTTGCACCAACATAGCCAGAGCCATAACTGGTTCCCGGCTAGACTACTGTAATGTTCTCTTTCTAGGGACCTCTAACAAAAACCTTGAGAAGCTGCAAATAATCCAGAACAGCGCCCTGCGGGCTGCACAAGGCATTGCCAAGAGAGAGCACATCACTGCTGCCAGAAAAGCATCCCACTGGCTCCCCATAAAGGAAAGGATCATATTCAAAGCGTTAAGCATCACCCACAAATGCATCCGCCTCTCAGCCCCAGCGTACCTATCCCAGAGAATCCACCCGGCCGCCTCCACTAGACCTACCAGGACACCCTATGCCAATATGCTCTCCGTACCCAGGGTAAAAAGAGCTAGAGCAGGTGGCGCCAGCTTCCCCTACCTTGCTGCTTTACATTGGAACACCCTGCCCACCTCTCTGCGAGCTGAACCCTCATTAATTGCCTTCCGCAAAGCCATGAAAACTACCTTGTTCACCAAACCAACCCCACATGTTTAAACCTTCATGACTAACATGTATGATGTACTATGGTGTATGATGTATTATGGTGTATGATACTCCTTATCGCTTAACACAGGATCTTGCCTTACTGTAACCCATGGCACAACCTGTACCTGTACCTGTAACTAACTTCCCCTACAAGTAACAGTGCCACAATGCCCCTGGGCTGCCTGCGCGCTATATAAATGTAATAAATAAATAAATAAACCGTACTTCTCACTGTCCCCATTCTCCCAATAAATTGACCTTCTCCCCCTCCTCGATCATCTGAGTTCCCCATTAGTCTAAACTGCTTTGCTGACCTGTATTCAACCATCTTAACTATCACCAAACTGAACTATTACCCAATCAACATCCCTTTAAGCCAACAAAACGAACAGAGGTACGACAAAGTATTCCTGTGTTTACGCAACCACAGCAACTTCTTGACCCGATATGCTTATCTCACTATTCCTTCTTGTAAGAAACCTTTCCACCCTGTTGCCACTACCCCTCCCGCTGCAACCCCTCTCCCAGAGATTGCTGGCTGCCCTCTGCCTCCTGGCTCCCCAACCCCTGTGCTAGGTGGAGGCAACCAATAATGGGCCACACAAAGGCCCCGGGGTGCGAGGCAGTATTAACAAGCACTTAAACAGAAGGCCCAGAGGGGCCATAAAAACACAACACCCCCATTCTTGCTCTATGCTGGACCTGGGCCCGATAACTTATGCCCCTAACCTTAGAGTAGGCCATTCCCTATTTCACCTTAACTACTGCCCCTTTCTCTCAGTTAACCAATCACCTTATCACCCAATCCCTGTCCTCACATTGAAATAGCACCAAACTATCTTCAACTTCTCTCCTCTCGCTCCTTCCTTCTCGAGACCATTCCTCAGACACCTCCAAATCTTTGATGTTCAGACTCTTCACCAGTCAAGAGTGGGGTGTAGGTCCCTCCCACCTACAGGTACCTCCCTCTGAATGACCTCCTTGTCCCTCTCAAACTTGAGCCAGACCACCTGTAACTCCGGTACAGCTGATGACCTTACACTTCTTCTACTTCTTTTCTCTCACACTCTCTCCTGCCAACCCACCTCTATGCTGCGCTCACTGGCTACCCTCAGAGTCTCATGTTACCAGACCCCCCCTTTGACCTGTATGCCTGCACTGCCTGCATGCCTATTGCACACTAAGGGCTGTATCTGACTTGCACGGTCTGACTGACACAAGGCTTAGAAATATTGTTGTTTTGTCCTCCATTTGTGTTCCCTCCCTCATCTTGTCCCTCTTAGAATCACTTGTGTACAGGCGCGTAATAAATGACTTTCATATCATATCCTCATCCCCTGCCCCGGCTCATACCAACTGTTACTCTCTTCCTCCTCATCATCCCTTTCAAACCACCCTTCCTGGCCCTCCAGTTCCCCAATGCCATTTCTTTTATTTATGTTACCTGCCAAATTATGTTCCAAACTGAGCTAGCCACTCTTCCTTCATAAGTATTCTTTATTTTCCTTTATCCTTTTAATGTGTATTATATGTATTTAATCGCATCCTTTATCCACCAAATACACCTCCCACATCACCTTCACACCACCAACCAAACTCTTCCCATACACCAATGCTCCTTCAGTTCAAATCCTGCTCCCCTCTAGGTCCAAACCGTTGTAGCGTGCAATGTACACCCCATTGCCGCTGCACTGCCGCTGGGGGGGAGCCGTCCAAAATCTCTCCCCACTCTCAGTGCAGGTGACAGCATTCTGGCCATCTCCCTACACCAAGATATCCGGCCTAGGGACGTATTATTCCCTTCTGCTCCTGTTGTAGGCGGGCAACCTAGCGCTCCCCCTGCTGCTGCGCCCAGGGATAATGGCGTTGGCCAACTCCCCTCACACACATGGACAAACCGTGGGGCCGTACGGAGCCCTCCTACCCACCCCAAAGGTGACCCTGCGGTCCTCCTTGGTCATCGCCCCCCCAGCCTCTCCCCATTGAACCCCATGACCCCACTGTCGGGGATAATGCCCTTTACTCCTGTGGTCCTTCTCGGTCTTCGCCCACCCTGGCCTACCCACTAGCTGCCCCATCACTCTGTCCCCCCTACCCCATACTGCTAAATCAAGGCCCCTCGGGTAAGGGGCCTCAATCTAGCACCCCAGCGCCCCAACCTGTTGGATGACCCCCACCAGCTTGGAAAACCGACCCCCATTGAGTCCCCTTTCAAAGCCTAGGGCGGGGGGGGGATTATAAACTCTCCGGTTCACAGAGGACCAAACGTGGCCCAAGAACACCCATCAGCCTTTCTGCACTAGCAAAACTGTGCGTAAATGCTTTTTTAAAAAAAAATTTAAACCCCTAATTGTGAGCACCTGCACTCTATTTATATAATCCTAGGCAATTTAAATCGCAATATTGGTTAGTGCCTGACCTAATTTCTAACGTGTGTGGTGTAATTCTTGAAGGAGACTCTCTCAGCCCCAGCCCCACTGGACTGTTCGCCAGCACCAGCAGCGAGGAGACACTGCCACCTGGCGGCTACAGCTGAGCGCCGCACCAGGCTCACAAGAACTGGAGCCCACAACAGCTACGCAGCTCCCACTCCCACCCTAGGAGGGAAACCAAACTCCATAGGCTGTGTAGTGTGGGCTTCTCCTTGCTCTTGTTTCCTGCCTCCTATAATATGGAATGACTTACAGACAGATTTGTTATGGGAAAAATGATTGGCCGTAGGCATTTATTTTATACAGAAAAATAACACAAACAAGAATCATGATAACAACATGTGTCTGTGCTTTTGGGCACACCGTGTCCAGGGTTAGCGATGCCAGCCTTCTCCTTGGTCAGTCTCGGTTACCCTCGGGCATCCGTTCCTGGACACGTGCCGCCTACGACTTTCTTCTACCGTGTACCGAAGAAAGTACTCGGCGTTCCTGCTCCTCTCTCCGCTCGTCTCCTTCTTCCCGAAGTTTTGCAGGGTGGGTTGGGTGGCAAAACATTTTCCTTCTCCTTTGCCCAGGTCCCAAGACGCCTACCCGAACGAGGTGAGCGTCTTGCCTGGTTTGTTTTTCTCCCTTGTCCTTTGGCCATACTTATACCCCCTCTGTCCTTTGTTATTCTCCTGGGGGCCGGGCCCTCCCCAGACCCCCTGCATGTTTCCCCTCACACCTTGCCTGTTGCTGGGGGCTGTTGCCTGGCAACGCTGGGGCAGTGGCGCCAACTGGCTGCTCCTCCCCATGTTTCTTCGTGCCATCTCGCCCCCACCCCGCGCCTAACCCCCCAGGCCCTCTATCGGGCCGTACTTTGCACGGCCCGGGGCCTGGGGCATAGGCTGTGTAGTGTGGGCTTCTCCTTGCTCTTGTTTCCTGCCTCCTATACTATGGAATGACTTACAGACAGATTTGTTGTGGGAAAAATGATTGGCCGTAGGCATTTATTTTATACAGAAAAATAACACAAACAAGAATCATGATAACAACATGTGTCTGTGCTTTTGGGCACAGGGTGTCCAGGGTTAGCAATGCCAGCCTTCTCCTTGGTCAGTTCCGGTTACCCTCGGGCATCCGTTCCTGGACATGTGCCGCCACACCTGAGTGGGCGTTGCCTCGGCCGCTCAGGTTCCCCCCAAAAGTACCCGTGTCTGCATCCCCTCTCCTCTAATGCCCTGAAAATAGTGTCTGCCAAATGCCCCATCCTATGTTCTATGTGGTATTATTATTGACATGAACATCTCTGTTTCCCTCAGCGTGAGATCCCTTTAGATCCCCTGTTAACCTTCCCTCTTTCCAGGCCATCCCCTGCTGCCGTATTCCGGTCTACGGGCTCCCTTATTCTACAGGCCCTTTGATATGCTATCTCATCTTTTTTATCTGCCCCTTCCATTTGGCCCCAACCCTTCAACTCATACTTTATTAGCGGGCTGATTGTTGGGTCTATTACCCCTGCTATTTTCGTGGTGTATGTAGCTGCGTCTAGGTGTGCTGCCTCCCAATTTTTTCCCCTTTGGCCAAAAAGCCCCTTCCAAGGATTCACATTTTTTGTTGTTGACCCTTCCCTTCATTTTTTACACCCGTCTAAAAATTTACACTCTGGACATGCTTTCTGCGTTGCTTACCTGTTTCGTAACTTTTTTGGGCGTTCCTGCCCAGGTTTCCTTTGCCTCGCCCTGTTTCCTTTAGCTTTACTCATTTCTCAGATATCTTTTTGTTGCCAACCTTCCCTTCTCCTCCAGTGGAACCCATGCCTTTACCGGTGTGGGTGTTCATTTTCCTGCCATACCTGTGGCCATAATCTCCTTTTTCAGTCAACCTTAAGGCTAACCTCTTCCTTAATTCCGGTGCTTATTCGTGGAACCCATGATTTTCCTGGTATGGGCGTTTATTTTCTTGCCATACACATGGCCATATTTTCTTTTCCAGTCTGCCTTTCTGGCTAACCTTTTCATTCTTTCCAGTGCTTCTACTTGGAACCCATGCCTTTCCCGGTATGGGCGTTCTTTCCCTCTGCCATACGCATGGCCATGTTTTCCTTTCCCAGCAGCTTTTATGGCTAACCTTTTCATTCTTTCCGGTGTTTTCCATTTGGCCTTTTATGGCTAACCTTTTCCTTCTTTCCGGTGCTTACTCTTGGGACCCATGCCTTTTCCGGTATGGGCGTTATTTTCCTGCCTTACACGTGACCATCTTTACCTTTTCCAGTCAGCCTTTATGGCTAACCTTTTCCTTCTCTCCGGTGCTTATTCTTGGGACCCATGCCTTTTCCGGTATGGGCGTTATTTTCCTGCCATACAGGTGGCCATATTTTCCTTTCCCAGTCAGCCTTATGGCTAACCTTTTCATTCTTTCCGGTGCTTCTACGTGGAACCCATGCCTTTCCAGGTATGGGCGTTATTTTCCTCTGCCATATGCGTGCCATATTTTCCTTCCCCTAGTCAGCCTTATGGCTAACCTTTTCATTATTTCCGGCGCTTACTCGTGGAACCCATGCCTTCTCTGGTGTGGGCGTTCTCTGCCGTACGGTTGCCTGCTGTTGCCCCAGAGCCATCCTTTCTTCCTGGTTGATAGGCGATTGCCATATGGCTGTTCTTATTGAACACCTTGTAATTCCCCCTTTTCTGCCCTTCTGCTTATGCTCCATGCTATGTTTTTTCGATATCTCCCCTGCCACCCCTATGTGCCGTTGGTGGGTGGTATGTTACTTTTCTATTCTGCCGTCCTCTCTGAGTCCCCTATTGACTGCCCCACAGGTTCTGTTCCCCTGACCTGAAATGGTTCCTAGCCGTTGTTAACATATCCCTTGTTGTTGTCCCTGTCTTTACTTCTAACATTATTTTCCCATTACTCCTGTTGCCCTCCTGAACTGTGGACCCTGTGGTCCCCTTTATCTTTTAATCCATTAAACATGTACCGATTAAAACTCTCCTCGTCCCACCCTCTGTCTGGGTAACCTTTCATTTCCTTCTCACTCCCGCACGTATTCCTTTCATGCATACCCCCCAATGCTTTGTATACCTTCAAGACCCTTGTAGCTACGTTTACAATGCCACCCCATCCTCTGGGTATTGTTGCAATACAGTCGGTGCCTATTGAGGGCTGTGTCCTGGATCCCCTGGGTCACCTTGTGGAAATGGGCCTGCCCCTGCACTCTTGCCTGCCCGTTCTATGCCAGAGCCCTTAACTCTCTCTTTAACTATTACTCCTTTCCGTTTTACCCATGCTTCCAAGTGATCCCACTGTTTCCCCTGCTGCTCTCTACTTTGGTTGTGGAATCGGACCTGCCCCTGCACTCTTGGCTGCCCCTTCACTTTACGATGTGCTTCCAATCTTTCCTCTGTCCTGGTGGCAGTGCCCTCACCTGCCGCTGTCCTCCTCACTCAGCAAAGGCGACAATTTCCCTTGCCCTGTCCTCCTTCCGCAGGATGTCCAGTACCCCTTTAGCCCCAAACTTTTTCTGCCCCTATCCTTCCCAGTTGTAGCGTGGCCCCTTTCTCCTTGTTTTTCTTAACTCCGTTTTTCCAGTACCCTGTGTGTGCTGGCTGTTGTTCTGGTACATTTTGCTGTACTATGTTCGCCCTTACAATTTTCGCATCTGTGGCTGAAATTGCATTTCTTGCCCCAGCTATTTGGTACCCCATTCTCGAAGCTTCTACATTGCGCATTAAATATGTACAGATTGCAGTTCTCTTCATCCCAACCTATGTCTGGGAAGCAAACCATTTCTTTTCTAAATTCGTGGTCATATTCTTTTCATGCATCTCCCCCAAATGTTTTGTAAACCTTCAACCCCTCTGCTGGTACGTTACCAGTGACAACCCGTTTTCTGGGTATTTTTGCAGTGTGATAGTGGACATAATTTGGAAAGCCGCTGGTGCCCTCCTCAGTAAGCCCTTCTCATCCTCTTTTATATCCTCTAATACTACATTCTGGCCTCCCTTCTATACATCTAGTAAAAAGATATCTAAATTACCGAAACTCCTTGCTGCTGGTGCCCTTTTTAATAAGCCCTTCTCGTCCTCCTTTACATCCTTTATTGATACATTCTGCCCTCTTCTTTGTATTTTGTCATAACTGTGGCTGGGTCTATTGCCGTTACTGTAGCTGATCCTGCTGTAGGCACCGATGGGCTGGTAGGCGCACCCTGCGGAGTGAGCCCCGGGGGGGGCCTCTTGCGGCACTGCTTGTGGCATGGAGGCCCTGTCTTCTGTTGGTGCTGGCCCTCCCGCTCCCTGACCGACACCTGCCCCCTCCTCTGTTCCTTTTTTCTTTTTATCTTTGCATACTACCCCCTTCCATTTTACCCATGCCTGCAAATGGTCCCTCTCCTCATCTTCGCTACTTTCTGTTTCAGCCAATACATTTCTTTGCTTCTTCTCTTTCCCTCCACGAGCTCTGGGCGACTTACCCTGAGCCGTGATACCTGATTTTAACATTTTCGCAATTTTGTCCCCAATATTATTATCAAATTTTTCGGTACCTTTTTTTTTTTATTTTTTTTCTTTCGATTTCCTTTCTTCTGTTTTTTCTTCGGCACCTCCGTCTGCTCCTGTGGGTCTCTAGCCGCCTCTCTTGACCTCTTCTGGCCTTGTGGCAGCGCCTCCTCCTCCTCGCTGCTGCTGGAATCCTCTAATAGCAGAGGCGACATAGCCCTAGCCCTTTCCTCCTTTTGCATCACCTCCAGCACCCATTGTGCTCGATACTCCTGCGCTGAATTCCTTTGCTCTTCTTGCTCTTTCTTCTGCCATTTCTCCGCTTTTGTTTTTTTTTTTTTTTTTTTTTTTTTATGTGTGGACTGGATAGATTTGCTTCGCTTCCTCTTTACTCCGGGTAATTTTTCTGCTTTCTTTCTATGGCCTTTCTCTTGATTTCATATGGCACTTGAATAGTTAGCTGTGCCTTGCCTCTGGGCCTTTCCTTCTCTTAAATAGCACTTGTCTGTCTTTTTTCACATTTATTATTTTATTTATTGTGCGACTTGGGGCTTCGAACTGTAGTCGCCAGGTTCAGAGGTCGTTTTCTTCCCTACTGCGCTACTTAGGCTGGTGACGTCACTTGTGCGCTGTCCCTTTACATTCCCAGCGCGTCCGCTCCCTTTGTTTATTTCTGTCCTTTCGATCATGCTGTGCCCGTCCTGCCACGCCCCTTTTCTTCGCGCTCTTCTCGTTTGCCGCCGCGCGCCCTTTTGAAAATGTATTTGTTTCTGCTCGATGCGGGTGGCCCCGCCTTCCTGCTTCTGTTCCGGCTGTGCTGACTTCTTGCGGCGCTGAAAAACTTCCTCTGCACGCCAGCTTCGATACTCCCGCTGCTGCCGGATCTCGCACCATGCGCTCCCGCTGCTTCCGCGCTCCTCGCCGCACGTCGGCTTCCCTCGCTGGCTTCCTCGATCGCTGGCGTTCCTCCTTGCAATCTTCCTGCGCCCGCAGACCTCCGGCTCTCGATGCGACTCCTGGCAACCTTCTCTCCGGGATGACGGTAAGCCGAGCTGCAGTGAAGACGTGCGCTCCCGCTGCTTCCGCGCTCCTCGCCGCACGTCGGCTTCCCTCGCTGGCTTCCTCGATCGCTGGCGTTCCTCCTTACAATCTTCCTGCGCCCGCAGACCTCCGGCTCTCGATGCGACTCCTGGCAACCTTCTCTCCGGGATGACGGTAAGCCGAGCTGCAGTGAAGACAGAGAAAACAGAGAAGCCCGCAGAGGCAAAAAATTTTCCTTCTCCTTTGCCCAGGTCCCAAGACGCCTACCCGAACGAGGTGAGCGTCTTGCCTGGTTTGTTTTTCTCCCTTGTCCTTTGGCCATACTTATACCCCCTCTGTCCTTTGTTATTCTCCTGGGGGCCGGGCCCTCCCCAGACCCCCTGCATGTTTCCCCTCACACCTTGCCTGTTGCTGGGGGCTGTTGCCTGGCAACGCTGGGGCAGTGGCGCCAACTGGCTGCTTCTCCCCATGTTTCTTCGCGCCATCTCGCCCCCACCCCGCGCCTAACCCCACAGGCCCTCTATCGGGCCGTACTTTGCACGGCCCGGGGCCTGGGGCAAAAGCTGCTCTGGTGGGCCCCACTGATACCCAGAACCCCACAATCCCCAAAACCCAGCCGTTTCCGTAACACGACAAGTCCCCACAACTAGAGCAACGCCCGCCGCCTGAATACTAACCCGGCAAACCCCGAAACCTCCCACACGCTGAGGAAACCAAAGTTAAGAGGGGCCCAAGCCCTATAAAAGGAGGGTGGGGAAGGTGGCCTGTGGTACTATTTAATTCTTATTGTTCAATTAAAAATAAAAATTGTGACCCTGTCCCCACCAACCCACCCTACCATGTCCCCTACTCGCTCTCGGTTGCCCCCTGGCCCGCCAGGCTACCTCAGCAATGCTGACAGCGAAGGTCCAGGCAACACGGAGCGGTGTTAACCGCCAAAGGTTCCAGGACCTTTGCCGACACCTGTATATATAAACAAAGGGGGCAATCTATCCCCGTCTGACTCGCTGGCTGGGTGCAGCGCCCAAAACCTCCCTGCGGAACAATGCGTACCACGCTTTCTCCGGGTCCCCCCTTCCGTCATTATTGAAATAGATTCAGATATTATCTAGTGAGTTTCTTTTTTCTTCAGAACTTTTTATATGATTTAACACATCCTCACTATTTTGTATGCTGGAAAGGGGTAGCCACAAATGTCCTCGCTCCTGTTTATAGACAGTCTAAAAACGGATGAAAAATATAAACCAATCCTTGTAAATATACTGTATTGCACAAACGGCACTTTGAGCCTAACCCCACACCACACTAGGTATGCACTTTAAGTATTTTGAATCTTTGTCATTTTGTATTAGATATATTGGGGTGTACTGGACAGCGGAAACTATTTTATAAATGGTGGGTAAAATGAATACATCGAGATTTTAACTGAGAAAAGAGTTGGAGACCCTTTTGCGGTAATTTAATCTTTTCTGCATTATTTTCCTTAAGTTGCAAAATAATTGGGCCAGAGGGAGGGATAGCCTGTCACTCTTGTTATGTTGCATGGATTATGATCCCCAATATAGTGTAGGCCCCTCATAAACAAAAATCCTGGGGTGACCTGTTGATGTTAATAAAGCACTTTTAGGACACACACTTTTGCCACGTGCTCTTACCCCACGTGCTCTTAGGCCGCACATGATTATGGCTCACAGTCTAATGATACATGCTCTTATGCCACACTCTCAAGGCACACACACTTACAACACACACAGACGTACCCAACACATATGACACACTCTTTAAACCCACACTTGTGACAGAAACACTTGAGACACACACTCATACAACACATGCTCATATGCCAAATAGCCCTATGCCACTTGCTCTTACGCTACATACAATTATGGAATCTGCTCTTATGCCACACATGCTTACGGCTCTTCCAGTACATGTTCTTATGCCATGTGCTCTTGGGCCACACACAATCATGGCATGCAATTGTATTTCAGTCGCTCATATGGCGTGTGCTTACATGCAAATGTGCTCTTAACTCACGCTTTATACGCCACACATTTATGCCATGCTCTTGCACCACACGCTATTACAGCAATGCTCTAATGCCACACGAGTTTACACTACACATTCCTATGACACATGATCGTATGCCACATGATCTTATTCCACACACTCTTACGGCAATCACAGAACATACACTGAAACAACTGTAAGGGTGCAAAAGGAGCTAACTGACCAGGAGGTGTTAGATCTGTCAGAATGTCCTTCAACTGAAAAACCACTGTCCTGAGTCAGAACCTTACTTCTGTCTCTTACACTACAACTAAAGAGCCTTAACGAAAAGTAAAGTTCTCTCGCCCAAAGAATGACTCCCTTCTACTGGGGTCTTAAAAGAAAGTCTCTTCAGCATTCCAAGCGATACCAGGGGGAATGAGTCCTTTCCCCGGGTGTTGCTTTACACACAGTTCCAGATATCCAATCGATACAAGGGGGAATTACTCCCTTCCCCTGGTCTTGGTTAACACACAGTTATAGATGTTCAATCAATACCAGGGGGAATGACTCCCTACCCCTATCTTGGTTTACACACAGTTAAAGATGTGGCCAGGAGGAATGACTCCCTTTCCCTGGCGTCTCTTGTAATGTTCAAGCTGGGTTCAGGGGAAATGACTACCTTCCCCTGGATAAAGGTTTCTCCAAAGTTCCAATTTGTGTCCAGGGGGAATGCCTACCTTCCCCAGGATATTATTTTCAACAAAGTTGCAGCAGTTGAGATCAGGGGGAATGTCTCCCTTTCCCTGTCTTCTTAGGTAACTTTCACAACAGTCCCGGGCCGTTCTTTGCCTATAAGTGGTCGTTTATTTACCACTGTTTGGAGTGTTCCTCCCTCTGAAATTTACCTTGTATTTATTTGAGTCCCATACCCTGTCACTCCCCCTTGCTTGTCAGGCCCACTTGGTTCACTGTCTTGAAAAGTACTGCCACAAGGTGGAGGACTTGTCTGATGATGTACAGGAGTTTGGTTTGAGTCCCAGACTCTGGTATCTATTCTTCTTTTATTAGGTCCACTTGGTTCACTCTCCTTCCAAGTACTGCCACAAGGAAGGTGACTCGTATTAATATAGACTTCACCTTGGCTCGGGTCTGAGACCCTTGGTTCGTTTCCCTTCTTATTAGGCCCACTTCGTTGACTGTCTTCCTAAATACTGCCACAAGGAAGATAGTTCTTAACATTATTACTGTGCAGTTTATCTCCCTCCCGCAACTCCAAGCCCCTACTGGTCCACATGACACGCGCGTTCCCTTTAGTGGCTCCAGGACTCTTGGCTGATTCTTCCTGAGTGCTTGTGTCTTCTCGCTGGGTGTTTCTGGCTTCTGCTGCTCTTGCTCAGTGTATCTTTTTCTGGTCTTTTCACCAACGGTGGAGGCACCATTACTGGTCACGCCACTGTCTGCCAGGCTCCTGTGATATCCTTGATCAGCTCCACAGTACCGGGTAAAGGACTCCAGTGGTCGGCCTCTTGCCTTTGGGAGAAAACTGCTCTCAGCTTTCCTACCGCGTCGTCTGCATCTCTTTTGAACTTCCCGGGCTGGACTGTCATTCGTGGTGGTATTTTGTTCCCTCCTCAAAGTCCTTTCTTTTCATGTGTTTCTCAGTACAACTACCCTTCAGAAGTCTATAGCGTTCCTGTATCTTCTTTGTGCCAATTTTCATGACTCCTGGGGGCCACATCATCTCAGTAATGGCCTTGCTGGTATTCTGCATGCTTTGGGTGATCTTTTTCGCGCCAGTAGTTGAGTTAGTCACACTATCTGTATTGTTAACAATCTTCTTCATCTACATAGAAGTAACTGGTATTATGTTACAATAACAAATAGAAGTGCTATCAATGAGGGGTTGGTGGAAAGATGGTAAAGGGCTTAAGAGGGTTAGGTTTGGGGTGTTGTGCAGACTTTTAACGAGGTGGTCATCCTTATCCACAGGAGGGAAGTTTCTCCCCATGAGGTCCTCCCGCAGTAAACCAGCACTAGGGTGAATATTGGGTAGTGGCCTCACCGCCCTAGCCTCATGGAAAAGGTCTTCCCCCGGGGGAGTAGTGACGACCCGTAGTGAATCGTCACACAACATTCACTCACATGCACTGATATGACATATACTGACTACATACAAGGGCATGCTATATGCACATACACCAGACACTCATATGCCACATATTCACATAGCAAACACCCCTATGCAACTGATACACCATAAACAATAAACCATAGATATATGCCACATACTCAAACACCATATGCCATACATTCATGTGGCATAAACACATACATCATATACTCATACACCATACATTCATATGCCACATACTCATACCCCTTTCATTCATATCTCATACACACATGACATACACTCACATACCACACTCTCATAAGCTTTACACGCATATGTGATATGACCATATGGGATAAAGTAGACACGTATGTGCTTCCCCCTCATATTTCAGACATTGACAGACCACACACTCAATACACTCCTACACCATACAATTATAGAGAATACAGTCATATGCCATACACATATGCCAACATATACATGACAAACACATACAACATAAACATCATCATACACTCACATGACATACACCATACACTTATATGCCCTATGAAATTCACTCATGCAACATACACTTATACGTCATACACCCATGCAGGATACACCCATATTGATACAATTAAATGACATACATATCGGCATACATTAATACGCCATATTCTAATACACATGTGCCATAGACTCATAAACCATACACTTTTATGACTTACACTTATCCAACATGGACTCATATGCTGTGGCATGCTATATCCACATAACCGATACACGTGGTACTTATACACCAGATACTCCTATGCCACACACTCACATAGCAAACACTCCTATGCCACTGATACACCATACTCTCGACACAAATACAATTGAAAAAAATACTTTTTTTTTAAAGTGGTATGACTTCTCTAACAAAAAAGGAACCTACACACAATAGAAATCACAATGTTAAGGTACAAACACTGACTCTTAACCACTAGAAATTGTGCCATGAAACTTGATGTCTGAACACTGCCACTAAAAAAATAGCCTTAACATTCACTTCAATTGTTAGGCAGGTTACCTCAATACCATAGTTCAAGTGAATGTTAGGGTTGGATTTGTAGTGGTTTGGAGTGAACGTTTCATAGTTGAATTGGTAGAGGTATATAGTGGGTGTTCGTACCTTAAGGTTGTTATTTCTACTCTTTCTAGGCCTCTAGGGAATTGTTAGTTACATCAAAGTATGTCCATCTGTAGATGGGACCTTACCACTATGTGATCTTAGCTACAAGAATCTGCTTGTTCAATCTGTAAAAGTAATGGTATCAAATAATATTCTAGTCTACCACTGTGAAAATCAAATCTCTACTACTAATATTAGCTAAACGTTATCGATATCTTGTACATAATGAAAGAACTTGTTAATATTTGCAGTCAATCAGTCTTAAGTGTCACTATGCCTGTAGATGGCCTGAATACTAGGTCAAAGGCTTAGCATTAAACTATCATGTATAAATTGCATAAAGCATCTCAAGATAAAATCAATCACACCTCATCTATGGAAATCTTTGGATAAAAGCACTATATGAGCTTCATAAATAACTAAATAAATATGAATAAATAAATAAAATAAACGTCTATCCCCTCGAGTCAAACCACTAAAAATCCAAACAGTGTGTGAGCACCAGATTCTCTATATAAGGTAAGAGGAAGTTACTCAGGATCATGTGCCAAGATAACCACAACGCTTACCATCATACAGAAGACATCAGATCAGGTATGCTTTATTCTTGAGAATATATTGGTAGAAGAGATTTGGTTATTAATGTGGCAGACTAGCATATTATTTTATACAATTATTTTTCCAGATTTAACATGTGGACACTTGTAGCAATGTTCCCATAATAGGATGGTATTATCTGCAGATGGTTGTACTTTGGTGTTACTAAAAAAAAAATAAACAAGACTTGAATGCTTCATTTTTGGGAGATAGCTCTTACTTGATAGGGTAAGTTACTTTTTTACTTACAAAATTAGGACTCCCCTGGTAAAGATAAAGATATTATGTTCACACTCATTTTTGTTTACTTACTTTTCTATTAGATAACCTGGGAAATGTGTGTTCTGTTCTCTGGAAAAAGATTTCACCTACACCCAAAACGCATTGTGAATTCTTGATCACAGTATATTTAAGAAATGTGTTTAATTATGGAAATGACTTGGCCATTTGATTTTTCATGTATGTATAATTTATATATTAACTTTACGGGGAAAACATGCTAATATCATTACAAAATATTATTATACTTTAATTTAACTTGATTACATTTTTTTGCGAATTAACAAATTAACTTTTTTGTTTTTTATTGAATTAGTTGATTAAAACAGAACTAGAAGTTGAGCCATAAGTGTGATTTGTAAAGCTTAAACATCGGTTATGGATTCTATTATGTATATATTTTTCAAATTATTCTGAATATCGATTTTTTTTTTAAACTACTCTCAAAACTATTTTGGGAATTAAATTCTGTGAAGTGTGCTGCTCTGCTTACATACACTAGTTATGTAACCCACATCCAATTATTTGTGCTCATTTGTACAACCTCATAAGCATGAACTCATTAAGAAGAAAATGTCCTTAGCAAAACAGAAAGATGGTGGCTGGAAGTTTTGAATCAATCATAACCTCTGGTTTTGCTCTGAGCAACCCTCAAGACCACAAATTTCAGACTGCCATGCGCATTACAGAAGGGGGAAGACCATGTGCAAATCAGTCCTTGTTCCACCTCAAAGGGGTAGACTAGCCCAAACTGCTAGGTCGCATCCCTTCTGCATAAGACCACAAGCAACTGTTGAGATGCTTCAGGCTCATTGGCTATCATCTTAATATTGGCACCATTATAGGAGATATTTATGAAACAACCATTGACAGGGAGTTCTTTCCCTCCCCAACCTAAAGCGCCACCAATATTCCTTTTTGGTTCAATTGAGACCTGTCTGTGGCTCAAATAGCAACACGCAGATCCCTCACCCCTTAACAACAGATAAGCCAAAAAACGGGCTCATGTATAGAAAGAATATATATTTATTAATGAATAGGAACATTAAATATTTGTACAAAATCACAAACCACGCGACCTCACTCCGCGGTATAAATGTTTTTCTTTCCTCACAATTCCTTTTCTTTTTGCACAAATTGAAAACACTAGTTGGTTCAGGATAACATAGATCATGGACTCTATCCTCACAACATGTACAGTCAAAACCCTTTGCCCAGGGTTCACTTTTACTAGCATGTAGCTCCTTGAAACATGACAAGATCACATGCTTGACACTCTATTTTATATAAAGTTTAATTTAAATAATAAACAACACTTGTCTATTGGCAAACCAATTTCACACATGCAGCGCTTTGTATTTTGAATTTCCCTGCGTACTTTAAAAGGCTAGCAGTTATGTTTAACTTAATCACAAGTTTAAAGGATGTTGACTTGCGCTGCACTCTTAGCAATGCTGGCAGTTTTATAACACAACAAGCTTTTCCGAACAAACACTTTTGATTTTTATTTGCAACCGTTTTTCTTTCACTACTATGCAAGGCCAAATATCCCTCTTAGGAGCCACTTTCTCAGTCCAACAGAAGGTGTGCTTTTAAATCAGTGACTCAACTTTGTTTAACTTTGGGAAGACATGGTCCTGACCCAGTATACAAATCAAGGTATTCAGGTGATCAATTAGAACCCCTCTGTTTTAAGGCAGGATTCCGGGGAATGGGAAGCCGTAGGGAATTTAGTTTTTAATGCACCCTTCGCTCTAGGGAGTTTTGGGGTTGGCAAAAATAAATAGGAATACCCAATTATTTTTATTTTTATTCACACTGGAATCAATGTTGTTGAGTTTGAATTTCAACAAACTCGTCCTGTGTAATTTGGCTATGTGGGAATTAATTAAATTATTGTTTAATAAAAATACTACAGATCTAATCTGTGTGCCCACCCAATGAACCCAATGAATAATGGGAACATTATTCAATCAATCAGATCCTCACCCAGCTTGGTGTGGATGGACAAGTTTACCTACATAAATATCTCTGGGTTTGCGCTCAGGAAGAAAAGGACATCAAGGCTCAGGTCATCTTGTGATTTCATCGAATCCCAAAAAAATGAATGAAATTTCAACGAATACAAAACAACTCATACCAAAATAACGAATTTCTTTTTTAATGTTTTTGGGGAGTTCTCCTCAAAAGCCCCTTTGTTTTACTAATAATGTTCCCCTACCCCCAAAACCACTATTCCCACTTCCAACCCCATTTCTATTTTTTATTTCCAAATTAGTTATTTTTGTTTTTGTTGTTTTGGTATTCATTGTAATTTCATTCGTTATTTTATATTCAATATAATCACTGCATACCCATCTAACAGGTACAGGACAATGGCCATCAGAATCCACCAACAGTCATGGATATTCTCCATGTCATAGATCCCAGCCTTTATCCCCTCTCCTGGTTTCCTTCATTAATCTCATCAGCAGTTCCAACCCAGGTAATTTCAGGCAGTCTCCCTCATTTTCATTGTGCGCCCCCTTAGGAATCTTAAACCACAGCCACAAAAAGGTGTAAATGATGACATGCCAGCTCATTGGTCATAGGTTTTGATTGGACAACTATCTTCCATCCCCTTATTCAAGGCTAACCCTCTCTTCTGTAATTGGCCCATTCAGTTCCCAAGCCCAAATTCAGGGAGGGATCAGTCCAACCCCTGCAATTCACATTTTTACAAATTTCTATTTTGGAACGTAATGAACTATGTCTCTTTTCGGCATGATGTTCCAGGTTCTAGTAACAGTTTTTGTGAATTACTCAGAAATGAAAAAGGTCAGTGTGACCAAATTTGATTTACAATTATATAATTAACTAAGCTACTAGCTCCCAAAATCTCTGTTTCGTGTCATTGTCTAGGCAGCTAGCATCACATTTTAGGTTGCAGCTTTTTAAGAAGGCTCTCCCCCTTCTTAAAAAGACCTCGCTTGACCCCTCCATTCCCACCAACTACAGACCCATCACCACCGTCCCCTTCCTGCTCAAGATACTAGACAAGACAACCTAGCAACAAATCCAAAAATTCCTTGAAATTAATCGTCTCCTCGGTATGCGGCAATCAGGTTTCAGACCCCAACATGGGACAGAAACAGCCCTTATCGACCTGAAGGCTCAAATCGACACTCTTAGAGACAATGGGAAATCTGCTTTACTGCTTCTCCTTGAACTCTTCGTGGCATTTGATCTAGTTGATCACAAAATCCGAAGCAATCACCTTGATTCAGCCGCTCACTTCTCCCATGAAGCCGTCGGCTGGATTGAGTCATTCCTTAGCAACAGATCCATGCGCGTCTTCTCCACCACAGCCGCCGCCGACCCATCCCCATCACATGCGGAGTCCCCCCGGGTTCATGTGTCTCCCCTGCACTGTACAACGTATTCACGAAGCCCTTTTTTGATGATCTAGATGGTCTGGGTATCACCTACACTAATTATGCTGATGATACCCAGATCCTCATCCCGTTGACGGGAGATTACAATCATGAGTTGGCCTAGGTGAACAAGGTGTACCTCATCATCCAGGCATGGATGGCATCTCATAGTCTATGCCTGAATGATGACAAGACTGAACTCATAATTCTCGGTTCCACCGCAAATCTAACCAAATTGGACCACAACTACACCAGCTTCATTATAGACGGTAACCTGATCAAAGTAGCTAAGGAAGTGAAAATCTTAGGAATATACATTGACTCCTCCCTCTCCTTCCATAAACAGGTTAGCACCATGGCCTCCTCCATGGCCTATACATGTAAGCTTATAAGAGCAGCCAAACCTTTCTTATCCACCCAGAGCTGCATTACTTCAGCCAGAGCCCTTGTACTATCAAAGCTGGACTATTGTAATGCCCTTCACGTAGGAGCTAGTAAACAGGTCACTAACAAAATACAGATGCTACAAAACAACACTCTTAGGGCAGTGCTTAGCATCCCCAAGAGAGACCACATCTCCAACATTAGGAGAGCCCATAACTGGCTCAACACCACAGATAAAATCCTGCTCAAAGTAGCCTCACTAACACACAAATACCTCAACAACGTTGCCCCCCGCGACTTAGTCGACAGAATAAGTAAACACACCTCCAATAGACCTACTAGACCCTCCAACGCCAACCTACTCACAGTTCACAGGTTCAATCGTACCAAAATGGGTGGCAACAGCTTCCAGGTGAAAGTAGCCCAACATTGGAACTCCCTACCACCCTCTCTAAGGACACCCCAAACCTACACACATTTTAGACGCAACTACATACTCTGGATAAAGAACAACGACCGCTAAATCCAGCCAACCCACCCGCTACACACTATGTAAATATGTATACCTGTAAATATGCAAACCTCTGTCTTCACCGTGACTGCTGTAACCATCTTTGATCGTATTGTAATTACTGTAATGCATTGTAACATGTAACTAAGTTAACCTTCCTGCTCCTGGGCCCACATACCCTCGGGTCTGGTGCGCAATACAAATGAATAAACTAAACTAAACTAAGCTTGTGTTCCCAATGTCGAATTTTGATGAGAGTTGAATCAACAAATATGTCTTGTCCTAAGCGCACCAGTGATATTTGTCTGATTATTGTGTGATATATCAGTTCCAAAAAAATCCACAAAATCTGATACTACATACACTTCTACATTAAAAAATACATAATGACAGGCATATATGCATATTTCGACCTCAATTGCACATTAGGTTTCATTTCCCCACTGAACATGAGATCTAGGCCATCTGCCTCTTGTGTGGATTCTGCTTGCAATTAAGTCCATTAACATTCTTGCACAGTCAAAGGCTAATGGATGATCTGTTTGCTTATCTTCAAATGCAGAGCATATTGCCCCACTTCCCTGCTCACTGGAAATCCCTTGGGAACAGGCCTATGATCAGTATCCTGAGCTGACCACAAGTTGGATGTTATTCACAAGAATTATTCAGAGTTCAACCCATTCATTGCTAACTCTCGGTTGACTCGGCTGTTCACACCACCCCATTAACTCCTCTGTCATGCATCAATACAGCCTCCTCCATTGCCCTGAAACATCAAAGAGATTGGGCCTCATTACACGGAAGGCGGTAAGGGTTAACGGTGACCGGTAAGGGTACCGGTGACCGTTAACCCTTACCGCATTACTACGAGGTCCCTTTGCGGGAACCGACCTTAACGGCTGGTGTAGACCAGCCGTTAAAGTTGGGACCCGCAAAGGGACCTTGGTGCTAATTACGGTACTGCAATTTGCGGCACCGTAATTAGCTCCTTCCCCATTCCCATTATGCCCTATGGGGCAAAAATGGGAATGGGGAAGGGCCATGGAGGAAGGGGGAATTACCGGCCCACCAACCTTGGAATGGGGTGGTAATTCCCCTTTCCTCCATGGTGGTACCGGTATGGTACCGGCGGCAACCATGGTGCTAATAGCACCATGGTTTACCGGCTACCGTGTAATGAGGCCCTTTGTTTTTCAGATAGAGAGCAGAGGTCTGACATCCATTGGGGGAAGGTGGCTTTATATATCAGTGAAAAGGTTAGCTCTAATGGACAGAAATCTGTACTTTAGCTGTCACAATGTCTGTCTTTAGACATGAGGCCTGCATAGTTATTTTGCCTTATCTCTCTCATATGCAGTTTTCTCCTGTATCATACCATCAATGTTCCCCTTTCCCCACAGCATTTTTCTTTTGGGAAAAGTGCACTTTGGGGCCTCAGGCCTCTGTATTCAAAAGTAGGCCTTCAGTTTTGGGCTTTTCCAATCTCATGCAGGGCCCATTAAATGTTACTTCTCTGAAAACCGCACTTTTATGTCGCAGTTGAGAACGAAATTCTGCCTTTCAGTTTGGCAGTCTCTGTGTGTTTTCTCTGCTCTGCATTTTTAGGCTCAACATAGCCAAATGCAGTTTCCTTTTTGTCTGGGGCTGGATTTGAACTCCACAACTAATTAACCACTTTTAAACTGATCACCACTATGTTGCATGCCAGGGCATCAATTACAATTATTATTTTTTAACAGTGAAGAAATTCCTGAAATGTGTTTCATGCATGCATTGTAAGATGTTATGTTATTTCCTTCCTTCCTTCCTTCCTTCCTTCCTTCCTTCCTTCCTTCCTTCCTTCCTTCCTTCCTTCCTTCCTTCCTTCCTTCCTTCCTTCCTTCCTTCCTTCCTTCCTTCCTTCCTTCCTTCCTTCCTTCCTTCCTTCCTTCCTTCCTTCCCTCCCTCCCTCCCTCCCTCCCTCCCTCCCTCCCTCCCTCCTTCCTTCCTTCCTTCCTTCCTTCCTTCCTTCCTGTCTTTTCTGTTTTGTTGAATGATGTGTGTCCTGTGAACAGTGAACACTTTTCTGCCAAGCAGATGACGTGAAGAAGGAAATAAAACTGAGTGGTGAAGTGGAACCCAACCCAAACATCCTGCACTCTGAGCAATACTGTCACTGCAAACACTGCCAGCATTTACTAGTATATTACTGCTAACCCTGCCAGCTAGCCTTCCAGTTTACTCTTAGCCAGCCATCCCTCCACAGTATACTCACTGAGACAGGCCTCCACATTATACTCAACCCCACTGCCAACACTGCCAGCCATCCCTAATGCTAACCCTGGCAGCCAACTATCCACAATATGTTCACTTCCTGCAGCCGGCCACAGTACACTCAATACGAACCGGTCAGTCAGCCCTCTGCAGTATACTTACTGTTAACACTGCCAGCCAGCCGAGGATGGACTGGGAACCAAAAAAGACCCTGGAAATGTTTTTCATAATGACCCATATTACACAGTGTGAGAAACCCCAACCCATTTCCCATTAGAAAATGTGAAAATATAATAGGTAACCACACAAAATAGGCCCATGATGCAGAGTCCCACCGGGAAATCTCCAAAGTTGCCTGCAGGTCCACTGCATCCAGCCCTCCAAAGTATTCTGATTACCCGGCGGCCCCCCACAGTATTCTCCCGGCAAAGACTGCCAGTCCTCAATGGTATATTGCTTCTAACCAGGTCAGCCAGCCCTCCACAGTATACTCACTGCTAACTCGACCAGCCATCACTCCACGGTACACTCACTTCCAGCTGGCACTCACCAATGTACTCACTGCTAACACTGTCAGCGAACGCTCCAAAAAATACTCACTGCCAGTCACCCCTCCACAGTACACTCTCTGCCAGATAGCCCACTGCAGTAAACGTATTGTAAACATTCCCAGCCAGCCCTCCCCAATAGGGACCCCGCCAGCCAGCCCTCCACAGTACACTCACTAATACAACTGTGAGACAGTCCTACACAGAGTATTCACTGCAAGGCCTGGCATCCCTCAACAGTGTATTACTGTTATACCTGCCTGCCAGGCAGCTCTCCACAGCGCACTCATTGCTAACACTGCAAGCCATCCTTCCATAACATACTCACTGCCTGATAGACTACCGTAGCAAACTCATTGCTACCAGTGCCAGTCAGCCCTCTAAATTATACTCACTGCTAAGACTGCCAGCCCTCCAAAGTATACTATCTGCGTGGTAGCCCTTCACAGGTCACGCACTGGTTATCATGAATAGAATATTACTGCTAAACCTTCCAGCCAGCCTTCCTCAGTACACTCAATGCTAACACTCCAGGCCACCTCTCCACAGGATACTCACTGCCAGCCAGCCCTTCACAGTGTCCTCGTTGCAAACCCTGACAGTCAGCACTTGACAGTACACTCACTGCTAACACTGCCAGCTCTTCACAGTAAACTCACAAACAGTGCCATCGAGCTCCCCAAAGTATACTCACTGCCAGCCATCCCTCCACAGTATACTCCCTGCTAAAACTGCAAGCCAGTCCTTCGCGGTATAATCACTGCAAGCAGCCCTCCGCTGTATACTCACTGCTAAAACTGCAAGCCAGTCCTCCCCGGTATACTCACTGCAAGCAGCCCTCCGCGGTATTATTGACAGCTAACACTGCTAGCCCTCCACGGTAAACCCACAACGAAGCCCTCCTGCGTAGAACAGTAGGTCCAATCGTATCGCTGGCAGCCTCAACAGTATACACACGTCTAACGCTGCCAGCACAAACATATATACCAACTGCGTGCGCTGCCACCACTTCCAACCCTGCACACTTATCCACCAGCAGCCACGGGTTGTTTACGCAGTACTACCTTGAACTGCCACTACGACGCTGCGCTTTAAGAAAGCCACTGAGGGGTTAACCAGCCTCAGGTCCCCCAGGCTCCCACCCACCAGTGTGATATCACGTCCCCCATCTGCCAATCCACGTTCAATGTTAAGAGAGAGAGAGAGAGAGAGGGGGGGGGAGAGAAAACGAGCGGGGGATCAGCAGAGGCTGCGCGTGCATAGAGGAGCAAGCAATGCCTGGTGTCTGGCCGGCAATCAGCAGCCCCTGAGCAGAGTCTGCAGCCGGGAGCAAGCAGCGTGATTGCTCCAGCGTCCCGCCGTCTGTCTGCCTTGCTACAGGAGCACGAGCTAGCAAAACACAGCCCCCCGTCCGTCAGTACCACTCAGACCTCTTCTCTGTCTGCTCGTGTTCTCTTCCTGCATGATGACCGGCTGCAAATCCAGCTCGCTCACCTGCCTCCAAGGGACTAAAGGAGGGCTGCCCATGGGGGCCGGGCACGACTCCACCGCCACGCTCAACAAGCTGGCCCTTGCCACGGGGGGCACCGAGAAGTCCTGGCACCGCTGCATCTTCCCCTTTGGCATCGTCTCCCTGGTCATCGGCATCGCCGCCACCTGCATCACCTTCAAGTTCAATGGGCCGCAAATGGGCATCGCCAAGGTGGTGTCGGTGGCCACGTTGGCCTTTGGAGTGGTGCTGCTGGTGGCTGCCTTCGTCTGCTGGCGGGCACGGCGGGAAAGACAACGGAAAAAGCGGGAAGAGTCCGTGGCTCTAGAGCAGGGTGCCCTGTGATTGCGGAGAAAAAAAACAATGGCCGGTTCCACCCAGGACCAAACCTGCCACCGTCTTTGTGCCATGTCTACTGTGCCGAGAGCTCCATCTACCATGCCGAAACACCTATTAGATGCTTGCAGGCACAAAGCTGCCCCGGGCGAGCAAAGTCTGCCAGCATCGAGCTGCGCGTCAAGTTCAAGACATGGCGACCCCCGTCTCTGGCTCCGCAAACTCCAACAAATGTTTTCCCAAAATGATGGGGCGAGAGTTTTAACTGGGTAGCATGCTCCGCTACCTGATCACCATCTAAGACTTTATACTTTGTTTCGGCTTCATCCCCACCCACTACTTGGGAGATCAAGAACAACAGCGGACAGTCATGAGATGGATGGAGAAAAAAGTCACGAGCCGAAACCCTTAGTTGCCGTTCAGCGTTCCATGGAAAGCAAGGTGAATGATGGGGGGCTTTGTCTCTGAGCAGGAAACGCTGCCGTGGAATTTGTGAAGGGAATCCCGCAGCCTGACCATCGAAGGATACTGACCGATGATGCCAGTAGTGGAACCAGTCTCTTTTCCGATCTTTACTTTGGGTAGGTACTCCCGGTCCCTGTGGTGAAGCTAGAAGATGATATGGTGGCTAATGGGGGGCTTTCATCCTCCTGCTCCCCGGAAGGTTTCATGTCTAACCCTCACACCAGGCCTTCACTCCAAGCAAAGATGCAACCTGTTCTCCCTGGGTTTACGATTGCCTTACATCTGGAGGTACCCCTGATGGGTCTATGCATCGTTGCTCTGGTTTCCAAAAGCTACCTCCACTACTGTCCTAACTCTGACCACCGAAGCATTTTGTTTGTCGAAACAGGCGAACCATACCCTCCCAGAGGGACTGCGACTTGAGGGGAGAGTCTACGGCAGGTTCACAGTGGTCCTTTGAATTCTCGATACTGCAGGCCCGTGACTCCAGAACACCTCAGAGGGCTCTGACACATTATCAGTGGATATTGGGCTTATGGGTGGGCAAGATGAAGGTGTGGGTACAGTTTGCGGGACATTCAGTCATATCAGAGGCAGAAAAACCAGTTCCAGAAGAAACCTCAGACGGCAACTCTCTGAGATGTTTGGTTGATATTTCCTCCAGTGTTGTGAAGGGAAGGGCCTCCTCAGGCCCTTTCAAGGCACTAAGGTGGCCAGACTCGCATCACTGCCAAGCAACCCCGGTGTTCACCACTGCCCGGTTCCAAAATACCTAAGGAGAACCAGGAGATAGCCAGCCTCGCCGTGAATGCCAGTGCCAGATCTGTGGTAATGGTGAGGGGTCCCAGTGGGAGCACAGTGTTATCTAATGCTTTGGCAGTGCCATGCTCCACTCTTCGCCGGTTCTAAACTTAACGGAGATGCCATGGGGTGTAAGAAGTTGCAGGACGCCCCAAAGATGCCACCAGCTTAGCACATGGACTCCGAGTAGGGTACTCATGGCCCTCGGAAGCCTCACAGCCCTTCCCCGTGATACACTGCCGGCAGAAGAGCGACCCCGCGCACCAAGGCTGACAAATTGACCTGGACAACCCGGAACCAATTCGTTGGGACCGTTCTTTTTTTTATTTGAATGATTGTAGCAGTTTCTCAGGCCGTGCCTTATACTCTGTTCGGATGTACTGGACTTTCTGGGGTAGGCGGCAGTAGCAGAAACGGACGGACTACTCACTGGGACAGTCTGGGGATGATGCGACAGGACGGATCCTTTGAAAGGCGTCTGGGACTTGGGGGGGGAATTGGTTGGGCGGAGGGGAGCCCAAAAGCAGGTCTCGCCCGCCTTTCAGGGTTACGGTCTGCCGTGAAGTCTCCAGAAGCAGGAAAGTACACAGGCCCCAGCCCTCCCCGCGGGACTCTAGCAAGCAGCCGCCTTGTACCCCCGCCTGCCCCCGGAGGGCGCCTCTCGTAGGACGTTGTGCGTGTGTCCGACAGTGTACTGGATTTCTAGATTACATGCTGTTGTCTATATGTCATGTACATAAAAACAGTTTAATGTAAAGCCTTGTTGTTGGCGAGCTACTGGCATGGAGGGAGTCGCCGTAGTGCTTACTGCGGCGGTGTTGGGGGTGGAGGAGGGTGGGGGGGGGGTTACTGCTGCCTCTCTTCGCCTCGCCGTCACTGCCACCTATACCCGTGCTTGCTCTCTCTCTCTCTGAGACTCCATTGTCCCCCTCCCCTCTCTAGTTCTCTCTCTCCTGCTTTGTCCCCCCTTCCACTGTCCTCTCCACTACCCTTTTCGGGTCCCTTATCCGTTTAGTTAGCACGTCAGATCAAGAGTGCGGCCAAAACAGCCTGTGGGAGGTCATCGTGGCTGTCTCTCACACTCTCCGCCGCTCCATTATTTGGCCCCTGACTATTCATTGCTCTCTCTCTGTCTCTCTCTGTGCCTCTCTCACCCTCCCTCTCCCTCTGAGGTCTCTTTCTACCTTCCTCACGTCTTGCCCGCCTCGCTCGCCTCAGCCATTAGCCAGGCGTTGGCACAGCGGGCAGCCCGCGGCGATGGTAAATTGCGCAGCATTGAAGATTATTGCGTTACCTCCTCGTACCTTCGCACCTGTCCTTCCGCTCTCCCTTGCCCCCTTCCCCATCCTCTGCTCTGGGCACCTCTTTTCTTTACTCGCTTTCATGGCCCGGTCCCGCGTTTGTTTCTTCGCTCTCCCTGCGTCTCTATGTGCCCCACAGCCCCCACAACCCCCGCCCCCCGCCATATTCAGAATATCTGTTAGCGTTGTTCCTTCTCCCACTCTGTCCCTCACCTGGTGCACATTTATATCCCAATTCACTTCTCCCTTTTTCTTCAGTATAATCTCCCAATAGTGTGTGTTCATGTGTTCTCTTTCCCTCCATTCCATCCACCCTTACTTGCTATTATGTCTACTGTCTCCCAAATGTTCCCTTGCGTCAGCCCCCTCGCCCCTTCCTTTCAGTTCAACCTTGGCCCCACTTCTCGTCCGCTCCTTCCCGCCTCACATCGCTCTCTCTCTTCTTAGCCAGTTACGGGGCCAATTCTCTGTCCTTCCCTTATCCCGTTTCATCCTGCTGTCACCGCACCCCCACCCACACCTTCACCCTCTCAGTTCGCTACCAGCCTGACCCCCTGCCTTTGCCCCGCCCCTTCTATTTTCCTTCGGTTTATTTCAGCCGCTCACTTGACACCCCCGCCCCCATTCTGATCCTCATTCACCCCCATTCTGCTGCGTTTCTAGGCTGTGCCTCGTCTCGCCCGTTATGCGTGCCGACCCCTTCTATAGAGGGCTGAATGGGAACCAGCGCGCGCAGCGCAACGAAGCCACAGGGGATTAAACAGATTTGCTCAGGATCACACACTTCGATCAACCCAGGAAGCCGGGATTAGCGCTCAGGCCTCGGCTTTCAACCAAAATCAGTAGAGCCATCCAAGGGGTCACCGTGGGCGACATAGGGGGGGGGGGATCACTTGGAGAGGAAACACAAGAGACCAAAGGGGGTGCCAAGAGGGGCGGGGACTCCCTCTCCGCGTCACGGCCTGTCACAGATAGCTGCGCTCTGACAAAAGGAGGGGGGTCCCCCTTGTCTAATAATAGACAGCGCCGTGTGTGGGCAGACCTGTGCAGTTATTTACAGACCCACGTCTTCTGCCGGTGTCTTCTCCGCAGTATCCATGCCAACTGCCGTCCTTTCTACGACTTGAACAGAAATAGAACAATCTCCAATGGTTATATACAAACCTACCAAAAATGGCCCAAACTCTACACCACCACTAACACTGGAGGTTTCGGTGCATAAGGGGCAGGCATGCAGCCCACGAGGGGCACAGAACAGGAGCCCCACTATTTAATGACCCTTATATTGACGGTAGGTTTGTTTAAAGCTGCGTGTAGCAGGAACATCCGGGGCCCCTCGCCTCACTTCAATAGGGAGTTGCTAATTTTATCTATTTATTTATTTGCATTTTTAAAGCACTCACACAGCCCGGGGGCATCAAGGCGCTGTTACAGGAAGTGTCTTCTTTTTTCCCAGGCGAGCACATTGCCGCTGAGCTATTCTCCTGGGACATTATTACACCTTTGGTTTCACGTCGATATACAGGTACATAGTGGTGGAAATGGAATATATTTAAAGGGGGAATCACACAAGGGCCGGGGCGGAGTTCTGAGGAGGCGGAGTTCTGAGGAGGCGGAGTTCTGAGGAGGCGGAGCTAGTAGTTGGACTCTGCTCAAAGGTAATGTTCAAAATAATAGTTTAACAATGATGGGATGTCTTTCAGGCTGCATCTTTCCAAACTCCACACTGTACATCAGTTCCACTTTAAATCACTTCTATGAAAGTGGTGCTCCCAAAATAATGCTGGTAATGCAGTGATTGTTGGTACATTAAGGGATCCATAGGCCGTCTCTACAGTAGAAGGCTACCAGGGTAGCTCAGCGGGTTGACAGACCGTTGCTGAGATGTTATATATCCAAACCTGTTAATCGTGTGACTTTTTGAAATTCCTTATGAAAAAAACAAGTGCTATAAAATTATAAAATGTGTTTGGCCAGGGGATGGGTTGGGCTGGTCGATGGGTTGTACTGGGGATGGGATGGGTTGCTTATATTTAGGGCGAAGGTGGGGGGGGGGGTATTTCTGCCTCTGTAGTGAAAATCAAAAGTTGTCACCCATGAACCCACAGTTTAATTTCCTAATAACTGTCAACAACAACCGAAGCATTTATTTATGATTAACCAGTTTGAAAAGCATATACATTTTTTATAAATATAACCTGTGATAAAACACAAAGCAAGGGGCACACAAATTACAGAGTATTGGTGAGATAGCCTGATTAAAAAAAAATTACATTTCAAAGAAAACTAGTGAACAAGTGAATTCAAGCAGCATTTTTGAGTTTGGAAACGACTTTGTTTCGACGTAAGTATAAAATGCACATTTGGGAAACAAAACTGTGCCCAGCATGAAGAAGGCCTGCTTTCAGCAGTGTTGCCCCCCCCTCCACGCCCCCAACCCCTCAGTGATAGTCATGGCCCATTGATTCCTGTGGTGTCCCTTTCAGGACAGAAGAAAAAAAAGGGCGGAGTAAACGGAACCAGGAAACCAGCGAGTGATGTCTGGGGAAAGGCGGACAGCGTAGATTAGGTCACTGAGCTCCCGGCTTTAGGGTGACCAGACATCCCGGTTTTGCCAAGACAGTCCCGGAATTTAGTGCTCTGTCCCCCTTTCTCAAAAGATTATGTTTCCATTGGAAACTGCAGCTGTCCCAGTTTTTTGTAGTAGGTCTTCATAGCTGGAAGGCACAATCTCGCACAGACGAAATGCTGCATTTTACAACTTGAGATAGTGTTAGTTTGTGATAAATTAATTATAATATGTGTTTAATTGAACAGTAACACTTAAACCCCCTTCTCCTCCAAACGCCATTGAAGTGTAGTGCCTTGGTACCCACTTTCAAGAGTTAGTCCTACTTTTATGTTAGTTGCCCTGTTCTGGTTTTTTCCTTTTTTAAATCTGGTCACCCTACCCCTCCGCGAAGCCTGGTCAGGGCTGAGGTAGGTCGGGTCTCGAGATCTGGCCGGACATCTGATGCCAGATATCGGACCCAGCAAGAGCAGGCCCATTAACCAGCGCTGCAGGTGCCTAAACACCCACTATAGAAGGCGCTCTAGTGGCCATCCCATGATCTGTAGCTTGCCACGCTAGCCCGTTCATAGTGTCATGAACACACCATTTATTCTGAACACTGCCGGAAGACGGCTCAGTGGTTCGAGGGCCCTTAGCTCTTTGAGCGCAAGGTTTGTACACTCTATACGAGTCAACACCAGGCTAGGACTGACTCCTGCAGCGATTGGGCAATGGCCCGCCCAGTTTGGTAAGTGTGGGCAACATTACTAGGACAATGTGGCCAGTTCATGCGCTGTGCAGCCTGTGGTTTTGACCAATGTTATTGACCCAGTATGCATTCAAAGTGAACTATTTGCGACACCTGTTCCCGAAAATGCAGCTACGCCTACTACTCAAATAGTTTGCAGCAAAAAGTCATGAAAACCGAGTTGTGATGGTGAGACGCATTTTTATTGGTGGGCCCGCCTATTTTTGGTCCCCGCCCGACCCAGGTCAACGTAGCAGTAATAGTAACAACGGCTTCTCTAGTGCAAAAGTCAGTCACAGGACCACTACTGGAGTCAAAAAAAAGCAAGCACTCTTAGGCGCCCAACCTCCAGTCACAGTACCCTGAAAGTAGAGTGCAAGCACACTGTCACACCAGGCGCCTCACACAAAGTTAACAAAACCAATCACTTGTATTCTGAAAGTAGTCCATTGTGTTGGTATTTGGACCACAAGGTAAGTATAAGGGACACTTTACAACACGATCAATGAGTCTGTTCGCGGCTATCACACCGCCGCCCTGTCGGAGAACCTGCACAATATATATGTGCTTAGCGGATCTGAATATTAGCGTTCGGCGGCATTGATCGACACGAACAGACTCATTTGCAGTGGGTGAGCATGTATGGCAATCACTCACATACATTGTAAGGTTCTACCTCTCCACAGGCTACCGATGTATGTAGCGGCTCTCTACCATAACGCCCAACAAGCAGCAGTTCTACATGTGATTGCATATAAGGCAATAAACAATTGACGCTTCAGCATGGGCGTAATTTTAGGGGGAGACAGGGGTGTTTGTCCCCCCTAACTTTCATAGCACAACATGTTGTCCCCATTCATTTGGCTGGGGCACCTTTTCTTCAGATGTCATGTCCCCCACCCAACATTTTCAGCAATGTTACTCCACTGCGCTTAAAAAGGCAGCTACAGTTTCAGCCCTGAAGAAGGGTGGTTGGTTGAAACACGTGTCGGCTGGGCACACGTGTTTCACAAGGATGATCAGGCTTAACATATGCCAGCTACACGTGTATTAGTTGGAAATGACACATATTAACAATCTCACATCTCCAGTTGAAACATACACGCTTGTCTATTAACTTTGTTTCTAATCACTTGATCCTGCTGTAAAGTGTACCTAATAATTACCTAGTGGTCCGACTACAAATACAGACATACTGCACTACTTTCGGAACAATTCATGATTTTCGTAAAGTTTGTGTGGTGCCTGGTCTGGCAGTTTGCTTGCACTCTACCTGTTCACAGGTGTGCCAGGGAGACACACAATGTGTCTGTCTCCAATGCGACTCACGTTACTTCCATTTTAAACTCCCACCAGCAGCGCAGTGGAACAGGACACCCCCAAATCCTCTGTTGTTTCACAGTACCCTTAAATAATTGTTTGTTGCCAAACAAACAACTCACCCACAGCTCCCCTAAAGACCTACACTGTTCCCACTCACAGGCGCTGTGCGGTGTGACTATGGCCAATTTGTTGGAAACATGCTTTATCTAGTTTTTTTTCCGTCACTTCAAGGCGCTATGGGACACTGCAACCGCGCTAAATGGCCGAAAACGCAACATTCAATCTGCCACGGTAAACAGCAAGTGTCCGTGTACAAAGGGCCTGCACTGGTGCCCTGGAGCTGTCCCTTGACGCCCAAGGGCCGCTTTATAAAGGCATGTTATAGGTGGGATAGATGGGTGACAAGGAGGGCGTTCTGGGGTGACTACGAGCTGAGTTCAGTGCCCTGAACATTTCATTCCTCGAAGCCCTGAGCGGGGACACAACAATACCTATATGTGGGGAGGGGGGGGGGGCTAACTGGTGATGGGAGGGGCACTTCAGAAATGGGGCGGGTCAAGCTTGGCGGCTCCACCTGCTCAGTTCTACCCTCAAGGGTTGTCTGGTGTGGGGCCCCAGTACGACATGGTAGTGCGAGCACACACACACAAAGTGCGCGTGCACCCACACACAATTACGCATTCACTCACACCTTTGCACATCCCATTCACGATATACTCGCTCGCTCATTGACATGCGCACACAGTCACCATACATCATGCACTCATTCGCACACACTCACTCGTTAGCACATACATTGCACTCACACTCCTTGCCCACATGCATACGTACATACACAATGAGCTAACATGCAACACCACTTAACATTGCTAGTTCCAGAAAGTGCTTCCCTTTCGTCCCTAACTAACAAAAAGCAAGCAGTGTAGCTTCTCCCCTCAACTCACAATTCAGGAGTGGCTGAAGCCCGCTTAGCTCAATGGCGTTTCACGCCTTGTCCTGAATGATGGGGTGAGCTATGTCCCTGCAGCTAGCCCCCCCCCCCCTGATTGGTGACTTATCTATCTACCATACTCACTAAACTTACACAAATAATCCTTATAACGTGATAGAGGGAGTAAAATAGAATTTAAACAAGGGCCCGCTCCATTTCATGCCTGCTCTGCTGCCTGGAGGTGTTCAGGCTAGAAGCTGCACAACTCTTTAAAAATATAGTTAAACACAGGCACAAATAATGTATGACTTATGGAAATATCAATTATTTTAAAAATAAATAGTTTTTTTACTTTCCTAAAAACGGTAGATAATAACTACATGTTTATTTCCCATTGAAACTCCAGGTTATGTGCTGTTGTTTCA
The DNA here is from genome assembly GCF_040938575.1 of Ambystoma mexicanum. NCBI lineage: Eukaryota > Metazoa > Chordata > Amphibia > Caudata > Ambystomatidae > Ambystoma > Ambystoma mexicanum. Next base: position 91,257,477 of record NC_090924.1, on the reverse strand, counting down.
TGGAAGTACATTACTTGGGTAATTTACTTTGCAGAAATTACATTATGGCAACATAATATGCACCCACAATGCAATGCCCACCTGGCTCTGAATTGGAGGTAAACTTCCAGCGATGGTTGCTGGGTGGCGCTGTGCTTAGTGTGACTTTGCTGAAATGGCTTATTCCATTTTCACATTTCAGGTGAAAGGGATTTTTGTTCAAGTCTTTTTAAACCCACCATAACTTTGCTGGAGTTTGCTAAATATGCTGCAATGCTCCAACCACAAGGCTGTAAGCCTATTCTGCACTGATTATCCCAAATACGAGTGAAACTGGTAAGTAGATGTCTGCAGCCCTGAGAACTCTCTGTCTTGAGTCGAAAAGTGCTATGTTTAAAATAAAAAAGCAATGCCTTATAGACAAAGATGTTTCCTTGGAGGAAAGGCTTGACATTTGAGCAAGTTGGCATACCCACAATGCATTACCCATCTATCTCGGAAGCAGAGGTGAACTTCTACTGATGGCTACCAGGTGGCGCTGTGCGCGACTTTGGTCAAAAGGCTTGATATCTCTTTCTGTCTTTCTGTTTATGTTTAGGCATAAGGGGTATAGCAGATGTGTGAAGGGTGCGGTGCTGGTGTGCTGGGGGATACGAGGGACCACATTATAAAGAAATGGAAAACATTTCTGCTAAGTAAATTGCCACCTGGTAATTTACTTTGATGAAACAACATAGAGCCCTGCAGCTCTACAAGTTCTAGTAGGCAAAGAAAACAAACAGGACTGAACTGCCATCTCCCAAATGGAACGGGGCATGCTGGCATGAGTGAATCCGATAGTTCTGCATTGAATGTCTGAGCCCGAGCTTTATAGTCGACAGCATCCTCCTACCAGAGTCGGGTTGGCCCCTCGGCCTTTCGGCCCATGGCCGGGACAAAATCGTCCCTGGGGAGTGGGGGCCAGTTTCTGGCCACTCATGGGCCGGTTTGGAAAAAAGAAAAAAAATTGGAATAAAAAAAAAAAACACCTGCAACGTGCAATATGGATCTATACACACAGATATTAATGATACATATGGTGATCCATTTTTGTAAGAAATGTATATCACATTAATTAAATCATAACCATATTTTTCATAGTGTACTTAGGTAGAATGCTATTTGATGCCACTTCTTGTTTTTCAAGGGGTGAAAGGTCGTGTTTCATCGCTTCCCGGGATGTCACTTTGGGGTGGGGTCAAAGACATCACTTCTGGTGATGTCATCAGAGGTCAAGGGTAGTGAGGTGAGGGGCGGGCCACTTTTTTTTGGGGGTCCGGGCCCATTTCATGTCCCAGTCCGACCCTGCCTCCTACGATGTTTTACCTGCACAGGTATCCTGCTTGATTGCGTGGGATTGCATGAAAGAGTAATCAAGTGTTCGGGGGTTAGGTGATGGCGTGGGGGGAGCAGAATACATCCATTCCAGGCACAGCATGTCCTAACACCTCGAGGTGAAGCTCTGGCCTTGGTAGAGGCACTGATAAGGGCTGAAGCTGGAATAGACCTTAATCTGGGGCAGGTGCAGGCACGGTATTTCTTCCTGTAATGGAGGTGCAGCCAGTGGTTTTTCCTTGGAATAGATGGGCTGCAGGGGGACCTGTCCTTCTCTCTACTACTGGGCAATAACAGAGTGTCTTGGGAACTCTCGATGGCAAACAGGGGAGACATGAGCTCATTAATACTATGCTTTGCAGATCGCAGGAGTGTGGAATTCTGGAGGGAACCCAGGGGTGGACCGGCCTATAGGGAACTCTGGAGATTTCCCAGTGGGCCTCTGCACCCTGGGCCTCCTTTGTGTGAAAACCTATTTTATTTCCACGGTTTCCCGTGGGAAAAGGGTTGGGCTTGTTGAAAATGTCTAATATGGGGCCACTTTGAAAATGTTTCCAGGGCCTCTTTTGGTTCCCAGTCCATTCCTGAGATAACCCCCGAGCCCCCAAGTAAGGTCAGCATTTCTTTTTTTAAAGCTGGTCACATTAGCTTAAAGAAGGCGGAGGAAAGTCTGGGAGGAGCTGCTTAATGATTTGTCGCCTTTGAGGATTTCTGGGGGGCTACCATTGCTTCTGCACTTATAGCAGAAGAAATCAAGAGAGGGAGTCGCCGAAGCAGACCCGGCAACTCAGCAAACCCCTGTTCCCCCATTCTCAATCTCTTCCAGCTGCACCTTCAGCAGTCCATCCTTCTCATTGTATCTTCCTGTGGCGCCCCCTTGTTGTACAGCGCTCCATTTCGTCACAGCTAGTTTTTGCACTATGGAAATTCCCAATATGTTCATACGGATCACCGTGAAGTGATCGAAGAAAATGACCTACTGACAAATGACCGTTTTTTTTGTAATCACATTTTTTTAAAAAATAATGCGCGGGGAGACCCCCAATCCCTCCCCCACTATCCCCACCTTAATCTAACCCATTACCCCAAAACACATCTATTTTTAATAAAAATGCTAAACAAAAATACCTAACGAATTCGACCAAAAAAATGCGGTCATTTCTCATTTGGTATTTTTGTATTCGATCTTTTCTGCAGTTGCCACACACACAGACATCCCTGTAACAGGTGCACCATTCACGGCATCAGTGGACGAGCCATCACTTGGTATATTGTAGCCTGAGATACTATTAGACCCAGAAAATCATTTAAAAAATGGCTTGTCTCTTGGGCATTGGAGAATCACATTGGTCAATGGTATGACAGCTGATAAACTCATGCCAAATTCCTCCAACCACCCCGACTTATAGACGACAGTCACTCTAGTAACAAGCACATGCACAACCAGAAATATTGCAGGCCGGTCAACCTAAGCATCAACTTGCCGTAGCAGTCTCAACCGCTAGGTTGCTACACACAACCCCTGCAAACTGCTTTGAAGTCCATGTGTATTAACCATCTTGACTGCTGAGCTGTTGAAAGTAAGTATGCCTTGAGCGTGTGTCTTCTTTTAATATCTGTTTGTTTGTACAGGTTACCAATCCCTGGCTCTTACCTTACCAAAGACCTAAGTGCCAGTGATGGCCTACAAATATTCACTTGCCACAATTTGACTGAACAATCACATGACGTCGTGCCCCGTGCTGCCGTTGATCGGCCGTGAGTCATGTGATCTCACTTCCCCTCCGTTAACACTTTGATTTTCATCAAATGACAGAGCTCTGGGTCATGGGGGCACACTGGATGACCAAAGCATCTCCTAATACGCAGACCTGCCTGAACCAGAAACAAGAAGACAATGGATAGTCCAAGCAGAGGTGGGGTACAGGGTGCCAGAAAGACAGAGGCTGCTGGACAGACGAGAAACACGTCCAATCAGTGCATTGATTGCAAACACGAAATATGCGACCATCACGTATCACTAGCTCATTTGCATTGCCAGTGTGGTGTTTAAAATGCAGCTGTCTCCAGGAAAACCACCCTGCTGAGTACCAGAATCATTCAAGTATCGATTTTAGATAACCCCTCTAGTACTTATACTTGTTACTGCAATCAGGCATCCTTGAAGTATTATGTATGTATGTACGTATGTATCTACGTGTGTAGATTTCTTGAATGGCCTCTCTTAAACTTATTAATTGACAAGGGCAAGCACTTTCAGGCCATGAGCACCAGATTGACTAATGACATTTAGAAAGCGCCAACACAAAATTAGCTGTCGCAGGCACCCTGCTGAGACCCAGTACAGCCTGCCCGAGGGCAAATAAATGACTGTAATAAACGGGGCATGAACAGATATGGAACATTAGAGATGGAGAAAGTATTTGTGATGTCGACGGGTGGCTTGTCCCAGGCTCGGGCGCCAAATGTCGCAAATCTACAGTTGTTTGTTCTGGTGAATTTATAGGCAGGGTTGCTTGCACATTTCTGATCTGCCACTCGAAGGGGTCTTTCAGGAACATTCCAATTGAGAAAGCTGCTAAGGGGTGCAGGAACACTTGCATATTAAGTGAAGGCCTCCAAATAGAATCCCCCTACTTGGGGACATTGCTGCTGTCCCCCTGCTTGACATGAAGCAAGCATCATAGGCCTATAGCTAGGCAAGGACAGGGTTTTGGACCCTTTAAAGTTTCTCCACTAATCCAGTATTTACACTGCTATGAAGTGCATTGCAATAATCCAGGCGGGCATTCATGGTGTATACAAAAGCAAACGCACAATTCTTAGGTGCAGTAAGGGAGTGTATTCTACACAATGGGCGTCATTACCATAGTGGCGGTAAGGCCACAACGGCGCCGGTTGTGCTACCAGCACCATTGTTACCATGCCGCCACATTACGAGATCTGCTTGCGGGTGCCGCTCTGCACGCCTGGTCAGACCAGGCATGCAGAGGGCACCTGCAAGCAGAACTGGATGGTAGCAACGGTACTGTTATGATGATTATGATGGTAGCAGCGGTCCCGCGCAAGGGAATTACCGAGCCCGCAAAGGTCAGAATGGCTGGTAATTCCCCTTTCGCAGGACCTGGAGCCGGACCCGAGTTTGGGGGTAGCCATGCCGGTATAAACGGCATGGTTACCTCCAACCTCGTAATGAGGCCTAATGTATGGGTAGCACATCAGCAAATTTGCGTGCCCTGTTTGACATCGGGGTAAAATAAACGTTTTCTCCCTTAGCTGCTGAAATTCAGTGTGCTTTTTCTGCAACCGCAGTCACACTTTTCTGAGGCAGTAGTAACCATATTATAGCCATTTGTTTGTTTTTTTACATTGGTGGAGCAGCGCTGCACTCTGAACAGTGTCTCCTCCATAATAAAGGAGAACGTTTGCAGGCTGCTCCTCCTGCATCGACATAACACAGCCGGTAGGGGGCACAGGCTGGAACAAAAGGGGGGGCCTGAGAAAATGGTGGCCGGTGAGCTTTTTTCCTTCGAGGGACGTGAATATCTCTCACAAATGAGCCCAAGCGACCGAGAATATTGAACAGATATCACCCTGATGAAGGACCTGTGTGGGGCAACATTCCTTGGCCATTCACATCTGTGCTCATGCTAGAGGCTGGGGAGCCAAAGAAGTCATGGCTCGAGTCGAGTCATGGGGCCTGGCTTGACTCTTAGTCAGCAAAGGATACACATCTTGCTTCTGCGTCCACACCCTCAAACACAAAACCATACCCGTCATGCTGCCTCCTCAAGAAACCTCTGGGTATTAAGCACGTTATGCGTAGCCTATCATATCATATCAACCCCTACAAAAAAAAAAAAACCTGACATCCTCCTCCCTTCCATCAATAACACAAAAACATAAGTATTGTCCTGCCCCTCTGCACCAAAAACAGAAAACCTATCATTAGCATCCCAATTTTGGAAGATACAGCACAGTGAAATTAAATCATTTTCCCAAGATCACATACTTTCTGGAAGATGGGATTTGTACCCAGTCTGCACACGGCCACACATCTTACACCTCTAGCCAATATAAATGTGTGTCAATGCACAGTTTTAAGGAAATTAACAATGCTCCCGTTTCATAAAGAAGAGAACTGGAAAGTACATAAATAACAACATTAACCAACTTTACAAATATAGAAATCCTTAAGTAAAGCAACAGAAAGAGCGATTAAAGCTTAATTTCCAACACCCTGACTGGAATTCTACATGTGGCAGCAAAGTAATGCTGGCCCTGTGTTTTGACTTAGACACACAACAACAAAACTGAATTTGAAGGTCAAATGCTTCAAATCATTGTTTCACACGGAGCTGGCTATTATGCACAGCTCCTAGAGGACTTGCTCCCGGGGGTCGGGGTTTTTGTTGGGAGGGGCAATCCTCAGACTTTCAGTCTGCACACACAGGAGTAACAGGCAGCACCTACATGTCCTAGATGGTGGGAGATAATGGGCACAAACTAGAGGGTTGTGTGACAGGTGGACCTCCTCATTTCTAGGCCAGCATCCCGCTGGCCCAAGACCAGTGTGACCTCCCACTGCCCCATTCATAATCTGGGTAGTGTGTGACAGCCTAGTGGCCACTGCCCATTGCCCATAAACTTGGGGAACAGCAGAAGAAATTGTCCTGGCAGGCCTCTTGTCCTTTTATGAAAAATGTCCCAGGCATCCCCTCTTGCCCACCAAACCATGTAATACATCATTTACTTCACTTTTTCGTCATGCGAAAAACATAGCTAATAAGAGATAGGTCAATGGCCAATTTAAAGAATAATTCAGCCTGTGTTGGGCACATTATGAATGAGCAATGTTTGTATTGTGTCTGGAGAAAATACTGTAGTATAATCATAAAGGTGGCTATTTGTGTAGTGCACATTTAACAGAATCACCACTGCAGGATGTTTAGATCAGGCAACATCTAATTCAGGGGAACGTTCCACCCACCACAAACAGGCGCATACAATTTTCTTTTTTTAATAACATTCTTTTTATTAGTCTGGGACTCCCAATTTAATAATATTGATCACTTACAGCTTTCCTCTCCCTTTGGGACAAGAAACACACAGGCCCTGATTCGGGGAATTATTTGCGTGTAAAACGGGGCTTTCCGGGCAGTAAAGCACACAAATCCCCTTTTTACACGCAAATAATTCCATGAATCAGGGCCACAATGTTTGCACCGAAGATTTATTTATTAACCAAATAGAAATAATTGATTCAATTTAAAGATGAACAAGTCATGCCTCCATGGATCCAAATGCAATGATGAAAAAGAATCAACACACAAGTCACCTCAGATTTCAAAGCTGCAGTCATTGAAATAGAGACTTTTGTAACACACACATCATATAGTTATTGTGGTGGGTGAGAAGAAGAACACAGGCTGTTGGTTATTTATTAAATGAAAGGTCAACAACTCTTAGCTTTCCCTAAACTATGGGTGTTCCCTACTTGTCAAAACTAACTAATGTGCTCGTCAGTCGTCAGTGAAAGTCCAAAGCAAGTTCCGTCCACAGTCCAAACTAACATATACCGACCCTGCCACTATTATAAATGAAGCACAGGAGAATGCATCCCTTCTCCCGTAAGGCAGTCTTCCAGCATGTTCAGTTCAATAGCATATCCTCAGATAGTTATTGGCAACTGTTCTTATCAGATCATACAGTTCATATGCTGGATTCTTCAGGATCTCAACACTGTTTTTCATTTGTTTTCTGCTTCTTTCCTTTTTACTCTCTTTTCCTATCACTTAATTAGGGTTTGCCCCTTCTCTTCCACGTCTGTATACATTGATATCTTCTTCTTTATATTGACTCGAGAATTCTCCTCTTCTCAATATGCTTTCTTTATCTTGGTTGGGACGAATTTGCATGTCCCAATTATAATTGTTAATTTCTTCATATCCTCTTGACCCTTGTGTTTGACCAGGAGGAGTAAAAGTGTTCCACTTACTCTCCTCATACAACCATGATATCTGTTTCTGACTGGGACAAGTAGTAGCATTCCAGTAATGATTCTCAATCTCTTCAGACAATCTTATCTATTGACTTAGACTGGGATGAGTAGGAGCATTCCAGTAATGATTCTCGCTCTCTTCAGTCTTAACATTTGATTTGAACTGGGACGGGTATGAGCGTGCTAGTAATGATTATCACACTCTTCAGACAATCTTAATGTTTGAGCTTGACTGGGACGAGTATGAGTGGGCCAGTAATGATTCTCCTTCCCTTCAGACAATTTTAATATTTGACTTGGACTGGGACGAGAATGGGCGTGCCAGTAATGATTCTCACTCTTTTCAGACAGTCTTACTACACGATCTTCATTGGGATGAATATGAGTGTGATAATAATGATGCTCACTCTTTTCAGACAGTCTTAATTCTCGATTTTGACTGGGACGGGTATGGGTGTTCCAGTTATTATCTTCAGTCCCCTTTGCGGATCTCCCACTTTCCCCATTACCTGGACTGTTCGAGGATAGTGTACCAGGGCCTCCATCAGGTGAGGACCTTATCCTTCTGTTGCCAAGTAGGCTTTTCTTTCGTTCGTTCTTAATTTGATCAGTTTGTTCGTGGTTTTAGCGTTATTCATAGACCTCCAGGTCCATTTTGACTTGCTTATGGTTACACCACTACCCCTTACCTGCTTCGGTTTGGGATGTTTTGCAACCAGCTACGCTTCTTGAGTCCTGTCTCATCTGCACCTTCCCACGTCAGAGGTTGTACACATGCCTCATTCCCCGGTCGGGCGCACTGAAACCAAGTTTCCTACATCATTCGACTCCTAGCTAGTTTGAAACTCCTGGGTCTCTCATTCTCCAGGTATCTGGCTCACAAATCTTTGATGCTTGCATGGGATTTCCCCAGCGTAGCATCTAAGTCCTTCTTCTCTGTCTGATCTACATTCTGTGTTCCTCTATTGGTTTACTTAGTCCCAGTGCTATGTTGAGGTTTCTCCATAGACCTCATCAAGCTGTTTCGTTGACAATAACAGATTTTAATCGTTCTCCATGTCCTCCTTTATTAGATGCCACCATGTGGGTTAATGATATGGGATTTAGGGAGTTTGTCATAAGAACGGGAGTCCTTGTCCCCAGAGAGGGAGTCTATCCCGATGAGGTCCTACTTGCCTCTACCCCTAGGTATTGTATTGCATAGTAGGCTCACCTCCCTATCCTCAGAGGGAAAGACCCTCCCCTGGGGAGAAGTGACAGAATCCTGCTGTGCATCACACTACCTATACATATCATTCAACCTGAGCATGCATGCATCATTTGTAATGGTTTATTGAGCGGCCACCCTCAACCCGATGAGCTCCTTCCCATCCCAATCAAGGTGTCACACAACAAACTATTTCAGGGCAATTCTTTATTCAGTCATATTTCCGATGTATCTAATGCCCCTTGGATTCCCCTCCCCAGTGCCACCAGTGAATCAAGAACCAGGCCAGTTTACAGAAAATATATTTGTATTTATTTGAACTGTAGGTAATGGAGATCACACTAAAACTGCACACGATACCTTCTTTGTGGCATGGAACTAAACTTCTTGTTACACAAATAGATCACACAAGTTGCTTGGGAAAAGCACAAATCACACTACTTTACCCCAAGTTCAATTCAAGAAATTATCAACACTGGTCAATGAACATAATCAATTTACATGTGCATAGCTGTGCAATTTCGATTTCCCTGCCCACTTAAAAATGCTAGTAGCTTGGCTTATAGATTTGTACAAATGCATGTGTCAATTATTATTTCACCCACACTTTTGCTTTAAAATAAAAAAGGGTGATTTAGCAGTTTGTTTTTCAGACCCCCACCTCCTTACTTTGGTTTGGCTTGGAGTCAGACAGAAAAAGTGGATGAGTTAGGAATTTTGGATTTCAGACCCCCCTCCACTTAAAGGCCTGTGTTGTGGAAGCTGGTTGGAAAATGTGGGATGATTTAGGAATTTTGGATTTCAGACCCGCCTCCACTTGAAGGCCTGTGTTGGAGGAAGATGGCCAGACAAATTTGATTTTAGTTTAGGGACCAAAACAACACTTTTCCTTAAAGAAGTAGAGGTCACAGGACAAATAGGATTCCCCAATTAAATTACAGGCTATCATTTTTAGCGTACACTGGGAATGAGGTTTGTTAATTTTGAATGTTAACAAAAATCAACTCAGAGTGTTTTGCTAAAGGGGAATTAATTAAATTATATTCTGTCAAATAGTCAAAGGATCTACATAATTCTTCCTCCCCCCTCCTAGTATAAAGGGAAAGGATTTAAGGCAAGCAGATTCCCTCAGCTTTTGGTTTCAAATGGCTTAATTCTACTTACATTTAAAACCTCTGTTTAAAGTCAAGAAAGCCAGCTTCATTTCAGGACCCTCTTTGAGGACAGGGCACTGGATGGTCCCCAGCTCTTCACAATAGGGCCCAGTCAGCGTTTGTCTCCCCAGCAATAGACAGCAACAGACAGCTCCACCCAGATGCAATTTCAACAACTCTCCTATGGTGATTCCTTGCAGCTGTCAGTCGGTAATTTTTAGCAGCTCCCTTCTCTCATAGTGCATCCACTCTATATACCAGTGATGACACCATCAAGATTTCAATATTGGGCAGTGTCCTGCAAGAAGTCTCACAACCAGGATTGGGCAGTTGCCCTTCTCTCTCCCCCAAGTCCAACCTCTCTCTAAGGATTGGTTCAGGAGTCTAGAACAGAAATATGGCAACTCCCATTAGAAATCTCCTTTTTCATGTCAACTTTTTGGCAAAAAGAAGTTGTGTCAAAACATCATAATTTACTAGTAACTGCCATACTATTTATATATTCCACTTGAGCTAATCATGAGGAATTTATTAAAACAAAAGCTGTGTCCTTACCATGTTGCACGGACGTGTGCCAATTTTCCACCATTTATACAAATAGCATAATCGTTATAGACATGCAATTTACTGTCCAAATGCCTAATTTTACCCACCACCAGCCCACCAACCCGTACATTCGGGACATGTTTAGAGCAGCGAGGAACACATTTTAGCTTGCAATTAGAATTCCCTAAGTCGCAGATGGTTGCATTTTATTTCAACAAAATCGCCTGGAATTTATTTGAAAAATGACACATATATGAGATAAGTGCAGTATGACTTGTGGTTGCTGAGAAAAAAGCATAAGTTATTATAGTCCTTTTAAACTAATAGGAAATCTTCATGTTATGCAAATGTGAGCTCCTCTTCCTCCAGGACATTTGCTATTCCTGGCCAGCATGTGACCAGAGCTTCCTAGACTGTGTTTTTTTAGACGATTAGTGGTTTGAAATTGTTAGGCTGCAGGTCGTAAATACTTGTGATACATCGGCTACAGAAAGATCTCCCAACGCAGATAATGAGCTATACCAGCACTGTGCTGTCACAAGGCCCTGCTGTTATATGGCATCCTATCCTGTTATCTGAAGTGGACCACCATTTCGATCTGAAACATTTTGTATTTACTTGTATTTATTTTAGAGTTCAGCATCTCTTTACTGCAGCTCCTCCCACATTTCAGTCATGTACTTGCTAGCTCTTTGCCATTCACAGAAGTGAGCCTTCAAAGAAAACAGGTCTGGAGAAAGATTGTTTTCAACACCCTTGGCAGGCCATACTGTATTGCAGTTGTAAATAGCTGGGGGAATGTAAGAGCCAGGCTTGCAGTGGGGCCATCCTTTGTAACGTTTGTCCAACAACAAGCAAAAGGGTCTGCCACTGGCCGAAATAAAAATTACCTTTTTGTATTGCATCATTTGATTTATTACAAACCTTTTTTTGCATTTACACATTTTCATGTAACCCATGGAAACAAAGTGGCCTTTTCTTTTCAATTGTTAATACTATTTTGCATGTGAAGCATTATATACATTACATATTCTGAACACACACTAAGTAATTTCCTGACATCTTTTTGTTAGCAGGGAATCTTTTTGTTAGCAGGGAACATTTTTCTTATGTCTTGCTTTAAAACTGCAAACTCACATGTAAAGCCATTTTAGTGTCATTGTTTGCAAATCCTGCTTTTCATGTCAAAGGGGCCTTTGAATTTCTTCTGCCACTGTGAATTAAAAGGCTGCTTTTGTATTTGTATTTATTTAGTTTTCATATAGCACTTTCCACTAAATCAATGTACATAAGAGCAGAAATGGTACATTTAAAATGGAAAGAAAAATTTGAAACACAGCTCAATTCTGTGGTTACAATTAACCTTCAATGACCAGTAGAAAGAAGATAAGATCTCAAAGAGACCAGGAAACAAGAGTAGAGAGAGATAGAATGATGTAGAGAGTGGGAGAGCATTCCAGTGTAAAGGCTCAAGAAGAGAGAAAGATGGAAAGGAGATTGAGCACAAGGAGGACGAGGAACAATAAGAAGAGAATGAGAAGAAGAGAGAGTGAGCGAGATGGAGTATACAATAAGATGAGAGAGGAGAGATAAGGGGATGCAAGGCCATGAAAGGACAGGCTTTCTGAATATTGTGCAAATGAAATCGACAGGAACAGGCAGATAGAGAGATGTGATGACTAAAGGAGAGATCTGAGTCTAAATAAAGATCCAGATTATGGGCCACAGAAAAGTAGGTAACTGTGCTGGCAAATGATATGAATGGGGGAAGAGGAGGTGAAATGGTAGTAGATGGAAAGAAGTTTTAGCAGCATTGAGTACCAAGAAGTGGTCCGTCATCCAAGATTGAATAGCAAGAAGACAGGTGCTAAGTTTAAGGTGGATATCATCAGTGAATTGCAGTAAGGATAGAAAGAGTTGAGTGTCATCAGTGTACAAATGACGAGATTGTTCAAGGAAGAAATAACACCAGCAAGTGAGGAATATAGAGGGAGAAGAGGAAAGGACCAATGACAGAGCCTTGAGGAACACCATATGTAAGCAGAGACGTTTTGGAGGAAACTCCAGCCCAAGAGACTGAGAAAGTCCTCTGGGACAGGTTTGACTCAAACTAAGATAAACCAAAGGAAGTGAGAGAAGACAAAAGCAGCGTGTGGTCAACAGTGTTGAAAGCTGCAGAAAGATCCAAAATAATGAGAAGAGAAGAATGTTTAGAATGACGATCAAAGTGTAGAGAGTCCAAAACAGAAAGGAGTGCAGTCTCTGTGGAATAGCCAGGACGAAACTCAGACTGGAAACAAGGAGGAACGGAATTGCGAGGGACACAAGTGGAGACCTGAGACTAAACAATGCATTTAAGAATTTTAGAGAGATACAGTAAGAGCGAAATAGAACGGAAGTTAGAAGCAGAGGATACATCAGAAGAAGGTTTCTTCAGAATAGGAATGATAGTAGCATGCTTAAATGAGGAAAGACAAATGGAAGAGGATAGACAAGAGTTAAAGAGGATTATAAGGTAAGGAACAAGTAAAGGGCAGACTTTAGGAATACGTGCAGATGGAATAGAGTCCGTTGGGGAAGAAATAGGATGAGCTCACGCAAAAAAATAAAGAAAGAAGTGTCCTTATTAGTAATAGGGATGAACTCAGCAAAGATCTCCCTAGGTGATAGATACCTAAGAAGTAGAAGGGGCCAACAGTGTTGATTGTTTGATAGAAGATTCAATAGCAGATAGAAACGAAGAGACCTTAGAAGTGAAATAAAGCGCAAGATTGGAAGCAATAAGAGTGGAATTGATTGAGTGATGGAGGTTAAGGGGAGAAAGGAGACAGGAAAGAGTTTGAAAGAGCCATCTAGGATGATAAGACTGTGAGTGTGAAAGATCAGAGAAATACGTTTATTTGGCAGAGTGGAGACAGTTATCATACAGAGCATGGTAAGAGGCATAGGAACTGTGGTTTCCCACAGTTATTAACTTAAACAAGCATCTTTCTAGTCACAGAAGAACAGAAGAACATGTCACATGTTGCGGAGTGGGGAGAGACCCATGCTTGAGGAAGTTTTCGTGTGGGATAAAAAGTTGAGGAGAGGTACAGTGAGTCAAGAGACAAGGAGAGAGAGAAAGAAATAATGGATGCAGTCTCATCAGTTGTCGGAGTGGAAAAGGATGCAGAGGAAGTCAGATTAAGAGTGCAAGTAGAGTAAAGAGTGTACTATTGAAATTGCACAGATCACGCCGAGAGTAAGAAGAAGTTGGGAAAGGCAAGATGCGAGAAGGAGACGTTAAAGTAATAAAAACCCAGAGAAGATTATGTTCTGACAAGTATACCAGGAGAGAAGATATAGGGGATGTAATAGGAGAAGATGTAAATATAAGATCTAAACAAGAACTGGAGATCTGAGAAGGAGGAGTGGAGAGAGGAACTAGGAAGTAAGAATCAAGAATAGAAAGAAACGGAAGAGCAGAGTGTGTTGTCAAGAGATGGAGACTAAAGTCACCAAGAACTATGAGTGGAGTAGTAGGAAGCAAAACAGACAACAGGGTATCAATGTCCTCACAAAAGGAGGTTACAGGTCCAGGTGGGCGGTAGATCAGTAAAAATGATATAGAAGAGCTAGAAGAGTGAGTGGTAAAAATAGAATATGAGAATTCAAAGGAAGAAAAATAGGGCAAAGTCAATGTGTGGGAATAGGAGTAAAAGAAGAGTGGAAATATACCAGTGCCTGCCCTGCGGGAAGAGAAACACGGAGTATGGCAGAAAGACATAGAAGAAGTAGAGAATGATGTAGGTATAGTGGTATTAATAGTTGGAATCTAGGTTTCAGTGATACAAAGGAATTGAAAATTTAAAAGTAGAAACATACAAGTGCAGCAGAAGATTTGTTAAATAGTGACCTAGCGCTCCATAGTCCAAGATTAAGTGCCATAGTATAAGGAGGATTAAAAAATAATGGGTTTTGGGATAACCAGTCGTGCTCTGGAGTTCAAGCAATATAGGCAATTTACAGTGTTCCACAAAACTATCTCATTAGATATCTGTGTTGGCTTTCAATCAAGACATGAAATGTGAGGTCCTCTTGGCCTGTAATAGCTCCATTTATTTTTTTGTCAGAGAGCAGCAAGTGTTTCGACCAACCGTGTCGTCTTCAAGGCTGTCAAATATCATAGGGTACATCAACATAAATAAGATGCCATCATATAAAGCCAAAACATATATTAATTGTAAAAGGTGATGAGTTGACATATATGAAAAATATGGAATAAAGCAAACCAAACATGCCACACATGAGGTCTCAGAACAGAGATTTGCAGCGTCATGGCCAGACATTAGGAAGAGAAAGAAATAACAATGAAAGAATATGTAAACATATAGGGGCTGATTCATGGAATTATTTGCGTCGAAAAACGGGAATTTGTGCGACATTCTGCCCGCAAATCCCCATTTGTTAAACAGGGATTTGCGGCCAGAATGGCGCACAAATCCCCGTTTTTTGGCGCAAATAATTCCATGAATCAGCCCCATAATGTCTTGTCATCATAAAGCAAAACATAAGTGACAATTAGCTATTACAAAATTGAACAAATCCGACTTTAACAAAGAGCATGGATTCGTAAGGTAGATCAAATGTATAGTATGCAAACCACTGGTTGGTCACCATACAGGAAGATGGTTAAAGGCCCTATGTTTGGTTATGTATCCCGTAAGTAGATAGATATGATTGCCTTAGCCCTAAGGTGTGTTAGCAAAAGTAAAGGGGTAACAGCATGCCATGGAGAAAAACCTGAGTATATGATTAAGAAAGGTGAAGGTATGCAATGCAAAAAATCCTAGGTGCACTGGGGGCTTACCCAAAAGTAGAACTACGCACTGCCTCGATCTGAAAATAAGTTATAAGAAGCTGCTTTGAAATGCCACTGTATGATCGAAGCCTCATACAGAACAGGTTACTAAAATGAGGGATCAATAGGGAGAAACTAAGCGTACCTGATTGACAGGAATCTCACCTGCCAACATGTGTACTGCCAATGTCTTCCACTCGATATTGTGATTGAATGCGTGATGTCTGTATCAAACGGGTATTTAACAGCCCATATTCGAAATGATCTGCAAATTATATGGTGAAATAGACTCTGAGTGTCTAGCACTATACGATCCAAGTGTCAAAAAACTGCATACAGAGAGCCATATACAATTAGCTAAAATCAGAACACTCTGTTCATCCAAATTCTTTTTTTTGTATCATTGGGTACTCAAATAGAACGCGCTAGATAGCATAGAAGGTGGGCTAGAAGAATTAAATGGCACGTGTCTATTATCAAAAAAATACCCAAGGCTATTGCATGTAGCAATGCTAACATTTCCGCTTAACGTTAACTTGAACTCGAACCAAAGCTCACCATTCCCATTGAATAATGATAAATTGTGACGTGTCTTGCCATATGCATTATTGTCAAAGATAATCCCTGGGCTACATCCCCGGTTTCTATATAGGAAGAAAAAAAGGGGGGTAATCGACCTGCACTCCTGTGTGGCTATTTTAGAGTTCAATAAAATGTACAAAGACTGTTAAATAGACTTCAGGTGCGGAGGAGATAATAACCAACCCTGGCAATGGGCTGTAACTTAGGACAAAACAATAAATTTCCCCAGTGTGGGAACTCTCGTCCTCTGCACACTATTTATGGCTCAGAGTGAGTCCTAGAAATTTGAAAATGCCATATTTATATTCAAGTATTCTTTTCTGAAAACACAATTAATTTGAAAACATCAATTGAACATATGTATAAGATTCAATGCATATCCGAAAAATGGACACAATCGCATTTCCTTGTCAAGCTTGGTTGATTTATTAGTGGCCCAATGCGTTTCATGAACAATCCCTTCTTCAGGGGCAAAAGAACAGATTTCAACAATTATATCTAGAAAAAATATTTAAATAAAATACATTAGTACAAGTGGTGTTGACAATATTCACAGTATTTGTTCAAAAAGACAACATGTTTAGGCATTGTTAATATATCGGGTGCTTATTCTTAGACACATAACTGATGTCAACATATTTGCAAAAAATACCCTATTGTTTCAAATAGGTTCAAATAGGTTTGTTACATTGAAGATACTCTTAGGAAAATATTGGTCAAAACATACCCTAATAATCACTAAACTGTTAGAGGTTTATCTCGTGGAGATTTATGTACAGTTTAAGGTTTAAATACCTATGTGTCCTCTGATTCATAGTCATAAAGTCTTCTCAAAATAAGAGAATAGGGCCCCAGGGGGCAGTTAGTAAAGATGGAATACCAAATCCCTAAAACACGAAGATAAGGGATACGGTAGATAATAATGAGCGGGGATAGATTTAGAACTTACCAAAAGGTTATCTATTACAGCCCGTCAATGCTGAAAATAGATAAAGCAGAAGGATGTGAGTCCATCCACTTGGTATTCAAAATTACAGATGCCTGTAGTCAGCCAGTGGCTGTTATTAGGTTTGTGGAATAACTAATCCCTAAAATAGAAGATATGGGCAATAGTGAGGGTTGAAATATTAAGGGGGTAATTCATAGAATTCAGCGCAGAAGTGGCGCACGCGGCTGGCGCACAGTGTGCGCGTGTGAATCCCTGCGCCAGCCGCGTGCGCTAAAATCCATTTCCACGCACAGCGTATTCATGGATTCCAGCCAACAAAACCAGCCGTGTCGCACAGTGGCGCAGCGACCCTGCAGCAGCGCCAGTTACGCCCCCAACAACGCCTCTCGCGCAGGGAAAAGCCATCAAAATCCCCAATCCAGCGCAAAGGGCTGCACTAACCCTGTACCAGCACGGCAAGCGGGCTACGTGTATCACTGGGGTGCGCGGGAAGTACCTCACGCGATTGGCCCCGTGCGAGCAGGGTACGCGTATTTCAGGGGTGCGCGGGAAGTTCCACACGTGATTTCTGCCGGGTACGTGTATTTCAGGGGTGCGCGGGAAGTCCCACATGCAATTTCAGCAGGGTACGTGTATTTCAGCGGTGCACGGGAAGTTCCACACGCGATTTCCGCAGGGTACGTGTATTTCAGGGGTGCGCGGGAAGTTCCACACGTGATTTCCACAGGGTACGTGTATTTCAGGGGTGCGCGGGAAGTTCCACATGCAATTTCAGCAGGGTACGTGTATTTCAGGGGTGCGCGGGAAGTTCCACACGTGATTTCCACAGGGTACGTGTATTTCAGGGGTGCGCGGGAAGTTCCACACGCGATTTCATCAGGGTACGTGTATTTCAGGGTGCGGGGGAAGTTTCACACACGACATCAGCGAGGGTACGTGTATTTCAGGGGTGCACGGGAAGTTCCATATGCGATTTCCGCTGGGTATGTGTATTTCAGGGGTGCGCGGGAAGTTCCACACGCGATTTCAGCAGGGTACGTGTATTTCAGGGGTGCGCGGGAAGTTCCACACGCGATTCCATCAGGGTACGTGTATTACAGGGGTGCGCGGGAAGTTCCACACGCAATTTCATCAGGGTACGTGTATTTCGGGGTGCGGGGGAAGTTTCACACGCAACATCAGCAGGGTACGTGTATTCCAGAGGTGCGCAGGAAGTTCCACATGCGATTCCATCAGGGTACGTGTATTACAGGGGTGCGCGGGGAGCACCACACGTGAATTGCACGTGTGGGTCCTCCCAGGTGTTCCCTCTACACCCTCCATGGCCCCTGCAGGTGGCTCACACCACAGGGGCCTACCCTGCACATGTCCTGCAGGCACCCCATCCACCATGGCCATGCCCCCCAGCCAACCCACATGCACCATGGCCATGCCCCCCAGCCAACCCACATGTCAACTTACACTACTGCCCACCAAGGCATTTCCCCTGCACCCCCAGCCACCAGGGGCACCCTCCACCAGGCCCCCACCCATGTCTCCCACCACCCCCACCCCCCAGCAGTGCAGGGTCACCCTCCACCAGGCCCCCACCCATGTCTCCCACCACCCCCACCCCTCACCCACCAGGGGCAGCCTTCACCAGGCCCACACTCATGTCCCCTATCACCCCCACCCCCCAGCAGTACAGGGGCAGCCTCCACCAGGCCCCCACTCATGTCTCCCATCACCACCACCCCCCAGCAGTGCAGCGGCAGCCTCCACCAGTCCCCCACCCATGTCTACCACCACCCCCACACCCCAGCCACCAGGGGCAGCCTCCACCAGGCCCCCACACATGTCTCTCACCACCCCCACCCCCCAGCACTGTGGGGCACCTGCCAGCAGGCCCCCACCCATGTCTCCCACCACCCCACCCCCCAGCAGTGCAGGGTCACCCTCCACCAGGCCCCCACCCATGTCTCCCACTACCCCCACCCCCCACCAACCAGGGGCAGCCTCCACCAGGCCCACACTCATGTCCCCTACCACCCCGACACCCCAGCAGTGCAGGGGCAGCCTCCACCAGGCCCCCACCAATGTCTCCCTGCACCCCCACCCCCAGCAGTGCAGGGGCAGCCTGCACCAGGCCCCCACCCATGTCTACCACCACCCCCACCCCAAGCCACCAGGGGCAGCCTCCAGCAGGCCCCCACCCATGTCTCCCACCACCCCCACCCCCCAGCACTGTGGGGCACCTGCCAGCAGGCCCCCACCCATGTCTCCCACCACCCCCACCCCCCAGCAGTGCAGGGTCACCCTCCACCAGGCCCCCACCCATGTCTCCCACCACCCCCACCCCCCACCCACCAGCAGCATCCTCCACCAGGCCCACACTCATGTCCCCTATCACCCCCACCCCCAGCAGTGCAGGGGCAGCCTCCACCAGGCCCCCAGCCATGTCTCCCTGCACCCCCACCCCCCAGCACTGTGGAGCACCTGCCAGCAGGCCCCCAGCCATGTCTCCCACCACCCCACCCCCCAGCAGTGCAGGGGCAGCCTCCACCAGGCCCCCACTCATGTCTCCCATCACCCCCACCCCCCAGCCACCAGGGGCAGCCTCCACCAGGCCCCCACCAATGTCTACCACCACCCCCTCCCCCCAGCCACCAGGGGCAGCCTCCACCAGGCCCCCACTCATGTCTCCCATCACCACCACCCCCAGCAGTGCAGGGGCAGCCTCCACCAGGCCCCCACCCATGTCTACCACCACCCCCACCCCCAGCCACCAGGGGCAGCCTCCAGCAGGCCCCCACCCATGTCTCCCACCACCCCCACCCCCCAGCACTGTGGGGCACCTGCCAGCAGGCCCCCACCCATGTCTCCCACCACCCCCACCCCCCAGCAGTGCAGGGTCACCCTCCACCAGGCCCCCACCCATGTCTCCCACCACCCCCACCCCCCACCCACCAGCAGCATCCTCCACCAGGCCCACACTCATGTCCCCTATCACCCCCACCCCCAGCAGTGCAGGGGCAGCCTCCACCAGGCCCCCACCCATGTCTCCCTGCACCCCCACCCCCCAGCACTGTGGGGCACCTGCCAGCAGGCCCCCACCCATGTCTCCCACCACCCCCACCCCCCCAGCAGTTCAGGGGCAGCCTCCACCAGGCCCCCACTCATGTCTCCCATTACCCCCACCCCCCAGCCACCAGGGGCAGCCTCCACCAGGCCCCCACCAATGTCTACCACCACCCCCACCCCCCAGCCACCAGGGGCAGCCTCCACCAGGCCCCCACTCATGTCTCCCATCACCACCACCCCCCAGCAGTGCAGGGGCAGCCTCCACCAGTCCCCCACTCATGTCTACCACCACCCCCACCCCCCACCCACCAGGGGCAGCCTCCACCAGGCCCCCACCCATGTCTACCACCACCCCCACCCCCCAGCCACCAGGGGCAGCCTCCACCAGGCCCCCACTCATGTCTCCCACCACCCCCACCCCCAGCACTGTGGGGCACCTGCCAGCAGGCCCCCACCCATGTCCAACTCATGTTCCCCAGCCAACATGTCATCACAATCTAGATCCCTGGTCCCTATGGTCAGCCTCCAAATGCAAAACACCCACCCGAGTATTGCATCCACCCACTCATAATTGGCAATTACATGACAGAAAACCAATTGCAAGTTCTGAAACAAACACATTTCCCTCACATACGCCCAATGGGTGTCAGTGAATCTCAAAACCCATATCATGATATGCATGAAACCAATGAGATACTACACATTGAAGTTCGATAGAAAAATATGTATTAAAGGAAACATAAATAGAATCAAAAATAAAGAAACAGAAATGGGAATGTACAAAAATGAAAAGAAGCATGTCCGTGAAAAAAAGCAAAACCAAAAATCATAATCCAAAGTAATGGTGTCCAAAGTCACTGTCCACAAAACAAAATCCAATGGGAAATAAAATTGAAAGCTATTGCTCCATGGTTAAAATGTGAAAGAAAAATACAATCCAACAGAGAACTATGTACATACGAACAAGCCAGGGTCCATTATCCCAACAAAAGAAATGAAACCTATCTAACTACACTAACTAATAAAATAAACTATATACAAAAATGTGGCCAATGTCCAAAAGGTCCAAAATAAATACAAAAAAAGGAAACCTAACACTAACTATATAACTATGTACAAGGGCAGCGGGCTAGTTTGACGGCTCACTTTTGGATGTCCCGGGCCAGGGCATCATCGAACTCCTGCTCAATGTCCCGGAGGCGGTCCTCCTCCATGGCCCCGAGGGTCCGCAGGGCCGTCGACGTGTCCACCTCCAAACCCCTGCGGATTGCCTCGAGGCACTCGGCCCGCCTCAGGGCCCTCCGCATGGAGCTCTCCGCCCTGACCATTGTGAGCCGTGCCTCTTCCGCCCGCTGCCGCTCCGCATCTATGGCGTGGCCCAACCGCTGCCACACGGAAGACACTCTCTGTCCTGGGTCCTCCTGCCCTCCGGCCGATGCCTGCCCCTCCGATGTTGAAGGCCCCGAGCCTTCATGGCTCCCACCACGTTGCTGCTGCTGCTGTGCCTCTGCCCGTGCACTGCCTCCTGATGCCTGCACATCCTCCGCCGGCTGGGGTGCAGTCGTTGATGTGGCCACCCCTGCTGGACGTCCGACTCCCGACTGTGGCAGGGATGCCTCCTCCACCAGCCTGGCCGCACCGTCAGAGACAGCTCCACAGGGCACCCAGGTGACTGATGGGTGGGAAGATGGCACGGAGGATGACTGGTGCGTAGGGGGTTCAGTTGAGGAGGCGGTCGATAGCCACGTCCGCAGGCAGAGGAAGGCCAGTTGTCGTGAGCTCATCCCCTGCCTGAAAACGGGTCTGGACGTAGGCATCCCTGCTGGTGCAAGATGATGCAGGGACAGGATCAGGGACAGGATTGCACACAGGCACCTCTGCGGCGGCCTGTGCTGCCTCCTGTCCCTGGTCCTGCACTGCACCACTAGCACCACTGGGATCCCCACCTCCAGACCCCGTCTCTGTTGCTTGCACGGCCTCCTCCTCCACCAAACCCCCCACCAACCTGGATGACTCCGTGCCATCTTCCCCCGTTGGGCCCTGTGGGGTCCCAGCTGCCCCTTCTGCTGCTGAGGAGTCCAACTCCAACCTCCGCCTCTTGGACCTCCCCCCGGCAGCTGCGGCCTGGGAAGCGGCACCGGATTCCTCACTCCCCGACGAGATGACAACATGGGAGGGGAGCCGGGCCTTGCGTCTCCGGCTGGCGGTGGGATCCCCGCCGCTGTGCTCCACAGCACCTTCTCCGCCCTCTTCATCAGTTGACGCTGCAGACAGGGAGAAATAAAACACAGGCATCAGGGCACTGTACAATGGACACATACACACATGACAGTTGTACATGAGTGGCATTGGCAAACCTCAGACATGCCATCACAATCCCCAACACACATGTCATTTCAACTCGCACACATGAGCCATACCACAGCCATATCGCAACTGCCAGCACCATCCATACACATACAACAGCATGAGCAGGCAAAGGTGAGCCAGACATCACATGCAACACAGGAAGTGCACCACACATGTACACACACCACCACACTTGCATGCATGTTTACACCTCTGCCAAGTGTTGCAGTGTTCAGATGGGCATCCATGTCACATCTGCCAATCAGGCTTCCACATACCGCTGTCACATGCATCCATGTTGCATCACTGTTGCACCCTTGTCAAATACACACAGATGCACATGTACACAGTGCTGATACATGCAGCTGAAAACAACATACATGCGTGACATCACGGACATGTCTACTTACATACACATTCATCCAAACATGTGTGCCCACACAACTGCATTTGGCATGCAAGCCTACACACACAAGCACCATCCATGTCTCACACATTCCAGCCCTTGCATGTGTTAGCCCCACGGCCCTGTACACCCCCACCCACTCGACCCCATACAAACAGATGTGCAACCTGCACACTACTGAAAAATCACCACACGCAGAGCTCACAATCAGGATGCATGTACACTTACCGCTCGACTCCAGACGGGTCTGCCTCTCAAGGACCTGGACGTGGAGCGCTGGGGATATGCATTCCAGGACCCTCATCTGTTCTTCCGACAAGTGGCCCCGGCGCCCCTTGGCATCCGCTGCCTTCAAGAGGCGCCGGGCGTTGTTCAGGGTCCTGAACCTGAAGTCCTCCCAGCGCTTCTTGACATGTTGGAAGTCGCACTGCCACCCCCTCCGCGTTGATGGCAGTCACGATGTCAGTCCAGATCCGAGTCCGTCCTTCCTTGTCGGCGCGGGAACTTCCGAAGAGGGCATCATACTGCCCCAGAACTTGCTCCACCAGGACACCAACTTCGGTGGCACTGAAGCTGGTGCCCCTCTGCCTCTCTGGCCGGGGGTTGTCAGTGGTCTCAGATGGTGTTTGCCCCGACATGACAACCCCAGAGGCAGGAGTGGGTAGGCAACTGGGTCCTGGGGCTGGGCTGTGGAGCGATGGAATCCCAGTCGGGAGTCTTCGGTTCCAGCAGGGGTGGTCACAGCAACAGCACCCCTGGCTGATGTGCAGGCAGCAAGTGGCAGGGCACTTGGGCAGCAGGCAGTCAGGCAGCAGCAGATGGCAGGTGGGAGCGTGCTCGGGGCTCTGGGGGGCAGTAGTTCGGCCTTCTGGGCAGGAGCGTGGTCTTCCGTGTGCTTACGCGTGGCTAGCTTGATACGGAGTGATTTGGCACGTGGAAATTCGGCACGTCAGCGTGTAATTCGAGGAAAGGCCGTTAGCGCGTAAGCGCGTCTGCAGGCATACGCAATTTCATTGGACAGAAGGCCCCTGAAGCGCAAGCGCCCCTGTGATGTGACGCGTACAGGCGTGCATGGGCATTACAGCACGTGTGAAAAACTGCACGTCCGCGTGTAATACAAGGAAAGGGCCCATGCGCATAAGTGACGTGACGCGCGCGTGCGTTTCCCTCAGCACGGGTTAAAGGTGAGCGGGCCCAGCAGTTCGCTGTACGTGCCTTTCGTGGTGACCGACGTGTGTTGCTGCTTCCTGTTGTTTCGCGCGCCATCACAACTTCACAGCTATCAAGGACGTATCTCTTCTTTTGGCAGGGTATTGGCTACGCGTGTTTTTCTGCATCGCGCTAGTCAGACGGTGAGTCGCACACGCTCTTTTTCCCACTGCGGGTGCCCCTGTGTATCGCACCCATTTTCGATGTCCTAGTAGCCTGCGTGTCCCACGCGTACGCATTATTCGTGTTACTGGGTGCCACCGCGTACTGCGGGAGGTTGAATCCACGCACGTAGGCTGCAGGGTTGCGTGCACGGTTTTACTGCAGTTTTGGGGTGCCTGAGCATTGCGTGACCCGTCACCACATCACCGGGGTCACATACAGCCTTGCAGGTGCAGGGGGGCTGTTAACATCTTGCTTCCCACCCCCTTCACCCCAATTGCCCAGGTCAATTGTGGTGTACACCTCCCATTGGCACCACTCCATCTGTGCCAGCACTACTACATCAGTGCCATGGTTGGGAGGCCACCAAAAGTGAGGGGAGCCTCAGCTGGGCGTCCTCCTCGTGGCGGGCGTGGTCAGGGACGTGGCCGTGGTGACCAGGGAGTAGGGGGACACCAGGGTGTCCAGGGCGGCCACAAAGGGGGAAGAGGCAGGGGTGCGCCACTTGAGCACAATGTTGTGCCATGTGTCGGTACAGTCATGCCACCACCCCCTGTGGTTCCGGGGGATGCAGCTCCTGCATCTGGCACTGGCACCCGTTTGACCCGGCAGTCCGTTCCATCGACTGCCACGGGCCCAAGGGTAGTGGTAGCTGCAGGTGCAGCTGTGGACACCGCCACCCAGGCTCAGGGTCTGCCAGCGCAGGCTGCGTTGGCACTTGAGGAGCCCTTGGTAGATCTTCAACAGGCCAGGGGGGAAACCATAGGGGCAGGCCGAGCTGCTCAGACCAAGACACGTGTCCCTGGGGCAGTCATGTCATCTGCTGCCCCGAACAGCCGATGTTGGCAAGTGCAGGGGCAGATGCACCCAACAGCACCCCGGTTGTGAGTCTGCCAACCAGGACCGTTGCGGTCAATGACCCTGCCACAGCTGATGTTGCTGCGCAGGGTCCATTAGTGGGCACCAAGCTGCCACTGACACAAGTCAGGCCTTTGGTCATCCCTCCACCTGCCACTCCCTTGGCTCAATCCACCAAACCCACTGGCCATACTGGTCTGGGCGGCATTAGCCAGCCAGGGTCTGCGCCACAGTCCAAGAGGAGGAAGGTTGCACCTGCAGCACAGGCTGGGACCCCACACACAGCCACGACCTCCTGCACGTCGAGGAAGAAGCCTTTCTGTAAGCAGGAACTGGACTTCCTCATGGACTACGTGCGGGGCCACAGCCGTGACATGCTAGTGGGTGCCAATAGTCAGACTACGGCTGCCCAACGTGAGACCCACTGGAAGCATGTTGCGGAACATGTCAGTTCATTCTGCCATGAGGTGCGCACAGCGCAAGAGTGCAGAAAGCATTGGAATGACATCAAGCGCAGCACTAAGGCTAAGCGTGCCTCTAATTACAACTTGACTCTGGTGACTGGCGGTGGGCCTGCACCAGAGGAGGAAGAGCTCACTCCGCATGAGGCTCTCATTGCGGAGTTCATACCACCTGAATTGGTCGAAGGAGTGGGAGAGATGCTGGACACCAGTGAGTGTTGATGCGTGTTTGTTGAGGACGTGTGTGTTTCACTTGTGGGATGTGTTGTGCATGATTGCTGCTACATGTGACGTGTACATAGTTCTGATGTGTAAGTAATGCAATGCTTCCGTCATGCATGTCTCCTCTGCCTGCATGCGGGACTCCATGTAGGCATGCTCCCTTGCCCCTCCTCCACCACTCTGCACCCCAGTTCCACCTTTGCACTGGTCTGCTTCAATCTTGCCAATGTGTACTTTCTTGTTCATGTGTCCTGTGTAGATGCTAACTTCCAGCATAGAATCTGCCAGACATATGCCGTGTGGTACAGCCTTAGTACTCGATGCAGGGTATCTCACTTGTACTGTGCATGGGTCAGATGTCCCGCAGGGACATGAGTGCCCATTCATGCTCCATGTGCATTGCACGCATGCCCCTATGTGTCCTTGACTGGATGATCACTGTAATACAAGTCCTTGGTTACATACATTGCCTGCCATCTCATTAGCCTTTCCATGTCAACTGTGGCTCAGTCCTGCGTTGCACACATGTTTAGGGTCTGACAATCTGTGTGGCTCACAGGCCTCAGCCTGTTCAATGGCCAATGTCTCTGTCCAACTCTTGTTGTGTCTTCTTCACACGTGGGCGGCCTCCAGAGTTTTCATCATGTGTCCTGCCTACTGTCCCAGCATCATTTGCAGTGTTGTCACTTGAATCACATTAAGCTGTTGATGCCAGTCAACACTGCCTGTCAATACACAGGTGTGTGGTCAGCCTTTTGATACCATGCTAGGCATCCCTGCTTTGGTACTGGGGTGGAGGGGTGCTTGGCTTCTAGATATGGTACACATTGAATGCACAATGCACATGATGTCTGAATTTGACATTGCACTGCCTTCACATTTCCTGGCACACACCATGGAATCCTTGTACATGTAGGTAGTGAGTGGCGTACACATTTTCTGCACTGCATAGACCCACTTCCATGGAAACCGCCACCTTTCAACAGGTCTGATCACAGAAGCTATTCAAAGTTGACCCAGCATGCATGCCAGGTTATATGTTGTGTGTCACATGTCTGCCGGATGCATTTGCTGTCGGTGTGTGTGTGTGTTGTGTGCTTCTGACATGTGTAGTGACCTTTTTCCTCTCTATTTTTCAGGTGATAACGCAATGGAGGCGGAGGATGGTGTTGTCATGCCAGACACAGGGTTGGTAACACCACATCAACCCGGCACTAGTGGGGGTCGTGGGGTGGTAGGCCACGAAAACCCCCAAGTGCTGCAGTCCATCTTGTCTCTGGCTGCCTATGAGTCCAGCCTTGATGACGACTCTGACGTCCATGTTGAGTTGGATGAGCATCAAGTCCATGTGTCAGGGGTGAGTGATTCTGATGTGGACACTCCTCTGTCTGCGTCCCCTGCACTGAGGGATCAGACAGTCTTGGTTCCTCCGCCCGTGGTGGATCGGGACACAGGGTCACCCTCCACACCAGTCACTGATGTGCCTGGGACATCACGTCGACGGGGGCATGTAGTCGTGCAGCCGCGGGCGGTGCCAACACAGCGAGGACCCCCGGTCCTTGGGTCCCGCAGGGGTCAAGCCCAGCAACGCGGTCGCCACGCGCAACCGCAGTATACTGAGTGGGAGCAAGACATGACTGCCAATTCCAAACGGCAGGGGGCAGCAATGGAGCACATCGCTGAGAGCATGGAGCATGTGGCCCGATCTGTGCTCCCCCCTGCTAGGCAGGTGCTTCTCCAGCAGCAGGCGGCACGGTCCACGGCCCGCTCGCTCAGGCTGGGCATGGCGGCCTCAGACAGGGCACGCCAGGCTGAAATGTCGTCTCTGTGTCAAGCAATTGCTGCTCACGCAGAGGTGCACCTGGATGCCCTGAGGGAGGAGTATGCTTCCCTCAGATCCATTCTGGATGTCCATATGATGTCCCAGAGGCAGCAGGCAGAGGAGAGGTTTGCACAGCTTGAGCGTACCATCTCGGCGGAGCTACAGGCTTGCCGGGAGGTGCAGCAGTTGTCCAGCCAGGCTTTGCAGGAGGAACTCCGTGTTACACGTGCTACCTTGCAAGAGGAAGCACGTGTATCACGTGAGGTTCTGCATGCAGACCTACGTCACATCGCCACACAGAACCAGGCTCACCCGTCCGGCAGACTTGCTGCCGACGAGGGGCAAGCTGGGGCTAGGCGTGGCCAGGCTACTGTGCCACGTCCTCCTTTACAGGATGAGCCAGACTCGGACGACCATCTATCTCCCACATAGGTCGGGCTGTGCAGGCGTTGAGCCCATGGAGGTTTTTTTTTTGGCTCAGCATCATCGCATGTGGATGTTGAGCAGCACCCTGTACCTCCCCCCTCCTGGGTGCCTCCCCTCCCCCCCGGGTCGTATGTGGCCATTTTTGATTTTTCTTTTAGTTTAGTTAGTTAAGTTTCTGTTTGATAGTTAGTTTAATTAGGTAATGTAGGTTTTCCATTGTTAGTGTAATTAGTTAATAGTTGATTTAGTTTAAAATTGCTAGTCTATTGTGCTTTCATGTGACTGTGCGGTGCTTTGTGGCTTTTGAAGGCATCCACTGTCTGTTCCAGCTGGGCCCTTCAAGCTTGTCTTGTGTATGTGTTTGCTGCTTGGGGTCCTTGACTCACATATGCCACTCCTGCCTCCCTTATCCATGGGCTCGCAAGGATGGTTCGGTGTTACAGAATTTTACACAAGGGCTTTGGACTGTCATATCTGTGGCATGTCTGGTGCTGTGTGACTTGTGTTGACACCCTTAGTGGGGATGATTTTGGTGTTATTGTCCACTGTTCAGCTTTTGCTAGATGGGGTGTGTCATGATTAATGTGTACATTAATTGCTATGCATTGT
Source organism: Ambystoma mexicanum (assembly GCF_040938575.1). Classification (NCBI taxonomy): domain Eukaryota; kingdom Metazoa; phylum Chordata; class Amphibia; order Caudata; family Ambystomatidae; genus Ambystoma; species Ambystoma mexicanum. The sequence continues at coordinate 91,229,261 of NC_090924.1, read as the reverse complement.
GTAGTATGTTTCATATCTTTACTGTACACGTGCTTGTTGCAATTCATGCTGTAGATAGTGTTCCACACTTTGGATGTGAAAGACGGATTGATGGTGTGATTTGTGATGTGACTCTCTGACATGGTCAAGTAATGAGATGCCTGATGAGACACACACAGATGACTTTGAAGCATTAATCATGTGTTTCATGCCCTTTCTGCAGGGGGATGAGCCTCCAGAGCACCTTTGCCAGCAGACATGGCCCATTGGACGACGGAATTCTGGACACGTTTGTTGGTGCCCACATGCACATGTGTGCACAAGCAGAGGCACAGGGATTGCAGACCCACATCCTAGAACTGCTGACATGTTCCAAGGAACTCCAGGCAAGGTGAGCAGCACAGTGGGGCCACGACACAGCAAAGCTTGCACCAGGCGAGTTGCACATGCAGGCTTAGTCACAGCACTGAGGGTGAGCTTAGACAAATATTGGTGTTGAAGCACACAATGCAGCTCAGATGTGTTGGTGGACTGATGGCTGTTGATTGTAAGGTTGTCTGGGACACATGCAGGGGCAGTGGCACATACCCTCCGGTACACCAAGGTCCATTGAGGCACTTTTATCAACCATGTAGCCTTCCGAGACATGGAAAGGGGCAGCTCACAGGGACATACAGCAAGGGACATACTCGGGTGCAGTGCATGTCTTTTCCATGTACTTTATGATAAATGCACTGCCAACTTTGTTTCGTTCATGGTGGTACGCAACTTGCTCAGAAGTCATGGCTTGCTATATGGGTCTGTCTGCTTACCCAGGGAACATTGCACGTTGTGTGAATTGTGACACATTGGTGTTCCATTTGCCACGCACCCACCAGCGGCTGACTTACTGCATTGACTGTGTATGACCCGTCACAGGGGTGATGTTACATATGGGTACGAAGCATCTACACCAGATTGTCTGTTTGTAGAGTAGTTTGTTTCTATGGGGCATGTTTGGTGTTGTGTTTTTGTGTAATTGGCACGTACAGGTTGTTGACTGTGGCTCTCTTTGCAGCATTGCAGTGCTCCTGTAAACGGACCTGAGAGTGCGCAGGCAGGAGGCCAGCACTCAAAACCAGAGCTAAGAGTCTTGTTGTTTTTCTTTCAACCTGCTCTGCATAGGCTTGCTGGGGAGTGTACTAATGCATGGATGTATGTGTGGTTCAATTTGGTATGTTTTTTCTCCCTAATCACCCGTAATCCTATGCAATTTTGAACCCTGTACCCTCTACCCGGTGTTCCTGCTTCCCGTACCTATCCAAGCAACGTTCCCTGACCCTCTTTCCCCGCTGGGTTTGCGGATGCCTGTGTAAGCCCCAAACTTGCAGGCACCAAAACCCTAGAGGGGGTGGTTGGTTTGTACCACTCCTGAGCCTGGACTACAGAAGGCCATGACAATGATGTCCAAGTTTGTTTGGATTGTGTATGTGTTCATGCAGGTAGTACATTTTCGTGCATTCCCTACTTTCATGTGTCATTCCTCCTCCCCTCTCCTGCCACTCATTCCAGTTATCCAGTGTGCCAACACCTGTCCCGGCTGCATATCCCTGAACCTCCTTCCCCACCAGGGTCTCAGGGGCCTGTGTGAGTTTGACCTTGCAGGCACCCAGGACACGGTGGGGGTGGTTGTTTTGTGACACTCCCGCGCCTGTACACGGGACCTGTGACGGTACACATCCGTTCATGGTGCATCATTCTATGTTGTGTACCACACATGGTTCACATCCTGTTGTGACATTGTTTTACTGTGCTACCTTGGTTGTTGCATCATTGTGGTAGTACTTTGCCTTTGTGAGGTACTGCTACGTCAAGTCATCTACTGGAGGGTGTTCTGGTTTGTTTTTATGGCTTGGATTTTGTGATTTTGGAAATTAGTGTGGTTTCTGAGGGTGCAGGCACCTTTTTACACAAGGTGGGAGATGGTGACGAAGGGTAAAGGTGATCCTGTGGCCAGGTGGAATTGAGGGTTGAGGGCTCCATGACCCAGGTGCAGTTGTTCAGTGGGTCATGGTCATTTTTGAGGAAGGGGGGGTTTGTTGATAGTTGCCTTGCCCTGCAGTGTGATGGGAACCCTGACATTGTAATGGTGGTATCCTATGCACATGTTGTGTTCTGCTGATCAATGATATGATATGATATGATATGGTATTTGTAACGCGCCTATACACAAGTGTTTCAAGGCGCGACGAGGCAGGGAGGGAGGGAAACAAGGGGAAGACAGACAAACGATCCTACTAGGCCAGGTGTCATTCAGATCGGGCAAGTGCAGAGGTAAGGGGAAAAGGAGAAAGTGCAGGGGGAGGAGGTGGGGGGAAAGTGCAGTACACGGTAAGTAGCGTAATAAAATAATAAATAATAAATAAAAGGGCCAGCTGGTGGCAAGTGCGAGGTAAGTGCAGAGCAAGTGCTAGGAAGGGGGCTGTAGGGATACAGTGACAGTCCCACAGTGCAGGGGGAGCCAGGGAGGCAGTGCAATTGGAGAGTGGCTGGGCCCTGGACCGAGGTCACTGAGAGTGGCCAAGATGCAGGTTTAGTGCAGAATTTCAGTGGGGAGTTAAGCAGGTTTAGCAGGGGAGAGGGAGAGAGAAGGCAGAAGCGAAGAGGAAGGTTTTGAGGTGCTTCCGGAACCGGAGATGGTTCTCCTCAAGTTTCAGGGAGGCAGGAAGGCTGTTCCAGAGGGAGGCCCCTGCTGCGGAGAGAGATCTACCCCCAGCTCGTTGCTTCGAGAAGCGGCTGACCATGAGGGAGTTGGAGACGGATGAGCGAAGGGCTCGTGAAGGAAGATATTTAGGAAGAGAGAGTTGAAGGTATTTAGGCCCCAGGCCCCAGAAGGCCTTGTGCACAATGCAGAGGGTTTTGAACTTAATCCTCGCAGCCACTGGGAGCCAGTGAAGAGATTTCAGTCCTGGAGAGATACGGTCCCTGGGCTTGAGGCCAAGGACAAGTCTCGCAGTTCTGTTCTGGATAAGTTGCAGAGGGCGGAGAGTGGAGGCAGGCAGATTAAGATAGAGGCTGTTACAGTAATCCAGCCTTGAGAGAACCAGGGCTCGGGAGACAGTGAGCTTCTGGGGGAAGGAGAGGAAGGGAAGAATACCTCTGAGGAGGTGCAGCTGGTAGTGTGACTTCTTAGAGACGTCAGATATATGAGGAGAGAAGGAGAGTGTGGAGTCGAAGATGACCCCAAGGTTTTTAGCCTTGCAGGTAGGGGCAGGAAGGGGGCCAAGGGAGGCCGGCCAGAGAGCTGCAGGGAAGGAGGGAGTGGGTGTGCCGATGAGTAGAATCTCAGTCTTACTGGCGTTAAGGCAGAGGTCATTGGCGGCACACCATTCCTGGATAGCAGACAGACAGTCGGAGATGAGGGAAGAAGAGGAGGAGGCCGAGGGTAGCCTGAAAATGAGCTGGGTATCGTCCGCATAGCACTGGAAGTGGGGGCAGAGAGCGGCGATGCGGTGGGCAAGGAGTGCCAGATACTGGTTGAAAAGCCAGGGAGAGAGGTTGGATCCCTGGGGGACACCACAGGTGGAGAAAAAGATGTCGGAGAGGAAGGAGCCCATTTGGACCTGGGAGGGTCGACCGGAAAGGAAAGAGGTCAGCCATGCCAGAGCCTGACCAGTGATACCCAGGTTATCACGGAGACGGTTGAGCAGGATGGAATGGTTGACAGTGTCAAAGGCAGAGGAGAGATCGAGCAGAATGAGAACACAGGGAGTGTTGGAATCGAGGTTCAGGAGCAGGTCCTCACGGATGTTCAGGAGAGCAGTTTCCGTGCTTCTGGCCGCTCTGAAGCCGGATTGATGGTCATGAAGGTTACCAACATATTCAGCATGGAGGTTAAGCTGGGAGATGGCCAGTTTCTCCAGGAGCTTGCCCAGGAAGGGAGTAATGAAGATTGGGCGATACTTGGCCGGACAGGAGGGGTCGGAAGAGGGTTTCTTGAGGAGGGGGTGCACAAGGGAGTGCTTGAGGGGGGATGGGAAGACTCCAGAGGTGAATGAGTGGTTGCAAAAGTCAGCCAGGGCAGGAGCCAGGGAGTCGATGTGGTCCTTGATGGTTTTGGAGGAACAGGGGTGAACCTGTTTAGACGAGGCTTTCATAGATCGGACTTGTCTGGAAACCTCATCAGCAGAAAAAGGTGGAAAAGCAGAGAAGGAGGGCGGAGGGGCGGCTGCAAGAGAGCAAGAGGAAGAGCCGGGAAGAGAGGGAGGGAGGTGAGAGGAGGAGAGCGAGGACAGGATGTCCTGAGTTTTTGAGATGAAGTGCGAGGCCAGTGCAGTGCAAAGGGCCTGGGAGGGGACAGGAGAGGTAGAGACTGCAGCAGGGTTGGCCAGCTCCTTGCAGATTTTAAACAATGCCTGTTCATGTGTTGTGTTTACCTTTCAGGTGCGAGGGGATAGTTGTGGTTTGACATGCTGGGGTGTACACATGGTGAATGTTAACATGTGATGTGTAGAGAACTGTAGGGTATTTTGTGGAGATTTGGGGCCTGACGGTATTTTCTTACCGCCAAAATATAACTTAGCAACAATCACTCCTTGTATTCAGATTGGGCCATGTACAACAATAATACAGTGAACATGCATTATTTCAGCACCCAGGCATGCATATTTGGTATGCGTGGGTGGTAGGCGCAGTTGGTGGTATTTTGGTGAGCATAATTCCCTTGTTTTATTTGTGGCCCCAATGTCCAAAATCCCTTATCTTTGCTTAGATTTTTCGTGTAATCACTAGAGAGACCTCAGACCTACATTTTAGGAATACCACATTTTTCAGTGTTAGTGTGCCACCATGGGCGATCTCACTGACTTATTTACGACAGAGAGCTATATATGGTAGTCTTGTGGTAATTTCCACTACCTTATATACGGTAGGGAGCTATGTTTAGAGAGTCTCTCTTCCCGTTGACTCATGTACCTCCAACGAGCTATGCTACAGTCACTCACAACTGTTCATACTGAATCTGACATGCACACATCTGTCTTAAAATGACCATTGCACTGTTTAAAATCTCCCCACATCATCAGCATTGTAATGGTAATAGTAAATACACCACCTGTCTGTTTTCAAATATTTTTTTGTATTATAAAAGTTGCAATTAAACACGATCTCATTCTTTACAGAAATAAATAAAATGGTACAGTAAAAGCATTGTCTATGACACACTGCAAAGAGAGTGGCGGAGAACAGAACTCAAATTGCAACATTAGCATTTGATTAAGGCATGCACAGGAATCCTACACTGACTGCATATTACCGTACACACTCAGCTCCCACACTTCTGTAATTACCTTATCTTTTTAGTTGTTCTCTTTGGCTGTTCTCTTTGTGAATGTGGCTCCCTTGAAGATTAACTCCAGTAAAAAGGAACGCTTGCCTTCTGAAACCGGGGTCATTGCCTGGAATTCTCAGTTTTTGCAGATAGGAACGCCTCAGCCAGTGGAAAGGTCCTTCTTTCAGCTCTCCCCAATCTCGACTGCCTTTCTCCTTTCTCAAAAACCCCCCAGCAAAAGCCTGATCACTCCCTCTAGCATGATACTTGCTATGACGCTGCTCCAATCAGAATTAATCACGCCATCTCCTCCTTCTCTACACAATGGCTCATTTTTATAGTAATACTTTGTAACCAACTGATTTCCTGTAGTTATGTGGACAGGGCAGCAGAGAGAACAGAAAAAAAAATGGATGTGCGTTTAAAAGTTCACTTTCAGAATAGGCCTAATTCTGCAGTGGAGACACATTTTTATTAGTGGATTATGTTTCATTAGTCATGTTAGTTGTCAGTAAGGTTAGTTATTATTTTCAAATGTGTCTCTCGCACCATAGGCATTTCAGGTGAAAAATAGTGTGCATTTTTGGGTGTGAACATGTGCTTTTAACTGTAAAAATAGATTTGCATCTTATATGTTAAAATCGTTTTTGACTGAATGGCCTGTCTTTCCTTGTTAATCTGGTAACACATATAGCAATGCACCGCACCCTTGTGGTGGTGCTGCAAAAAAAAAAATTGCTACCTGTGCAGTAGTGCTGTACTCTGTGCTGTTTGCTACCTATGTAGTAGTGCTGTACTCTGTGCTGTTTGCTAAATATCCTTACATATACCCTCCTTTTGTTTTTAGAACTTGGCTACAATCCAAGCCAATTCCTAAAAACAACTTGTTCTCTCTTTTTTTTTTTACAATATAGCAATCCAACAAAATGAATATTCATGTGCATCAATGAAAAATTTGCAATCAACACAGTATTCATCTGAGTTCATTAGTTTACAAAATATTCCACATTTGCCTTCTCAGTTGAAGTGGCATTACTTTAAGTTTAGATTGTCCAAGTCAATTAAAAACAAAGAAATAAAACAACTAACTAAAACAAATAATTAATATAACAAATTAAAATAAATAATTAAAATAATAAATACGTGGAACTCCATATGTCAGCACTCTTGTCCGCTTCTGATATGTCCCGACCAGCGATGTTATTCGGTTCATTCGAGTACACTTCCATCTTGGCAATCTTAGATCCATAGGAGTCATCCTTTTTTAGCATTCTGGTTATCTTGTCTTCACCTCCACCTGGAGGCAGGCATCTTTTGGTCTTCATCCAGGGGACTCCAGGACTCCATCGTCTCTCCCATGGGCTCTGATCTCGGAACCTCCGACCAAATAATGTTAATTGTCTAAATCAAAATAGAAAATAAACAAATTAAGTACATAGCATAATACTAACTTCATCCTTTTGCCAAAAATAAAACATGCTTGGTAAAAATATTTCATTTTTTTTTTTTCTGAAATTAAACAAAAGTTAAAAGAAAACAAGCAGATATTCAATATTTAACACACTCTCTCTCTGCACACCAACCATGAGCTTCCATTATATGTGCATTTATTTATTTATTTATTTATTTATTTATTTATTTATTTATATTGTATATTTTTACATATATAACAGTGTTTATGCACCATCATAACAATCAACTTTTTTTTTTTTAACTTCTTTGTCACTGCCTCCTGATTACACCCATTTATTTTCTCTTTTTTTTTTTTAAAGGACTTTATCTGTCTCTACATGCTCAAGCTGCCTGATCTCATGTCTGGGATGGCATGGTTTGATTTGATTTACATGGACAAACTGCTCTATTGCTGTTTCACCTTCATTTTTCAAAATTTTATAAACCACAAGAGAGACCTTATCTATAATTCGAAATGGCCCCTGCCAGGCTGCTAGAAATTTAGAATTTTTCTGTTTACTTTTTCCAAAATGAAACTTGTACACCTGATCCCCTACACTGTATTCCTTTACTGATGTCTTATCATAATATGATTTTGCACTGTCAGCAGCTCTTTCCAGATTTCTCTGCACAAAAGCAAATGCATGTTGCAAATGCCTACTCAGTTCATCAATATATTCATGAACTGTGGATGCACTCACAAGGGTTTGCTCATGTGTTCTGTATAGTAGGTGTTGTGGTAACACCATTTTCCTACCTGTTAAGACCTCGTGGGGGCTAACACCTGTTGCTTTGGCAGGAGTCGACCTGATTGCCATCAAAACCAATGGTAAACGCAAATCCCAGCTGGAACCTGCTTCTGCCACAAATTTCTTTAAAATATCCACAACAGACCTATTGCTTCTTTCAACTGTACCTGAAGACGCCGCCCGATATGCGATATGTAGTTTCCTTTTCACACCTAGTATTTGCCATACCTTACTCATTAGAGTACTTGTGAAATGACTTCCTCTGTCTGACTCAATTCTTTGTGGCAACCCAAACCTTGAGAACACATGGTTCACCAGCAATGTGGCTGCTGTTTGCGCACTACAATCTGGTGCAGGAATGCATTCAATCCACTTCGACATCAAACATACCACACTCAAAATATAACGGTGTCCCCTGCTCGACCTTTTTAAAGGACCTACATAGTCTATTTGCAAATCTGACCATGGGAGAGTTAGGCCTCTTTTCATCAATGGTGCTCTATGCATTGGTGAAGCAGGTTTAAATTGGGCGCATACTAGACATCCTCTAGTATATAATTCCACATCTTGGTACATATGTGGCCAGTAAGCATAATCTTTTAGTATTTCCAATGTTTTTTGTGAACCTCTATGGCCTGCAGTTATGGCATCATGTGCATGGTGTAGCATTAGTCCTCTGAATGAAAGGGGTAATACCCACTGTATTTGATCTGTTATGGACTCTCTAATCATGAGTCCATCCTGTAATCTAATTCGTGTTTTGTTCTTTAATAACACCCTCAACTCTTCTTTTCCCATACAATCATTTTCTGTTAAAGGATTTTGTTCAGGATCTATCAAATGATTATAATAGATTCCCAAAATTTGATCATTCTTTTGTGCCTCAATCAAATCTTGGTCTGGCGTGTCATGACTCCACTGCACCACCGGTTGATCTACCTCCTTTGGTGCTTTAGAACGTGTGACTGCATCAATTTGTATTTCACCCATTAAATAATCAATAGGTAGCAATTCTCCCATCACAGCCCCAATCTTAGCCAGGTGGTCTGCCTTATCATTTCCCTCCTTATCCTCTCCTGGTGTTTTTAAATGCCCACGAATTTTTCTCCAGTATATTGTTAAATTATTTTCTGACACCAATTTGTCTATGGCTTGTATCATTTTTCCATGTTTAAGTGGCTTTTTGTTGTATGTAACCATGCCTCTTGCTTTCCAACCAGGCAAATACTCCACAAAGCTATTCCGTGCATAGTCAGAATCCGTCACCAGGACAATTTCACTGAACTTTTTATCAACTGCAGTAGCAATTGCTTTATAAATGGCTGCCAATTCCGCCACCTGACTGCTCCTATCTCCAATCCTCATCCCTATACTAGGAACGCCTTCACATTTCAACCAGACATTTCCTATTCCTGCCACTAATCGTTTATTACTGTCATTTTCAATGTGAAAAGCACAACCATCCACATATACAGTTGGCAAATCCTTGCATGTTTTTTCATCAAAAGCTTTGTGTGGTGATTGTTCAAATTCCTGTAAACTAGTTTCCACTTCCATTTCATTTGGTATTTGTTCAGCTGCACAGTCATGTAAGTCAGCTAACCCTTGAGCAATTGGGCTCTTTTTATTTTGTCCATATCTCACTTCTACGGGAAAACCTTGTAATGCCAGCGTCCATGAAGTGATTCTGGATTGTGCTAGATTGCCTGATCTAATTCTTTTACTCTCTAAAAATTGCAAAGGTGGATGATTTGTTTCAGTAATCACCTTTTCTCCCTGAACAATGGGGCGGAAATGTTGTAGCGCCCACACAGTGGTTAATAGGGCCTTTTCACATTCATTAAATTTCATTTCAACTTGGGAAAATGCCTTACTTGCATATGCAATGGTTTTGTGATTCAAATCGTGTTTTTGTGATAACACTGCTGACATACAATGTTCAGAAAAACCTATTTCTATAAAGAAATCCCTGTCCTTTATGGGGTATGCTAAACATGGTGCCTTTACAAGACATTCCTTTAATTTAGCCACTGCATCAGACTGCCCTCTTTCCCATTTCCAGGGAGTATTCAGTTTAAGCAGTTTAGTCAATGGTTGAGTGATTTCTGCATAATTTTCAATGAACTTTCTGTTATAGCCTGTCATCCCTAATAAACTTTTTACTCCTTTCACATTTTTAGGATCTTTTAATCTTTGTATGGCCTCTATTTTCTTCCTTTGTGGATTTAGCCCATGTTCAGTCACTTCATGCCCTAGAAAGTTCACTTTTTTCTTGCACCATTGTGCTTTTTGCAAAGATACTTTGGCGCCTGCTTTCTGCAATTGGCCAAGTACATGTCTTATTTCATCAAAATGGCTTTTCAGGCTTTCATTTTTTATCAGGACATCATCCACATAAACTATTGTTCCTCTTTCCGCTGCATCCGGCATGGCCTTTCTCAAAAATATGCCAAATTCACTCCCACTATTGATGTACCCGAATGGAGCTCTACGCCAGGCATATTGAGTCCTGTCAAATGTAAAGGAAAATAAGTGTTGTATCTCCTCTGCCAATAGCACGCACCAATATCCAGAGGTGAGATCTAATGTGGTAAATACATTTGAACCATGTATCTGAGCTAGGCCCTGATCAATGAATGGCAGTGGCCATCTAGATATTGGTACTCTTTTATTTAACTCTCTTAAGTCTGCACACAGCCGCCATTGACCATTTGGCTTTAACACACCTAAAATAGGCGTATTGGATGTGCTATGAATGGGCCTGATTATTCCCCGTGATTTCAAATTTTTAATAATCTCTGCCAATGATTCTAAACATGCCAGCGGTAGTCTATACTGGCGTACAAACACTGGATTTCTGCTACAACCTTCTGGTAGTGTGGCCACATGTAAATCAGTTAAACCACAATCATAAGCATCTTTTGCAAATACATCCTTAAACTCCATAAATATTTCCCTCAGGTCGTCCCTATCCTTATCGCTGTCATATGCATCCGCTAAGGAGATCTGCTCTTCTACCATTCTGGAAAATTCTGGAAACTCTTCTGGTAAAGGAATCTCAGCGCTTTCCTCTAACTGTGTGGCTGTGTCTTTTTGTAGAGCTGCCACTTTTAAATATTTTGGCATATCAGCTTCCACTTCAATGGGCTGATTTCCTGTTTCATTTTCATTTAAATTAAATATTATGCAATCCTCTTGATGGCAGCACACTGTCTCATTTGAATCATAAGGATACACAGAATGAATTTTAAATATTCCTTTGGGTTGAGAGTCCAGGTGTTCTGGCAACTCGCCCTTGGCATCTACATATTTTTCAGGAATATTCCCAATCACCATGTTATTTAAATCTGCCGTATAATGTGATTTTTGTATGGCCATTCCTAATGGGGAGTTTTCCTCTAAATGAATATCCTGACAACCTTTATTATTTACCATGATTTTTACAGATCCCTCACCAATGTCTACCAATGGAATGTATTCATAATCCAGGCCTTGCTGTTTTATGGATTCATTCAGGCATACAAATGCATCAGAGCCTTTCATCTGCTGTCCATTTTTGCATTTCAGTGTTATTGTAAACTGTTTTGTAGATGCAGGAATAATAGTATTTTTCCTCATTTGTAATTCGACTGCATAAGGAACCAGTTGTGCACAATGATAAGCCCTTCTTTTGTCTTCAAATTCAGGTGCCGGACCACCTAGGCGTGACCATATTTTTTGATTAAGGAAATCTAACACCATACACATTCTGTGCATGATGTCATTGCCCATGTAAAATTCATTTTGTGCTCCACTCACTATCCATACATTATGGTAAATTGTTTTCTGCCCAATGCTAATTTTAAGCATGCATCTGCCTGCAATTCGGTTTTCAAAGTCTGGACTGTCCAACCCAGAAACATATTGGTTTTTAATCCTAAATTTCGGGATTTCTTCCCTCTCCATAATTTTTTGCAACAATCTCTCATTAACGAAACTCCTTTCATGTTCAAGTGCTAAAGTGGCTTTTATTGTTTTAAGATAATCATTTATACCAACATGAACCCATGGTTGCTCATCTTCCATGTGTATTCCTGCCAGAGTGGTAATGTGTTTTTCTGAATCTGTTTTAGGAGCAATATTCTGTTTGCATGTTTTCTCTTTTAAATAGAAACGTAATGTGTGCTCATCTATGGTAGTCTGCCAATCTTTCCTTGGGTCCAAGTATATTTGTACAGGTAGTTTTTCATTGTCGCTCTGCATTTTGTCTTGACACATTAATATAACAGTGACACTAGGTATGCAGCTATTCTGGAGATATACCTCCACAGCATCATTTGTTTTGGCAACGGTGTGACATTCATTTATATTGCTGTTTTGTGATTTTAGTTTCTTAGGCCTCAATGGTTTTTTGGTTAAGGACCACAGCACTCCATTCACCCCATCTATGAGAGGAGACAATCTTTTCAGGCAATCTGTCCCCATCAGAAATGGAATTTCACAAATAGATGTGATCAATACCTCTTGTTTCATTCTGTGCTTTCCTATTTTTATGTCAACCTCAGTTACACCTATGATGGGCACCTCCTCCCCATTAAAGTTATGCACTGGGCCTTGATTTGCCTTCACTGTGATCTGACTCTGTGGAGGCCTCCCTTCATTGATACTCTTTACCAGCTCCTTGGACATAATTGTGGCCTGTGCGCCAGTGTCAATCATAGCAAAGGTGTGGCATTTTTCTTCTACAGTGATGGGTGCATAATATCTGTCCTCAACTTCCTCTAATACACATAAGAAATGTGAATTCTTACTGATTTCATGGCTCACCTTTCTCAGATCTTTTTCACTTTTGGCTAAGCACATTGGTAACTGAAAAGACATTTTCCCTCCTTTTTACCCATTTCTGTGCAAGATATTTTATTCATTTCTCCATGTTCAGAGGTTTTTTGGAGTGTGGCCACTGTTCGCCCATCCATCTGGGTAACATCAGAGACCACATTACAACCTTCCAACTGAACATGTGTAACAACATCATTCAGCAATTTGTCATTTTTTAATTCTGTGCATTTGTGATCATTTAGTGTAATACCAGCCCTTTCAGCCCCTTCAAAAATATGTGGCTCAAAGAATTCTTCAGGTGATTGACTTGTACCCTCCTTGTGAGTATTTCCTTTTTCTGTCTGTGTTTGGTCATTGTTTTGCTTGCCCAGGGAAGGACCTATGGCATCCCCACTTACTCCCTGTTCACTGGTATTCCCCATGCATGAGTCATTTTTCTTAAATCTGTTCCTTTGTTCTTTTGGAATTCCTAATGTTTCTTTTTCATTTGTGCACATCTTTACTGTTTTATTTAGCTCTAAATTAAACCGTACCTCTTTTTTAGAAGTATTTGCACTTTCTATCACAATTTCATTTACTGGTACTTTCATTTTTAATCCATTAGGCATCTCAGAGTCGTTATGCAAAATTATATCAGAGCAATCTGTCATTTTGGCACTGCAGTTATCATGAGTACTTAGTCACTTTTCGGAAGCCCCCCGGTCATTGCTATGGCCATCAGCCCCCTCTTTGGAAGGTTGTTTTTGCGCTGTATAGAGCTTTCCTATTTGCTCAGCTAACATTTTCACTTGGGCCTCAAGGCACTGGAATCTTTCCATCTCTCTAGGATCCTCTTTCTGTGGCCTAGGTCGATATTGGTTGTTTTCCCCCTGATTGGATCTATTCTGATACCTCTCAGGTGATTGATGTCGGTTGGGATGGTTTCTGAACTCTTGATTCATTTGTGGAGGGGAGCGGGTTGCACCCATCCTTTGATTATAGTCCCCTGGTGGGGAATCATTGTACTGGCGTGGACTGTAGTTCACGTTTTGCCTCATGTCCTGTCTCTCAGATTGTGGGTACTGGCCCCTATGTTGATTTCCATTATCAGTAAATCGATCCACATATCGGGGACTTTCCTGATTACCATATATCATGGTGTTGGGATCAAACCTACTCTGTGTCCCCAATGACTGGTAGGGACCATCATTTCTTTGATCTTGATTTTGTCTCTGGTTATTGTTCATACCTGCCATATCAGGCCGATATCCTACCCGGGGTCTATCCCCTAAATACCTAGGGCTGATGTAGCTCTCTCTATTACTAGGATCATGTGTTTGGAACATTGGTACAGGAAATGGCGATCTTTGTTGATTACCCCTTTGTTCAGGTGTCACATTATTTTTACCTTGACTTTGAGCAGACTCAAGGGACATTTTGGCTGACCTGATTTCCATTACTGTGGCTGAGGGTTCTTTAGATTTAGGCCTGGTATCTTTCATTTTATCACTTTCTCTACCCTGACAATAGAGTACCTCATATAGCTTTGTGCTTTGATGTACAATCCATTCAAGGGACTTGTCACGGTCAAATTCACGGACCAATTGGGATATGATGTCTTTCTGTAGCCCATAGAAGTATGCAGTTTTAAACTCATTGGAATTTGAGTCAAAAGATACATCAAAGCGAGAGAATGCTCTTTTTAAGTCTTGTAAAAATTGGCGAGGGGATGTATTAGGTCCAGCAGTAATTGTGTACGCGACTTTCTTTGCCTCCTGCAATGACTGAAAAGGAGAAAAATGACGCCTAATTTCTTTTTCAAACTCCAGCCATGTCATATTCTGCTGTTCATTTAATCCCCTTATGATGCTGGCCGTCGGGGCATCTAAAGTTAAATGAAAATATTGTCTGTACTGTTCCCTAGGTATCTGGAGTGCTTTAAAAATGTCATGCACCGCTTCTAAGTGATCCTCAATGCAGCATTCGCCTCCCTTTTTAAATGGTTTGATCAGGGCTTTAATGGATTTCATTATTTTTATGGGGCTACTTGTTGCAATACATGGAATTGCACTATTTTGTGAGTCAATCCTGTTTTCAGGTGTATGAGATTGGTGACTGCCCCCAATGGGAGTATCAAATCCCCCAAGGGCGCTGCAACCAAGTTCAGTCACCGGCCCAGTCACTGGGGCACTAGCTCTTTGGGCAGAGCTAGAATTCACCTCCACTCCATTGAATGTGGTACCCTGCCGCCTCTCCTGGGACCTGGGAATGCACATTTGCTGTTCTAAGTCCTTACACTTTTTAAGGAGTCTGTTGGCTTCATCATGCAAATAATTATTTTCATCACTCATTTTATTAATCACCTCCTGCATTTCGCACATTTGCATTTGGCATTCATTGAACTCTTTATTTCTCTTGTCTCTTTCTTGGATCATTTTAATCATTTCTTGTTCTGCACTCTGGAGATCACTTTCTTTTTCACAATGTTCTTTTTGTAAAATCTGCATTTCTGAAACAACCTCATCTTTATCCTGCCTAATGTGATCCACTAAGGCTTTTAAGTGTGCCAATTCTTGCTCACTATCTTCAAATTGTTTCTTGCTTTTGGATAACTGAGTATCAAAGTCTCTGCATTTTAATTGCATGTCTTTTTGGCATACATCCAATTCTGCTCTCAACATTTCCTGATTTTTACTTGCCCCCTCTAATTGAGTCTTTAACCTGTTAATTAGCTGAGTATCATTCTCTTGCATTCGCAGGGACTTGTTTAAAATAAACCATATTTTGCCGCATAGCCGTATTAAACAGTCTTTCTCTGCACTTTTATCGGCTGCATTCAATAATCTTGTAAGGCAGACCTGAATTATGCTGCCTTCTGCAAAAATATTGTCTAGTTTTTCTTTCTGCACCTCACCCTGAATGCGGTTACTCCATTCTAACGTGCTATTTGAAGACCAATTCCCATGTGCAAATAACTTTGCCTCTAAATATTGCACTAGATCTGAGAATGTGGTTTCCCTTTGTGACATTCTGAAATTCGTTTTTAGTGGCACACTGCTATTATAAAATGGGTTCCCTTTAATGTGCAAATGGCAGTGTGAGACACACTTGCCACGCCCAGTAGGTACTCTATGATCACTTTCCCGGCCTGCAATGCACCATAAATATGTAGGGTATTTTGTGGAGATTTGGGGCCTGACGGTATTTTCTTACCGCCGAAATATAACTTAGCAACAATCACTCCTTGTATTCAGATTGGGCAATGTACAACAATAATACAGTGAACATGCATTATTTCAGCACCCAGGCATGCATATTTTGTATGCGTGGGTGGTAGGCGCGGTTGGTGGTATTTTGGTGAGCATAATTCCCTTGTTTTATTTGTGGCCCCAATGTCCGAAATCCCTTATCTTTGCTTAGATTTTTCGTGTAATCACTAGAGAGACCTCAGACCTACATTTTAGGAATACCACATTTTTCAGTGTTAGTGTGCCACCATGGGCGATCTCACTGACTTATTTACGACAGAGAGCTATATATGGTAGTCTTGTGGTAATTTCCACTACCTTATATACGGTAGGGAGCTATGTTCAGAGAGTCTCTCTTCCCGTTGACTCATGTACCTCCAACGAGCTATGCTACAGTCACTCACAACTGTTCATACTGAATCTGACATGCACACATCTGTCTTAAAATGACCATTGCACTGTTTAAAATCTCCCCACATCATCAGCATTGTAATGGTAAATAGTAAATACACCACCTGTCTGTTTTCAAATATTTTTTTGTATTATAAAAGTTGCAATTAAACACGATCTCATTCTTTACAGAAATAAATAAAATGGTACAGTAAAAGCATTGTCTATGACACACTGCAAAGAGAGTGGCGGAGAACAGAACTCAAATTGCAACATTAGCATTTGATTAAGGCATGCACAGGAATCCTACACTGACTGCATATTACCGTACACACTCAGCTCCCACACTTCTGTAATTACCTTATCTTTTTAGTTGTTCTCTTTGGCTGTTCTCTTTGTGAATGTGGCTCCCTTGAAGATTAACTCCAGTAAAAAGGAACGCTTGCCTTCTGAAACCGGGGTCATTGCCTGGAATTCTCAGTTTTTGCAGATAGGAACGCCTCAGCCAGTGGAAAGGTCCTTCTTTCAGCTCTCCCCAATCTCGACTGCCTTTCTCCTTTCTCAAAAACCCCCCAGCAAAAGCCTGATCACTCCCTCTAGCATGATACTTGCTATGACGCTGCTCCAATCAGAATTAATCACGCCATCTCCTCCTTCTCTACACAATGGCTCATTTTTATAGTAATACTTTGTAACCAACTGATTTCCTGTAGTTATGTGGACAGGGCAGCAGAGAGAACAGAAAAAAAAATGGATGTGCGTTTAAAAGTTCACTTTCAGAATAGGCCTAATTCTGCAGTGGAGACACATTTTTATTAGTGGATTATGTTTCATTAGTCATGTTAGTTGTCAGTAAGGTTAGTTATTATTTTCAAATGTGTCTCTCGCACCATAGGCATTTCAGGTGAAAAATAGTATGCATTTTTGGGTGTGCACATGTGCTTTTAACTGTAAAAATAGATTTGCATCTTATATGTTAAAATCGTTTTTGACTGAATGGCCTGTCTTTCCTTGTTAATCTGGTAACACATATAGCAATGCACTGCACCCTTGTGGTGGTGCTGCAAAAAAAAAATTTGCTACCTGTGCAGTAGTGCTGTACTCTGTGCTGTTTGCTACCTATGTAGTAGTGCTGTACTCTGTGCTGTTTGCTAAATATCCTTACAGAACACTGATGGTCACTTGATTGCACATGCATATGTTGAGTGCATGTCCTTGCTGACCCACACACTTGCACTCTGATGCACTACATGTACTACCACCCTTGCATATCCACGTGTACACTGTTTGCCTTCTGGTGCCCACTGTGTCCCTGCAGCACATGTTCTGTGACCAATTATGGATCCTGTACATGCCTAATTTGCTTTTTGATGTGGTCTGTCGCTTAGATGTGATGCTCAGGGTGTGCATCACACACAATGGCTGTTCACTGTGCTGTGCGCTGAGCAGTGTGTTGCAGGAGTAGGACACAGCACACAGAAGCTGCAGTGTTGATTTTGCAATGCACAATGTGCATGTAGACAGGCATTCATTGTTATGTTACGTCTACAACTCTTGTAATGCATTTGGAAATTACTTATTTTGGGTGGGAGGTTGTTGGTCAATCATTTCATCTGATTCCAGGTCAGGCATCATTGTCTGATGCCACTGTACATTTTGGACATAGCAATGTGTACCTTATTGTTACTGTGTTGGTGTATGGGTATTGCTTGCCATGTCATGTTGTGGTTTGGGAGGGTTTGAGTGACATAACAGTGATGGCCATGGCCTGTTTTGGAGGTGTGTGTGATTCACACCTTGCTTGTCAGGGTCATCCGCTTCTCAAAGCAACTAGCTGGGGGTAGATCTCTCTCCGCGGCAGGGCCCTCCTTCTGGAACAGCCTTCCTGCCTCACTGGAACTTGAGGAGAACCATCTCCGGTTCGGGAAGCACCTCAACACCTTCCTCTTTGCTTCTGCTTTCTCTCTGCCTCTCCCTTGCAAAATTCTTCACTGGAACTGCACTGGATCTGCAACTGGGCCACTCTCACCGACCTCGGTCCCTGGCCCAGCCATTCTCCACTTGCACTGCCTCCCTGGCAACCCCTGCACTGCGGTACTGTCTCTCTATCCCTACAGCCCCCCCTTCCCAGCACTTGTCTGCACTTATTTTTGCAGTTGCCACCAGCTGGCATATGTATTTGTTTTTGGGTCTACTTACCCTGTACTGCACTCCCCCCCTCCCCTTCCCCTTGCACTTTTCCCTTCCCCCTACCCCCGCACTTGCACAATCTAAATGACACCTGGCCTAGTAGTACCGTTGTCTGTCTTCCCTTGTTCCCCCCTCCCTGCCTCATCGCACCTTGAAATACTTGTGTATAGGCCATATCATGTCATATGTCATATGTGTGCCTTTTGGTCACACGGGATAGCTTGTTTTTAAGTAGCTAGGGATGCAGACGATGTGGCACTTCCATGGCAACTATCTCAGGGTGGTAGGGTTGTGACAGTTGACTGTCTCTTTGTCATCATCGATTGTCACCTGGTATGTGCCAGGCCTGTGTGCACTCCGCAGGGGTGGGAGTTTAGGTGAAAAATGTGGCCACAAGCTGGGTCCGGGCTTCCTCGCCACGTGCCCTGTCCCCTCCCATGGGCAGCGCCTGTGCCTGTGGTTGGGGATGTGGGGGCACCACCATGTCCACCGGGACGCCCTGCAGTGTTGCAACATTGTGCAGGACACATGCTGCCACAATGATCCTGCACACTACTGGTGGTGCATAGAGTAGTTGCCCGCCAGAGCGGTCAAGGGAGCGGAAACGTGACTTGAGCACTTCGAATGTGCGCTCCACTATGGCCCTGGTTGCAATATGGGCAGCGTTGTATCTTACCTGGGGTGGTGTGGTGGGGTTCCGGATTGGCGTCATCATGTGGTTGCTCAGAGGGTAGGCACTGTCCCCTGGGGAGGTGATCATAGTTGAGATTATTAGGGTTTGGATATTTGTCTGTGTGTGACTTGCATGCATGTGTAAGGGCATTTGTACTGACCTAGGAGCCATGTGTCGCCATGCTGACCAGCTTCCAGGGCCCGGCTCAGGGCGGACATTCTGTATATGAAACTGTCATGGGTGGAGCCAGGGTAGTTTGCATAGGCAGAGGTGATGATTCCCTTTGCATCGCATACCACCTGTACATTGATGGAATGCCAGTGCTTGCGGTTTCGGTAGATGTGCTCAGTGGCCCTAGGTGGACGTAGGGCCACATGGGTGCAATCTATGGCACCGAGCACTTTGGGGAAGTGTGCCACCCTGAAAAAATCCAGGACAACGGCCTGCCTTTCTGCGGGTGTTCTGGGCATGTATATGTGCCTGTGGACTGAGGGGCGTGCGGTCATGATTGCCAGTACCTGGTGTAGGCAGCGTGACTGCGTGGCCTGTGAGACCCCCCCACTATGGCAGTGGTCCGCTGAAATGACCCAGTGGCCAAAAAATGCAGGACATTGAGCAGCTTCTCCAAGGGGCTCAATGCTTGGGAGCAAAGGGTGGGGGATGTAAGGTCATCTTCCCACTCCCTGACCAGGTCTAGGATGATATGGGGTGGAAACCTATACTTGCCATAGACCTGGTCGTCAGGCATCCCAAAAAGGCTTGTCCGTGGTGCGAAAATGCGTGCCCTGGCTATTCTCCTCCTCCTGTGGTGTCCCACGATCAGTGCTGCGACAAATGGGGCATTCATCGTAGCTGTATATACGCGTTTGTTGTTTGCGCGCACTTTTATACTGTGCGCGGGGACGCTTCCGCCTGCCTTCGTGTGGCGGACGCGTTGACGCCTGAGCGCGTCTTTTGCCAGGCGCGGGTTTCCCGTATTTGGATCCATGAATACGGGTTGTTCGCGTGCGTGTGGGCGTTCCGTGTAGTTCCCTGCCGTACTTCCCCAGTTACGCCTTCTTTTTCACGCGTTGTTCCCCATTCCGCGTGTTACGCCCACTGTTCCGCCCACTTTGGTTGTGTGCGCCGCGCTATGTGCGCTTTTGCTGTGTGCGTAGCGCATGCCGTGTATGCCTGCGTGCGCCATGGCTGGATTGGGCGCACGGACAGCGGGAAACACGCGCAGCGTCTTCCTTGAATCGCACGCGTGCGCATGCGCTGCGTTTCTTACGCTTGCGCTCCCTTGCGCCTGCTTGCGCATGGATTTTCGGTGCACGTTTGTTCCATGAATCGGCCCCTAAATGCGGAAAAGAACGATTAATAGAGGGTGGAGATGAACTTATACAAAGGAGTTATTTAGATCCGCCACGGCAGGGAGACTATATTTAAGAGGGGTGAGAATCCATCATCTGGGTATCCAAAATTTAAGAAGCCTGTGGTCGGTCAAACACTGGCTGATGTAAGGTAGGTTTAGATTCCTAAAAAGGAAGCAAATCCTCAAAGTAGAGGATGAATACGGTAAATAAGATGCTTTAGAAGAAAGCTCTTTGAAGCCAGAATCAAATCTGTTAACACTTACTTGATTACAGGTAATCGTGGTGAGACTGCGCCTTCATCTACAGGAACCGCTTCCTGTTCAATGATGAAGTCGGGCAAATGGCTGCCTTAAATACTGAGAAAGTGACGTCATTGCGTTCAATAGCGTGCAATATCACAGTGTAAACAATGTGACATCATCACACGCATGCGCGGAATTACGTAAAATGAGTACGCACTTGTAAAAAAGTGCAGATGAAAAAAAAATAACTTGTTGAGTGTGTCTAGTAAGATAACTACGCTATAGTACAAGCTGTAAAGCCCGAAAAAGTCAAACAAGGGGATACTCAAAGGCATCATGTTAAGGTGTATTTTATACAGTCACTGATGTCAGGAAGTCAATTAGATAAGCGTTCAACAGAATAGTTCAAGTGAGGAAAAGAGTCTCTAACCCACAAAATTGTGGTAACATGGACTCATTTATAAATAAATGCAGAACAGCTCGGCATAATAACAGATAGTCATAAATCAAGAAAGTAGTAATTATGCATATGATGTTGGTTATTTGAAGTACCTCACATTACATGATTATAGATTACTTATTGTACTTCAAAGCCGTTGACAGTTACATTCAAACATTTGATAATAGACTGTCTCAAAAGAGTTCAGATTCTGACCTTATGGTATCCTGTTTAGAGTAGTCTCAAATTTGAATAATCTCTCTAAGTTTATCAAATGTGTGTTTATTTAAATATATCCTGATCCTAACAAATTGAACTTTCAGGAATATTAGTGTAATTAGGCAACCTAGCTGGTCTACAAAAAAGGACCCAAATAAAAATCTTCATTGAGTCCTAATGGTGCCAATGAGTCCAATTTGTGGATCCAGAATAATTCTTTCTGTGAGGGACGTTTAGAGAGATCACCACCTCTGGGTAGTTGATTGATAACTTCCAATACCACCCATCTCAATTGAGAGATATTGTGTCTGTTTTCGTGGAAGTGTCTGAAGACTGGGGATTTTACATTGCTCGTTCTGATATTTGATTTATGTTCAGTAAGCCTTTCTTTAATTTTCCTTGAGGTCTTCGGTTGGTGAATGTGATCAAAACTCAAAAATCAAAAAACAACATCAGACATTTCTTCAATATGGAACCTTTGCATGCCTGAACTGTCAACATTGTTCCAACATTTTGAAAGGAGATCACATTCGCCACCCAATAGTGGAAAGAAAATTCAAGGACTATGCAACATGTGAAAGCAACATTTTCCTATACGCCCTTAAATGCCCTTCTGGTAAATACTATGTTGGCAAGACCTCAAGGATAATTAAAGAAAGGCTTACTGAACATAAATATAGCATTTTCAAATTTCTAGGACTCACTCTGAGCCATTAATAGTGTGCAGAGGATGGGAGTTCCCACACTTGGGAACTTTATTGCTTTTTATCTATATAGGAAGGCCTGATGGCATGTGTGAGTTTGCAAAACAAAAGCCTGTAAGTGGTGGCTTTCTTTAATGGAAAAACGTAGTCGTCGTGATGCCGGAAGAGCGTAATGACGTCACACGTACAATACGTGTGACGTCATGAGTAAAATAAATACGTCGCATCCGGGATGTGCTCAATTGGGTCATCACATGTTTAACCTGATGAAATTAGCTGAGTATTCTGTGGTCTGAATAGCACATATGGATTTGTGGTTATTACGTTTTATACATATATGAGGTGCTCAGCAATACAAATAAAATATGGCACAGTGGCGGATTACAAATTTCATTGGAAATCAAACATCCGATGGTTGCCCCAAAAGAAAAAATGATGACTTGCTTGTCTGACTGGAAAGTGATCTTATTTTATGTGAGTTAAGAGTGTAGGGCACCTCAAATGGCTCCAAAGACCACAATGGTTGGTAAATTAATTTACCTGTATATTCACTGTAGTCAAGAAATAATGTGTGATGGTGATCTTATTCAATGTAGGTTAGGAGTAGGAAGCACATCTAATGATTCTGAAGACCATAGTGGGTGGTGGGTTGACTTCCCTATATATTCTCTGTAGTATAGGAAGGATCTGTGATGTGAGGGTGAGATGATGAACTTATCAGTGAAGAGTGCACACCAGACTGATTATTTAAGAGGAACAATGCACAGTAAAATGTGGATATCACATGGTGTCTCACAAAGGGCAAAAGGAACCATATCCAGACAATATTTACAAAAGCACATACATTTCATGGTCTGAGTTCAGGCCGATTTCCGTGGTTCATAACAAGCAAATGAGATTGGATTCCATTTGACGCAGTTTCAACTGCAGATTGCCACCCCTTTTCCCCTTTTTCGCTTTCATTAGTACAATGAAACGTAGATCATCGTTATTGGCACACTGGTGCTTTTGTTGCCAGTGTATGGCCTTTGGGGCTTTTGGATCTTGATTCCTTAAACTAGCTAAAGGTTCCCGGATTTGTATCCTCAACTGCCTAATGGTGCTTCCAATATAGTTTTTAGCAAATGCACATGTGATAGCATACACCACAAAGCGTGTTCTACAATTGATAAAGTCGTTGATCTTAATAGAATTGCCCAAAGAGTCAGTAAATACTTTACAATTATCATGCGCATATTTGCATAAGTTGCATAAGTTGCAGTTACCACATTGAAAGAAACCACTAGTATTAGGAGTACAAAGGGGATATGTCAGGTTAGCAAGGTTCCAGCTGGATGTGGGATGCCTGAAACATGGTGGCATTGTGTGCGATAGGATCAGGGTTTCCAACAGTACTGTAAGGATTGTAAATAGAGAACCAAACACAGATATGATGCCAAAGTAGTCAGCTGATGGACGAGCAGGGTGTGTCGGCTATGTGGAGTCAGGCACAATACTTGGTACGTGCGATGTAGCGGATGGACAGGCATCATGGGATGACGAAGGACCCGGCATAGGAACGCATCCCTCCATGGAGCCTGCAGACAACGAGGTCTCGGCTTGTCCTGACTTCGCCTGGGCTTCGACAAGGGAGCAAATGATGTAGATTGCAAGGTCACATGGATTGGCTGAGGCAGAAGGTGGGCATGTAGCCATGCGTTGCTTAGCAATGGGGTGCTTGTTACAGCACTAGAGGAGTGGGTGGGCAGAATGACACAGACAACGCAGTTGTAAATATGCAGGCAGCAAACACCTTTTCATTTTGTAATGACAGATAGGCCTTTTTCAAATAGAACTTCCTTGTGTTATTTGCAGAAACCCACACAGTGTGCCTTAAGAGGCCCATTTTCAGGGTGAAGGTTTTTTATGAAGTTCATTTTTCAAGTGAGCCATTCAGTTCTGTTTGTTGGGGCCTTTGAGTAAGCCCCACACACCCGCCCCCTTGTTCTTCCATGATTCTTTCATGGGGGAGAGCAGGCCAGAGTGTGGTTTTCATCCGAAGTCCCTTTTAAAAACATGTTTTTATTCATTTGGGTTTTTCTGTTGGAGACCGTCCGACTCTATTTCCATCATTAGGGAGTGGACACGCCACCCTTCGCTTCTGTCTTTGGGTTAAGGGGTGGGCATGACACCCCCTTTCTTCTTCCTTTCCAGGGTCCCTGCGGTGCACCCCAGACTCCCCTTTGCCTGCAGGCTGGAAGGAGAAGATAATTATCTAGCAATTGAAAGAAAAGAGAGGTTCAGTACTTTTTACAGAACCTATTTCCCCAGAAGATGGACATTGCATTTGAGAGGACAATATTGCATAGAAATAGACATACACTTTCAAAACCTGCATTCAAAGAGGAAACCTCTACATAAAACTAGACACAACATTTTCCAAAGAATAAGAATTAAACTACTCACCTGTTACAAATTACATCTGGGGTTTTCACCCTTTCCTTTTACTCCTCAGATGGTTCCTCTGCTCGACTTTCATTTGGCGCCTCAATCTGTTATAATGCTTGTCTGGGATGACAGCTTTTCAACTAATTGATGTGGACCCATTTGTCTTCAGTCTGTTCTGATTTTGAAATGCGGATCTTGCAGGCAGCAAGTGATATTCTATCAGCAATTTCAAAGGCAACATGCAAAGATGGAAGACATTTCTGCTCCTTGGCCTGGTTCCTCTGAAAATTGTACAGGTAAACTTTGTCACATACACTTTCTTGGTGGTCTTTAGATCATAATAGGTCTTTACTCCTTCAGCCGACTTTTCTAAATTGCGCTGAGCATAAGCAAAAGCATCCTGAAGGTGCTTTCTTAAATGTTCAATGTACTCATGAGTAGTGGACGTATTTATCAGTGTCTGCTCCTAAATTCTGTAGAGCAGATGCTGAGGTAACATAATATTTTGTCCGGTCACATGCTCAAATGGAGATATTTTTGATGCAGAAGATGGTGTAGACCTAATAGACATCAGGACAAGCAGTAATCAAATGTCCCAACTGGGTCCAGAGTCTGCCATGAACTTCTTTAAGATACTCACAATTGTCTTGTTGTATCTCTCTACCCCTCCTACCCCTGCTTGAGGCCAGGTGGTAGACAGTGTGGAGTTAACTTTTTGCCCCTAGAATTACAATCTCCAACATCTTCGCCATCACCTCACTGGTACAATTACTTCCTTGATACGACTCAATTGTATGTGGGAGGCCGGAACGGGAGAAGATGTGATTGATCATCAGTGCAGCAGCTGTCTCCGCCTAACAATTCAGGGCTGGAAGACTCTCTGCCCACTTTGTGAACCCGCATGTGCCAGTCAACATGTACATGTTTCCTCTAGAGGAGCGAATCACTGGCACAAGAAATCGACTTGCAAATATGACCAAGGCAGTGCCATTCCCGTTTTTTTTAGGGGAGCTGTGTGTGAGGGAACTGGGTTAAAATTGAGCACACAAAAGACACTCCTTTAGTTATGTGTCGAGGTTCTGGGACATCTGTGGCCAGTAGGTAACCTTGTACAAGTTTTCTAATGTGTGAAACCCCTATGACCGGCAGTGGCCGCGTCATGGACGTGGTTCAACATCTGGCTTCAGAATGAGGAAGGTACCACCCACTGGTAACAGCCAGATAGGGCCCTCCTTACCAACAAACCATCTTGGATCTGAATCATTTTGGAAAATGTCATTAACACCCAGAGTTCCTCTTTACCAGTACAATCCGACTCTGTTAGAGGAAAACCCACGTTGTCGAAATAATTTTCCAATGATCAGGTACTATTTCTGTGCAGTGATTAAATCTGCATCTGGGGTATCTTTACTCCACTGGGCTGTCCAGAGTTCACTATTCACCCAAGTTTGTGACCTTGTGTCAGCAGCAACTTAGATTTCCCCCAGCAGGGATTCTGTTGCTTTGATTTACTGCTGCAGGGCTCTAGTTTTAGCCTGCGGGTCAGCCAGGTCATTCCTGGTCTTATCTGGCAACCCCTTATTTTCTTACAATAGATAGCCATCTCATTGGAGGTCACCAGATCATCAATTGATTGGATCAGATTGGCATGCTTTAAGGGTTCATTGTTGGAACAAAGCATGCCTCAATTCTTCCAGTTAATCAGGTGCCCCTCAAACCCATTCCTGACATAATCAGAGTTAGTGATTATGACCAGTTCATTGAGTTTGTGGTGCACTGCAGTGAGGATGGCTTGATGAACGGCATGAACTCTGTAACATGACTACTCTGGGGTCCTATTTTGTAACCAGCAGAGGGTTTTGGGGTATCATTCATCCATGCATTCCCAATGCCGGCCACTAGATCATTTTTCCCTTTGTTATCAACATGGTAGGAACACCCATCCACATAAACTGTGGGTATCTCCTGACACATTTCTTCTTGGTAGACCCTGTCTGGGGAAGTTAAGTACGCCTCCATGTTGTTGTTGTTCATTAGACTTTTGTCCCCCAGATGGTTTTCTTGAACACAATCATGCAAGTCTGCCAACCCTTGCACTAGGGGACAATTGTTTTGCCTATATCTGACCTCCACAGGAAAGCTCTGCACGGACAGAATCCAGGAAGCAATTTTGGTATTACTGGCATTCCCCACCCGTATTCTGTCACTTTGAAGATATGGCAAGGGTTGGTGTGGCGCTTCAACAATGATGTGCTTCACCTGGATGAATAGGGTGTAATTCATCAACGGTCACACCGTTGCCAGGAGTGCCTTCTCACAGTCATTGAATTTTTCCTTCACAGAGGACAAAGTGTTGCTTGCGTACCAGATGACTTTGTTGACTGTGTCATGCTTTTCATATAACACCACTGTTAGGCAAGTATCTAAGAACACCATCTCCAAGAAGAACTCCTTGTTCTTTATGGGGTAAGCCAAGCAAGGAGTCTGGGAAGGACTTCTTTCAGTTAACTGCCTCAGCTTGTTTTGAACCCCACTCCCACTTGACTCCGGCCTTTAATAATGGATCAAGGGTCGGGTGACCTCTGCGTAGTCTTCATTGAACGTCTAACTATAATTAGTGAGTCCAAGAAGGCGTCTTAATTCTCACAGAGTAATAGGGTTAGTTTCATTAAGGATTCCATCTTCTTCGCTTGTGGATTAAGACCCTCAAGGGGTGATCTCGTGCCCTAAAACGTTCACTCAGGTCTTACACTTGTTCATGAGGGTCCCAAAACCCCCAGCTGCAGGACCTTGGCATCTCTTGGGGTCAAAAAGGGAGACTCTGGAGCAAGCAGGAGACCAAGGCAGGTTTCAGAAGTCATCAGTTTATTTTCTTCCAGCAGGCTATACACAGATCAAACACTAGGGACATCTCAGGAACTCTGCTCTAAAACACTGGGTTTACTCACCCTTATATACAGTCCTAGGGAGGTTAACTAATAGTTTGGTCATAAAGACAACCCCTTCCTATCTATGATTCGTTAACTCATATTGCATGATCAACTAGCTGTTTCTATTTCTACTTTGTGATTGGCTGACATCTCTGCCACTCGACTGGCCCATCTGCCACTCGGGCCTAGTCTAAACTGGTTCTGCTCACTCCTAGCCCCCTCCCTTGTCCTTTTCATGAACTCTTATAAAAAAAGATCCCCACTGGTGTCATCATGACTCACAGCAATCCACCATTTTAGAAATTAACTAATTTCCTGACTCTGCCTGACCTATCACAAAATGGTGGATTAACCTATTTCTGGTCATATCTTGACACCTATTCTGTTTCAAGCCTAGTTTTCTAGCACAATATACTTATCATGTACTACTTAACAAGCCTTCCATTATTTAAAACATTCTGACCTTATAAATATGAATCGATTTTTAAAGCGCTTTACTGCGGAGCACTATCATTCTAGTTTTCTGCACATTTGAAGGCATAGATCACCCCACCAAGTTATCTATGCTTTGTTTAAGGTGGAGGGGGTCTAGCTCCACTACATTCAGTTTGAGAAAGGGATATAGTCATTCCTGTACACACTACTGTGCCTTCTGAAAGGACAGTTTTGCTCCGGCTTTCTGCAACTGTATTAGAAGAAAGTAGATTTCTGCTATATGTTTATCCACAGTTCAGCTCTTGATCAGAACATCATCTACATAAGCCAGGTTTCCCCTTTTGCCCAAGCCGAGCATGGCCTTATGCAGAAAGATGTTGAACTCATTGCCGCAGTTCATGTATCCAAAGGGAGCTAAAGTCCCTGTGTACTGCTACCCCTGAAGGTAAAGGCAAGCTTGTACTGGTCTTCCCTATTCACCGGTACTGTCCAGTAGCCGTTGGGTAGGACAATGGTGGTGTTCACCTTTGACCCTTGGATCTGCACCAGCCCCTGATCGATGTAGGGAAGTGGCCATCTTGACATGTGGACCCTCAGGTCTGCACATAGTTTCAATTGGCCGTTAGGTTTGAGTAACCCCAGTACGTGATTGTTGAAGGTACTGTGGATTTGATGAATTATCTCACAGGATTCTAAATTCCAAATACCCTCTGTGAGTGATTCCGTAGACATGAGAGGTAACCGGTATTATTTCCCAAATAAAGGAGACATCTCGGGGTCCATAGGTATGGTGGTTGAATGAATAGAGGTGCGTCAACAGTCGTATGAGTCCACTGAAAAGATATCTTGGCATTCCAGGAAGACATGTTTCATCTTTTGTCTTTGCTCCTCGGTCTCACAGGCATCAACAGGATTGATCCTTTCCTCGACCATCTGCTTGAAACCCGGAAAGACCTCTGGCTTGGCAATTTCAGTGGTAGCCTCCATTTGGGTGGAGAGATCTCTTTTTCTCTTTTGACGGTGTCGACCTAAACAGTAGGTTTCAGGGGTTCGAGGTAGTGGTCCTTGACTCTGAACATGACCTCCTCCCTCCTGATGTCGCAGGTCACCTCTTCCACCTCATAGGGGCAGGAAGAGTACAACATTAAACACTCCCCATGCCTAGTAAAAGTCTTTTCTGGAGGAATACCATTGCTGATGTCAAAACAGTTGTTTGGGATTGGTCCCATGACTTCATTACCTAAATCAAGAGAATAATGTTGAGAATCAACTGCTATTCCAAAAAAGGTGTCTTCTCCCAAAGCAATGCTTTGAGGGTCACTGTTATCCACCAATATACAAATGGTGTCATGGTCTAGGTCTACTAGAGGTGTCAGATTTATTTACAAACCCTGTTGGAGATAGGAATTGATATTTAAATAGGCGTCCTGATGTTTGAGATTCTGTGCTCGCTTAATTTTAAGGGGAATAGTGAATTGTCGCACCTGTCCTGGGATGGTAATCTCTTCTGGCACTTGAACTTCAACCATAAAAGCCAGCAATTGAGCTGACCGGAATGCCTTTTTGATATTGTCAAAGCCCACAGGGTTAGCCACCATTCAGGAACAGGCTTTATGATTAATGAGATCCAAATTGATTGCGAATCGGTTGTGATTGTAACTTCCCAGATAAAAGGCAGAAGGGACATCTCACACAGGCCAACAATTATGCTCTATGCTTTTGTTGGAAATTGAAATTTTTTAGCATGCACCTGCTAGGCAGGAGATGCTTGGAGTTTGTAGTTTCCAGACCTACTTCCCATTTGTCAATCAATTTAAATGTGGGAATGGTCTGATCTTTTGGCAAGTTCCTGAATAATCCTTTGCTGATAAAGCTCCTTCCATAATTCAGGCATACGCTGGCGAACACCGGCTCCTCCCCCTCATTTAACTGAATGGGGGAAAAACAACTGTTCGCCCTTTTCTGAATGCCCGTCAGACTTTGAGCAGGTTCTTCATTGTATGGTTTCAAGGGACACAAGGTTTCTCCAGACTTCAGAATGGCGTATAATTTCAATGTATCCTGTTCTAGTGTGGATTGCCACTTAAAACTGGGAGGAATGTTAATTTTCAAGAATGCAGAAGGGATCCCCTCACCAGTTTGTTCTTCTACAGAGATGACAGTGATGTCTGGGACTTGGTTATTCTAAAAATGGAATTCTACTTTCTCAGAAAGTCAATCAATTAAATGACAGGTACTATTCATGCTTACATAATTGGTACTCATTTTTAGTTTTATAGGCCCGTTAGTCTGGATCCAGAGGACCTTTTATACACAGTGAATCAGAGGTGATAACTCCTCAGGGGATCATTCCCCAGTAAACAAGGTGTGCCCATTGGAGTCATAACTATCACTGGATGTTTTGATCGATGTCGCCCAATTTTTCTTTCCAGATCTGCAGTCCCTTCGACAGAAATGGCATTCCGGTCACAATGTTTGAGTTGTCCGGGAAGTAGTTTGAGGGGAATTTGGTGGCCCTCCCCCCGTCCTGAGTTTAGTTGTTCAAAGTCCTTTTTGGACAGGAAGTTGGCTTGAGATCCAGTATCCACCAGAGCTGATAATTCAAACTGGCCCTACATCCTTGCAGGTGGGTAAAATGTGCCATATTTGTCCTCCAGGGTGCAAAGAAAGTGTGAGTTATCTGTCAGCCCGGTGGTGATTTTCTTAATATTGAACTCACTGTGTGATCTTGAGTGATTTTGTGTGTCAGAGATCGGGAATCTGTAAAGAAAATTTACAACTAACAATGGGCCGATTTGGAGAATCCTCTTTCTCTTTCTTTTATTTGCTGTCCCACTTTTACTGGGGCAGTTCTCAGAACCTGTTTGGGGGAAGGCCATCTCTGTTTCTATTCTATTTTGCTCACATTTTGTGGGTTGAATAGTTTGTTAGTCTGGGTCGTTTTCCATATTTACCCAGTCCAATTCAGTGTCTTTTGGGACCCAATTTTCTTTGGGAGGGATCCCCCCATTCCTGAAAGAGAATATTTCCGTACCTGAATCCTTCAGCGATTCTTCTCTTTCAAAGGGGATGATCCGGAGTTCCTCCACAAAGTGGGTTCTTCTTTGACCCTCCTACTTACCCGTTGCTCTCTTGCGTTCTAATTTTCCGGGGGGTAGAAGAGTCACTTTCAGGCTGAGAGGTTTCTAGGGGTTCTGTCTGGGTGAGAAAGGAGGCTTCCTCTAGGTCTTGGCATCTTCCCTCCAACCGGGCCCCTACTCCGGAACCTGTGGTTTGTCTTATGTTTCCTCTCATCATTTCCCCCTCTGGGTGTTTGGGAATTCTACGAAGCAGGGTTACGTTGAGAGTTGGACTGAGCCCTCAGCATGCACCCCAGGGTGATCTGTCTCTTCAGCCTTGAGACCTTTTCTGGGTTGTAGGGAGGTCTCAAATCATACCTCTGGTGCTTCTGAAAAAGGTAACTGTCCCTTCTCTCGAAGTAGCTTGGGTACTGAACATTTCCCCCATAATTGTCCATCCTGAATATCCATTCTCGCAGGTTCAGGTATCTATTGTCCTGGAATCGAGGAGAGAGAGGAGGATTATTTTGGAAGTTCTGGTGCGGGGGATATCTGGGGAAAGAAAATCATATTGGGAGGTGGAGTGATACTTCTCTACTGGGGGCGTTTGGAGGGAAGTTTCCCCGGGCAGTATTTACCTTATTGGTTCCCCCCCTTGGTCCAGCATAGTGTATACATTCCCCAAGATTGGTTTGTTACCCTTGTACCTAGGGCTTACATATGTGGCAGTGTCAGAGGGATTATTTTTCTGGGCCCCTGCCTGACTACCCTTCAATTGGGCTGGGGGCGAGGGTCTTCTCTGCCTTTCCTACTGCTTTTTGGATTGGTAGTTTTGAACTCTACCACTTTCACAGCGTCAGGGGTGTTAGATGATTTGGGGTTTTTGGGGGTCTTTTTACAGTGGGCCTCTGGACCTCATAGATCCTGGTGGCCTGTTCAATCACCCAATCCAGTGTCCAGTTCTCGTGAACATCATGCACCAACTGAGTCATTATGTATTTGGGGAGTGCATGGAAATATGTAGTTATGAACTCCCTACTATTTGTGTTCAGCCACGGGGAAGTCTGAGCAAATGCCTGCTTTAACTCCTGCGCAAACTCCTTAGGTGTCTGATCCTCCCCACATTGCAAATTATATGCAGTGTTACAGGCTTCTTGTGGATTCATATGTGTGGAAACATGTTTCAAAATGGTTGCCTTATATGTTGACCATTTATAATGATTCTAGTCCTCCATTTGGAAAAGAGGTACTCAGGAGAGAACGTCCATTTTACAAACTCCATACAATTTACATAATGTTTTATTCCAAATGAGGATATCATTTATTCATACAATTCTAGATGTTCCCACATTGAATACCTAATGTTTTTATAGTATGGTGTTACGATGCTCTTTATGGCCTTGATCTGTCTAATTGGGTCTTTGACAAAACCCTTTCTTTGTTTTCCTGTCTTCCTTTGTCTCTGCACCTAGGTCCATTCACCTTCTAACTCAGAGCTGCTATTGGCACTCCATTCCCTATCATCTAGGTGCCCACTATCTCTATGAGACTGGGAATATCTCCCAGAACCATGGGGTCTGGACTCCTCTTGCCTGTGCTGCCATGAACTCCCAGGGTAATTTCCGCTGTAGTGACCTTTTGGCACAGGATAAAACTCAGTCTCTTCCTCAGACTGACTCAACTGTGTAGTCTCCCCCTTCCAGATAGTCTGGGGAAATTCACCCCTTCTCCTGAATGTAAGGGGGCTTTTAATATGCCCCTCCTGGGCTAAGGCTTTGAATGTTCGTCTCCAGCGAAGCGAGCTAGGTGGTCACTCTGCAAGTCCAACTCCCTCATTTTCTCATCAAGGGAGTTTTCATGGTCTGACGTACTCACTGCATGATTCTTGATTTCCTAGGATACACTGGTCCGGCCAACTTCCCTTCTGTGTGATAGAGGTGAGTACTCCTCAATCTCAGATAAAGACTGGCCATCTGAATCAGTTTGGCTAGGCCTCAGTAAGTCTAGGTGCCTCAAGTTTTCTTGGGATTTGTCAGTGGAAAGCATGAGGTCAGTCTTAGTCGGCCCATAGGAAGTTGTGGTTAACTGGCATGAGGTTCCTGATGGGGAGGGCATCACCCCTGGATCAGAGGGCCCTCTCACATACATTGATTGGTCAGGGTGCCTCAATGCCAGTTTCTAATTTTCAATTACATTTTTCAAACCCTAACACTTGCTTCTCTCTGTCCTTATTTCCTGATGGTATTCAGCGAGCTGGCTTTTTAACTGTGGCAACAGGGCCTGATTGGCCTCGAGCACTTTACTCTGGACCATTAATCAATCTGTCGGTTCCCTGATTTAATTCCGACTTGACTCATTTTTGTTTTGAGCGGCCTGCATTGTGCGCACATGTTCAAAGCAGTTTGCTTTCAAAAGACCAATCTCTTTCTCTTGCATGTTTCCACACTGCACTGCCTGTAACAGGTCAGCTTCCACTTACCTTGCGCGTTCCATAGATTCTACATTTTTTTGCCTATTTCCAGTCAGTACCTGAGAACCTGAATGACTTTTCTGCATCCATTTTGAACTGATGCATCTCCTGTGCAAGGACACTATTTTCCTGGTTGAAGAGGTCTTTTGCCTTCACCAGTTGATTTTTTTATTTTTAAGTATGTACCTTCTGATACACCTGATCAAAGTCATTTTGGGAATCAACCTTTTTAAAATTAACTGATGTTTTCATTTTTCAACTCTTTGATTTGTAATTGAAAGGCCATGATATCATCTAACAGTACTCTATTATAGATACTCTGATTATTTAACTTATGTTTCAGTGTGCTCGAATTTTACACACACTCTTTATTTGCATCTTGCAGCACATAAAACTGTTTTTCATACTCTACACTCTCTTACTGCTGGGTTTTTAACTCATGTTTGAGTTGTTCCATGAGCCTTTCTTGTTTGAACTCGAAAATATGGCTCTGCTGTGCTTGATCTTCTAACTGTTTATATTCTTTCTGCGCCTCATTTAGTATCTCAGTCTGACTCCATGCACAAGCCCCACTCTTCTGCACTCGCTCTTCGACTAAATGCAAGTGGAAGTGTAGATAAGCTATGAACTGACCCATTTTACTCAGTTCTTCTTGAGCACTTTGGGTCATATAAAATGCCTCTGATGCTTTGTGCCATCTCTCACCTTCACACCAAATGTCAATTCCTTCTGATGTAACAACAGTGTAGCTTGCCAGCTCCATTCATCCACCTCCTTCCACTCTCCACGAATGAAGAGCTTAGTAAGTAAACGTCCCCTGGAATCATTTAATTCAATTGCACTCATTTTTTTAAATGGGCTTTGTTTGTATTTTTTGTAGAATTTCCTTTCCGCAGAGGCAAAAATCACCTTGTTCCCGCTTAATTTCCACTCACAATGCCAAATCAAAAATGAATTCATATTCAATCTTACTTTTTACTTATCCACCTCCCTGGAACTCAAGGGTATAGTCTTTGAGGCACTTTAAAAAGCAAAGATGACCTTCCCTCCACCTTAATGCAATTACATAAAAATGAATAGTCTGTCACAGTGCACTTGTCATGAGTCAAAAATAGCCAGCCAAATCCTGGCCTGAGCCCCCAATTCGTAATGGTTTATTGAGAGTCCACCCTCAACCTGGGGATTTCCTTCCCTCCCCAATCAAGGTGTCACACAACAAACTGTTTGATGTCAATTCTTTTTTCAGCTGTTTTTTCTGATTCACCTCATGCCCCTTGGATCCCTCCCCCTGTGCCCCCAATGAACCAAGAACCAGGCCAGTGCACACGAAATACATTTGTATTAATTTGAATGATAGGTAATGGAGATTGCACTAAAACCACACATGCTACCTTCATTGAGGCACGCAATTACATTTCTTGTTACACAAATAAATCATACAAGTTGGTTGGGAAAAACACAAATCACAATACTTTACTTTATCCAAATTTCAATTAAAGAAATAATCAACGATTGTCAATGAACACAATCAGTTGACATAAGCAAAGCTTTGCAATTTTCCTGCGTGTTTAAAAAGGATAGCAGTTTGGTTTACAGATTTGTACAAATGCATATGGCAATTATTATTTCACCCACGCTTTTGCTTTAAAATAAATTCGGGGTTATTTAGCAGTTTGTTTTTCTGACACCCCAACTTTGGTCTGGGTTGGGGTAGTCGGACAGAAATAATTTGGGATGATTTAGGAATTTTGGATTTCAGACACCCACTCCACTTAAAAGCCTGTGTTGGGGAAGCTGGACAGAAACATTGGGATGATTTAGGAATTTTGGATTTCAGACTCCCCTCCACTTAAGAGCCTGTGTGGGTGTGGGGGGAAGTTGGACAGAAAAGTGTGATCTTTCTTTAGGGACCAGAACACCTCTCTTCCTTAAAGAAGTCAGGGTCACAGGAAAAATAGGATTGCCCAATTAAATTACAGGCTATAGTTTTTATCGTACACCGTGAATGCGCTTTGTTAATTTCGAATGTTAAAAAAAATCACACCAGCGTGTTTTGCTAAATAAGAATTATTTAAATTATATTCAGTCAAATAGGCTAAGGATCGACACAATTTTTGTATCTCCCACCCATTATAAAGGGAATGAACTTAAGCCAAGCAGGTTCCACGACCTTTTGGTTTCAAATGGCTCAATTCTACTTACATTTAAATCCTCTGTTTAAAGTCAGGAAAGCTAGCTGCATTTGAGGACCTACTTTGAGGACAGGGCAGGGGTCTGGTCACACCACTCTCAAGGATAATCCCCAGCTCTTCACTGTAGGGCTCAGTTAGCTTTTAGGTTTCGCCAGAAATAGACAGCTCCACCCAGATGCTATTTCAGCAAATCTCCTTTGGTGTTTCCTTGCAGCTGTCAGTTGGTCATTTTTAGCAGCTCTTCCCTTCTCTCATAGTGCATCCACTTTATATACAAGAGATGACACCATCAAAATTTCAATATTGGGCAGTGCCCTGGTAGAATTCTCGCAACCAGAATTGAACAGTTACCCTTATCTCTCCCCCCAAGTCCAAACTCTCTCTATGGATTGGTTTAGGAGTCTAGAACAGAAAAATGGCAACTCCCATTTGAAATTAAATTTTATGTCAGCTTTTTGGCAAAAAAGCAGTTATGTGACAAAACTTCATCATTTACTAGTAACTGCCATTATATATATATATATATATATATATATATATATATATATATATATATATAAGAAATTCGCCAGTTATGGTAAGCTAAGCAGCCATAACTCGCACCACCACCATGCACTGCTAAGACTAACACCCAGGACATCAAAGATGACATCACAAATATAATTGATGACATCACTGATGACATCACATGTGAAATACATTTTGATGAAAAGTCGCTACAAGGAGTTGTGTTTATATTGTTGGTAACAAGATGTCAGGGGTGATCGGGAGTCCTTTTGTGAAGTACTTAATCTATTAAAGAATGTACTCATCTAAAATCATTGTATTGGAGTGTTGTTGTTAATGCAGAAACCTAATCATATATAAACATGGGCAATGAATGCAGCATGCACCATAGAAGTACACCATTTATAATCTTGTAATTTTAGATAGTACAATAATGAATGCTACCTTATCAGAATGTTGAGTAATTCCTGTAATAATTTGCTAACAGTTCAAGACTTACAACACTTGTGCTGGTACAAACAATACATATGAATAACCACATTGCATACAAATCAGAGTCACATACAGGGAAACTAAAGTAAGGAAGAAAGAAACAGCATCATCAGAAAATGTTAATGACATTAAAGTTTATCTTCATGTATAAAAATGAATTGTGTTTATGAGGCCTGTTCATTTCCCCATGTATATGCACCATGAGCTGAGACCAAACCCTAAGGAAAGTACTTAAAGAACATATTACAAGGTTAAGGTCTAGATATATAGCACCCTTTTTCAATTTTAATATTCTGACTGTCAGTGAACAAAACCACCTGGCCTATGTATGTCAGTGAACAAAAAGAAGTGGGCCAGATATGTGATGTCATGAGTGATATCATCAATGACATTTGTGATGTCATCCTTGATATCCTGGGTGTTAGTCTTAGCAGTGCACGGTGGTGGAGTGAGTTATGGTTGCTTAGCTTACCAAAACTTGCGAATTTCAGGGGGTTTTCGGTTTTACTTGTAACCATAACGTCCCTTTAACAAAGGTTCTTCATTGAATTTCATAGGTTTTTATTAGTGCAACTTAACCATGACGTCCCCTTAACAAAGTTTTTTCATTCAATTTCATAGGGTTTTATTAGTGCAACTTAGTGCAACTTAACCATGACGTCCCTTTAACAAAGTTTTTTCATTCAATTTCATAGGTTTTTATTAGTGCAACTTAACCATAACGTCCCTTTAACAAAGCTTTTTCATTCATTGAATATATATATGCATATTTATATATATTCCACTTCAGATAATTATAGGGAATTTAATAAAATAACAGCCGGGTCCGCACCATGTTACAAAAAGCATAATAGTTACGAACATGCAATTTATTCTCCAAATGCCTAATTCTACCCTCCACTAGTCCAACAACTCTTAAAATCGTGACATGTTCAGAACAGCCTCGAATACATTTGAGCTTGCCTTTACCATTCTCTAAATCGCAGGTGGATGAATTTTATTTCAACAAAATCGCCTGGAATTTATTTATAAAATGACTCCTACATGAGTGCATTACAACATGTGGTTGCTGAGAAAAATGCATAAGTTATGATAGACCTTTTAAACTTATGGGAAATCTTCATGTTGTGCAAATGTGAGCTCCCCTTCCACCAGGCCATTTGCCATTCCTGCCCAGCATGTGACCAGAGTTTCCTATACTGTGTTTTTACTAGCTTCTTTATTTGAAATGGGTAGGCTGCAGGTCGTAAATTCTTGTGATCTTTGGTTACACAGAGATCTCCCACTGCTGATAATGAGCTAGGTCGGCCGTGTGATGTCTCAAGGCTCTGCTGTTATCTGGCATCCTGTCCTGTTATCTGAAGTGGACTATCCTTTATTGCACTTTTAAATAGCTGGTGAGATGCAAGAGCCATGCTTGCAGTGGGGGAGTCCTTTGTGAAGTCTGTCCAACAACAAGCAAAAGGGTCTGCCTTGGGCCTAAATGAAATTTTCATGTGACCCATGGAAACATAGTGGCCTTTTCTTTTCAATTGTTGCTGGTATTTTGCATATGAAGCATAATATACATTACATATTGTCAACACACACCAAGGGCCTCATTACGAGGTCGGCGGTAACCCGCTGGTGCGACCAGCGGGTTGCCACCAACCTCGCAACAACATTTCCAGCACCTAGCTTCCCGGTACCACCAGGACATTTCAAGTCCCGGCGGCACAGGAAGTCAGGTGCCAGAAAATGTAAGTCCCCATTCCCAGGGGGTCCTGGAGGACTGCCTGGGAATGGGGACTCAGAAGCACCGGCACCGTTGCTGACAGTGCAGGTGCTTCCATGGCAACTCTGTCTGCCGGGGCCGCTGCACCCGGTAGGGTCTGACCTTTCGGGCACAGCGAGCCTGGCCGGCAGACTCGTAGTGTGGCGGTCGGGAAAGAAGGGTGGTGGTAAGTTTACCACCACCTTTGTTTTATGACCGCCACACTTGTAATTAGGCCCTAAGTCTTTTCCCTGACATCTTCATGTTAGCAGGGGTACATTTTCCCATGTCTTGCTTTAAAACTGCAAACGCACATGTAAAGCCATTTTAGTGTCAGTGTTTGCAAATCCTGCTTTTCACGTGAAAGGGGCCTTTGAATTTCTTCTGCCACTGTGAATTAAAAGGCTCCTTTTCTTTTTGTAATGCCAGATAGGCCTTTTTCACATAGGACTTCCTTATGTTATATGCAGAAACCCCCATAGTCTGCCTTAATAGGCCCATTTTCAGTTTGAATGTGCTTTATGAAGGCTGGCAGGTCATTTTTTCAGTGGGCCCTTCAGTTCTGTTTGTTGGGGCCTTCGATTAAACCCTACACATTAACTGAATGCATGTGAGTCCAGGCAGACTTGTTCACTTGTGAAAAACAACACATTTAATTTAAAGTATCTCTGCCTATTCAATTCCCTCTAATTCCCCTTACAAATACCACCCCTTACTCAATAGACATGTCAGAGTGTAAACAGCATTTTAAAAACTCATTTACAATAAACTACTAGACCTTCATGTATGCAGATGGCTTGTAGATAATACAATATATATGCACCAGGTATGTAGGCAAGATTCCCTTCAATTATGATTATATTTAATTTTTGTGTAAAAGTGTCAATGGGCAACAAATAATCACCCTCTCCCTTTTGCCTGGAATACAGAGCGCTAACAACAATATTCCTCTTGATGGTATACCCAGGAATTACTTTAATGATATTCTTTTTATAGATGTGCACACAGTTCGATGACCATTTAAGTCCCAGATAATTCTTCCTGTCTTCCTGGCTGGATGTTTTTGCACAGAACAAGCGTGAGGGGATCTCCCTGTAGGCACCCATGGCACCTAGTCTAAAAGGTATGTATGTTTCCAAGAGTCCATACATTTCTGAAATGTCATAAATGAGGATTGGGCTTAATTGTGAATGTGTGGAATTTGTATTGAGAAACAGGCGCTGAGCCATTAGTTAAGAAATTAATTGATATACATTTGCACAAATTAAGATTGACGTTATAACTTGATGGATGATTATGGATAATAGTTTAATACAAAAATGTGTGAATTGAGACTGATACCAGCCTATAGAAATGTAGACATGGTGTTTCTTATATTTTTATTAGGCCTCAAAAATGTGTACCTAATGTGGGAAACCTATGAATTAAATGGTATAAAACCATAATCTAACAGAGTGTAATATTGAGGTAAGCCATTTGGTTGTAACTAGAAAGAGAGGTCAATGATGAAGAGAGGGCAATAGTGACAACAATAATTTTGTTAAACTCGCAGATGTGTGAAGTGTTTGAATCAAGATAACATGTTCTGGTTGGAAACAGAATATTCAAGAAGCCTTAATGGTAATCACTTGCCCCTAATATGATATATCTAACACACAACATAGTTGTCGAACCCTGGGTCAGTGGAACATGCACAGAATATTACGTCTTTAGATTCCTAAAGGTTATAAGAAGTAAATACAGAGTGTTGGTGGTGGACACTGGATTGGACCCATACAGGTACAGGTTAATGGGTAACAGCACTTGCATATAGTGGCATCTTTGGAATGTCCCATCTTTCCCCTTTTTTGTGAATAGAATGGTTTGATCAATTAGAGACTAATATCAGGAATTTGTTTACTCTTTCATTTATTTTACTGTGATTTTCTACCACCCCTGCCCCCCATTGTGACACATCACTGCACTGCTCTTTGGTCTGTATATCTTGATTTGACTTTATGTTTTATTTTGTAAACTGGAATTTTCCCCGATGAAGACCAGTGATAATTAGGGTGAAACATGTGTTGGCGATGGCTAAAAACTAATGATGATTAGTTATTAAAGAACATCTACTAAAACTGAGGAAAATTACTGTACTTGACTAATTGTTTCGATTCTATTAAAATTTGCTATGAGTTATATTTGAATAGGTGCATGGTGCGTAGGGTCCTTATATCCTTATGACCTTATGTAATTTCTGAAGTGTTCCCTAACTTCTCGGCATGCACAATCAATGTATATATTCCCATCCCTCAGTACAGAAAAATCACAGGGCTAGGATCACATCTAATTGCCTTTATAGTATCACTCCCCTGAGTTTTATTTTCCATTTATATTATGCTCACAAATGAATTTCTTTTGGCGTTATCACACACAGGTGGGGAATCACATAAGCATTGGTTAAATTCTCCCCCTGTAGGAACCAGTGGGCATCAGTCAGAAAGATGGGACCAGCTCTCATTTACATCCTGTCTGCTATTTCCCCCACTAAAAAAGGCCTTGGACTTTAACTCCTACTAGGCCTCACTTTCAGGATGCTGATAATAATCCAACATTGGAACAAAAGGAGTATAATCTATCCCTTCTCCTTTGTGTTTGTTTGTTTGTTTATTCATTTCTAATGCGCACCAGACCCGAGGGTATCAGGGCGCAGCAGTTACAGGATATGCAATGCTTAAGTAACAGGTTACACATTGGAAGAGTACAAGGCAGGCATAAGTAAAATAAATACATTAGGTGAGAAAACAATTGCAATACAGGGGTACATACAAGGAGGGGCCTTAAAGATCAGAAGACTTAAGCCAGTTTATGAAGCTAGTTCTGAACTTCAAGTAAGCTTGATCTTCTCTGATGGAGTGTGGTAGGGAGTTCCAAAGTTGGGCAGCTTTGACGGGTGTTAGGAAAGATTTCGTAATTGTAGATAATTTTCCTTCCATGTGGCAACCCCTAAACTTTTTGCTGTTGTTTTTCACCTTGTTCTCGACTTTGCCAGAGAAGTGCAGCCTTCTGCCGCACTCCTTTGGGCTTTCGCTCCTTTCTTACGGGGAAACTGACATGCCCTTAAGACAGTCAGTACCGGGAAACGCTGTTTTCCGTAGTTTCTTTTATCATGTTTCGGCTTTCGTGCAACATGACACAAGAGGGCACTGTAAGATAAGTTACTGCTCTCTTGGGTCTCTAGCCTTCTATAGACCCTAGATACTCTCTTAGGATTGTAACTGATCGGTGCAAGTGATTCACGGACGGGAATGGTGGCAGCGATCGTTTGTTGTGTTTTGAGCTCCTTTTGACATTTTAAGCGCGTTTCTCGCGCTTAGCCCAAAATGGTCGCCTGGCTCCCAAAATGGCCAGACCACGAGGCTCCTTTGTCCTGTCCGCTGACCGTCTTGCTCCCTTCACCTTCCCCAGGTCGAGCCGACCCGGGGCCTTCTTTATTTGGGCATGTACTTTCCCGCGGAACACAGATGCTTTCGCGGGCTTCTACATGCCTGGTGTGTGCCTCCAGGATGTGGGCTGGGGTGTCTGGTCCCAATACACATCCTGGGTGCCAGAGAGTCTAGGGTGGTGTGAATGCCTGGGACCACCGTGGTCTGTGATTGGTCCACGAATGGTGTGAGTGTTGATGAGCGGATCTCCCATTGGGTCCCCTCCGTTTTGGCGCGAAGGGAACCGTGGATAAGAGGGGGCTGGAAACACCACTACCATGTCGATCTCCTGAGTTCTCACGAACGAAGGAATACAGGAGCCAAGTATCCTGCAACCACGAGGCTGAACCGAGGAATCGCTGGTGACCCGCTGAAGGACTGCTCCTCTGCACTGCTGTCGCCTTGTGAAATCCTTTTTACCTTTGATCGAACCAGAAGGCCTGTACAGGTACTTCGACCCTTGGAATAGCGGGAACAGCTATTCTCGGCATCTTCACCATCTCCTGCTCGTAAGCCTTCGGAAGCGTCTCTGGGCCATCCAGCAGACTGACCAGCTTACACCGGAGTCTTGCTCTGTAACCGCCGCCAGGTTGTGTAGTATTTCGAGTCCTTGTCACTCTCACACGCTTCGTACACTTGGCGTTCCCAGGTCTGAAGTGAGTAGTGTACATTTGGCTCGGATACACACGGCCGCTCCGTTGCCCTGCTGTGGTAACAAACTGTGCGGGTTCCTTTGTTTGGGACGTCTTTTACTCAACTCTGCTGCTGCAGACTCAACACGACAACGAGACGTCCCCTGCTCTTCTGAACCTGCCAGCGACTGAAACGGACGCGGAGAAGCCTGGGTCTGCTTGCATCGGGGACTGGTGAGTAGCATAGCTAGGAACTGGTCGCCCTCCTGCAGGAGCCCATAGCTTTTCCCCGCTGTGTCAAAAA
Source organism: Ambystoma mexicanum (assembly GCF_040938575.1). NCBI lineage: Eukaryota > Metazoa > Chordata > Amphibia > Caudata > Ambystomatidae > Ambystoma > Ambystoma mexicanum. Next base: position 91,186,851 of record NC_090924.1, on the reverse strand, counting down.
AGCACCCTTTTCCGTACTCGCGCTCTGCTTCTGCCCACAGTGGAGGCTGCGCTTGAGTCGCGGAACTTGTTCTTCTTCATTTGTGCACTAAACTGAACTGCCTGATTTCCCTCGAAGAGACTCCCCTTTTGCCCGTTGGCACCAGCGTGTGCAGGTACTTTTGAGCACAAGGCTCCACGCTTCGCAGGGCTCGGACTTCCTTTTAGTTAGGTGCCTCTGAAGGCGGACTGGGTCTAAGCATTATTTCGCACTGCCTGTTTTCCTTCCCTTTTAGGTGGACTACACATTTCGTGCATCTAACGCTTGAGACTTGTTGTATTTGTATATATATTGTATTGGTATGGTATGTGTTGGTTTACTAGAGTTATATTGTGATTTTCTCGCTACGGTCATTGTTTTAAAGGCCTTGGAATAAATGTGTATATATTTTTAATAAAACACCTGTTTGAAGTAGTTTGTAAGTGTCCTTGCTTTGTGTGCTCATTGCAGGCTTTCAGTCACCCTCACCCCTCTTGAGACCTAGTCTTGACCGCCGCGATCGCTACCTTGATTGGTCTGGCTCGTCCAGAGGTTAACCTGGTCCAAGTAATTAGGTTGGCCTTCTGAACTTCTGCGCCACCAGGACAGAGTTCAGAAATCCGTCTTAACAACGGGCAAGCTGCAGCCACCAACTTTTGAGAGCCTAAATCTGGGGATAGTGAGACAATCGGAGTTGGTGAGTCTCGTGAGTCTGGTGGATGGTCTTCTGTGGAATCTATCCGTGAGCTAGCTGGGGCAGGATTGTTCAGTGCTTTGTGGTGAGGGATGCAGTTTGTAGCTGGATCTTGTTATTTTATTTATTTATTTATTTAAATTTGTAGAGCGCACTGCAGCCCATGGAAGATTCTTAGACAGGGTAAAGGTTTGTACAACATACGAGTGACAACAGGTTGCATAGTTACAGGCGCTACAGTTGTCAAAGCAAGTTTAAAACAAACATATCAGACAAAAAGCCTAGTTTTGATCGCCTTGCGGAAGGCTGCATTGTCAAATGGGAAATCATATTGTGCCTTCTATACTATATGAATATATGTATATTGGCCTATGCAAAGCTGCTTACAAGCCACTTACGAGGAAATCCGCGTTGCAAGGTCTTAACCTTAGATTTGAGTAAGCTGCCATTTTAGGTCTATCCGCCATTTTAGATTCTCTCTCTAAAGTCACCCTGAGTTTTAAGATGGTGGACAGTGTCATTCCGAATGTAACATGGCCGTCTTGACCTCTGTGTACAAACTAATATGTAACTTGCCTGTAGGCCACATGTTAGGGTCATGAACTGAGACCTTGTCCTTCGTTGACCTGTGTGTAGAGGATTACCTGCACCAACGAAGCTCATCCGCAAGCATATGTTAAACACAATGTATTCAAATACCGAAATGTGAACACTTGTTTGACTGCATTGTATAAAACTGTTTGAGAAGGCTCTACGAGAAATCCTAAGACATACTGTTGCTATTGTGACTTGTTGATGAATGTATTAAAGGTAAACCCTAAATGTATAGATGTATGAACTCGGCACGAACCCTAGATCCGTGATGTATTAACTTGTATTCATTTGTAGGTGGGCTGAACATCATGTTTCTGAGATTATAAAAGGTGTGACTATTCTAATGTACAGTCCCACTCACTGAGCACACCGAACAGCGCTGGAGTTTGTTGTGTTGTACTGAGGGCCAATAGCTATCTGTTGCTTTGTCCTTTGAAACTGTTCAGTATAGAATAAAGATCTTTGTATCTTTCTTTGTAACCCGCGTTTGGTGTATTTCCTTTTGGGGTACTCAGCCTCAATATCTTCTTTTTGTTTTCACAGCATGAGAGTCAATAAGCCTGATGTGTGATGGTAGGGCATTCCTGTTGTATGCAGGTTGAGTAGGGAAGTTACTTCCACCAGCACACGTTTTGTGAGTTTTCAGAATGGTGATCAAGTTTGTGTAAGGCGTTCTGGCCTGAAGGAGAGAGGTTTGGTGATCCTCTGGGCCAAGTAGGGGAGTGGAGGGGCTAGACCATGGAGACACTTGTGGTTAAGGGCAAGGGTCTTGAAGATGATTATCTCCTTAACTGACAGCCAGTGGACCTGTCTCCTGATTCCTGAGATGCGGTCTCTGCGTGAGAGACCCATGGTGGCCCTAAGGGCATTATTTTGAGCAATCTGAAATGTAGCTATGTTTTTCCCTGATATTCCAACAAGAAGGGCATTGCAATAGTCCAGTCTTGAGCCAATTATTGACCTTGCGATGGTGAGACAGTTTTGCTGTGATAGGAAGGGCCTCACTGAATTGATGAGTTTGGAGTGGTAGGCCGAGAAGGATGCAATGGCGTTGACCTGCCTGTCCATAGTTAGGTTTGGTTCAAGGTAAACGCCAAGGGACTTGATCACCTGAGACACAGTGATGGGAATATTGTCGACAGAGAAGCAGTCGTACTGCTTGTCCAGCTTGCCCAAGGTGGACGGGGATCCAATCAGCAGAAGTTCAGTTTTCTCATTATTGAGGCATAGCAAGTTATCTGCCATCCAGGATTGGATTGTAGAGTAGATTGAGTTGAGGGTGTTTGAGTCTGACATGTAATCTCCCGATAGGGGGATGAGTACCTGTGTGTCATCAGCATAGTTTGTGTATGAGATGTCCAGTGCCTCAAGGATTTTGAAGAGAGGTCTGGTGAAAAGGTTGTACAGGGTGGTAGCAATGCAAGAACCCTGGGGGACACCGCATTTAATGATGCTAGGTGTGGCACAAGGAGATTCTGAAAAAACCTTCATTGCTCTCTCCTGTAGGAAGGAGGTTATCCAGTTGCAAGCCCTAAGCGAGAAGTTGGCAGCGGTGGTGAGTTGGTGACACAGGGTCTTGTGATCCACCAGGTCAAAGGCCGCTGATAAGTCAAGTAGGAGCAGGAGCGCTGGTTTGCCAGCATCTCTGAGGTCATCCATTTGGTTCTTCAGGTCAAGGAGGGCCGTTTCAGTGCCATGACGTGCCCGAAACCCTGACTGCCGAAGATCAAGGAGGTGGTTGTCCTCTAGAAATGTTTGCACTTGCAGATAAGCTGCCTTGTCAAGTATTTTAAGTAAGGCGGGGACAGTGGTGCTGGGCCTGTAGTTCCCCGGGATCAGTAGGTCTAGGGAAGGTTTTTTAAGGAGCGGAGGAACCCACACTTCTTTGAGTCCAGTAGGGACGTGGCCTGACTGGATGGAGGCATTAATGAAGGCAATGATGAGAGGGGCAAGAGATGGAGCGCAGTCCTTGATGACTTGTGCTGGGCACGCATCACCTTTGCAGTTGGACGGTTTGATCGATTTGAGGAGTGTGATGACTTCAGGGATGGTCACGTCCTTGAATTCAAACATCGGAGAGTGAGTTGAAGTGGTGGATGGGGGTGAGCTACTGAGGCTGTTGGCTATAAGATTGGAGAATGCTCGCTGGTGAGCAAAGATTTCAGAGTGCAGGGTGTCAAGTTTATCCAGCATGGCTGACTGAATGTTATTACACCACGTTTCGTCCTTTAGAAATGCATGAGGCGGAAGGGCAGGGTTCTCTAACTTAGCGTTGGATATTCTGGTATGGAAAGATGAAGCTTTAGCTTTGGTGATAGCCATTTTGTAGTCTTTTGCTAGAGCCTTGAAGGCTGCTAGGGTGTTCTCATTAGGGTTACTTTTCCAGTCGGATAGTGCAACCCTTTTTTTGGAGCGTAGCTCTAGGAGCTCTTGGGTGAACCAAGCGTTGGTGTACTTGACTTTTTTAGCTTTTTTTGAGGGTGAGTGGGGCCACAGTATCAATGGCCGGGTTGAAGGTGGTTTTAAATACATTATCGAGTATCTCAGGATCGTTGGAGAAGGGGGGCAGTAGTGCCAACACCGAAAGGTGTTGGGTGAGATTTTCCTTCGTGCACTGCCTAGAGCTTCTCGAGAGTGCAGCTGTGAGAGGGGTGTTGGGCTTCGGTTGTTCTCTGGAGTTTAGGATATCGAACTTAATGCAGTGATGATCGAACCATGGGAGAGGAGTGATCTCTTTGAGAAGGATTGGGCAGTTGTGATGGGACACCCAGTCTAGAGAGGGGCCCTTGATATGGGTGGGCAGAGATGGCTTGGGAGAAACCAAGTGTATAGTGAGCTTTGTGGAGGGCATTAGCATGGGAGTCTTTAGGGTCGTTGAGACCTAAGTTGAGGTCACCAATGAGTATTATTTTAGAGGATTTTTTGAGGTTGTCAGAGAGGGAGTGGATGAGGGCTTCCTGAAAATTGGAGGTAGGTCCATGGGGACGGTACACCATGTGGAGGGCAATCGTGCAATTGTGGGAGACTTTCAATTTGAGCAGAAGGAAGTCGGAGCTCTGATCGAGGTCAAATTGTATTTTCCTTATCTGAATAGTGTCCTTGGCAATAACTCCTACACCGCCCCCTCTATGAGAGGAGCAGTGTTATCTGTAGATGGTGTAGCCATCAGGAATGTGGAGGGTGAGGGCAGGGACGGAGGTGTCATTGAGCCATGTCTCGCTGAGGAAGACTATGTCGAGGCTGTTGCTGCTGATGAGGTTGTGCACGTCAAGGGTGCGTGCAGGTAGAGATCGGCAGTTAATGAGGGAACATTTAAGTGGGGCATCAGCCAATGGAAACATAGTGGTACTGGGCTGGCCAGGAGTAGCAGGGTCGAGGTGATCAGGGACGGTGGGCATGGGGGTGGAGAGAGGAAGGCTGACCACGTGCATGGTGACGGTGCCACAAGGCACCTGTGGGATGAGAGGAGGTGGCGGGGAGGCATGTGGCATTGTGGTCACAGCAGTGGGAGAGTGCAAGGTAACATCAGTGTGGGCATACAGTGTGCTAAGCAAATTAACATCAGTGCCCTCACAAGGGGCCATAATAGCATCAACAGGGCAGTGCATCAAATCAATAGCGGCAACAGGTGGTGAAGTGACAACATCGGCAGGGCAGTGCAGGTTAACATCATTGCCATCACAAGGTGCCATAATAGCATCAACAGGGCAGTGCATTAAATCAATAGCGGCGACAGGTAGTGAAGTAACAACATTTGCAAGTCAGTGCAGGTTAACTTGAGAGGCAATAGGAAGGCAGTGCAAGGTGGTATGAATAATATTTTCGTTGGCAAGACAATGGGCCTCATTACGAGTCGGGTGATAGGGGATACTGGGCACCAGTAAGGAGACCGGTGCCAGTAATCCCCTACCGCCCGATTCCGAGGTCCCCTAACGGGAACCGCTAGGGACGTGTGGTCGGACCACACAACCCTTACGGTCCTGTTACGGGACCAGGCCGCTAATTACGGGCCTGCCATTAGCAAGCCCGTAAATAGCACCTTCCCCATTCCCATTGAGCCCTATGGGGGCACAAATAGGAATAGGGAATGGTTGGTGCAATGGGGACTTACTGGTCCCGCCAGGGTCGGACTAGACCGGCAAGTCCCCATTGCACCACCACCGGACTCGGTCCCTTTATTGGTGGCAGTCATGCCGCAAATAGCGCCATGACTATCACCAATCTCAGAATGAGGCCCAATGTGTGTTACCTGGTGAGGCAATGGAATTCATAGTGGAGACATATACAGGAGGGCTAGGCATTACTTCAATGGGCGCACATGAATCAGTAAACATTCCAGCAGAGATAAACAAGGTAGTATCAATGTTAATGTCTGGCACGCATTCATTATTGATGTGATCCGTCATTTGTGGAGTGCAGAGTGCAAGGACAGAGGCTGGTGTAGTCATTATCTTGGCAGCCGAGGGCAGGTGCCTGGTGCGCGGTGATGTCCTGTTGGGGTGTATTGGCCCATGATGGCATCTTGGCATGCGGGAAGCAGGAGCAGTTTCGTATTGGGGGATGCTGTGGCGACCATACTGCGACATTCGATCGTAGAAGGAGAGGAGGAGCGGTGAGTGGCTGAGGTGCGCGCTAATCTTGAGCGGAGACGGGCAAGCCTGTAGACAAGACTTGGAGTGGTGGAGGCATAGGGGCGGGCCATAGCGCATGAGCGTAGTCGCTCGTTTCTGATCTGGATGGGCTCGGTACACGGACGACTGGGTGAGAAGGGTGAGTGTCCCTGTCAAATCCTGAGGTCCACGTGGATTAGTATACCTCTGTCCCCAAGCACCAGTTAGAGAGGGGCAAAAAATACTCGCTGACCGGTTATTGGAGCCACAGGTGGGGGGGTAAACAGGAAACACCAGGTCCCGGATGGCTGCAAAGAAAATACCAGGTTAGCTAATGGCTACACGGTATTCACAACAAGCATAAACAAATAATAAGAAAGACCTACCCTTGAGGTGAATGATGAGTGCCTTGTACCTAACGGTATTTCCCCCCCAGGGGTCAGATGAGTGGTGCAGAGGAGAGGATGGGACCACGGGATCTGAAGGGAGAGGAGACGGTCTGATTGAAGGTACACAGTACTTGACAGAGTTCCAAGAGTTCAGACAAAAGGTAGCTGAAGGTGTACCAAGCGCCAAATCCAAAGGTCAATCCATAAACAATCCAAGAATCAGTTCAAAGTTCAGATAATCCAGGTATACAGGTCAGAAATAATCCAAGCGTCAAAATTGAGGGCATCCAGAAGAGAAAACGAAGTCCAAAATCCAAGAATTCGATAACCATGAAGTTCAGAAATGCAGAAAATCGCTAAACGCCGAGAGATCAGCTGAGAAGCAATGTGTGCAAAGGCCAAGACCCATTTATTGCAGTCTTCCTGGTTCGTTGGCCAATCGTGGACGATTTCCTGGTCACGTGATCATTCACTTGGTCACGTGACCCACTGGTTCATCTGGTGCCTGTTTCCTGGAAGCCGTGTCACGTGACCCCTTCTTCGTGACAATCCTCGTCGAGCGGAGGATCGCAGTATGGAGTGGCGACCTCCTCCGCGCCTGCAGTCTCCAAGGCAATCCCCACTGCAGGTGTGGAAAGCGACGCCAGGGATGCCTCGGAGCGCAGCGTCCCCCTAAAGATCGAGCAGAGGTGATCGCGGGAGGGGTCCAGGTTTCTCTCCGCCGCCTGCATATCACGCGATCGTGATCGGGTGAGTCTGAAGGCATGACAGTCCCTTACCTTGTGGAGTAGGGCTAGTGGCCGCAGTCTGTGCTGTCGAGCAGTGGAGAGCTGCAGAGAGCGAGCTGCTTGGCCTTTTCTCCTGGCCTTCGCTCCTCTGCAGCTTCACCTGTCGACTCGCCTCCCCGCCATTAAAGGTAGGAGGGGAGGGGCGGAGCGGGTACATGGATGAATGGCTGGAGCCCAAAAGGGCTTGTTGATGTGGGGTTGCTGTAGAAAACACGGCGGCAGCCATCTTGGATTTCCCCAAGCACTTGTGGCAAACACTGGTCCGCAGGACCAGAGGGGGATTTCTCCAGCACTTCAGGGCATTGGAGAATGTAGAGGCAGACATGGAGGACATCCTTTGTGGTGCTGGGGCTGCCTGCTTCTTGGGGCACTCCTGTGCTGTAGAGATCAGCTGATGAGGTGGACCGAAGCTGGTCCCCTCGCAGCAGAGCTGCAGAGAGCGAGCTGCTTGGCCTTTTCTCCTGGCCTTCGCTCCTGAGTCGAGAGCCAGTTATTTTGGCGCCTAATCGAGGTTATGTGTGATCTTCTAGCCACACCGAAAGCTGCTCTTAAAGCATTGTTTTGGAGGATTTGTATCCTCTGAATCATCGACTTGTTCGCCCCGATATAGAGGGTATTGCAATAAACGAGCTTTGAGAGTATGAGGGCTCTGGCCAAGCTGATGCAGTTGTCAGTGGAAAGAAAGGGTTTGCTAGTTCGAATTAGCTTACACGTGTAGGCCGTAGCAGAAGCCAAGGCATTCACTTGTTTGTCGAAGGAAAGGGTGGAATTGAGATAGAAGCCAAGGGTTTTTACCTCCTTGGCCGCCTTAATAAGATTGCCGTCAATTAAGAAGGAGGAGTAGTCCTGGCCTAGTTTCTTGAGATTGGCGTGGGTACCCAAGATGATGAGCTCTGTTTTGTCATCATTCAGGCATAGACCATGGGTGGCCATCCATGCCAGGATGATGAGGCACACTCTATTCACCAAGGCCAGATCCTTAGCGTAATCCCCTGAAAGTGGGGGGAGAATCTGAGTATCATCTACATAGTTAGTGTAGGTAATACAAAGATGGTCCAGATCATCAAAAAGGGGCTTGGTGAATATGTTGTACAATGTGGGGGAGACGCATGATCCCTGTGGCATCCTGCACGTGTTCGGGATAGGGTCTACCGCTGCTGAGGTAGAGAAGACCCTCATAGTCCTGTCGCTCAGGAATGACCCAATCCAGGTTGTGGCGTCTTTAGAAAAGTGGGCAGCTGAATCTAGGTGACTGCATAAGACCTTATTGTCCACAAGGTCAAATGCAGTCGAGAGGTCGAGCTGTAGGAGGAGGGCAGTTTTCCCTTTGTCTCTTAGCTCATCCACTTGGGACTTGAGGTCGATAAGGGCAGTCTCAGTTCCGTATAATGGACGGAATCCAGATTGTTGTGCTCCTAATAGTTTGTGGCATTCCAAATATTTTTAGATTTGGTGGTAGGCAATCTTATCAAGAATTGCTAAGAGAAAAGGCACTGTTGTGATGGGACGGTGATTAGTAGGTATAAGTGGGTCAAGGGTTTGCTTTTTTAGCAGCGGGAGCACCCATGATTGTTTGAGATTAGTGGGGATAGTGCCGGATGCAAAGGTGGCATTATTGAGTTTAGAAATGAATGGGGCAAGGTCTCCCTGGCAGTTAGAGCGCTTGAGAGAGATAATGGGCCTCATTACAACCCGGGCGGTAAGGGAATACCGGTACCGGTAAGGGCACTGGTGCCGGTAATCCCTTACCGCCCTATTCCGAGGTCCATTTGCGGGTCCTCACTTAACGCCTGGTTTTACCAGGCGTTAAGGACAGGGCCCGCAAAGGGACCTTGGAGCTAATAACAGTACCGCAATTAGCGGTACCGTTATTAGCGCCTTCCCCATTCCCTTTGAGCCCTATGGGGGCTTAAATGGGAATGGGGAAGGGCCATGGTGAATGGGGAATTACCGCCCCACCAACCTTGGAATGGGGCGGTAATTGCTCCATTCACCATGGCGGGATCGGTAAGGTTTTGGAGGCAACCATGGCGCAAATAGCGCCATGGTTACCGCCTGGGTCGTAATGAGGCCCAATGACTTTTTCTACCTCCAATATGGAAGTTTTGGTAAAGTTAAAACGGATGGGGGGTGGGTGATGGTTCTTTGGAGGATTGGTCAGGAGTGGTTTTAAATGAGTAAGAAGGAGAGTTTATTGAAGCTTTTTTTAAGGCTATTTTTTTTTGGAGGTTAGATACTTTGCTAGAGAGTGCCTGTTGTATGTCTGAGCACTATGTTTTATCCTTGACGCAGGTTTCAGGGGTAGGGATAGGAGTTTCTAATTCCTTGAGGATGGTGAATAATTCCTTCATACCGGAATTGGCATTGGAGATGCGTTTATTATAGGAATTACATTTGGCTAGGCAAATTTCCTTTTTGTATTGGGATGAGACTTCAGTTAGTTTTTTTTTTTTAGCTTCACAGGAGAGTAATCTCCAGGCGGTTTCGCAGCTCCTCTTTAGTTGTCATAGATCCTTTAGTTGCGGGGTAAACCACTTGTTCAAGTCGGTTTTGGGCTTGTTAGGTCTAAGTTTGATTGGGGCGATAGTGTCAAGTGAGGTTAGCATGATTTTATTGTGTTCAATGAAAAGAGTTTCTGGATCTAGATTGTCCGCAAGCGCATTGAGGGTAGGGAGGATGGCCGGGATCACATTGTCCGCTGTAATGTTCTTTTTGTTCCTTGTTAGACAGGGTGGAGCAACAGGGGTAGCCAGGGGAGGGGGTCTAGAGGTTAATAGGGTAAATGACAAAAGGAAGTGGTCCGTCCAGAGCTGAGGTGAGATAGAGGAGATATTGGCAGTGCAGTTGTTGTCAGCCACCCAGTCGAGGGTTCTCCCTTTGTTATGAGTAGGATCACTGATTTTTTGGGAAAGGCCGAGTTCGGACAGGATATTGGCAGTGGCTGCGGCATATTTATCTAGAGGGTCATTGAAGCCCAGGTTAAAGTCACCTAAAAGTAGAAGTTGAGAGGATGTTTTGAGGTTATTGGCGAGTATGTTGAGTATGTCCTCAAATGTTCTAGTAGGGCGAGGGGGCCAGGGAGTCTGTAGATAAGGTGAATGGTCAATGTCTGGGAGTTGATCAATGGAGGTTTGACTGCAAGGACCTCGCAAGATTGGGTGGATTGTGCTGGAGCTAGTGTCATGGAGAGGCTGGATTTAGCAATTATGGCAATGCCTCCGCCTCATCCTTTATCTCTATCCTGTCTGAGGATAGTCTAGCCGTCTGGGACAGCTATCGCAAGTATAGGTCCTGCCGCCTCATGCAGCCATGTCTCCGTGATAGCAAGAAAGTCCAGGTTGTCTGCCTGTATTAAGTCAGTGATGTCTGCGGCATGGGCAACCAGTAACCTGGCTTTTATTAGGGCTCCATTGAGACTGTGGCAAAGGGATGTGGAAGTAGCCATGCTATTGGTGGTTGTTATGTTTCTTTTTTTGAAATTAGACCCAGTGTGGTGTTTATTATTGGTGTAGGGGCCTGACTTGATGGTAATATGGTTAGCAATAGGGCCGTTCTGGTACATATGGAGATTAGTTTTCTTGTTTATCATAGGTAAAGATCTGATGGGTGGATCATAGAGTCAGGAAGGTCTGGCTCGAAGTCTGGAGTTTCTAGCACTTAAGGTGCATGGGTTACTTAAGACTGGGCAGAATTGCCCAACTTTGGGTGGCTCGTCTATCGGCATTTTAGTAGAGCTTATATCAGCGTGTAAGTCTATTGGAGAGAGCCTGGTAATGCACAATAGCAGTAAGTTAAGACTAAGGGGGGTCCTAGGGGTGCGAAGGTTGTAAGCTGTGGCAAGCATGTTGTTATCAATTCTTCTTTCTCTCCATTAGTCAGTTAGCGAGCGAGTGCATCTGTCCGTGTCCGTCCTTTTTATCTTCCCCCTGTGCATTTTCACCAATTACACTGGCCTCTCAAACTCCCATCAAAGGTCCACATTTTCAACATCTGTAGGTTTCATGTCCATGACCCCTGATTTCTGTAAAAGAAATAAACCCACACAGCAGCATAAAATGCAAATGTGTTATTCGTTCTGTAATTTTAAACTGCTGTTCCTTTTCTTCTCAGATTAAGCAGTTAACATTTGCAGAACGCTTTCTGGTACTTGAAATGTTAATTTTGGGCCTTGTCGCTATATTTTGACATGAGGGGTACTTTAAAACATTGTAGATGTGTTTTTCAAATGCCGTACGCAGACAGCAGTTTACATGTTGGTTTTTAAAATAGCATGTTTCTCTGCATCTTCTCTTTGAATTAGATTTCCCAACACCACTAATTGATCCCTTTTGCTGCAGCCAAAGGAAAAATGGCCCATTTAGGAAGAGTGATTTGACAATACAGATGTTTCAAATGCGGAAGCCAGGTTTTCTGGTTGCACGTTTTGCTGGTTTCAATGAATACATACATTCTCACGTTGCATCTTTAGTTTTACACAAACATGTAATTCCTGGCAAGATACAAAGTAGTATGTGCAAGTAAATGATTGTGTGCCTTTTTTTTGGCTGCCACTGGGTGGCATTGTCCCTTTCATTTTATATGAGGATCAGGAGATGTTTGTCTTGGCTCCAGTGGGCTCTTCTTTCACAAAGGCTTTGGCTCCCCCACCTCTCTCATGAGTTAATGATAAGGATGATGTCATATTAAAGACTTTCACATTTACTTTTTAAACATTGTGTACTTTATGTTCTTGATTGTTGCACACCATCCATTAATTAACAGATGTAGCAATTTCACTACTTGGGAGCACCCATCACCGAGGAATGCACTGTGTGCTCTGCAGCTCAGCAATCTCCCCTCCCCTGCAGCAGCACCAAAAGCCAGAGCATAAACATAAATGGCACAGCTCTCCACCAACAGTTGTGGCCACAGGGACCAAACAGAACGGTTGCAAGTTCTCCTCCATCAACAGAAATCAAAACAGAGCAACCATAATATTGCAATTTCCCCCTTCAGCAGTACTGAGCACCAGAGAACGAAGCTCTGTTCCAACAGCAGTACTCACCAGAGTACAGACGTTAATGAGCAAAAGCCTAAGCAATTTGGCACACAAGTAAGTCCATTGTTGAGGAGTCCATGATGATCACTGTTCTGTCAATGTCACTTTCCGGATTACGTGGGTACTTTGAGACCCTCCCGTCCCTTTCAGCTCAATAAGGTGCATTTCGAGTCTCATTGTTATTAAGACCGCATGTTGTTAATGTTTCTTTTTGGGGTTCTGACAGGTTTTTTTTTTACAGTGTACCATAATGGAGTAAACACCAGCTGTAAAAAGAAAAACAGAGGTGATCATAAGGCTGCTGCCAAACCCTACCTGCTTTACAAGGAGCGAGACGCAGCTCCTGATTTAATGGGGACAGGGCACTGTGTGGCGGGCACATGGAAGGGGGGGGTTGGGGGAGGGAAGTAGGTTACGTCAGTGCTCTGAGTGATTTGTAACTGCAAATCTGAAAGCTGCCCACAGAGCACAGAGGAAGGGCGGATTCACCAGTCTTATGGCACATTGCCTAGTTATTGTTTTGCTACAGATGCAAACACGCATTGGCAAAGCCAACAATTCTGACGTTTGTTTATGCACAGTTTAGGCATTTTACAGGCACCATCATGATAGTCCTACCTGGTCATAAGATGTCAACAGCTGGCACATGGTATTGGGATCTAGGCATACTATTGCAGTGGCTTCGAAATGCCTATCTGATGCCTATACCAGAGGCACATCTGTTGGATTTTCCAATACTTGTTTTTAACAAGAATTCAGTGCAAGGAATGGATGCAAGGACTCACTGTTTATAAATCAAGTGGCTGAGGGATCACTTAATTGAGAAATTTGTATTACAAAAGAAGCTGTAATGAAGTCATTACCTTTTAGAAAATTGCTCTGAAATACCAATGGCATATCCTTAAAAACAGAAAGCTAGCTCTAAAACATCCAAGGGGGTGTTTTTTTGGAAAGGAGGAGAGTCAACGAATGCTATTGGCCATAGGGGGTAGTATGTCTTTTTTTATTGTTTATATTTAGATGCGTTTGGTTAAAAAATGCAACCTTTTGCACTAAATACCAAATTAATACACATAAGGCCTCATTCCGAGTTCGGAGGTAACAACGCTGCTATTTGCAGCATGGCTGCCTCCGAACTCGTCCAAACTCCGGCCTGGTGAATGGAGTAATTACCGGTCCATTCCGAGGTCGGAGGGACCAGTAATTCCCCATTCACCAGGGCCATTCCCCATTTGAGCCCCCGTTATGGCTCAATGGGAAGGTGGAGAGAGGCAATAAAGGTACCGTAAATTACGGTACCGTTATTGACCCCGGAGTCCCTTTGCGGGTCCCGTCCTTAACGCCTGCTAAAAGCAGGCGTTAAGGAAGGACCCACAAAGGGAACTCGTAGTAGGGTGGTAAGGGTTTAACGGCACCGGTCTCGTTACCGGTGACCGTTAACCCTTACCGCCCTACTCGGAATGAGGCCCACACACACATAATATTTACGTAAAATTCATAAGAAAATATAAGAAAACAATGTTCAATTCATAGGTGTTCATCACCATCATAAATACATAAAAAGGTATACATTATCGAAGGCTAACACAATTGCCATGATGCTATTACAATTCCTCAGAAATCATGCTATAGACTATGAAAGTGACATGTGCTGCTATATGTAGCAGGAGGCCAGGTTCTAATAGTTCTTTTGAAATTTCCCAGGTGTTATGGGCCACTGAGGTGATAACCAGTGACTCCGCACACTGTAGACAGTGCTTATTGTAGTATGTCATTGGGTGGTCAATGGGTGGGTAAAAAAACAACAACACCCGCAGGCTGTAAAAGGAAAATGTAGTGGAACTAGCTAGCCCCTTTAACCATCCCTTCATCCTCTCCACTAATCCCTACACTCGCTTTTCCCCTCCCAGTTACTCCCAGTGCAAAGCCCCTACCGGCCGTCCTGCCTCCCCTCCGCTGAACACCCCAACACTGTGTTTTACAACTGTACTATAAAGACTGATGGGTTCACAGTGAAAGAAAATACATCTGACGATCATATTGCTTTGGGTCGTTATTCCCGGCAGCAATGTGCAGCTTTATGCACCCCTCCCCTTTCTAATCACCCGCCATTTGCTCCTCTTAAGGGACATGCCAAATACCAGAGCCACCCCCATTACCACGTACAGCTGCCCGGCAGTAATCTAGTATTAATCATGTTATAATGGAGAAGGCACGCCCTGATGTCTGATGCTGCAGTGTTGTGTGGCGGCTTGGCAATGGGCCTTATGCCCCAAGCAGAAAATCGAACTATACTGAGGCACAGGTGCCTCAAAAAAAGCCCCAGGAGCTGTGACGCCAGTGAAAAGCCCACACAACACTGGTTCAGATATCTGTAGGGTGCTGCAAAAAACAAAACCGCCATCTGCCACTGTCCCGGAAAGATGCATCCGTTTAAAAAATAAATAAGGGAACCATGGGTGATTTTTCTAAAAATGTAAAGAATGTTGAACCCGTTAATTGCCGCCCACATGACCACTGGGAATGTGCCCCTTCTCGCATCTCATCTCTATCCTATCCTCACTTCCCATGCCAATAGTTTTGGTATATGAGCAGTGCTTGCCTCTCCACATAATAGCTAACACTTGAAAAGGAATAATAAAATTGCCCTGCAGGTTAGCAGCAAGAGCTTACTTCAGTGAGCTGTGTTGCTACCGCTTCAATGGCAAATAAAATAGCGGTGGTGGGAACGAATCCCAAGGCAGGAAGCCCGAGGTCTCTGTTGTATTACTGGGACCTCTGGGGGACTGGCTTGTGGATGTTATTTACATTACAGCTAGGTGCGTATTTGTACGGGATCTATGAAGGTCCCACAGAAGACTGTCTTCTGTTGTTTTGTGCTGCACATAAATGGTGTCATGGCTACGGGCCCACGGCCGTCACGAGCAGCGCAAGTGATATGTTCTTTTCGAGGTACTTTTGTGAGTTATCATACAGGATAGCTAGCGGTAACGCAATGGGGCTCTCGGGTAGCCATGACAACCCTTTCCACCAAGTCATGATATAATTTCACTCAAAGGTTAACTTACCCCCTGCTGAAAGGGGCCCCTAGGGGTCCCTCGCGATATGGAAACAAGGCAATAACCATACACGAAAAGATGCGCCAGACACAAGGTTCAAATTCCCAATGCTAGGGTTTATTGCAAGCAAAAATAGTCCCAATTGGCCAATTCTGGTCTCACGCCCCGCGACGTGAGTTTCCTAGACCTCGAGGGACGCAAGAGAGAGAATTACGTACATCAGTTACATATATACAAAATGCATATCATACAATCAGCAATGTCATGTTTAACACCCCCCTTTGGTTAGCTTCTTTGAACTCGGGATGACGATGGACATTTCCGACGGGTATGACAATTATGACACTTTCGATGTCTATTCTAGTAACAATGTGCAATTTAGAAAGTGCAGAGGCATCTTTTAGTTGTTGAACAGAACACAGTGGTTCTGTTCTTGGAAGCCAGCTGCACACGGGGAAAGAGCCACATTCCAAGCTTTTCTATCTATGAGGTACTATTCGTGTCCTGGGAGCCGACACGCTCTAAAGGGTTTTGCGAAGGGGTCCGTAAGAAGAGCATAATTCAAGCCTTTAGCTGTTTTATTCTAACATATTCTTCCACAGTACGAGACTGGCTGGCAGCTGTGAAATGATTAAATGCCCTGCAGATCTCCCTCAAGGCTACAGAGAGGGAGCATGGGCATTCCTTTCTGGGCTACTCATGAGGAGTTTCAACGAACCCCTCAGTCCCGCGACCTTGTCCTTTCATATTCAGACAACAATGTTTAACAGTTGAGCAGAGTAAGCAGAATTCACAAGAATTGCAAGCTGCAAAGCAGTTTTAGACAGAAAGCAATGAGCAATGGTTAACAAGCAAAATGGCGATTCTTGCTACGTTTAAAATGGCCGCTTGTTGGTCAAGCATAGCAGTCTGTATTTCTATAAGTCGGTGCATAAGACGGTTGGCCTTCGGCCATCAAGTTACGTCTGTCATTCAAATGAAGGGTATTCATTTTTCCAGATTGACAAACCCTCCTTTTGGCCGTATGCCAAACGTCTTATTCATTCATTCATTGCATCCCCCTCCGATGAGGATAAGTCTGGGATATCTATGTCTGAACCTGTCATGCTATCATGAGCATCATCATCATCATCAATGTCTATAGAAATTGAATTGTTTTACTGTTTTTGTTTCATCAGTGTCTCTGTTATTTTGGCCATGCGTTTGTTTTCCTCTTGACATCATGTGCATACATCCCTTAGTACATCCATCAGTTATTTCAGTGCAAACTATTGGTAAGCATTGTATGCAACTGCAACATTTTATGAATATACCAAGTACCACCATTAGTATCGACATTAACTTCCATCCCCAGGACCGCAACAGTCCCCACAACCAGGATCCTATTCCCCAACCCCCCTCTTCAGTAGAGAGTGTGGAACTTAGGACATGTAATTTCCGGATTGCTTTAAATATCGTAGGGGAGTAATCATCTATATACACACAGCATGCAGTTTTCATGAGTTTGCAAACTCCCCCACGATCAACTAATATTATATCGAGAGCCATCCTGTTTTGTAGTGCCATTAGTCTTATTCCTTTTTCTTCTAACGTCATATTCAATAAAATGTCCGTTGTTGAATCTATTGTATTTTTTAATATTCTAGACAGTTTTCTTATATTGTAGGAGTTTTCTATTTGGGACAAGAATGGTATAAATGATTTGGCTATACCTATTGCTATCATTCCATCCTCGCTACTCCTTTGAGTTCTACCTTTTGTTCGTCTGGCTACCTCTGCTGTTTCCAAGAGGAACACTCCTGGAAACAGTAGACCTAGGTAGCATGTACCTCCCCAATTTCTAGGTAACCATGGATATGCTTTTTTCCCACATATAAAGTAAACAGGGTCCCCTACGTACACGGGTTCTATTTCGTGCTTTAAAACCACTGTGTTCAGGCAGTTGCTAAACGTTCCGTCTTTATAGGAACCTTTTTTCTGTAAACATAGGGGAGCAGTTTCAGGGCTGTGATCCACTGTATAGGCAGGGGGCACAGCATCTTTATTCCCCATTCATCCCTCATTTGAAATGCCATTACTGATGTTTCTTCTGCTGGCGGGGTTGGTCTATTCTGCCTATGTAATCTATCTAGTCTTGTTGCCTTTCGTGCATTCTTCCTCATTGGATCTTGTGAAAACACGCGGGCTTTGTGGAATATGGAGCAACCCACAGGTCTCATGATCACTTCCTCAAATTCATTCATATTGGTCTCATCTAGCTGACCCGTATTTCTCTTGTTCCATTTCCCAAAGAACATTGCACTCAACGATACTTCACATGAATAAACCAATGGTAACGGCTGTACATACCAGCCTATCCCTTCCCCACCGTGCTGTGGTAAATGGGCACAAACCCAGCAATCTTTTTTCTTTAAAACTGCATGGGTCATGTTCATGATGAGCAACAATGTATTGTTGCCGTATCCTTCTCTATGTCTTTCTTCCATTGGGGGCAAAGTACCAGTGATTACATGAACCGGGCTTTCAGTAGCTGCTTTTGGCAAAAGTGTTTCTAATGGGTGCGCGGACTCCAGGAACCATAGTGTAATAGCTGTTATTGTTGGTACTACCATACTTAAGAAACACAGGACCAATGTCCAAATCAGTACCTTATTCCCTTTACCATGCTTTTTCCATAAATTTACAGTCTCTAAAACTATCATCTTTTCAGCAGGGGTGCAGGAGGAGGCTGAAACCGGTCTTGACTTGTTCTTCATCATCCTTCTTCTTGCTGGCAAAGTTTGTCGCAAATGTCTCTCGTTCTTGATGCCAGAAAAGTTCAACAAAAATGTCACAGTTCAATTCTGCCAGCCCTTTCACAGCCTAGATCACCTATCCACTCCGAGCAAGATTAGTTGTTCTTTCTCCCACTGCTCAGACGATATCTGAACAGTTTTTTATTGATAGAGTACTATGTGCATCCAGCTTGTCCCGCTCTGGCTTAGGACACATGCACTCTATCAGCCTTAGTACTTATGTGCGTCCAGCTTGTCCTGCTCTGGCTCCTGACACATGTACTTTTTATAAGCGCACAGAGGAGACGTGAGTCTTGAATTGTCCGACTTGCACAACTCTCACACTTCTCTCCTCTATGCCCCTGGCTCCTACTCCGTCCTTGAGTGGAACCAAAGGCAAAAGAAAAGCACCAGAGATCTGTGGATCACTTTGCCTGTTGAGGCCGCAAATTATACCGTTTCACTCCTGGTATTGTATGATCCGTGAATAGTGCCGTTGCACTTCCAGTATCAGGCTCAGTGTCAGCCTGCGGCACAATGATGGGTAGCGATGAGCACCGTGGCAATGATGTAGTTTCTTTCTTTGGCTTTGGTGCGTTTGCAGAGACTGGCGGGCGCCAAAGGGGTACATGCGTTGTTTCTGCTCGTGTTTGCAATGCAGGGTTTGTGTCGCTTGGTAGTGATGTTGTTTCTGCTGAGCAACGTTGGGGCACTTTTCGCCTTTTCCCCTTACTGGCAGCCTCCTCAGGCTCTGTTTCGAGTTTCACTTCTCTCTTGGGCTGATGCTGTGGCAATGGACTGGCAACAGTTTATTTCGTTTCCGAGACCGTTTCCTTTCTCTGGTCGTCAGAAGTTGTCAGCAGTCCTGGGAATCTTTTGGCATGTGTTGCATGGATCCATGCCTTCCGTCCGTCCAGTCGAATGGCCGTTTGCATCACCAAAAGTACTTGGTACGGGCCGCGCCACCTGGGTGCTAATGCTGTCTTCCGCTCAAAGTTTTTAATCAGGACTCAGCTTCCAGGCTCCAGCGAGTGTCCCGGTCCGGTGTATCGCACTGGTAACACCTCCTGCACCTGCTGATGAATCAAGCGCAACATCTGCATTAAAAGGCCACAGTACGTGCTTAACATAGGATGCTCGACCTCACATAATCTTTTGGGCTGCGGTGCGCACCATACATTTGCCGGTCTCCCCATTATAATTTCATAAGGGGAGAGCCCAGTTTTAGCCTGCACAGACGTGCGCATGCACAATAGCGCTAGGGGTAATGCATCCACCCAACTCAGCTTGCTCCGAGCACAGATTTTAGCTATCTTTGGCCCTCATTAGGACCCTGGCGGAGTGGGTTTCCGCCAGCGGTAATCGCGGCGGACCCGTCCGCCGTACTACGAGTTCCCTTAGCGCCATGGAGGTTTTCTCCGCCTGGTTTTACTGGGCGGAGAAAACCATGGCGCTAAGGGACCTCGTTGTTAATTACGCCGCCGTACTTTACGGCGGCGTAATTAACTCCTTCCCCACTCCCATTATATCCTATGGGGCAAGAATGGGAATGGGGAAGGGTAAAATGGGGATTGGGGATTTACCGCTCCGCCAAGGTCGGCATGGGGTGGTAAATCCGCCAACCCCCATGGCGCTATCGGTGGCTTTCCGCCATGCTCCGCGGTGCATTTAGCACCGCGGATTCCGCCAGGGTCGTAATGAGGGCCTTTGACTTTAAGATACCGTTATGTCTCTCAACAAGCCTGGCAGAACTGGGATGCCTGGAACTGTGAAATCGTTTCTCTATCTGCAGACCTGCACAGATCTGTAGTACTACTGCGCCCACAAAGTGTGGGCTGTTGTCTGACCACAGGACACGGCGCAACCCGAACCGGGAGAAATACTCCTTCAACATTACTTTTGCCGTTGACATGGCAGTACAGTCTTTTAAAGGATATGCCTCCACCCACTTGCTAAATGCACAAACCACCACTAACACATATTTGTAGTTCTGGCACCTTTCCATTTCTATGAAATCAAAATGGATCACCTCAAATGGCATAGAGGGTGGGCCAAAACTACCTACTGGAGTCACGGTTCCTTTCCCTACATTGTGTTGCAGGCACATAATACAATTCTGCACTAGCCTTTTTGCATTCCTTTTTATGTGCTCATTTTTCCATACTGTGGATAAATGCTGTACCATCTTCTTCACGCAAATGGGGGTAGGGCTATGCGCCATTGTAACCATTGCGGTCACGTAACAATTTGGCAACATCCAGTTCTTGGTCTCTTTGTCCACCCAGCATCCTTCCAAATCTAACTCAGCGGAGCCCTCAGCCCACCCCTGAATCTCTTCGGTCGCGGCCTCAGCCTGCATTTCTTTGACTGTGGCAACTCCATTCTCTATCATACAAGGTACTTCCTCAGTCTGTACTGTCATCATTTTATTTCCCAAATCTGTGGCTGTTTGCTTTGCAATCCTGTCTGCAAATGCGTTTCCCTCTCCCACTTTACATGTTACTTTTTTATGCGCCTCGCATTTCACTATAGCTAGGCGCTTTGGAAACATGAGTGCAGACAACAATCGCACAATCAAAGGGCCATGCTGAATCCTGGCCCCATGTGATGTCAAGAAACCTCTCTCAGCCCAGAGTCGGCCAAAGTTATGAACCACGCCAAAGGCGTACTGGCTGTCAATATAAATATTCACGTTCAAATTCTCAGAGAGTTCACAGGCTCGGGTCAGTGCTATTATTTCTGCGGCTTGTGCCGAATTGTAGGGGATTCTTCTGCTTTCTACAACACTCTCTAGGGTAGTAATTGCATATGCGGCCGTTGATGTGCCATCAGATAATTTAAAACAAGAGCCGTCACAAAATAACTCCCCATCTGGCTCTTTCTGTGGGATGTCGCTCAAGTCAATTCTTCCCTTTGTTTCTTCTTCAGTGACCATTAAACAATCATGGGGTGGTGATTCGTTGTCCCCAATTTCTGCTATGGGCAGTGGCATTAATTCTGCAGGATTAATTGCGCTACACCTCATAATTTGGATGTGGGGTGCAAACAAGATGAACTCATATCTTGTTAGTCTAGCAGAGGTGAGGTGTTGCGTCTGTGTTCTATTTAATAGGACATCTATAGCATGTGGCACCATCAGAATTAAAGTGTGCCCCAATACCATTCCTTCCGTTTGTTTCACTGACGCAGCAGCCGCTGCGATGGATCGCAAACATCGTGGTAGTGCGCGCGCTACAGGGTCCAGCGCGGAAGAATAATAGCCGCACTGCCTATTTCTTCCACCTTGTTCATGTGTCAAAAACGCCAATGCACATCCTTCACTCTCGCTCACAAATAGTCTAAAGATCTTTTTATAATTAGGAGTTCCTAAAACTGGCGCAGCACACAATGCAGCTTTCAATTGCTCAAATGCTTTCTGACATTCCTCATCCCACTGTAAAGGCATCACTGCATCCTTTTTAGTTAACTTTATCATCGGCTTCACAATCAACGCAAAATTACAGATCCACTGCCGACAATAAGAGGTCATGCCTATTACAGCTCTCACTCCTTTTTGAGTTTTTGGAATAGGCATACTAGAAATGCTTTCTATGTGTTCTGGTGTTAATCTTCTCCCTTCTTTCGAAAGTAGGTAACCCAAATAAGACACCTCCTTTTGATTATACTGGAATTTCTTCAAACTTGCCTTGTGACCATGGGTCGCTAAGTGTGTCAATAGTAATATAGTACTTTCTTTGCAGATCTCTTTTGTGTCAGCAGCTAATAATAAGTCATCTATGTACTGCAAGAGTACGCAACCTTCGGGTAATTCTAGCATGTCTAGCTGCTCTTTTAACGCTCTACTGTAAATGCTCGGGCTTTCTGTGTATCCTTGTGGAATGCGTGTGAATGTGAATGATCGACCTCCTAGAGTGAACGCGAACAGATATCTACTGCTTTTATCCACTGGAATGCTAAAGAACGCGTTCTTCAGATCAACTAGACTAAAGTATTCTGCAGTGGCCAGTATCATTGTCAGTATCGTTGTGACATCTGGGACCAAAGGGAATTGTGGGTCTACCACTTTGTTTAATGCGCGCAGATGAATTATGAAACGATAGGGTACTTCATTGCCTCCTTTCTTGTAAACTGGAAGAATCGGGCTGTTACACGTGCTACCTGCAATTTCTTCAACCACCCCCAATCTCACCAGGCCAGTAACAATACTTTTTAATCCCTACTCACCTTCAACAGAAATTTTATACTGGGGAATTCGTGGTAATGTAACACCTTCTTTCAAAGTTATTTTTGCTGGCTCTATTTTCAAGCATCCTACATCGTTATCATGCATTGCCCACAGACAGGTTGGTACTCTACTTAGCTCCTCTGGTAATGCTTTTGACATAAATTCCGTCACCGGTGCATCATGAGGCCACATCGTGAGGAACACCCCACCTGCCGTACAATGTATGACTGCCCCCAATTTTCTCAACAAATTTAATCCTAGCAAGTTCTCTCCACAATTTTCTGTCAAAAGAAATGGACACTGTTCCGTAAATGGTCCTATTGTTATTGGGAGAGCTTCGGACATGGGGTTAATTACTGGTGTACCTGCGAACCCTACAGAAACATTCTTTTGCCCCGACAGTGGGATCTCCGGAACCAAGTGGTGGTCTATCGAACACTTCTGCGCTCCTGTATCTACAAGGAAACGGTGCTCCTTATTCCCGACTCTCATTTCTACGTAGGGTCCTCTCTGATTCACGGGAATAGACACTGGTTCCGACCCCTGCCGTGGGCTGTCCTATCGCGAAAATAAAACATTGTCCGATGTGTAGTCACCGCTGCTGCTATAATACGTGTTTGGCTGTGTATCAAAAATATTCCCATTTCCCCCTCGGTGTCCTCCACTCTGATCATTTCTCTGTTGGCCCTGCCGCCCTGATTTTGGTTCGAAACACTTTGGTTCAATGCCTGTTTCTGTTGCGCTTGGTTTTGACCATAAGATTGGTTTTGAGTACCTCCATTGGTATATCCCTGCTGCTGCTGCATGCTATTTCTGCTTGGGCCATTTGACCCCTGTTGTCCTCTATGAGGCCTTCTCTGACCAAACCTACCTCTATTCTGTAGATGCGGGCATTGCGCTCGCCAGTGTCCTTCCTCCTTACAGTACTCACATTGATTTACTCCCAATGACACCCCGTGCATATTATTCAAATTTCCCCTGCCTTGTGCATTTCCTCTACCTCTATTGTATCCAATTACCTGCTGCAGTAACACCCTCGTTTTTAAATTCACTCTATCCTCCATCTCTCTTTCTTTCGCCACATTTACCCTGTTCTCGTAATATTGGGCTATGTGTAATATCTCACTCACCGGTTTTGCTGCCCAGGAACTTTCCGACGTCATTAACATATCTTGAATTGGTGATATTAGTCCCCTCACATATTTATCAACAAATAGCCTTTTCCCCGACTCTGTGCTCACATCCTGCCCACTGAAGTCTGTGATACTCCTTCAAATCTATTGAAGTAATCCGTTACTGGCTCATCCTTTCCCTGTACACATGTAGTTAATTTGTCCCACTGAATCCTTTTTTCTGGAATTATTTCCGCCAATCTCCGCATTATACGTTCTGGTAGATCTGCCATGCGGGTTCCCGGATTTTCCCCTACTTTTCTATTTTTGTCCTCCAATAGTAACTCCGCCCATGTGGCGCCAAAAGCCCCCACGCAATCTACCGTCCTCATCTCTTTCCATATATCTGCTGGCAAAATGACTGGGAAAATCAAATCTATATCGCTCATAGTAAGCACTGCTGATCTCAGGGTTGACTCTACTTCCTTGTAGAAACCTGCTGGATTCTTTCTTATATCGGGAATCGTCTGTTTTATAGTATTCACCTCTTGCCTGGAAAAGGGGACATGCACATACTGGGCGGTGAAATGGGCTGGTGTTACCTGCGCTCCTACTGTACCCGTCGCAGGGATCTCTACTTTTGGTACAAACGTGGGCGGAACCTCTCTCATTGGAAATGCCCCACTCACGATCCCTCCCCCTTCTCTTAGGTTTAATAGTATTCCTAAGTCCAGTGATAGGCCCGTTTCTCCTGTACTTCGCTCGAATGCTCTCTTGTATACCGCTAGTATCTCAGGTGGGCTGGCCTTATTATTTTTTATATCCTTCTCTATCAAATGTTCAGCCATCGATTGCAGTGCCTTTCTTTTCATTGCCATGGAATATTCGTCAAATATGTCATGTATGACCATTGTTGGGATACTAGGATTCGACACCCACTTTATCGCTTCTCGTATACACACTTTCAGCTTGTCGCCCCTCTGTACAGATGACATTGAATGTCTCCGCTGTATGTATGATTCTACCGTTCCTCTCCCATCTATTCTAATATCCCAACCCCTGTATCCAGGCACAACAAACATTTCGGCATACTCATTATCCAACTCATTTTTAAGATCAAAAAGTCCATTCACATGTTCCTTTACTTCTTCATCTTTTATTCTACAACATGCTAATTGGTTCAAATCTAACAATCGTTGTGGCGGTAATTTGTCAAGTAACTTTTTCCATTCTCCCACCAAAAATGTTCCCATGCATTCCAACACTACTTGTCTCTCGTTGCTTCTTCGGTACCCATACAATGAGGCCAATGCTGCCGTCCCATCATTTCCTTCTATGTACATTTCTGCCTCTTGTCGTAATTCAATCTTTCTTTCTTTACTGATCGCGCTTCGAGTTACCCGTCCAAATCCTGTTCCTTCAGCCCCGCCTCTCGCCTCCCCGGTCTCAATTTCGACTTCGGGAGGGGCGGATGGCGCTGAATTTGTCTCTGGAGTGGGAGGTGCGGATGGGACAAGTGACACAGGTGGCATCTGTGAAGGGCCTTCCTGGGTGCTGGGAAATTGTGTGTCTGCGGTCTGCGCTTGTGGGAGGGCTCGAGCTGTGGGTGGGGCTTGGGCTAATGCTTGCGTGAGGGGAAGTGCTTGGACTACGGGAGGGGGTATGAGAGCTACTGGTTGGGCCTGCGCAGTCACTACTGGCGTGTTTGGTTTCGATTCTGGTTTTGGGCCTCGACCCGTATTAGTTAACAAATGTTCCATTAATTCGTCTGCGATGTGTAGTTCCCGCTGCGGGTATGTTCCTTCTATGTTCATTTGCTCACGTCTCCCTTCCCGTCTTAGACTTGCCGTCCACTCCTCTTCCTCCTTTTCTTCTGCTACCTCAAGCTTCGTTTTGTGCCTACACGCATGCTTCTCTCTACTCCTAAGTCGGACCATTGCTTCCCTCCTCCAATCTTTGACAGTCTCAAAAGCTGCGGGTCGCGCTTTTTTCCTAATCAGCACCCTTTCTAGGTTATCTATCCTCGCAATCTCAAAGCTACCATTAATCGGTCACTGATGGTCGGGTTGCTTTCTAGTTTGCCTATGCAAAAATTTCACAAAATATTATCGCACCCACACCATATTTTGCATACATGTCATAAGCCGGTGTTCCCCCAGGCGGTGCACTTTGGCCATATTCCAAGGACTGTCTACCGCAGCTGAAAAGCCCCGCTAAAGTGGACAGTACTCCAGGCATGTTTTTAACCTTCCCCTTTGGTTAGCTAACCTTTACCTTGACGTTTGAATTTGCAAAATCAACACTCTACCAAAAATCAGGTTTTTGTTTGAATCGGGGAATGACCTGATAAAACAAGTCGCCTGTCCTATCGCACCCTCTCCCAATGTCGTGTCTGCGCTTCTCTGGCTTCTGCCTCGCTTCGGGACCCTCGCCTCCTTTGCCCTCTGGCCCGGTACGTCGATCAGGGATCAGATGTGTGCAGATCTGCGGAAGGAATCTCTCCTCACTTCTACAGGGCGCCCCGTACACCTCTTGATCCCGGATCGATCGTCCTGTCCTCGACGTTCTTCCGCCTTTACTCCGTTACAACATATACGATGGAGCAAGTGGGGGAGGGTCCCTATTCGGGCGCCATCTTGAAAGGGGCCCCTATGGGTCCCTCGTGATATGGAAACAAGGCAATAACCATACACGAAAAGATGCGCCAGACACGAGATTCAAATTCCCAATGCTAGGGTTTATTGCAAGCAAAAATAGTCCCAATTGGCCAATTCTGGTCTCACACCCCGCGACGTGAGTTTCCTAGACCTCGAGGGACGCAAGAGAGAGAATTACGTACATCAGTTACATATATACAAAATGCATATCATACAATCAGCAATGTCATGTTTAACACCACCCCTTTGGTTAGCTTCTTTGAACTCGGGATGACGATGGACATTTCCGACGGGTATGACAATTATGACACTTTCGATGTCTATTCTAGTAACAATGTGCAATTTAGAAAGTGCAGAGGCATCTTTTAGTTGTTGAACAGAACACAGTGGTTCTGTTCTTGGAAGCAAGTTGCACACGGGGGAAGAGCCACATTCCAAGCTTTGCTATCTATGAGGTACTATTCGTGTCCTGGGAGCCGACACGCTCTAAAGGGTTTTGCCAAGGGGGGCCGTAAGAAGAGCATAATTCAAGCCTTTAGCTGTTTTATTCTAACATATTCTTCCACAGTACGAGACTGACTGGCAGCTGTGAAATGATTAAATGCCATGCAGCTCTCCCTCAAGGCTACAGAGAGGGAGCATGGGCATTCCTTTCTGGGCTACTCATGAGGAGTTTCAACGAACTCCTTAGTCCTGCGACCTTGTCCTTTCATATTCAGACAACAATGTTTAACAGTTGAGCAGAGTAAGCAGAATTCGCAAGAATTGCAAGCCTCAAAGCAATTTTAGACAGAAAGCAATGAGCAATGGTTAACAAGCAAAATGGCGATTCTTGCTACGTTTAAAATGGCCGCTTGTTGGTCAAGCATAGCAGTCTGTATTTCTATAAGTCGGTGCATAAGACGGTTGGCCTTCGGCCATCAAGTTACGTCTGTCATTCAAATGAAGGGTATTCATTTTTCCAGATTGACACTGCTGCTCTTTACTTGGGTCTATCCTTGCACGCGAGACTCACAGGAAATATACATGAGCATGGTTAGTGTAATGTCAAGGGAAACTTTAAAAAAAACGGTCAAAGTACTGAGCTCCAGCGAAGGAAAGGCCTGGAAGATCCACCTGCCGCTCACAGGCCTAAATAACTGCAACAGAGAACTGAAGACCCCCCTCCCACCCGCACCTAATGTGGTTTATTTTACAAGTGGTGATTTAGCACTGCACACAAAAAAGAAAGACACGTCTCAAGAACACATTGTCAAACCGGATATTAAAGGATGCCTCTTATTACAAACGATTTGTATGTATATTGGCCTACGCCAATTTGCTTAAAAAATTGTACGCGAATAACTCTCTGCGGCAAGGTCTTGACCTTAAAAATTGATGTAAGCCGGCATCTTGAATCTAGCCTCCATTTTAGGTTAGAAACCGCCATTTTAGGGTTTTTATACAAAGTCACCCTGTAATCTAAAATGGCCGTCTCGTGTGTCCTTGTTCTTGCCTTAACCTCTCCAACCTCTGTAGGGGAGTTAATGTCCAACCTGCCCTCAGGCTATATGTTAGGGTCATGTAGACCTTGTCCTTTGTTGACCTCGGGAGCAGGGGATTACTTGAATTAGCAATGTTAAACTACAAGTAAACAAGAACAGTAAAGCTATCCGAATATAATATGCGAAACATTGTTTGGTCTGTATTAAAGCAATATATAAAGAGTGTAAATATTAAATTGAAGAATAATGGAGTGTGTTAGTAAATGTATTGAAAAAGTAAACCACAAGCACGGGATATGTAAATTAGGAAAGTGAACCTGGCGCGACCCTAGCCCAGTGCATGATTAACCTGTAAAGGGGCTGCATATAATTTTATAAATTGTATAAATGCGTCGATGTCCAGCTAGGAAATTCCCTCACTGCTCATATTGAACCCTGCTGGTGGTCTCTGTGATGTATTGACGGTCAAATAGCTATTTGTGTACTTCGTTGAATACTGTTCAGTTCTGTAATAAAGATTCTGGGAATCTTTATAAGCCCGTGTCAGTGTATTTTCCTTTGCTCGGTGTAACAGCTGTAATATTGTATTTTTTTCTGATTCCACAGATGGCGCCCGAATAGGGACCCTCAAGATTGACTTCGTCTCGTTGAAGGTTGGCTCGGCTATCGGACCGGGATCGGACGGTGTCAACAGAACTGGCCACTCTAAGATGAGAAGTGAATTCCTCGACGAAACTGCACGATACGATCCCTAGACGGTGAGCTGTAGCCCGAGACGACGTCTTGACAAGGGTCCATATATTTGAGGTGGGTAAATTTGCCGAAAATCACCAGACACTTGGGTGCTTTGCATTGTCTTTAGTAACCCGATCGGGCCTCCCAGTCCTTTGGTCAGGTGAATTGTGTCCTGATTCTAAATTTAACCCTGACAAATTTGAATTTGGAGCATTGTACTCGCGAGCACAATTATTTAACCAGGTAACACCAGAACTTTGATATGCCTGGGAAATTGTCTGCCTGCTTTAGGGCATTTTTCCGCAGTGACAGACAATCTTTGGAAGATAGCCGTTCCGCACCACAGGAGGGGTCGCCGGCATGTTCTATGTACTGTAAGAAAGGCTTTGGTAGTATAGCATTTAATGACATTTGGCACAGACAAACCAGACATAATTCTAATCTTCAGTGGCCAACCAATGGTAGTTTTGAAATCCCTCGTATAGAATATTTAGAGTCTGTATTAGTAAAGAAGAAGGCTAGGCCTGCAGCATTTGACGCGCTGCACAGTTGGAAAATAGAAGCTTTGCAGCAACAAAAGAGTAGAGAGAAACATATGCGTCGACACATGACGAGTGTCGAAAAGGCACGGTTATATGATCAAAATAAACAATTGGAGTCAGTTAGGAACACGGACAGGGCATTTCAATTGGGCATTCAGAAAATCTACCCTTCAAAAGATTTTCATACGTCAGACGAATTGATTAATAAACCTTTGCATGAACGAAGGCCTGTTGCCTCCGCGCCACCTCCATATGTCCCTCCTCCTGGCGCTTTGCCCCTTCCTGTTGTAGTTCCCCCTTCCATAGCTCCTCCAGTCCTCCCTGTTGTTCTTCCTGTTGTTCTTCCAGCCGTCGCCCCTTTGCCTGCCCCCTAGCCTTCACCTGTTGTTATTCAGAATGTGCCTACTCTTCCTCTTCCAAGTGATCCTGCATCGCTTGCAGTAGACCAGGGAGCAAGACCAAGGGTTGTGACTCGTAATACTGTGTCGCCAGACAGAAGGAGTGAATTGACTGCTTGGGCTAAACATTGTATGGAGAAGGGTGAACAAGCTGATGTTTTTTCCACACTTGAAAATTTAAAAGATATTCCTGAGAAAAATGTTTTTATCGAAGGATTAGGGACTCATTTAAGTATAATGTGGAATAGACTAAATGATGTAGATTTCCCACAAGGTTTACTGGATTTGAACGCCTTAGCGTTGTCCAGAGATACTGCGGAGAAGGTATATGAGCATGTTGAGAGGATTTTTGAGTATAGGAAGGAGTTGGAAGAGTTACAGAATGAGGAAGTAGATGGTGATAGTTTAGATACTATGGGCCTCATTACGACCCAGGCGGTAAGGGGTTTACGCCAGCGTAAACAGCGCCGACCCTTACCGCCTGAGTACGAGATCCCTTAGCGCCATGGCGGATTTAACACCTGCTTTTAGCAGGTGTTAAAATCCATGGCGCTAAGGGACCTTGATGTTAATTACGCCACCGTAATTTACGGTGGCGTAATTAACGCCTTCCCCACTCCCATTATGCCCTATGGGGCAAAAATGGGAATGGGGAAGGGTAAATGGGGATTGGGGACTTACCGCCCCGCCAAGGTCGGAATGGGGCGGTAAGTCCGCCATCCACCATGGCGGAGTTGGCAACTTAGCGCCATGGACCATGGTGCCAATAGCGCCATGGTCCTCCGCCAAGGTCGTAATGAGGCCCTATGTATTTACAGAAACGGTTTTCTCCTCGTCGAGAATTAAAAGGTGAGGAAGCACGAATTTGTACAAAGGACGCGATAAGATGGATTTTGGATATGTCGATAACTCCAGATGAAGTATATGGCACATACAGTCAATATACGTTCGAAATGCAAAAGAAAGTGATACAGGTGATGGTAGAGCACCTGCAGAATGAGTGTGTAAGAAGAAAGATTTGTTGTCCCTCAGAATTGTTGAGTGTTTATAAGAGAGCTTTTTCGATTGATACTTCTTCGACTGCCTTAGCGCTTGATTTGGCTCTGTTGCTTAGTAAGCGTTCGGAGCTGCCTACTTCTCAGTTGCCTATGAGAGAGGTCCCTCCGACATTTGTCCCAAAAGTTGAGATTGCGGCTGATGCTGCACGAGGTATAGTAGCCGGAGAAATTCCTGCACATTACGTTTCACAGTTTGTTCACGTCCCGTTTTCAAGACAGGAAGTGAACACCATAAAGCAATCTATTCCTGATATACGAAAATATCTGACCGGATTCT
The DNA here is from genome assembly GCF_040938575.1 of Ambystoma mexicanum. Classification (NCBI taxonomy): domain Eukaryota; kingdom Metazoa; phylum Chordata; class Amphibia; order Caudata; family Ambystomatidae; genus Ambystoma; species Ambystoma mexicanum. The sequence goes on along the minus strand of NC_090924.1, from coordinate 91,156,399 downwards.
ATAAAGAAATAGAGCCGGTCTTACAGTCGTCGGTATTCACTCTAAGTGATATTGACCTATTATTTCCCGTACTCCTGCCAGTTGATTTGTGGAAGCAGATTAGGACGATAGATGACATACCTGGGTTGGGAGATACATGGGATAACATGACTCGGCTGGACAGAGAAAGACCAGCTGGCGAACGACCACCTCAAGTGATATTAACCTTGCCTGATAGAATTATTGTAAAATTGAAAACTATGGTTCCAGAAAAAAGAATCATATGGGACAAGCTTACGGCCTGTGTCCAAGGAAAGTGTGAGGGTGCTACCGATTTTTTCAATCGGTTCGAGCAGGTATTCTCGGATTTCAGTGGACAAGACTTGGGCACAAAGTCAGGGAAAAGGTTGTTTGTTGACAAATTTGTACGTGGATTGCTGCCTGACATACAGTTACAGATTATGTCCTCTGAAAGTGCTTGGCAGGCGAAGTCCCAATCAGAAGTATTGCATATGGCTCAGTATTATGAAAATCGTGTAAACACTGAAAAGGAGAAAATTAAAGTTTTATTGCAGCAGATTGTTAGAAACCCTAGAGGGGGTAATCAATTTAGAGCTCAGTACATTCCACAGGGAAGTGAGCCCTTGGCTCTGGTAACCATTAACCAGTGTGCCTATTGCCGGCAGGAAGGCCACTGGCGCGCACAATGTCCGACCTTACAGCAAAGGTCGTTTGGGAACATGGGTAGATGATCCAGAGGTCACCCAGGTGCAGGGGACCCTGGCAGAGGTCAGTTTGCACCAGAATCACAGCAATCTCCTTCACAGGATAAGCAAGTTTCGAATGTGGATAATAGAAACATTTTTGATCACCCTTCTGCCGCGTACCTCTCCGAAGAACTTCCTTTTGATAATATTTTGTTCCGTCAGGATTGCCTGAAGCAGGATTTGGAACCTACACCTATTCCCGTTCATCAGAAAGGCCCCTACGTTGAGATGGCGGTGGGAAATAGAAAGCATCTATTTTTAGTAGATATGGGAGCACAGAAATGTTCCATTGACCATTCACGGGTTCCAAATATTCCCCTGTCAGGGCAATCCAACATTTCCGTAGGGTTTTCAGGCACACCTGTAGTTTGTCCGGGCTCTTTGCCGGTACCGATAACACTGGTCCCTTCACGGAACAGTGTCCATTTTTACTTACCACAAACTGTGGGGAGAACTTGCTGGGGCTAAATTTGTTGAAGGCATTACACGCAGTAATTCATTGTTCTCCGGGTGAAATTCGGCTAACGATTTCACCCCAGCAATCACTCGCCTCTCAGTTTTTGACTCGACCTTTACCGCCAGAATTTAGTAATGTTCCAGAATGCTTATGGGCAATTGATGATAATGATGTGGGCATTCTCCAAATTGAACCTGTTAAAATTATTTTGAAACATGGAGTAAAATTGCCTCGCATCCCGCAATATAAGATCTCAGTTGAAGGCGAACAGGCTTTGAAATGTATAGTTTCTGATTTTGTACATCATGGAGTAATTGAGGAGATTACGGGTAACAGCCCCATTTTGCCAGTATACAAAAAAGGTGATAATGCGATTCCCTTTCGATTTATAATTGATTTACGTGCTATTAACAAAATTGTGGCTCCTCAATTTCCTATTGTACCTGATGTTACAACGATATTAACCATGATTCCGGCTTCTGCCACTCACTTTAGCGTTGTTGATCTTAAAAACGCGTTTTTCAGTATTCCTATACACAAGGATAGTAGGTATTTCTTTGCGTTTTCCCTAGGTGGACGCTCGTTTACATTCACTCGTGCACCACAAGGGTACACTGAGAGTCCAAGTATTTATAGTAGGGCATTGAAAGAGCGGCTTGATACCCTCGAGTTGCCTACTACTTGCATGTTACTACAGTACGTAGATGACCTCCTCTTGGCTGCTGATTCTGAGAGTACCTGTAAAGAAGGCACCGTGTTGTTGCTTTGTCATCTAGCAAAACATGGCCACAAAGCTTCACTTAAGAAATTCCAATATTGTTGCCAGGAGGTCGCCTATTTAGGCTATCTCCTGTCAAAGGAGGGAAGACGGTTGACACCTGAATGAATAAAGACCATTTCTGTCCCAAATACGCAAAAGGAAGTTAGAGCCTTGATAGGTATGGCTTCTTATTGTAGATTGTGGATTCCAAATTTTTCGTTAACGATTAAACCAATGCTGGCTTTGACAAAGAAGGGCATTTCTTTGCCATTGCCATGGACTTTGGAACACCAGACAGCATTCGATTTGCTCAAATCCGCGCTGTGTTCGGCGCCGGTTTTAGGAACTCCGAATTATGATAAGGCCTTTGTATTGTTTGTGCATGAACGTGATGGATGTGCTTTGGCTGTGTTAACTCAGGAACATGGTGGGAAGAATAGGCCGTGCGGCTACTATTCCTCCGCCCTTGATCCTGTAGCATGCACTTTGCCAAGATGTTTGCGCGCTGTTGCTGCTGCTGCTGCATCTGTAAAACAGAGTGAGGGATTGGTCCTGGGTCATGTGTTAACCCTAATGGTACCTCACTCTGTAGATATTCTATTGAATAGAACTCAAACGCAACACCTCACTTCTGCACGATTGACAAGATATGAACTGATCTTGTTTGCTCCCCACATTCAAATTCAGAGGTGTTGCGTATTAAATCCGGCTGAACTTTTACCTGTCTCACAAAATATTGTTGATGATGACGATATGTCACACGATTGCCTTTATATGACAGAACAAGAGACTAACGGCAGAATCGATTTGAAAGACACGCCTTTGAATAGCCCTCAAGGAGAGCTATTTTGTGATAGCTCTTGTTTTAAACTTCCAGACGGTACATCCACGGCTGCTTATGCTGTCACTACTTTAAGCACGGTTGTGGAAACTAAAAGAATTATGCATAACTCTGCGCAGGCCGCAGAAATTATAGCGTTAACTCGGCTTGTGAGCTTTCTGAAGGGCGTACAGTGAATATATATACTGACAGTCAGTATGCCTTTGGGATGGCTGTAAAGACCGGTAGGGGGGTGTCTGTACCTCTGCTTCCTATATGGTAGAAGAGAGGCACAGAAGACCCCAGCCAAGATTCTCTATTACGGTAGCAATGGACGAGCAATCAAGGCCTAGCTTCTCAGGAGGTGATGCAGGCTGGTTCTTAAGTACAGTGTATTCCCCAAGCCCCCACAAAGGAATGTCCACACACTGTATTACTGAAAACACAGTCTTTATATAATTAATTCAAAGGTTATGTACACTTATCACAATAACGCACCTTGTGCTCAGGAAAATCAATAATGGTAAATATCTACAATTCTAAAGTGGTACCACTAATATTAGACCTCATTAAAGTGCATCCACAAAAATGTCACACAGATCAATAAGTGAAACCAGCAATAGAGAGAAGAGAGAAAATAAGGTGGTTGAACAATAGGCAAAATACTGGCCCCTAACACTAGACACAGTTCTGTGTGGAGATCCCCCCACCTGGGCAACCTGTAAAAGAAAGAGATCTAACACAAGCCCAGTCCATATGTTGTTCAATAGTCTTATTCTCTCCTACAATGTTTTTACCCCCCCAATGTACCTGGTGGAGTCGAGTCCTTCGAAGAGGCGTCAACGGATCCTTCTTGCGCGACCCCCTTTCAAGCGGGAGTCACGGATCGTCGAGAGGCGTCGAGAAATGTCGAAGACCTCGGGGTTCGGCGACGGGGAATCGATGGCCCTTCTTGAATGCCTTCCCTTTCAAGCGGGAGGCACGGGGCGTCGAACGTCCGTCGACAAACGAGGTTGAACGATGTCGAAGAGGCGGCAGCTTCGTCCGAGCGGTGCTCGTCGGCGTCGGGGCGTCGGCGTCCTGCAAGGCGGAGGTGTGCGGGGCACCTCGATGACAATAGTTCTGGACCGCAAAGATTGTAGAGACGGAAGCCCAGCAAGGGCGTCGGGTCGTCCGAGTCTTTGAGGTCGTTGGGTGGCGGGAAACCCACCGGCAGGTTTCTCCTCGGCGCGTTGGTCGTCCTCGACTTTCTCCGGCAGGATAAGCGGTCGACGATGCGGTCGAGGGAGTCCTTCGATTGAATGTTCTTAGGCAAAGGAGCGGGCGGCTCCGGTCGTCGGCGGCACGGTGTCAAGTGGTTCCCACGGCTGGGCAACACAACTTCGACGGGCCTCCAGCGGTTACACAAACCTGCGAACCCTGGTCGACGGCAATGGACTTCGACGGCGTCGATGTCCGGGTGCTTCACTTCGATCTCCTAGGCGGTCCCGTCTCGGGTCGGCAGCCTTTCGAGGGTCTGACTTCCAGGGCGCTTCGGCGAAGATGTAGCGGTGCTCGATGATCCCTTGGAGCACGGGAAGAGGGCGCCTTACCAGGTCCTCTCTCGGGTCAGTCCTCGACGATTTCGACAGCCTTCGGATCGGTCGAAGCAAATGCCACAGCAAGTCTTCTTCTTCCAGCTGGACGTCGAGGATCAGCAGTTCCAGTTACTCTTAGAGTGGAGACTCAGCTCCAGGATGCTTCTGAACGTTCCTGAACGTTCCTGAACCCCTGAACAGTGGTGAGAGGTCCCCAGATATACTATTCTGTCTCTCATCCACACTGCTGGCCTACACTCAGCAGCCAATCATACAGAGGGGCATTCATGCAGTCAGTCAGCCAATCAGGCACATAGTGCATTCAGGCCACACTCCTCCCTTTCAGACACTCACAACAAGGAATGTGGATTGGGACAAGTACCCAGCCATTCAACACTACACACTGCATTCAGGCCAGTTTCGGGCAGGGCTGTCTCAGTCTTTGTCTCTCATACCAGAAACCAGACAACCACAACAAGGAGTGTATATTGGTCACACACTCCATTCACCCAGGTCCCACCCACAGGAGGTACCCACAACATACAGTCACTGGGAAGGCTCCAGTCAGTCTAGCTGGGCCTTCACAACAACACCATATATGGAACTTCCACCCAACAGCCAGTCAGGGGGAAGGCACAGAGTCAGGGCTTCCCAGGACTTTGGGAAAAACAAGATAACAGGCAATAGAAAGCAAGAGGCCACAGGGGCCATCTTGTTTCCTATCAGGAATCAACTGATTCCAATGGCAGGGCCTGGGTATCCCAAAATGGAGGACACCCAGAGCACCTGTCAAATTCAGCATGGAGCTGCCACCAGCCCATACCCTGCTCTGTGGGCCACCCACAGGTGCCCAAAAACATACACTAGGGGCACAGGGTTGTACCCCTACCCATGGGTGCCATAAGGGTATCCCATGGGTCTGTTCACCAAACCAAAAGAGAGAGCTGCACTGCCAGGAGTCCCACATGGACTCCTGGGCAGAAAACACGACAGAACACACGATAAAAAACAGTAAAGGACAAGGATTCAGAGGCCCTGTCCCTCAGATGCATTTCCAGCATCACAGTCGCCCCCCCCAGACTGAGGTGGAGGGTGTCTAATCTCCCACGGGATAGACACCCTCATCCAGACGGTCAACATACCTTCTGGAAAGGCCATCTGCATTATCGTGACTCTTCCCTGGTCTGTGCTCTATGGTGAAGTCTAGCCCTTGCAGGCTAATGGACCACCTGAGCAATTTCGGATTCTCACCCTTCATCTGCATAAGCCACTTCAGGGGCTTATGATCTGTTTGGACCTTGAAGGTAGACCCCGTAAGGTAGGGCCTAAAACGCCTAAGGCTCCAAACTATGCTAAAACACTCCTTTTCAACAGTAGCCCACCTAAGTTCTCTACCCTTGAGTTGTCTACTGATGAATATGATAGGATGTTCTCTCCCTTTGTCATCTAACTGGGACAAGACAGCTCCAATTCCGGTGTCGCAGGCATCCGTCTGGACGATAAAGGGTCGGCTGTAGTCAGGCGCACACAACACAGGTGCCCTACACAGACTTTCTTTCAAGCCATCAAAGGCCCTCTGAGAGTCTTCGGTCCAATTAACCTTCCTAGGCTGTTTGGGTGAAGTTAGAGCTGTCAGGGGTGCAGCTATGGTTCCATAGTCTGCCATGAAATTGCGATAGTACCCAGTGATGCCCAAAAAGGCTCTCACCTGGGTTTGAGTAGTGGGAGTCTCCCAGTTCTGTACATCCTGTACTTTACTGGAGAGAGGTTGGATTTGACCCCCTCCTACCTCATGACCAAGATAGGTAACTTTCCCCTGAGCTATCTGGCACTTGGTGGCCTTGATAGTGAGGTTAGCCCTTTTCAAGGCCTGCAACACCTTATCCAGATGTGTCAAATGCTCTTCCCAGGTGGAACTGTAGACGGCAATGTCGTTTAAGTAAGCCACACAAAAGGCTTCCAGCCCACTGAGCGCATGGTTGACCAATCTCTGGAAGGTGGCAGGGGCATTCTTCAACCCAAAAGGCATGACCCTAAACTGGTAGAGTCCCTCAGGTGTTGAGAAAGCCGTCTTTTCCTTGGCATGGTCCGTCAGAGCTATTTGCCAATAGCCTGAGGTAAGGTCAAAGGTGCTCACAAACTTGGCAGCACCTATGGTGTCCGCGAGCTCATCAGCCCTGGGCAATGGGTGCGCGTCAGTTTTGGTGACGGCATTGACTCCTCGGTAGTCCACACAGAACCTCCAATCTTTGGTACCCGCCTGGGAACTTGCCTTGGGGACAAGGACCACTGGACTGGACCAGGGACTGGTTGAGGGTTCAATAACACCCAGATCCAACATCTTGGCGACCTCAGCCTGGATGTGGTTCTTGACGGTATCTGACATACGATAGCACCTGCTTTTGACAGGCACACTGTCACCAGTGTCAATTTCGTGCTTACACCACGGTGTAAGGCCCGGTGTCAGTGCAAACAGAGAGGCATACTGCTGGAGCAAAGCCCTGCAGGCCCTCTGCTGCTCTGTTGTCAAATCTGGAGAGAGATGTACTCCCTCCACTGAGCCATCCTGAGGGTTGCTATGCAGCAAATCAGGAAGGGGCTCACTCTCATCCTCTTCTTGCCCTGAAGCTAGCAAGAGACATGAGACCTCTGCTCGCCTGGGGAAAGGCTTGAGCCTGTTGACATGGAATACCTGGGGGGCTACCCCAGAGGCTCCCATGTCAACCAGATAATTGACTTCGCCCATCTTGGAGATGATCCTGAAGGGTCCAGTCCACTTGTCTGCCAAAGCTCTAGGCTTGGTAGGCTCCATCACAAGGATTTCCTGTCCCGGAGTCCAATCCACTTGCGAAGCTTTAAGGTCATGCCAGTACTTATTCAATTCCTGGCTGGCCTTGAGATTTGCTGTTGCCTGACCCATCATTTGTGTCATCCTCCGCCTGAGGCCTAACACATAGTCCCCCACTTGCTTGGCGGGACCGGGAGGGGTGGCTTCCAAGCCTTCTCGGATCAAGGCGAGGGGCCCCCTCACGGGATGTCCAAAGAGTAACTCAAAGGGGCTGAAACCAACACCCTCTTGAGGTACCCCTCTGTAAGCAAACAGCAGGCATGGCAGGAGGAGATCCCATTCCCTCCTTAGGGGTTCTTCCAAAGCCCCTAGCATGCCCTTGAGAGTTTTATTAAATCTCTCAACCAGACCATTGGTCTGGGGGTGGTAAGAGGTGGAGAACTTGTAGGTTACCCCGCACTCTTTCCACATGGTTTTCATGTAACTAGACATGAAGTTGGATCCTCGGTCAGAGACAACCTCCTTGGGGAATCCAACACGGGTGAAAATGCCCAGGAGACCCCTGGCAACCACCTTGGCAGTAACAGTCCGAAGGGGTATTGCCTCAGGGTACCTGGTGGCATGATCTACCAAGACCAGGATGAACCGATGTCCACCTGAAGTGGGAGGGTCAAGGGGACCGACGATGTCGATGCCCACCCTCTCAAATGGTGTGCCAACCACTGGTAATGGCTGCAGTGGGGCAATGACCCTGCCTCCAGTCTTGCCAGACAACTGACAAGTGGGGCAGGTCCTGCAGTGGGACTCCACCTCTACTCCCATCCGTGGCCAGTAGAAATGGGCAGAGAGCCTCTGCTTAGTCTTCTTGGTCCCAAGATGACCAGCCAAGGGCACCTCATGCGCCAACTGCAGAAGGAAGGGCCTGTAAACCTGGGGTACCACCAACCTCTTGCGGGCACCAGGTTCAGGCTTAGTGGGCTCACTAACAAGGAGCTCACCCTCCCAATAAATCCGGAAATTCCTAGGCACTTCTCCTTGTGCCTGGGACAGGGCCTGTTTCCTCAGACCCTCGAGAGAGTGGCACTCCCTCTGTCCCCTACAGAAGTCTGCCCGGGAGGGTCCCCCTTCAGCTAACAAGCATTGAAGGTCGGGATGATCCTCCGGGTTGAGAACCTCTCCCACAGGAGAGTCTTCTCCCTCTTCTCCCAAAGGAGTTGAGTCTGGGTTTTCCACTGGACCCAGCCCGTCCGGAGCATGGATCCCAATGGGTGCAGCAGGAAGAGAAGGTGCTCCCTCCACAGAGGTGGCCTTCTTGGTCTTCCGCCTTCTTGCCTTAGGCCTCGCCTTTGGCTCGGGTATCTGACCCACAGCCAGACCCGGTGTCACCTGTGACCTAGTGACTGCAGCAGCAGTCATGGGAAGACCATCCGAGATCAACCCCAACTCTACTAGATCATTCCCTAACAAAATGTTAGCAGGGACATTGTCCTGAACCAGGACAGGAAGCTTCGCTGTCTTGTCTCCAATCATGAGTGTGACTAAGGCTACAGGCGATAATTTGGGAGGCCCACCAGCTAACCTGGTGGTTCTCAGAGGAGCACCTACATAGTCCTCTGGCTTGAGCAGGGTCCTGTCCACCACTGTCATGCTTGCCCCAGTGTCTCTCAAGCCAGTAGAAGGCTGGCCATTCAAGAGGACACTTCTCAAAAACCTACGGGTGTTCTGTGGGATAGTCGCCAGTACTTCCGCGTACTGGTCCCAGGCCCCAAGGGACACTAGGGAAATCTCTACCGGAGCACCAAATGTGATCCCGGTAGATGAGGGGAGGACAGTGGCCTCCACCTCAGATACGGGGTAAGGGTAGGTCAGGCTGACAGCCTGTACTCCAAGTGCCTTACCTTTACACCTGGAGTCACCCCTTTTGTGGTCCAGAGCCCCACAATCCCAACAAGTGCCAGGAGTGCGGGGTACGGTACTGGAACCACTGGGAGCCTGCTTTGCAGCAGGTGGACCACTACTCTTATTCCCACTCACAGATGACTTATCCCCACTAGATTTTTGGGTCTTAGGAGAGGAAGGTTTTGGTTTACCTGACTGTGATTGCTTGGGGGACTCCTCAGCTTTCTGAGAGGCCCCCTTCTCTTTGTCCTTGTCCTTCCCACTGGAGTCCTTAGGGGACACCCGGTGAGAGACCCACTTGTCAGCCAACCTAGCCAGCTTAAAGGGGTCCAAAATGTTCTGGTCAGCGACATACTGACGCAGCTCTGGTGAACAGGCTTCAGAAAAATGCTCAAAAAACAAGAGGTGGGACAATTCAACAAAAGTCTTAACCTTGTACCCATCGATCCACCCCATCATGTTCATGTGCGCAGCACTCACCCAGTCAACCCAAGACACATTCTCTCTTTTCTTAAAATCCCTGAACCTTCTAAGGTATTGGGTAGGTGTCTTGCCAAACTTGGCAATCAAAGCAGACTTCATACACTCATACTGACCCCTTTCTTCCACACTCAGCTTCAGAATACAGTCATATCCAGTTTGAGGCACTCTGCTTAACAAACACTTAGCCCAATCTCTTTTATCTACATCATGAATTGCACAAGCCATTTCAAATGCTTCAATCCATTGGAGGATATCTGAGCCCTCCACAAATACACCAACCAAATCTTTCATAAACTTGGTGGTTGGGGACCTGACACTCTCACTGGTTTTAGCTGAAGTCTCCACTCTAGCTTTCTCTAGCTGGATCCTCTGACATTCAGTGTCCTTGTCTTTGAGCGCAAGATCCCTATTCTTGAGTTCCACTTGCTGTGCCAGCTCCTCTTTCTTAAGCTCAGCTTCTATTTCCAACTTGCGATATTCAAAGGCCAATTTCATCCTTAATAACTCAAGTTCCATGGAATTGCTGGGGTTTGGAACAGAGGCAGCAGGAAGGGTGGCATTCCCAGAAACAGATTCAGCGACAACCCCAGGGGCAGAGTCCTCATTGGTTGCATCCCCCCCTTCATCAAGAGTTTCACCATCCGTCTGGTAGTCCACCAGTGCAGCTATCAGCTCAGCCCTAGACTTATCCACAAAGTCTAGCTCCCTGGCTTCACAAGCACTCTGGAGAGCCTCTAAGCTCATCCGAGTCAATTTACCATTTGCAATGGGCTCCATTGCTTGTAATGCAGTTATTTGGTACACACCCAAACCTTAATCTAATAAAGTGCGGATATTTTGTAAGTGGCACGGTTATACACTGAGTCTTAAAACCATAAGCATCCCACCGCTGCCACCAGCTTGTAAAGACCGGTAGGGGGGTGTCTGTACCTCTGCTTCCTATATGGTAGAAGAGAGGCACAGAATACCCCAGCCAAGATTCTCTATTACGGTAGCAATGGACGAGCAATCAAGGCCTAGCTTCTCAGGAGGTGATGCAGGCTGGTTCTTAAGTACAGTGTATTCCCCAAGCCCCCACAAAGGAATGTCCACACACTGTATTACTGAAAACACAGTCTTTATATAATTAATTCAAAGGTTATGTACACTTATCACAATAACGCACCTTGTGCTCAGGAAAATCAATAATGGTAAATATCTACAATTCTAAAGTGGTACCACTAATATTAGACCTCATTAAAGTGCATCCACAAAAATGTCACACAGATCAATAAGTGAAACCAGCAATAGAGAGAAGAGAGAAAATAAGGTGGTTGAACAATAGGCAAAATACTGGCCCCTAACACTAGACACAGTTCTGTGTGGAGATCCCCCCACCTGGGCAACCTGTAAAAGAAAGAGATCTAACACAAGCCCAGTCCATATGTTGTTCAATAGTCTTATTCTCTCCTACAATGTTTTTACCCCCCCAATGTACCTGGTGGAGTCGAGTCCTTCGAAGAGGCGTCGACGGATCCTTCTTGCGCGATCCCCTTTCAAGCGGGAGTCACGGATCGTCGAGAGGCGTCGAGAAACGTCGAAGACCTCGGGGTTCGGCGACGGGGAATCGACGGCCCTTCTTGAATGCCTTCCCTTTCAAGCGGGAGGCACGGGGCGTCGAACGTCCGTCGACAAACGAGGTTGAACGATGTCGAAGAGGCGGCAGCTTCGTCCGAGCGGAGCTCGTCGGCGTCGGGGCGTCGGCGTCCTGCAAGGCAGAGGTGTGCGGGGCACCTCGATGACAATAGTTCTGGACCGCAAAGATTGTAGAGACGGAAGCCCAGCAAGGGCGTCGGGTCGTCCGAGTCTTTGAGGTCGTTGGGTGGCGGGAAACCCACCGGCAGGTTTCTCCTCGGCGCGTTGGTCGTCCTCGACTTTCTCCGGCAGGATAAGCGGTCGACGATGCGGTCGAGGGAGTCCTTCGATTGAATGTTCTTAGGCAAAGGAGCGGGCGGCTCCGGTCGTCGGCGGCACGGTGTCAAGTGGTTCCCACGGCTGGGCAACACAACTTCGACGGGCCTCCAGCGGTTACACAAACCTGCGAACCCTGGTCGACGGCAATGGACTTCGACGGCGTCGATGTCCGGGTGCTTCACTTCGATCTCCTAGGCGGTCCCGTCTCGGGTCGGCAGCCTTTCGAGGGTCTGACTTCCAGGGCGCTTCGGCGAAGATGTAGCGGTGCTCGATGATCCCTCGGAGCATGGGAAGAGGGCGCCTTACCAGGTCCTCTCTCGGGTCAGTCCTCGACGATTTCGACAGCCTTCGGATCGGTCGAAGCAAATGCCACAGCAAGTCTTCTTCTTCCAGCTGGACGTCGAGGATCAGCAGTTCCAGTACTCTTAGAGTGGAGACTCAGCTCCAGGATGCTTCTGAACGTTCCTGAACGTTCCTGAACCCCTGAACAGTGGTGAGAGGTCCCCAGATATACTATTCTGTCTCTCATCCACACTGCTGGCCTACACTCAGCAGCCAATCATACAGAGGGGCATTCATGCAGTCAGTCAGCCAATCAGGCACACAGTGCATTCAGGCCACACTCCTCCCTTTCAGACACTCACAACAAGGAATGTGGATTGGGACAAGTACCCAGCCATTCAACACTACACACTGCATTCAGGCCAGTTTCGGGCAGGGTTGTCTCAGTCTTTGTCTCTCATACCAGAAACCAGACAACCACAACAAGGAGTGTATATTGGTCACACACTCCATTCACCCAGGTCCCACCCACAGGAGGTACCCACAACATACAGTCACTGGGAAGGCTCCAGTCAGTCTAGCTGGGCCTTCACAACAACACCATATATGGAACTTCCACCCAACAGCCAGTCAGGGGGAAGGCACAGAGTCAGGGCTTCCCAGGACTTTGGGAAAAACAAGATAACAGGCAATAGAAAGCAAGAGGCCACAGGGGCCATCTTGTTTCCTATCAGGAATCAACTGATTCCAATGGCAGGGCCTGGGTATCCCAAAATGGAGGACACCCAGAGCACCTGTCAAATTCAGCATGGAGCTGCTACCAGCCCATACCCTGCTCTGTGGGCCACCCACAGGTGCCCAAAAACATACACTAGGGGCACAGGGTTGTACCCCTATCCATGGGTGCCATAAGGGTATCCCATGGGTCTGTTCACCAAACCAAAAGAGAGAGCTGCACTGCCAGGAGTCCCACATGGACTCCTGGGCAGAAAACACGACAGAACACACGATAAAAAACAGTAAAGGACAAGGATTCAGAGGCCCTGTCCCTCAGATGCATTTCCAGCATCACAATGGCCCACAATTTCGGTAGACTTTGGAAAGAACGAGGTTTACTGACCTTGCACGGAACGAAAATCCAGCACGGCACTTTAATAGTGTGATTGCTTTCAGCACTTGCACTCCCTCTTCAGTTAGCTATCATAAAATGTTCAGCACATCAAAAAGTTACAGATGATGTAGGAAAAGGGAATGCCTTCGCCGATCAAATAGCTAAACAGACTGCCACTGATTTCAGTTCAGAAATGTACTCTGTAAAAGAAGTTGTAAATGTTTGCACTTTGGGAGAAAGTATCGATGTTGTAAAAGATATTCAAGCAGATGCTACCATAGAGGAAACTAAGAGATGGATTGAGGGTGCAGGAAGATTGGATGATGATGGGTGTTGGGTAGACAATGTTGAAGGGAAATGGTTACTCCCTGACACCTACATTACAATGATGGTTATTATGGCTCATGGTCCGACATGTGTGTGCACGGAAACTAACAAAAATGCTACACAGTGTATGGGCCAATGATAAGATTTTCAAAATTGCGGAGCGTTTTTTGTCCAGAACTGCATGGTTTGCTTGCAGCACAATGTAGGGAAAGGTACCTCGAGTCCTAGAGGAAGTTTTGCTCCACCTTCTGTCCCGTTTGAGGTTATTCACTTTGATTTTATTGAAATGGAACGGTGTAACAATCTTAAATAAGTATTGGTTGTTATTTGCGCCTTTAGTAAATGGGTTGAGGCCTTCCCGGTTAAAGATGCAACGGCCATAACCACGGCAAAAACTCTGTTCAAAGAGTTTTTTCCTAGGTTCGGGCTGCCGAGAGTCATCTGGTCTGATAATGGCCCACACTTTATTGCCACTGTAATCCTGCAAATTTGCAAAGAATTACAGATTGACAAGCGGTTCCATTCAGCTAGACATGCCCAGAGTGCCGGATTAGTGGAAAGGCACAATGGCATTATAAAGAACAAACTCGCTAAGACGTGTGCTGGCACCAAGCTAAAATGGCCGGACGCCTTACCGGTCGTGTTACTATCGATGAAAACGACCCCTCAAACTAAGACTGGGCTTTCTCCCTTTGAGGTGGTAATGGGGAGACCGGCTAATATTTGGGGTATGCCAAAAAGTCGCTCATTACAGGATATAGAAAATGTGCTTCTTTCAGACTACTGTAACCAGTTGACTAAAAACCTGTTTTCAATTTATCACCAGGTGCGAGAGGCATTACCTGTACACTACGAGGGCCCCGGTCACAGTCTATGACCGGGGGACTGGATCCTCACAAAGATTTTTGAGAGGTCATCTTGCCTTGCACCTTGGTGGAGGGGTCCCTACCAAGTCCTGCTAGTCACCCAGACTGCTGTGCGGGTAGCGGGTCGTAAACACTGGATCTATGCGATGCACACCAAACGGATCCCACAGCCTGTACCATACGATACAGAAGACACAGAATCTCTTCCCACTGCTGTAACTCGCGTGTCTGAAACAGCAACAACCAACAAGCGAGAATCGGAGACTGCTTCAGAATCCGCAGGGCCGGACAAAACGGCCATCTTGTCTCTGCACTCCCCAACAGTGGAACTTCCGGATCAATCCTTTCTTGATCCCATTTCCGTCCATTCACCACTTCCAGGAGGAAGTGACGACACTTTGTTCTCACCAGAAACTGCAAAATATAATTTGCGCCCAAGGAAATAAATGTACAGCATGGTCTGACTGTGCGACTGAAAAAAATCATTTGAGGGCTTGTCTTTTTGGCCTGATTGTGCGGAAAGATTCTGTTGGCTAAGGGTGTGGGAAAGACATTAAGAAGACGCGTGACTGGAGTCGCTAGCAAATGAACAATTGGTGTTTTTCGATTGAAGACTATGATGCCTGCACCCGTTACCGCTCGTACTGAACTTTTAGATATAAATGTGACTAGCAGAGACAATGATCAGGTATGTAAGGGGACCCCCAAAGTGTATTGTTGCCTCCTCGTACTAATTACTGGATTTGTAATGACTTTTGGGTTTGGGTTATGCTATCTGGAAGAAGCATATCTGTTAGAGGACTTTTTATCTATTGAAAATGTATCCGTGATTCCCACTCCTTCTGTGCAATTGCATACTGTCGCCTAGAGATTCTTTGCATAGACGGAATTATCAGAACAATACCCTTTTGTTGATAATGAATGCCACTCATGCAATTTTTAATAAGACCAATTGCTGGATCTGTACACCTCTACCGCAACATGGGGATAAGGGGCTAGGTTGGTATATTTACCCTTTGCCTCTGACAACTGCTTGTTATGCTTCTCTTAGAGCACTATTTTTTGGTCGATGGAATGACAGCATCTCAGGGAACTTTGATGGTACAAATTTAAATAGTTTTGAAAAGAATGTTTTGATGCCCCTGGGATGCTCACTTTTTGCAAATAGAAGTAAGCCAAACGTTGCTTCTGTTTGGGCCTCTGATAGATTGTCTCGTCCTTTTCAGTCTCTAATCTCTTTCAAAATGGCTCCTATAGGCAATAAGGATGCCACGCCTCCATCTTATTCTGTTAATCACAGCCCCGATTCAGTATCCTTCTGCATACAGAGGAATGGAACACGGTCGATGGGTAATTTTAGAAAGTGCGCCAACGTTGCGAATTTGACTAGTGAAAACAGACCTCTGTACGTAGGCGAACCTGTCTATTTTGTTTGCGGTAATGTGGCATTTCCATGGTTGCCCAGGGATTGGCAAGGAACCTGTTATTTAGGGATTCTATTACCTGGGGTATTTATTGCCAGTACTACAGAAATTTCAAAGACTCGTCCATGACGAGGTGTAAAAGGGGATACTCCAGCGCAAACTTTAGGAGATATTATGAAATCTTTTTTACCATTTTTTGGGCAAATTACGAATTCAGAAGATATTAGGGGACTAGCGAGAGTTTTGGAGAGAACCATCAATCGGACCACTGACATACTCTATAATATGACGTTAGAGCAGAGAGCGATAAGATTAGTGGCTCTTCAGAACCGGATGGCATTAGATGTCATCCTGGCAGAGCTAGGAGGAGTATGTAAATTAGTGGGGTCCGCTTGCTCCATTTACGTTCCAGACTCCTCTCCAACAATCTTTAGGGCGATTCAAAATCTACATGTTCTTAGTTCAGAAGTACATGTTCCTGAGGGAAATTGGGAACTTGGTACATGGTTTTGGGACCTCCTACGGTCATGGGGATGGAAGTTGTTCTCGGCCCTACGGATTATCTTGGGAAGTTTTTTGTTTCTTTGTTGTTGTATACAGTGTCTCCCTGATATATGCTCAGTATTAGGGGATGTTGCGCGCAAGCAACAAGTGTATTAGGGAATAAAATATACGCCCCAAAGGAGCTCTCCAAAGAGTATGTGTTAAAAGAAACTCTGGTATCAGACCTAATGGCAATAGATATGTCCGACAATGATTTGGGGTGTCTGGACGATGACGCATGGAGTTACTTGCAATCAAATCAGAAATAGTATTAGCACTTGGCGTAGGCCAAAAGGAGGGTTTGTCAAACCGGATATTAAATAATGCCTCTTATTACCAACGATGTGTATGTATATTGGCCTATGCCAAGTTGCTTAAAAAATTGTACGCGAATAACTCTCTGCGGCAAGGTCTTGACCTTAGAAATTGATGGTGTACCTGCGAACCCTACAGAAACATTCTTTTGCCCTGACAGTGGGATCTCCGGAACCAAGTGGTGGTCTATCGAACACTTCTGCACTCCTGTATCTACAAGGAAACAGTGCTCCTTATTCCCGACTCTCATTTCTACGTAGGGTTCTCTCTGATTCACGGGAATAGACACTGGTTCCGACCCCTGCCGTGGGCTGTCCTATCGCGAAAATAACACATAGTCCGATGTGTAGTCACCGCTGCTACTATAATATGTGTTTGGCCGTGTATCAAAAATATTCCCATTTCCCCCTCGGTGTTCTCCACTCTGATCATTGCTCTGTTGGCCCTGCCCGCCCTGATTTTGGTTCGAAACACTTTGGTTCAATGCCTGGTTCTGTTGCGCTTGGTTTTGACCATAGGATTGGTTTTGAGAACCTCCATTGGTATATCCCTGCTGCTGCTGCATGCTATTTCTCCTTGGACCATTTGACCCCTGATGTTCTCTATGAGGCCTTCTCTGACCAAACCCACCTCTATTCTGTACGTGCGGGCATTGCGCTCGCCAGTGTCCTTCCTCCTTACAGTACGCACATTGATTTACTCCCAATGACACCCTGTGCATATTATTCAAATTTCCCCTGCCTTGTGCATTTCCTCTACCTCTATTGTATCCAATTACCTGCTGCAGTAACACCCTCGTTTTTAAATTCACTCTATCCTTCATCTCTCTTTCTTTCGCCACATTTACCCTGTTCTCGTGATATTGGGCTATCTGTAATATCTCACTCACCGGTTTTGCTGCCCAGGAACTTTTCCGACGTCATTAACAAATCTTGAATTGGTGATATTAGTCCCCTCACATATTTATCAACAAATAGCCTTTTCCCCGACTCTGTGCTCACATCCTGCCCACTGAAGTCTGTGATACTCCTTCAAATCTATTGAAATAATCAGTTACTGGCTCATCCTTGCCCTGTACACATGTAGTTAATTTGTCCCACTGAATCCTGTTTTCTGGAATTATTTCCCTCAATCTCCGCATTATCCGTTCTGGTAGATCTGCCATGCGGGTTCCTGGATTTTCCCCTACTTTTCTA
The DNA here is from genome assembly GCF_040938575.1 of Ambystoma mexicanum. Classification (NCBI taxonomy): domain Eukaryota; kingdom Metazoa; phylum Chordata; class Amphibia; order Caudata; family Ambystomatidae; genus Ambystoma; species Ambystoma mexicanum. The sequence continues at coordinate 91,138,852 of NC_090924.1, read as the reverse complement.
TTTTTGTCCTCCAATAGTAACTCTGCCCATGTGGCGCCAAAAGCCCTCACGTCATCTACCGTCCTCATCTGTTTCCATATATCTGCTGGCAAAATGACTGGGAAAATCAAATCTATATCGCTCATAGTAAGCACTGCTGATCTCAGGGTTGACTCTACTTCCTTGTAGAAACCTGCTGGATTCTTTATTATATCGGGAATCGTCTGTTTTATAGTATTCACCTCTTGCCTGGAAAAGGGGACATGCACATACTGGGCGGTGAAATGGGCTGGTGTTACCTGCGCTCCTACTGTACCCGTCGCAGGGATCTCTACTTTTGGTACAAACGTGGGCGGAACTTCCCTCATTGGAAATGCCCCACTCACGATCCCTCCCCCTTCTCTTAGGTTCAATAGTATTCCTAAGTCCAGTGATAGGCCCGTTTCTCCTGTACTTTGCTTGAATGCTCTCTTGTATACCGCTAGTATCTCAGGTGGGCTGGCCTTATTATTTTTTATATCCTTCTCTATCAAATGTTCAGTCATCTGTTCTTGGAAGCAAGCTGCACACGGGGGAAGAGCCACATTTCAAGCTTTTCTATCTATGAGGTACTATTCGTGTCCTGGGAGCCGACACGCTCTAAAGGGTTTTGCCAAGGGGGGCCGTAAGAAGAGCATAATTCAAGCCTTTAGCTGTTTTATTCTAACATATTCTTCCACAGTACGAGACTGGCTGGCAGCTGTGAAATGATTAAATGCCCTGCAGCTCTCCCTCAAGGCTACAGAGAGGGAGCGTGGGCATTCCTTTCTGGGCTACTCATGAGGAGTTTCAACAAACTCCTCAGTCCCGCGACCTTGTCCTTTCATATTCAGACAACAATGTTTAACAGTTGAGCAGAGTAAGCAGAATTCGCAAGAATTGCAAGCCTCAAAGCAATTTTAGACAGAAAGCAATGAGCAATTGTTAACAAGCAAAATGGCGATTCTTGCTACGTTTAAAATGGCCGCTTGTTGGTCAAGCATAGCAGTCTGTATTTCTATAAGTCGGTGCATAAGACGGTTGGCCTTCGGCCATCAAGTTACGTCTGTCATTCAAATGAAGGGTATTCATTTTTCCAGATTGACACTGCTGCTCTTTACTTGGGTCTATCCTTGCACGCGAGACTCACAGGAAATATACATGAGCATGGTTAGTGTAATGTCAAGGGAAACTTAAAAAATAAACGGTCAAAGTACTGAGCTCCAGCGAAGGAAAGGCCTGGAAGATCCACCTGCCGCTCACAGGCCTAAATGACTGCAACAGAGAACTGAAGACCCCCCTCCCACCTGCACCTAATGTGATTTATTTTACAAGTGGTGATTTAGCACTGCACACAAAAAAGAAAGACACGTCTCAAGAACACATTGTCAAACCGGATATTAAATTATGCCTCTTGTTACAAACGATTTGTATGTATATTGGCCTACGCCAAGTTTCTTAAAAAATTGTACGCGAATAACTCTCTGCGGCAAGGTCTTGACCTTATAAATTGATGTAAGCCGGCATCTTGAATATAGCCTCCATTTTAGGTTAGAAACCGCCATTTTAGGGTTTTTATAAAAAGTCACCCTGTAATCTAAAATGGCCGTCTCGTGTGTCCTTGTTCTTGCCTTAACCTCTCCAACCTCTGTAGGGGAGTTAATGTCCAACCTGCCCTCAGGCTATATGTTAGGGTCATGTAGACCTTGTCCTTTGTTGACCTCGGGAGCAGGGGATTACTTGAATTAGCAATGTTAAACTACAAGTAAACAAGAACAGTAAAGCTATCCGAATATAATATGCGAAACATTGTTTGGTCTGTATTAAAGCAATATATAAAGAGTGTAAATATTAAATTGAAGAATAATGGAGAGTGTTAGTAAATGTATTGAAAAAGTAAACCACAAGCACGGGATATGTAAATTAGGAAAGTGAACCTGGCGCGACCCTAGCCTAGTGCATGATTAACCTGTAAAGGGGCTGGACATCAGTTTATAAATTGTATAAATGCGTCGATGTCCATCTAGGAAATTCCCTCACTGCTCATATTGAACCCTGCTGGTGGTCTCTGTGATGTATTGACGGCCAAATAGCTATTTGTGTACTTCGTTGAATACTGTTCAGTTCTGTAATAAAGATTCTGGGAATCTTTATAAGCCTGTGTCGGTGTATTTTCCTTTGCTCGGTGTGACAGCCGTAATATTGTATTTTTTTCTGATTCCACAACATCACAACCTTCAGAATGCACACAGCACACAAAAATCATACCCAGCACACTAGAAAAAAACATACACAATACCACACCTATCAACACAACAAATCACAACACAATTGTGTTTTCAATCCTTTTTCAGCTTTAGACGTAACATCTTGAACTGGCTGCCATCCAGTGACAATTGAGTTCTTCTGCACCCACTATCTTGATTATGCTCTTCCTACCTGATCTGTGTCACCTACTGTATAACTTATTTGCACTTTTATGTAGAAATCTGTTGCCTAACTGTCTCAACTGTGTAACTTAATCTTAAAGTATTCCTGTACTTGTTGCACCCAGTTACCTCTGGGTTCGGTGCGCCTTATAAATTAATAAACAAACAAACAAACAAAACATCACAAACCAATCCCCTCGCACACATAACATCTCACAAAAACCATCACACACAGCACATCAAACGCTTACCTCCACCTAGGCTGTGGTGTTGCATGGGTGTGCAACCTGCAGCTCTCCAGATGTGTTGGCCTACGATTCCCATGATCCCTTACCATTGACAATGCTGGTCAGGGCTGATGGGAGTGGTAGGCTAAATCATTTAAAGCGCCACATGCGATTTACCCACCAGAATACAGCAATTATTTGTCTGTAACAAACATGTAAAATAGTATAATTTCAAATGTCCCTCGACATTTCAGAAATGCTGCTAGAACACAAGCACGTCTGCATTTCACACAACTGCACATCAACCTAATTGGCCTAGGGAACTATCCAAAACTTGTAGCTTTACAATGAAAATAATAACTCACATTTATTTAGCACTGCACACCCTCAGGCATCTCGGAAGGATGAAAGGATGAGCCACGCCCCGCCAGCCAGGTTTCAAACCTGCTGTAGGCTCTGCACGGTGACAAAGCAGGCACTCTACTTGCTGTGCTATCTGACCAGCGCCCCCAAACCCGACTCTTGATTTAGATGGTATGACTCTATTTGTGATTACTTATTTTCAGCCAGTAGGACGGGAAGGGGACACGGCACTCAATCTAGATGTGTAGTAATAATGCGAGTACTGTTTATTTTTAGTCTACATAATTGAAGCAGATCTTGCAATTTTGTGCCATTATCTTTTATTTTGTGCTGCACACTTTTAAACGAATTCCATCAGATTTTGAGTGGTCTGTTTGCGTGGGTAGCACCAGAATAGTCTCTATAGCCCTTTGACCCCAGTAGGGCAACGTTAGTGAGCCTGGTAATTTCTATGCTGCTTCCTTTTTAGGATGTACACGCCTAAGCATAAGCACAGATGCAAATAAATGGAAAAAACGACGTGGATGGACGGCTTTAATCACTCTTCAGAAAGCTATCACGATTATTGAAACGAAGAACTGGCAACTATAAAAACCTTTTTTCAGAAAATCTCTGGTAGAACCACCAGGACCCCATCGTATTATGCCAATGGGAGGGCGCTTATGCCAATGCCAGTGCAGAGGCGTTTGTCTTCTGGTTTTTGGGGATGCTAAGGGCACATGGAAATGAAATCATAGACATAGTATCTTCAATAATTCGAGGCACTCTCCTACTGACAGAAATATCTTATTCTTTTATATTTTACTAAGCGTCCACATTTGAAAGGTTTAAGGTGGATGTTTTTGAAATTGACTTGTGCCACAATCCAAGACCTGGTTCTGTGATTGTTGAGAGTTGCTGTAGAGGTTTCCTGTCATGCTTGGTCTGGTGAACCCACCATTGAACGTTGGTGAAATAACCGGCTGAACGTGAAGAAGGAATCGCATACTGACTGGAAGGAGAACCACCTCCTGGTTCTTTGCAGAAAGTAACTCCATGATCTGACAGAGAATATGTCTTGTATCAGATTCAGATGGAGCCCTTCGACCTGCACCTGATCAGGGATAGAGTCTGTGTCCCATGCTGGGGTGTCAGAACACACACTTACTTGGAGGAGAGAATCGACACTCTCCCCCGAACCACAGAAGCCGAATTCATTCGACCCTCCCACCGTGGTTGGCACAGGTGCCTGAAGTGTAACACAGGACACCATGTGGCAGCCAATGGGGGGAAGAGGAGTTAGGGAGAGGTTGTGGATGGGGAGGGGAAGTTAGGGAAACCGGTAAAAGGGTTAGGACAAAACCTAAGTTGGATAGGTAGGGGGAAGCACTGGGGAAAAACCCTTCCTTTCATATACCTGTATATCGTAGTTCCTGACACACTGTAACATTGACTACATGAATACCCAGTAACATAGATCAGGACACACCTTAATACGTATGCCCTGACTTCAAAACAAACATAGAGCACAAAACATGCACATGTAGTAGCAAGCGGGATGAACACCGGACAATGGAACTTTTCCCATCAATGAAGAACGAAACACATGGCCCGTAGGGCAAGCTTGCTACTGCAATACATAAACACATAAATGCATGTCCTTGCGGTTTAACCAGACAAGCTAATACACATCATCACCCCTTGAGAGTGAATACTCTTATCACCCTTAATGAGCTGTATTCAAGAGAATATGCCCCAAAAGTGTTCCGTAATGTCCTCGTGTCTTATTACACAAAACCAATTGCTTTATGCCAAGTATCAGCTTCATGCGAGAGAAAACATATGCATTATAAGCTCCCACCCCGCAATGCCTTCTGCACTTATCTGAGCTCCGAGGGCCCCGCGGAACTCCTCGGAGGATTAGTAGCATGCTGAAAATGCTGCCGCAGTTCCGCATACAACTCAGTGCAAGAGAACGCTCGTGTAGCTTTAGGGCAGAGCTTCACCGTCCAGGGTTTCCTCAGCGTTTCGCCGACATGCTCCTCACGCCAACCGCTCCTGGATTCGTAATAAGCCACACCTGTTTCACGTGCCGTTGCTCTTTATGCTGTTTGTAATCACTGCAGCTGGCAACGCGCACGTGACCTTCTTCCTGATTGTGCACAGAGCTACCAACCTCCCGTGGCTTGCTGGGAATTGTAGTCTTTGCCTCCAAAACTAGCCCAAAAAGGATTAAGAGACAAAACGTGTGACTCCTGTGCGCTTCCAGCTCTTATTCCTCACATTACCTCCCCTCCCAGGCCTCCTTCCAGGACCAGGTTTTTGCGGATGTTTCTTATGAAAAAGTTTCAATAATTGCGGTGCATGTACCGCTTCTGCCGGCTCCCATGAGCAGTCTTCCAATCCATAACCTTTCCACTGGATCAAGTACCATAGTTTTTGTTTCACTCTTTTAGCATTCAAAATGCGTTTCACCTCAAACTCCAAATGTCCTTCTTTCACCATAGGAGGAGGGCGCTTTGTCTTTACTTCCGGAGCTGCAGGTTTAAGCAGAGATACATGAAATACCGGATGTACCGGCAGAGTTTTTGGCAAACTCAATTTCACGGCAGTATCTGATACACACTTAACAATGTCATAGGGACCAATGAATCTAGGCATACATTTCCTCGATCCAACCAAAGCTAAATTCTCTGTTGAAAGCCACACTCTGTCCCCAAACTTATATCGTGGGCTCTCTTGCCTATGCTTGTCAGCTTGTTTCTTGTAGGCTTTCTTGGCTTTTTCCAAATTTGTGTGTGCTCTCTGTATAAATGCAAGAAGCAACTGTTTTCTGTCTTGTAACACTGGCAGGGTTTCAACCTCGGGTAATTGTTCAGGGATCATATTTTGTTCCTGTCCATACAAACATTCGTTAGGTGCCATTCCCAGTGAACTGTGAAAAGTATTATTGTAAGTAAATTCCGCCAACCACAGTGCCTGCACCCAGGACTCTTTACCATCTCCTAGATAACCTCTCAAATACTGTTCCAAAGTCTGATTAACTCTTTCAGTCTGACCATCAGTCTGGGGATGATAACTGGTTGACAAAGCACAGTTGATTCCTAGCATTCGACAGAAAGCACGCCAAAATCTGGAGGTAAACGGTGATCCTCGATCTGAAACAATACTCTTTGGTAACCCATGTAACCTAACAACATTTTGTAGGAACAATTCAGCTAACTTGCCTGCCCCGGGAATACCAATGCATGGAACAAAATGAGCCTGTTTGGACAAGAAATCCACCACTACCCATATGGTATCAAACTGGTTATCTGGTGGTAAATCCGTGATAAAATCCATGGAAATGTGAGTCCACACTTTCTCTGGTGTAGGTAATGGCTGTAAGTACCCTCTCTTTTTGACATGCTCAGCCTTGTTCCTTACACAATTTGCACACTGTAACAGATATTTAACCACATCCTGTCTTAGGGTAGGCCACCAAAAATACTTTTCCAACATTTTTCTCATCTTTCTCTGACCTGCATGCCCCGCCAAAGGAGATCCATGGCACCAAAACATCGCTTTTTCTTGCAACCTTTTGGTGGGTAAATACAAATGACCCTGATGATAGGGTAACCCATCTCTCACCGTACATGCTGGATGACTGTCTTTCCATTGTTGCAATTGTCTAGATGAAACTGCATGCTTTATTTGGTCAATTAGTTGTTTAGTGACTGCCCCAATGACTTTCTCTGGAGAAATAATGGTCTTGACTTCCCCTATTGTTTTGTCTATGTGTTGTTGCCGGGATAATGCATCCACCTTCCCATTTTTACTCCCTGGTCTGAATGTTACTACAAAATCAAATTCATTAAAGTACTGGGACCATCGGAGCTGTCTTTGACTCAAGGTGTGTGCTGTTTTGAAATATTGTAAGTTCTTATGGTCAGTTACCACCACCACCTGATGTCTCGCTCCCAATAGATAATGTCTCCATTCTAAGAATGCAGCTCGAATGGCCAACAGTTCTTTGTCAGTAATTGAATAATTCTGTTCACAACCAGTTAATTTCCTTGAGAAAAAGGCTACGGGATGCCAAACCCCTTCCTCATCCTTTTTTGATAATATGGCTCCTATTGCGATATTACTTGCATCCGTTTCTACCTGAAACGGTTTTTCCGTGTTTGGATGTCTTAATACCGGAGCCGTAGTGAAGGCCTTTTTCAATTCCTTAAATGCCCTCTCTGCTTCTGGACTCCACACAAAACTGACTGCCTTCTTCAGCAATTGTGTAATGGGCGTGACTATTTTAGAAAAATTACTGATAAAGCGCCTATAGAAATTGGCAAATCCCAAAAAGGATTGGATGTCTTTGACACATTGTGGAGATGGCCAATCTTTGACTGCCTGTACCTTCTTAGGGTCCATGACCACACCAGATGGCGTCAGCAGATATCCAAGAAACTCCACTTGTTTTACATGAAAAGCACATTTCTCCAATTTTACACATAATTGGTATTCTTGTAAACGCTGCAACACTGCCTGAACATGTTGTACATGCTGTTCAGGCGAATCTGAGTATATCTAAATATCATCAATATAAACAATAACAAAAATGTCAATGAAATCTCGCAATACTTCTTGCATAAAAAATTTAAAAGCTGCTGGGGCATTACACAAACCAAACGGCATCACTAGGTATTCAAACAACCAAAATTTGGTTCGGAAAGCCGTCTTCCACTCATCCCCCTCTTTCACTCTTATTAAATGATAAGCTCCTCTTAAATCAAACTTGGTGCAAATCTGGGCGGATCTCACTTGATCCAACAACACTGAAATTAATGGTAATGGGAACCTATTTTTAACCGTAACTCTATTTAGAGCCCGATAATCAATACAAGTTCGTAAGGTACCTTCCTTTTTAGGAACAAAAAATAAAGGCGAGGAGACCGGGGAGGTAGAATGCCGGATTAATCCCTTGGCCAACATTTCATCAAGATATTCCCTGAGATGTTTATTTTCAGACTCTGTGAGAGCATATATCCTGCTACACGGTAATTTTGGCCCTTCCTCCAATTCAATTACACAGTCATAAGGACGATGAGGAGATAATTTTTCTGCTCCTCCTTTATCGAAAACTTTTGCAAATTCTCTATACTGGACAGGGATGCCTACATCAACTGCTCCCACCACTTGCTCCGAGGATTCTCTTTCCGCCAACCAAGATGCAGCTCCTACTTCTGATAACATATGATCCTGACAATGCTGACTCTCAAACCACATCATCTGTTTCACCCAATCAATTTGAGGATTATGTTTTCTTAAGCAGGGCATTCCTAAGATTAACCCAAACTGAGGTGCTGCAATGAAGTCAAATGTAATCTCTTCTCTATGGCCGGAGGCACACACCATCTCCAGCTTCCCTGTTTGTTGCCGAATAGGGCCTGATATTAACGGCGATCCACCCACTGACTGTACTCCCTCCACCTTTTCCTTCTCCTGTATTGGTAATTTCCATTGTTCTGCTAACGCAATGTCTACAAAATTGCCCGTTGCACCTGAATCCACCATGGCCCATACCTCCTGTTTAGACATTGCAAAACACAGCGTCACCAAAATATACACATGTGAAGTCCTATTACCAATTGTGTTAGCTACCCATCTAGGGAACCTTATATCATTGGGGCCTGTCACCGGTGTTCCCTCTACGGCCGGCCCGTCTCTTTTCCTGCTTCCTTCTTGTTCTTTTCACTTTCTACCCCTCTATTTTGTGTGTTAGGACAGGTACGTATAAAATGTCCTGCCTGCCCACAGTACAAACATAATTTGTTTGCTTTACGCTGCTCTTCTTCTGCTACCGATAGGGGTCCTCTAACACTACCGATCTGCATGGGTTCCACTTCACTTCCCTTACCTCCCTTCATCTTATCCAGTCTCACAAAAGAGGTCACTTCCGTTTTTTTCTTGTCTCCTTTTCTCTCATTCATTCTGTGATCTAATCTTAACGCCAAATCAATCATAGCGGTACATGTCCCTGGTTGCGGTTCTACCTGAGCAATGGAATCCTTTAATTCATCCTTCAAACCCTGATAGAATAGAACCGTCTGTTTCTCCACAGGCCACTCTGTCTCAATCACTAACCTATTAAACTGAGTCACATAAGTCACAAGATCTCTACTACCCTGTTTCAAATTCAACAATTCTTTATCCTGTGCCAAAGTTACCTCCTGGCAATCAAATAATCTACCAAACTCTGCCAGGAACGCATCCCAATTATATAAAAATTGGTCATCCTTTTGAACTAGTGGCATAGCCCAAGCCGATGCGTCCCCCGTTAAATAAGAAATCACAAATGCAGTTTGAGCCTGTATTGTTTCAAAGGCTGTAGATTTACAAAGAAAATGCAATCTACATTGAGTCAAGAACATCATGTACTTGCGAGGATCTCCTGAAAAACGTTCAGTGGCTGCCAATGGTACACTGCTGGGAGGTTGCACGATTACTGTAGCATTCTGATTAGAAACTACTTCCCTGGGCCTTGCAGAAGACCCACTTGGCCCTTCCAAAGGGGTTTGCTGAGCCACTAAACCTTGTACTTGTGCCTTTAACGTGTCCGACTCTTGACGGGCATGTGCCAGTTCTACCTGAATATCCTGTAAGGCCTTTAGCACATCGGCCAAAGGCAGAGGCGTCAAATCCATTGGCTTGGGTGGTTGTAAGTATCCCAATATGGGGGTGGCTTATTAAGGTCAGAACAGACACTTACTTGGAGGAGAGAATCAACACTCTCCCCCGAACCACAGAAGCCGAATGAATTCGACCCTCCCACCGTGGTTGGCACAGGTGCCTGAAGTGTAACACAGGACACCATGTGGCAGACAATGGGGGGAAGAGGAGTTAGGGAGAGGTTGTGGATGGGGAGGGGAAGTTAGGGAAACCGGGAAAAGGGTTGGGACAAAACCTAAGTTGGATTGGTAGGGGGAAGCACTGGGGAAAAACCCTTCCTTTCATATACCTGTATATCCTAGTTCCTGACACACTGTAACATGGACTACATGAATACCCAGTAACATAGATCAGGACACACCTTAATACGTATGCCCTTACTTCAAAATAAACATAGAGCACAAAACATGCACATGTAGTAGCAAGCGGGATGAACACCGGACAATGGAACTTTTCCCATCAATAAAGAACGAAACACATGGCCCGTAGGGCAAGCTTGCTACTGCAATACATAAACACATAAATGCATGTCCTTGCGGTTTAACCAGACAAACTAATACACATCATCACCCCTTGCCCCAAAAGTGTTCCGTAATGTCCTTGTGTCTTATTACACAAAACCAATTGCTTTATGCCAAGTATCAGCTTCATGCGAGAGAAAACATATGCATCATAAGCTCCCACCCCGCAATGCCTTCTGCACTTATCTGAGCTCCGAGGGCCCCGCGGGACTCCTCGGAGGATTAGTAGCATGCTGAAAATGCTGCCGCAGTTCCGCATACAACTCAGTGCAAGAGAACGCTCGTGTAGCTTTAGGGCAGAGCTTCACCGTCCATGGTTTCCTCAGCATTTCGCCGACATGCTCCTCACGCCAACCGCTCCTGGATTCGTAATAAGCCACACCTGTTTCACGTGCCGTTGCTCTTTATGCTGTTTGTAATCACTGCAGCTGGCAACGCGCACGTGACCTTCTTCCTGATTGTGCACAGAACAACCAACCTCCCGTGGCTTGCCGGGAATTGTAGTCTTTGCCTCCAAAACTAGCCCAAAAAGGATTAAGAGACAAAACGTGTGACTCCTGTGCGCTTCCAGCCCTTATTCCTCACATGGGGTTTACTCCTTCAGGAAGCAGCCTCACAGTGTCTTCTTCCATCACATGATGTTCAGGGCAACCTACCCCAGAGTTTCCCCAGAATCATCTCTAAGCCTGCCTTGGAATGTACCGTACCATGATCTAATCCAACTCGCAGCCGAAAGGCAGAATTTGGCGCCAATTTGTTGCAGAGACGCCTGCAGATCTGAAACAGAATCCTGCTCCGTATTCTCCTTTTAACAATGCTGCGACCTGTAAGCGACACAGATGGAATCTGGAAGTTGGCAACTTCACATTAAAGGGGTGAAAAAGAAGATTGAAAAAAAGGGAAAACATGCTGAGGTAACCTTGGGAGCAATGTTTTGCTTTTTTATAAAAATCTGGACAGCGGGGTACACAGTAGACCAAAATAGAGAACCTTTTCAAAGTCCATGTTCCCAGTACCCTATAATACGGAACACATCTGCGGGGTCTCGGCAAATACACAGAACAGCTGCATGCTATGAAACACAGGTTTTGGAAAAAGAAAGCTGCAGTATTCTCTGCCTACCTAGATGTTAGATGCTGACACAGAACTCAGATCCATGCAAGGTGGGGAAAAACTAGCCTCTGTGCCTTTAAAGCAATGTTTGCTCTGGAAAATAAGCCAGAACTGGGAAGGATTTACTGAAGAGAACAACATACACCCTGATCATTGGGGAATGGGGACGAAGTCACTGCATCAAAGGGTAAAGAAACAGAACAGGATGTATGGCAGGCCTCACAAGTGAAATATATAAAATCAGGAATGGACCTTACTGGACCCAAAAAGTAAAAGGAATTCAACTTGGTGCAAGTTTAATTTCGTGCTCCATCCTCTATAGAACCCTACTTCGACATTATACTGTAAAACAATATCAAGAGGCACTAAGGTTCACTCTGGCCAGGAGAAAACCTGTTGGAGATCAACAAGCAGGAAAAAGAAGTTAGAAAAGATGGACTCTGTTCCTCTGCATGGCCCAAGAAGAACCCAACTACCATCTCAGTTTCTTGTGTGATTGACACAAAGAAGGAAAACATAAAAATTAAAGCAATCATTCTTTTTAGATAATACAGTTGACTTTATTCCGATTACGTGGGCAGTTCCAAGACAAGAGGCAAATGGAAGTAATTTACCTGAAAACAGCCTGTAAGGACAGAGCAAAGCAATGAGTGAAATGTCTGACTAGCTAGCAGGGGCTACAATGGAGAAATGTCAAGCAAACAAAAGAGGTCCCGGCATATAATTCCAGAAAAAGCCAACTGAGAGGAAGGACAGGAAACCGCCAATGGTTGTTGATGGGTTAATATATTTTTTCTGGAACCCAATCCTAAATCCCTGCCCAAAAATAATCTTCCAGCCTCTTCCAATGTACTTCCTTTTCTTCCTCAGTGCCAACACGTTTTAGGATCATGCTTTTCAATCCTAATCAATCTCATCTGGGAACTATTCTTTCTTCTTCTCTTTCTTTGACAACCTCTCATTCAATCTTATTGCATTATTTGTATCATCTATACTCTCATCATTAACCTATTTTTATGTACAAAGTCCAGATAGGGGGAATGTGAGATTATTCCTCCAAGCCAACTTCTGAATGTCTGATCTACTAAGCCCTCACTCTATAGCCATTCCCAGAACACAGAGCATTATGTGCTGCAGAATACTACTCTCATCCCATACAAAGATCGCTCTTGTGCCGCAGCTGCCTCTCTCTTCAATTTACCATGCAATCCAAGATTTATCGGATAATTAATCAACAAATGTGGTGCTGCATAGTCCATCCTGACTTTTATGCACCCTGTTAATATATACATAACTATTTTTACTCCTTTGCCTTTGTCCCCTTACAATACTTACCATAATTCAAAGATGTCAAAGTGCACCATCATATAATTCTGCTAGCAATGGGGAGACCTTCCCTGACAAAATGGGGACACACTGCAGATTCAATTACTTACCCTGTCACTCTCCCTGGCCATCTCCCTATCTCTGTCAGCATAAGTCTGGGTTCTTGTCCCTGAAAGATCTTTAGGGTCCCTTTGTATGGTCGCCATGTTTAAAGGAGGACCCTCTGCACTTCATCAGCATTGACATCTGTGGACTCTGACAATGGAGACTGGATAAAGGAGGAACAGACGCCCGGGTGCAAATTCACAGCCATCTTTAATAAAGATTTCAAAAAGACATACTGGGAGGCACACAGAGATACTACAATCAGCTTGCTTTTATAGATTTTTATCCAATGACATAATGCTTTAATATAAGCCTTCCTTTCCTCTGATTGGATGGCTTGTCTGTCACTCACAAAACCCACATTAGCTCATTTTGCAAGCACCGGTTGATTGACACATAGACGGATAAGCTTACTTGAGACCCAGCCTGACATAATTACTTATCCTTCAACTCCTGCCAAGAACCAGCCCTTACCTGGGTCTCGAGGTCCTGCCAAATTTACTTGGCAGCTCATACTGTGAAAAACTTCATGAGCTAATTTTATTTGTTGCCGAGTAAGCAGCTGTTCTCTCTAATTGGTAGCTTTCCCATGCCTTCATCTGATTTACTATCAATCATTGTCTGCTTTCCTTGCCAAAACGTCTAAATATACTATCCCAGATGTGCTTTATGTTACAGTGAACTGCTGCCAAAGAATATTCAACAACAGCACAATTCAGGCCTTTTGGCACCTGCTCCAAAGATGCCATTTTGGCTTTGGCATCCATTTTAGAAATATCTCAGTCTGTTCAGCCTAGATATTCCGCTACCAACGGTGAGTTGTTATCTACTTTTGAGCATAACTCCTTTTCTATCCAGTTTTCAGTTTATATTTTTACATATTCATGATATGTGAGTAATTCTGAAGACACCCTTTACCTCCTGAGTCATTCTGACCCGATTAATGTGTCACCTCACATATACCTTTAACCTTAAACGAAAAGCACTATAATTCTGATTTTTACAATACTGGAACCATTGATCAACCCATCATGTTATCTTTGCTCTGTTTGATGCGTCAGGGGATATGGTACCTTTCTAAATTCACACCCTCTTCTCGGTCCCCTTCAAACCCATTTTTCCGAATCTAGCTCTTGGGGGTCATTAGAATTTCGCCAGTGTGGTAAACATGCCAGTAAAAGTGATGGTAAATCCATCACCAGCACTTTTACTGCACTGGTAAACCACAGGTTTGCTGGTGGGGGATACCAGATTTACCTCCAGCAAAGAGCTGGAGTTAAATCGGTGCTCCCACCAACAAAACAATTCGGGAATTAGCAGCACTGCTAATACTGTTGCCGGTAATTCAGGAAATTCCTTCCATGAGGTCCTATGGGACAGCATGGAATGGGGAATAAGCGGCATTCCCGCTGCCTGTAATATCCCGGTAATACTGAGATATCAGGCGATGGGAATGCTAATTCCGTTTTGGTGTCATCCTGCTGTATTTACCAGTGGTATACCACCAAAATCATAATGACCCTTTTTCTTGACCAGTAAAGCACTGGGAAGATGATGCTCCTTCCCATAGGCCTTCCATACGGATGTTATTGCTGCCACTTTTACTGCTGCCCAAGACCTTCATCTCCCTTGATCCCAGGCACACAAATACTGTTTCTTCTTCTAGCCGATGTGTAATACACACATATGTCATATTGTACCAGTGCCTGCAATCCCAAATACCAGCCTCATATCTGGTATGAGCTGCTTTGGACAGTGAATTCACTGCCAGGGCACTCAGATGCAGAGCCCAACATTACAAAGGTCATGTGGGATCAGTGTCATCTCCTCTTCTGCCTTTGGTGCCAGATTCCAAAACCTCTCCATCTGAAAATGAGACACAGAATCAGCAATCTAATTTCTGCAAACTTCACAAGAAAGATGATGATATTATGCAAACCAGGGTAGGTGATGGGCTGCAACAATGCGGACCAGAGAACCAGCAAAGTGTGCCTTGCCAGATAACTTCTCCATGTCGTGGACCAAGGGCTAGCCCAGGAAACTCCCAAATCTGTTCCCCAGCAGAGGAGCCCATGCTTCAAAAGACTCAGCTAGACACTGAATGCAGAAACTGTCAAAGACTCACATTCTGTTCAGGAACTGTCCAAATTGGTATATATGTCATGCAATTTACAGATAATTTTTGTTAGGTAGAGCACTGTGGCCAATGAAATGAGCAGAGCAGAGTGTGTTATGTTGTACATAGTTCATTTATTTACCTGGTGGCACTCTGTATCAGCGATAGAACTAGATTCCAATAGAATCTATTCTATCAGTTCTATTGGAATATTATATCTGTGACATGATTAGAACTGCAAAGAGAAAGAATGTTTATCTATGAATCGTTGGGCAGTTGGTGGCTGAACGGGGGAGAGACCTGCAGCCCTTTGATATGTACCTTGAATAAAGATATTTACCTCGCATCAAGAATGTGCACTTACTTGGTTTATGATAGAGTCCAACATCGGTGGCTTTCTTGCTGACTCACTATCACAAACATGTTTCAAATGGAAAATTGTGGGCAGTCTTATGTTCCCATAATGCTCTTTGCTTTTATGCAAATTTCCAGGATTTGGTATCATGAAGAGGTACTGGGGTCATTAGTTTTCTGGTATTCCACCAGTAATACTGGCAGGAACCAGCAAACTGTCCTACTATTACCGCTGCCTAATCGTCCGCATTACTGGGATTTTCCAGGTGCCCACAATGGCAGTCTTGCCCCATTCAATGGAGTTCCATAGGACTCCATGAAGGGTAATACCGGATTTTGTTTTGTTGGTGGGGGCCTGATGTACCTCCAGCTGGCAATGTAAAATTGTTCCATATTTAACAGTCTTGACATTTCATTGTAGGTTAGCCCCCCATTTTGAACAAAAAGACCTAACCGGCAGGATCCCCAATCAAATTTTCAATAACAACATCTGGTTCTTGGGATCCCATCTATCTAAATAAGGCTTGAAGTCGTTAGTATCTTTATGGTGCAGGTATTCAGTGTCATTGTGTTAAACGGGAAATCATATTGTGCCTCCTTTCTATTGTATATTGGCCTAAGCCTAGACGCTCGGCGAAGAAAACCGTGTTGCAAAGTTCCAATTTTAGATCGACTTTGCTGCCATTTTGGGATCGTCCTCCATTTTGATTTCTGTTCATATGTAATTCTGTGTTCTAAAATGGTGGACTGTGTTTCCAACTTGTAACCGAGCCTTCCGGGCCTTTACACCAAGTTAATCGTTAGACTGTCTGCGGGCCGAATGTTTAGACTGGGTAAAGAGACCTTTTCCCGTACATGATTGTGGTTTTAGGATAGTCTGCACCAATAAACCTCATCCATGAAAATACATCGAAGACAATACAAAGCAAATGCCGAGCGAGGACACTGGCTGAACTGCATTGTGAAGGAATATGTGCTAAGGCTTACTGCTAAATCCTGGAATACACTTTGCCATTGTAACTTGTTTGAATGTAAACCAAATGTAATCCATGTGCATATTGTTGTATAAGCCATAAGTGAACTCGGCACAAACTCTAGACCACTGATTATTAACTTGCAGAGGGGCTGGACATTATTACTGAAATTGTATACATTTTTCATAATGTCCAGATGTCCAGTACCTCTCACTCCTCACATTGAAGGGCTGGTACTCACTGTGATGTACTGAGGGCCGGATAGCTATCTGAATTTGTTTCTTTGCAACTGCGCAGTAGAATAAAGATCTGTGAATCTTTATAAGCCCCTGTTTGGTGTATTTCCTTTTGTGGTACTCAGCCTTGATATTTCCTTTTGCTTTTACAGATGGCGTCCAAATAGGGATCCTCAAGATTGATGCCTTCTCGTTGAAGGTTGAGGCGGTTATCGGACCGGGATCGGACGGTGAAAAAGGGGGCCCCTTTCTTGGATGAGAAGCGATACCTCAACAGTACTGCATGAACCGATCCCTGGATGGTGAGACCGCGGTCCAAGACGGCATCTTGACGAGGGTCCATATATCGAGGCGGGCAGTTTTGCCAAAATCACCAACCACGTGGGTCCTTTGTTGTCCTTAGAAATCCGATCGGACCTCCTTTGTCCTTTGATCAGGTGAGTCGTGACCCGATTCTTAAGCATCCTGATAATTTGTTTTGGCGTATTGTACTCGCGAGCACAATTATTGACCAGGTAACACCAGGAATCTGATATGCCTGAGAAATTGTTTGCCTGCTTCAGGGCATTATTCCGCAAGGACAGATAATCTTTGGAATTTAGCCGACCGGCGCCACAGGAGGGGTCTCTGGCATGTACTATGTACTGTAAGCACGGCTTTGGTAGTATAGTGTTTAATGATATTTGGCACAGACAAACTAGACATGCTTCCGAACTTCAGTGGCCAACCAATGGTAGTTTTGTAATTCCTCCTATAGAATATTTAGAGTCTATATTATTAAAGAAAAAGGCTAGACCTGCAGCATTTGACGTTTTACAGAATTGGAAAAAAGAAGCTATGCAGCAACTTAAAAGTAGAGAGAAACATGCGCACCGTCACATGTCCAAAGCCGAAAAAGCGTTGTTGTATGATCAAAATAAACAGTCTGAGTCAGTTAGGAGTCTGGATAGGTCTTTTTCACTTGGTATTCAGAAAATCTGTCCGTCTAAAGACTTTCAGGTATCTGATTAGTTGATTGACAAACTTCTAAATGAACAAAGGCCTGGTGCCACTGCGCCACCTCTGTATGTACCTATTCCTGCTGCTTTACCTCTTCCTGCTGTCGTTCCTCCTCCCGTAGTAATGCCTGCTCCTTCTATCGTTCCTCCTATTGTTTCTCTTCCTCCGGCTGTTATTCCTCCTCTTATCGTCGCTCCTCCACCCGCTCCTCTGCCTTTGCCTACTGTTACGTGTCTGATGGATCTGCCTTCTGCACCAGTGTTAGCACCTTTGTTATCGATTGTACAAGATTTGTCTACTCTTTCTCTTACAAGTGGTTCTGTCCCACTTGTAGTTGATAAGGGAGTGGAATCAAAGATTGTAACTCGTAAAACTGTGTCTAAAGAGAGAAAGCACGATTTGACTGCATGGGCCAAACAATGCATGGGGAGGGGTGAACAAACTGTTGTTTTTGTCACACTCTCTAATCTAGACAGTTTTCCTGAGAAAAATGTTTTTATTGAAGGGTTGGGAATTCATTTATGTGTAATGTGGAACAGATTAGATGATATAGATCTCCCACAAGGGTTGAGGGATCTGAATTTTTTAGCATATTCAAGAGATACTGCGGATAAAGTATATGAGCACGTCGAGAGGGTTTTCGAGTATAGAAGGGAGTTGGAAAGGTTACGGAATGAAGAAATTGATGGTGGTAGTTTCAATACTATTTTTGTACAGAAACGGTTTCTTCCTTGTTATAAGTCGATAAATGAGGAAACACGTTTTTGCACAAAGGATGCGATTAGATGGATTTCAGACATGTCGATATCTCCCATAGAAGTACATGACACGTATAGTCAGTATACGCCAGAAATGCAGAGGAAAGTGATACAGGTAATGGTAGAATACCTGCAGGATGAATGCATAAAAAGAAAGATTTGTTGTCCTGCAGAATTATTGAATATCTATAAGAGAGTTTTTTCGTCTGACACTCCGTCAGCTGCTTTAGTGCTCGATTTAGCTCTATTGCTCAGTAAGCATTCAGAGTTTCCTATCTCTTAGTTGCCTATGAGAGAGGTTCCGCGACATTTGTCCCAAAAGTTGAGGTTCCAGCTGATGCCGGAACAGGCACAGCTGCCTATGACTTTCCTGCACATTATGTGTCACAGTTTGTTCACATCCCATTCTCAAGACAGGAAGTGAACACCATTAAACAATCCATTCCTGATATTAGGAAGAATCCAACAGGGTTCTATAAAGAGCTAGAATCCGTTTTGCAGTCATCAGTATTTACTCTGAGTGATATAGATTTGTTATTTCCTGTGCTCCTACCTATTGATTTGTGGAAACAGATTAGGTATATAGACGATGCAACAGGGTTAGGGGACACAAGGGTTAATATAGTTAGACAAGATAGATAAAGGCCAGCTGGCGAGGGACCGCCACAGGTAATACTGACTTTGCCTGATAGAATAGTGACAAAACTAAAAGTTATAATTCCTGAAAGAAGGATTACTTGGGGCAAACTTACTGCTTGTGTCCAAGGGAAGTCTGAGGGTGCTAACAAATTCTTTAATCGGTTCGAACAAGTGTTTTCAGATTTCAGTGGACAAGATTTGAGCACAGAGTCTGGGAAATGACTATTTGTAGATACATTTGTGCGTGGATTTTTGCCTGACATCAATCGCAAATGATGTCTTCTGAGAGCGCTTGGCAAGCTAAGTCTGAGTCTGAAGTTTTGCTTATGGCTCAGTACTATGAGAACCGATTCAATAACGAAAAAGAGAGAATCGAAAAGAGAAAGGGAGACTTGAAGACTAAAGTTTTATTACAACAAATTGTTAGAGTTCCTAGAAGGGGTACATCACAATTTAGGGGACAGTATACTCCACAGGGAAATGTGCCGTTTGGTCCTGTAAATGTGTACCAATGTGCTTATTGCAGACAAGAGGGTCATTGGCAAGCACAATGCCCAATCCTCCAGCAGAGGTCGAATAATGCATTTGGTAACATGGGTAGATGTTAAGACGGATTTCTGAACTCTGTCCTGGCAGCGCAGAAGTTCAGAAGGCCAACCTAATTACTTGGAACAGGGTAACCTCTGGACAAGCCAGACCAATCAGGGTAGCGATCGCGGCGGTCAAGACTAGGTCTCAAGAGGGGTGAGGGTGACTGAAAGCTCGCAATGAGCACACAAAGCAAGGACACTCACAAATTACTCCAAACAGGTGTTATATTAAAAATATATACACATTTATTCCAAGGCCTTTGCAACAATGACCATAGCGAGAAATCACAATAAAACTCTAGTAAACCAACACATACCAAACCAATACAATATATATACAAATACAAACGAGTACAAAGCGTTAGATGCACAAAATGTGTAGTCCACCTAGAAGGGGAGGAAAACAGGCAGTGCGAAATAATGATTAGACCCAGTCTGCCTTCAGAGGCACCTAACTAAAGGGAAGTCCAAGCCCTACGAAGAGTGGAGCCTTGTGCTCAAAAGTACCTGCACACGCTGGTGCCAACGGGCAAAAAGGGGAGTCTCTTCGAGGGAATCAGGCAGTTCAGTTTGGTGCACAAATGAAGAAGAACAGAGTTCCGTGACTCAAGCGCAGCCTCCACTGTGGGCAGAAGCAGAGCGCGAGTACGGTAAGGCGTGCTGTTTGACACAGCGGGGAAAAGCTATGGGCTCCTGCAGGAGGGCGACCAGTTCCTAGCTATGCTACTCACTGGTCCCCGATGCAAAGAAGACCCAGGCTTCTCCGCGTCAGTTTCAGTGCTGGCAGGTTCAGGGGAGCAGGGGACGTCTCGTCGTCGTGTAGATTCTGCAGCAGCAGAGTTGAGTTAAAGATGTCCCAAACGAAGTGAACCCGCACAGTTTGTTACCACAGCAGGGCAACGGAGCAGCCGTGTGTATCTCAGCCAAATGTACACTACTCACTTCAGACCTGGGAATTCAAAGTGTACGAATCGTGTGAGAGTGACAAGGACTCGAAATACAGCACAAGCTGGCGGCGGTTACAGAGCAAGACTCCTGGGTAGGCTGGTCACTCTGCTGGATGGCCCAAAAACACTTCCGAAGGCTTACGTGCAGGAGATGGTGAAGATGCCGAGAATAGCTGTCCCCGCTATTCCAAGGGTCGAAGTACCAGTACAGGCCTTCTGGTTCGATCAGAGGTAGAAAGGGTTTCACAAGGCGACAGCAGTGCAGAGGAGCAGTCTTTCAGCGGGTCACCAGCGATTCCTCGGTTCAGCCTCGTGGTTGCAGGATACTTGGCTCCTGTATTACTTTGTTCATGAGAACTCAGGAGATCGACATGGTAGTGGCGTTTCCAGCCCCCTCTTATCCACGGTTCCCTTTGCGCAAAAACGGAGGGGACCCAATGGGAGATCCGCTCATAAAACACTCACACCATACGTGGACCTATCACGGACCACGGTGGTCCCAGGCATTCATACCACACTAGACTCTCTGGCACCCAGGATGTGTATTGGGACCAGACATCCCAGCCCACATCCTGGAGGCACTCACAAGGCCTGTAGAAGCCCGCGAAAGCATCTGTGTTTCGCGGGAAAGTACAGGCCCAAATAAGGAAGGCCCCGGGGTGGCTCAACCTGGGGAAGGTGAAGGGGGCAAGACGGTCAGCGGACAGGACAAAGGAGCCTCGTGGTCTGGCCATTTTTGGAGCCAGGCCACCATTTTGGGCTAAGTGCGAGAAACAAGCTTAAAACGCCAAAAGGAGCTCAAAAACACAAGAAACGATCGCTGCCACCATTCCCGTCCGTGATTCACTTGCACCGATCAGTTACAATCCAAACAGAGTATCTAGGGCCTGTAGAAGACTAGAGACCCAAGAGAGCAGTAACTTAGCTTACAGTGCCCTCTTGTGTCATGTTGCACGAAAGCTGCAACATGATAAAGAAACTACGGAAAACAGCGTTTCCCGGTACTGACTGTCTTAAGGGCATGTCAGTTTCCCCGTAAGAATGGAGCGAAAGCCCAGAGGAGTGTGGCAGAAGGCTGCACTTCTCTGGCAAAGTCTAGATCATGGTGAAAACAACAGCAAAAAGTTTAGGGGTTGCCACATGGAAGGAAAATTACCCACAATTAAGAAATCTTTCCTAACACTCGCCCCTCCCAGACTACGGACAGGGGGAACTAATCCACCCCTGGATGAGTCTCTTGTTCAGGTCGGTTAAACCTTCTGGACAACCCATCAGCATTGCTATGATGGACACCTGGCCTATGCTCAATAGTGAAGTTGAAGCCTTGTAGACTTATGGACCACCTAAGCAACTTTGGATTCTCTCCCTTCATGTTCATTAGCCACTTTAAGGGTTTATGGTCAGTTTGCACACTGAAGTGGGCCCCATAGAGGTAGGGCCTCAGCTTCCGTAGGGCCCACACAACAGAGAAACATTCTTTCTCCACTGTGGACCATCTGAGCTCTCTGTCCTTAAGCTGGCGACTAATAAAACCAATAGGGTGTTCCTTACCCTTCTCACCTACTTGCGATAGTACAGCTCCTATCCCAGTGTCAGAGGCGTCCGTCTGCACAATAAAAGGTCTTTGATAATCAGGGGCCCTGAGGACAGGGGCCTGGCACAAGGAGTCTTTTAAGCCATTGAAGGCCTTCTCACACTCGTCGGTCCAAGTTACCTTCTTGAGTTTCTTCGGAGTGGTGAGGGCAGTCAGAGGGGCAGCTATGGTGCCATAGTCTGCCACGAAGTTGTGGTAATACCCCGTGAGTCCTAAGAAGGCTCTCACTTGGGTCTGTGTAGTGGGGGCAGGCCAGTCATGTACTGCTTGTACTTTACTGGGAAGAGGCTGTATCCTCCCTCCACCTACTTCATGTCCAAGGTAAACCACTGAGCCTTGTCCAATCTGGCATTTACTAGTCTTTATGGTCAAGTGTGCTTTCTGAAGAGCCTGGAGCACAATCTCGAGGTGTTTCACATGGTCTTCCCAGGTGGCACTGAAAACTGCTATATCGTCCAGATATGCAAGACAGAATTCGTCCAACCCATTCAACACATGATTCACAAGCCTCTGGAAAGTGGCAGGTGCATTCTTCAACCCGAACGGCATTACCCTGAATTGGTAAAGGCCGTCTGGAGTAGAAAACGCTGTCTTCTCCTTGGCATGTTCTGCTAAAGCTATTTGCCAATAGCCAGCAGTGAGGTCAAACGTGCTGAGGTACTTGGAGGCACCCAAAGTATCCACCAGCTCATCTGTTCGAGGCAAGGGGTGTGCATCTGTATTGGTGACAGCATTCAGAGCCCTGTAATCCACGCAGAACCTCAATTCAGAAGTGCCTGCCTTTGGAACCAAAACCACAGGGCTGGACCAAGGACTACTAGAGGGTTCAATCACCCCAAGGTCTAACATCTTGTTGACCTCGGTCTTAATGTAAGACCGTACTTTGTCTGACATCCTGTATCCCCTACTATTGGTAGGAACACTGTATCCTGTGTCTATGTTATGTTTGCACCAAGGTGTCAAACCAGGCGACTGTGAAAACAGGGGGGAAAACTGCCTAAGCAAACTTTTCACCTCAGCCTGCTGATTAGAAGTCAGAGGAGGGGCCACTCGGACACCCTCAAAGGAGCTATCTGAAGGACCGCTTTGGAACAGGTCGGGGAGAGGTTCAGACTCCTCTTCCTCAACATCTGAAGCCAGTAGCAGTGCTGCGATTTCGACTCTTGGGACGAAAGCCTTCAGCCTAGTTACGTGAAACACTTTTGGAGCCTGTCCAGGCCTTCCAAGGTCCACTAAATAGTTAACCTCACCCAGGGGCTCCACCACTGTGTAAGGGCCTGACCATTTGTCCTGTAAAGCTTGAGGCCTTATGGGATTCATGATCAGGACTTGCTGACCAGGTGTAAAGTTGATGAGGGAAGCTTTCTGGTCGTACCAATGTTTCACCAGCGCTTGTCCTGCCTTCAATTTATCACTAGCCAAGCCCATCAGAAGTACCATCTGTTTTCTGAGCCCCAGCACATAATCTACTACGTTGGTAGTAACAGGGGGAGTGGGCATCTCCCATCCCTCTTTGACTATGGCTAAGGGTCCCCGTACAGGATGACCGAACAGAAGTTCGAAGGGTCTGAAGACCAAAACCCTCCTGTGGTACCTCTCGGTAGGCAAACAGTAAGCATGGTAAAAGAAGATCCCATTTTCTTCTCTGAGGTTCTTCCAGAGCCCCAATCATGCTCTTTAACGTTCTGTTAAAACGTTCCACCAGACCATTGGTCTGGGGGTGGTATGCAGAAGAGAACTTGTAGGTGACCCCATATTCTTTCCACATAGCCTGCACATACTTCGACATAAAGTTGCTGCCACGATCCGACACAACTTCTTTAGGGAAGACAACCCTAGTAAATATGCCAAGTAACGCTTTTGCAACTGACTTGGCAGTTACAGTTTTCAATGGGATGGCCTTAGGATATCTGGTTGCATGGTCGACTAGCACCAGGATAAACCTATTGCCTGAGGATGTTTGCGGGTCAAGGGGACCAACGATGTCGATCCCTACCCTTTCGAATGGTATTCCCACAACTGGGAGTGGTACCAATGGAGCTTGGATTGTCGAGCCAACCTTACCAGATAACTGGCAGGAGGCACAACTCCTGCAGTGACTTTCTACTTGCACCCCCATCTTGGGCCAGTAGAAGTGCATGGATAACCTTTGCTTGGTCCTCTTAATACCAAGGTGACCAGCAAGGGGCACTTCATGCGCCAACTGCAGTAGGAAGGGTCTTACAGCAAGGGGAACCACCAACCTCCTATGGTCTCCTTCTGTAGACTCTGTGGGCTCACTATACAGGAGTCCACCTTCCCAATAAATCCGATGCGTCCCAGGAGGTTCACCCTCAAGCTGGGAGCAGGCCTGTCTTCTTAGGCCTTCCAGAGATGGGCACTCACGTTGGCCTTTACTGAATTCTTCCCTGTCAGGGCCACCTTTTACTAACAAGTCTTTTAGTTCAGGATGGTCGTTGGAGTCAAATACTTCAGGCATCGCCACCTCCTCGTCAGGCCCGGGCGATTGACCAACTTCCTCCACCGCAGTGGTAGGCGAGCTCGGGGGAATGTTCTCTTTCCCTCGTCTTGACTTGTTTACTCCTTTCGCCTTGGGTTTCCCCTTCGGCTGGGGCGGCGTATTGGTCTTGGCCAATGTGGCCCGTGCTTGAGACCGTGTGTAGGGTCTGTCGGCAGTGTCTCCTACGAGCCCTAAAGCTCTGAGATCATTGCCTAACAAGACCTTTCCTGGGACGTTTCTCTGAATGCTCACTGGAATCCTGACTGCTGTACCATTTAAACTAAGATTTACAGGTATTACTGGGAACATGCGGAGTGGGCCGTCAGCCAACTTAGTGGGCATCAGAGTAGCTCTGGCAACTTCCTCTGAGTCTACCAAGGTAGAATCCACTACAGTTCGACTGCACCCACTATCCCTAAGAGCTGGAGTATCTACTCCATTGATCAGCACACTTTCTTTAAAGTAGTGTTTGGTATTATCTGGAATCCTAGCATAAGCCTCTGCGACTTTAGGCTCCCAGGAACCCAGGGAAACTAAAACTACCTCAGCTTCTATCCCGCTGGGGAAGGAGTCTGAGGAGAAGGATGCTCCTGTAATCTCTTCTTCCTCATAGGAGGAGAAGGCCAGATTAGCGGAGTGGACCCCCAAAGGTTTAACCTTACACCGGGGATCCCCCTTCACATGGTCAGTTGCTCCACAAGCAAAACAAGATCCACTGGGTCTGTTTACATAGGGAGGCATATCGTAACCAGAGTTCTGTTTCGGAGGCTGACCTCCACTACCCTGTGAGTTCTCTTGTGTCTTACCCTTATTTTTCTTTTTGTGGCCCTTTTGAGAAGAAGATTTATCAGATTCTCCACCCTCCTTATCTTTGGACTTTTTCCCTTCCTCCTGCTTACCAGGATGAGTTTTGTCCTTATGGGACACTCGATGTGACACCCATAAGTCTGCT
Organism: Ambystoma mexicanum; assembly: GCF_040938575.1. Classification (NCBI taxonomy): domain Eukaryota; kingdom Metazoa; phylum Chordata; class Amphibia; order Caudata; family Ambystomatidae; genus Ambystoma; species Ambystoma mexicanum. The sequence continues at coordinate 91,113,425 of NC_090924.1, read as the reverse complement.
GCAATGGCCAGCTTCTTAGGATCTATCTCCTTCGAATCGGCCAAATGCTGCTTAAGCTCCGGTGAAGAAGATGCAAAAATGTGTTCCAGCATGACAAGATTTATCATGCCTTCAAAGGTAGAAACCTTATAACCTTCAACCCAGCCAGTCAAGTTTTTTAAGGATTCGGTTACATAAGATACCCAAGTACCACCTTCTTTTTTCTTGTACTCTCGGAATCGTTTTAAATATTGGGCAGGAGTCTTTCCAAACTTTAAAATGAGAGTTTGCTTTAACATTGCGAAATCAACTCGCTCAGCCTTCGACATTTCCATAATGGCACTACAGCCAGAATGGGGCAGTCTGCTGAGTAACCAGGCAATCTTATCAGCATTGTCAACTTGTTGAACTTCACATGCATACTCAAACGTATTCAGCCAGTCCATAATGTCATTCCTTTCCTCATACACACTGAGCAGATCTTTCGGAAACCGTGGATGAGAGGAGGCCCCAGACCCATGTCCAGGACCCTTGGACCCATTTGCAACCTGAAGCTTGGCCAGTTCCAACTGGTGATCCCTGTCTTTCTGCTTTTCTGCCTGTTCGATTTGTAGTTTGGCTATGCTGAACTCAAGCTCCTTCTGCCTAAACCGCAGTTCTTGCTTCTTGAATTCAAGCATAGCCTCCCCATCAACACTGGCAGAGGAAACATTAGACATCTCATCCTCCCTGTCCTCGTGGTCGCGGTGGATCAGTGCAGCGGCAGAACCGTCGGTTCTACCAGTGAGAGCAGCCCCACCTCCTTCCGCAAAGTCCTCAGAAGTTATAGCGTCAAGCTGCGCTTCTTGCCACGCCATGATTCTTTGGATCATATCCAATTTGGTGCCTTGAGAGGAAACACCTCTCTCGCACACATCTTTTTCAATGTTTCGGATTTGGAAGCATTTAAAGTTAACAAGGTATTTGTTTCCATACTGTTAGATAGGACTATGGCCTTTTTAAAGTTAAACTATAACAATTCACTACGTGTCCTGGTAGGAATAACTTGAAATGCCTTAGTTTGTGCGCAACACTGGATACCTTCAGTCGTATCCCACCGCTGTACACCAATTTGTTAAGACGGATTTCTGAACTCTGTCCTGGCGGCGCAGAAGTTCAGAAGGCCAACCTAATTACTTGGAACAGGGTAACCTCTGGACAAGCCAGACCAATCAGTGTAGCGATTGCAGCAGTCAAGACTAGGTCTCAAAAGGTGTGAGGGTGACTGAAAGCTCGCAATGAGCACACAAAGCAAGGACACTCACAAATTACTCCAAACAGGTGTTATATTAAAAATATATACACATTTATTCCAAGGACTTTGCAACAATGACCGTAGCGAGAAATCACAATAAAACTCTAGTAAACCAACACATACCAACCAATACAATATATATACAAATACAAACGAGTCTAAAGCGTTAGATGCATGAAATGTGTAGTCCACCTAGAAGGGGAGGAAAACAGGCAGTGCGAAATAATGATTAGACCCAGTCCGCCTTCAGAGGCACCTAATTAAAGGGAAGTCCAAGCCCTACGAAGATTGGAGCCTTGTGCTCAAAAGTACCTGCACACGCTGGTGCCAACGGGCAAAAAGGGGAGTCTCTTCGAGGGAATCAGGCAGTTCAGTTTGGTGCACAAATGAAGAAGAACAGAGTTCCGCGACTCAAGCGCAGCCTCCACTGTGGGCAGAAGCAGAGCGCGAATATGGAAAGGCGTGCTGATTGACACAGTGGGGAAAAGCTATGGGCTCCCGCAGGAGGGCAACCAGTTCCTAGCTATGCTACTCACCGGTCCCCGATGCAAGCAGACCCAGGCTTTTCCGCGTCAGTTTCAGTGCTGGCAGGTTCAGGGGAGCAGGGGACGTCTCGTCGTCATGTAGATTCTGCAGCAGCAGAGTTGAGTTAAAGATGTCCCAAACGAAGTGAACCCGCACAGTTTGTTACCACAGCAGAACAACGGAGCGGCCGTGTGTATCTCAGCCAAATGTACACTACTCACTTCAGACCTGGGAATGCCAAGTGTACGAATCGTGTGAGAGTGACAAAGACTCGAAATACAACACAACCTGGCGGCGGTTACAGAGCAAGACTCCTGGGTAGGCTGGTCAGTCTGCTGGATGGCCCAGAGACACTTCCGAAGGCTTACGTGCAGGAGCTGGTGAAGATGCCGAGAATAGCTGTCCCCGCTATTCCAAGGGTCGAAGTACCAGTACAGGCCTTCTGGTTCGATCAGAGGTAGAAAGGGTTTCACAAGGCGACAGCAGTGCAGAGGAGCAGTCCTTCAGCGGGTCACTAGCGATTCCTCGGTTCAGCCTCGTGGTTGCAGGATACTTGGCTCCTGTATTCCTTTGTTCGTGAGAACTCAGGAGATCGACATGGTAGTGGCGTTTCCAGCCCCCTCTTATCCACGGTTCCCTTCGCGCCAAAACGGAGGGGACCCAATGGGAGATCCGCTCATAAAACACTCACACCATACGTGGACCTATCACAGACCACGGTGGTCCCAGGCATTCATACCACACTAGACTCTCTGGCACCCAGGATGCGTATTGGGACCAGACATCCCAGCCCACATCCTGGAGACACACACAAGGCCTGTAGAAGCCTGTGAAAGCATCTGTGTTTCGCGGGAAAGTACATGCCCAAATAAGGAAGGCCCCGGGTCGGCTCGACCTGAGGAAGGTGAAGGGGGCAAGACGGTCAGCGGACAGGACAAAGGAGCCTCGTGGTCTGGCCATTTTGGGAGCCAGGCTAAGCACGAGAAACGCGCTTAAAAAACCAAAAGGAGCTCAAAAACACAAGAAACGATTGCTGCCACCATTCCCGTCTGTGATTCACTTGCACCGATCAGTTACAATCCAAACAGAGTATCTAGGGCCTGTAGAAGACTAGAGACCCAAGAGAGCAGTAACTTAGCTTACAGTGCCCTCTTGTGTCATGTTGCACGAAAGCTGCAACATGATAAAGAAACTACAGAAAACAGCGTTTCCCGGTACTGACTGTCTTAAGGGCATGTCAGTTTCCCCGTAAGAATGGAGCGAAAGCCCAGAGGAGTGTGGCAGAAGGCTGTACTTCTCTGGAAAAGTCTAGATCATGGTGAAAACAACAGCAAAACGTTTAGGGGTTGCCACATGGAAGGAAAATTACCCACAATTAAGAAATCTTTCCTAACAGTAGACGATCCAGAGGCCGCCCTGGGACAGGGAGTCCTGGTAGAAGTCAGTTTTCTCAAAATTTGCAACCTTTTTCACAGGATAATCAGTCACTGAGTGTGGATAGTAGAAATATTTTTGATCATCCTTCTGCTGCTTATCTCTCTGAAGACCTTCCTTTTGATGACATTTTGCTTCAATAGGATTGCCCGAAGCATGGTTTGGAACCAACGCATATTCCCGTCAATCAGAAAGGTCCCTACATTGAAATGATAGTGGAAAATAGGAAACATCTATTCTTGATAGACACAGGAGCACAGAAATGTTCCATTGACCATTCACGGGTTCCAAACATTCCACTAACAGGGCAAACCAATGTTTCTGTAGGGTTTTCTGGTACGCCAGTAGTCTATCCAGTTTCTTTGCCGGTACTGATTACATTGGGTCCATTCACAGACCACTGTCCATTTCTTTTGACTACGAACTGTGGAGAGAATTTGTTGGGGTTGAATCTGTTGAAGGAATTAAATGCGGTAATTCATTGTTCTTCGGATGGAGTGCGTTTGACGATTTCACCACAGCAACATTCTGTCTCTCAGTTCTTGACTAGACCTTTGCCGCCGGAATTTAGTGATGTTCCGGAGCGTTTGTGGGCAATTGATGACAATGATGTCGGTGTTCTACAAATTGAGCCTGTTAAAATCATTTTGAAACATGGAGTAAAGTTGCCACATATTCCTCAGTATAAGATTTCGGTTGATGGTGAGCAAGCTTTGAAATGCATAGTTTCCGATTTTGCACATCGTGGGGTAATTGAGGAAATTGCAGGTAGTTTGTGCAATAGTCTGATTTTGCCTGTGTACAAGAAAGGTGATAACGCAATTCCTTTTCGTTTCATCATTGATTTACGTGCCATCAATAAGATTGTTGCTCCACAATTTCCTATTGTGCCTGATGTGACGACAATACTAACCATGATCCCAGCTTCTGCTACTCACTTTAGTGTTGTAGATCTTAAGAATGCTTTCTTTAGCATTCCTATACACACAGATAGCAGATACCTGTTCGCGTTCACCTTAGGGGGACGCTTGTTTACATTCACCCGTGCGCCGCAAGGTTACACGGAAAGTCCGAGCATCTATAGTAGGGCTTTGAAAGAGCAGCTTGATACACTCGAATTGCCTACCACTTGTACATTACTTCAGTACGTAGACGATCTACTTTTAGCTGCTGACTCAGAAAGTGCCTGTAAGGAGGGCCCTGTGTTGTTGCTTATTCACCTAGCAAAACATGCACACAAAGCGTCGCTAAAAAAGTTTCAGTATTGTCGACAAGAGGTCGCCTATTTAGGCTATCTCCTGTAAAAGGAGGGAAGAAGGTTGACGCCTGAATGGATAAAAATCATTTCTGGCATGTCTGACCCAAATACACAGAAGGAAGTCAGAGCCTTGATAGGAATGGCTTCTTACTGTAGGCCGTGGATCCTGAACTTCTCGTTAACGATTAAACCAATGTTGGCTTTGAGAAAGAAGGGCATTTATTTGCCATTGCCGTGGAACTTGGAACACCAGCAAGCGTTTGATCTGCTCAACACTGCACTGTGTTCAGCACCGGTTTTGGGCACACCAAATTATGAAAAGGCCTTTGTGTTGTATGTGCATGAATGTGATGGATGTGCTCTGGCTGTATTAATGCAGGAACATGGAGGGAAGAATAGGCCGTGTGGCTACTTTTCTTCTGCCCTTGATCCTGTTGCATGCGCTTTGCCAAGATGTTTGAGAGCTGTCGACGCTGCTGCTGCATCTGTAGAACAGAGCAAGGGTATGGTCTTAGGCCATGCTTTATTCCTGATGGTACCTCACTCTGTAGATGTTCTACTAAACAGAACACAAACGCAACAGCTCACCTGCGCACGATTAACGAGATACGAATTGATCTTGTTTGCACCACACATTAAAATTCAGAGGTGTTGCGTCCTGAATCCGGCTGAACTTTTACCTTTCCTGCAAGGTACTGCTTGCAGTGATAAAGCGTCACATGACTGCCTCTACACCGCAGAGCAAGAGACTAAAGGCAGAATCAACCTGAAAGATACTCCTTTGAATAAACCACAAGGGGAGCTGTTTTGTGATGGCTCTTGTTTCAAACTTTTGGATGATACATCCACGGCTGCTTATGCAATCACCACATTGAGCACGATTGTGGAAACCAAAAGAATCACGCATGACTCCGCGCAGGCCGCAGAGTTTATAGCAGTGACTCGAGCTTGTGAACTTTCCGAAGGGCTTAGAGTAAATATATATACTGATAGCCAGTATGCTTTTGGGGTGGTTCACAGCTTCAGTAGACTTTGGGCAGAACGAGGTTTCTTGACCTCACATGGAACTAAGATCCAATATGGCTCCTTGATAATACGGTTACTCTCAGCGCTTGCACTCCCCATCACAAGGTACAATCTGCATCCACGGAGCTAGACTTACTGCACAGTTCGGCTGTGCCACCAGGAAAAATCATCCTAGGGCTTGTCTTTTTGCCCTGTTCCTTTGCACGTAAGAAATTCTGTTGGCTAGGGTTAGGGAAGGACCAAGAAAACACGCGGTCAGGAGATCGCCAGCAAATAAACTCTGGAGTATTTCGTTTGAAGAACCAATGCCTGCAATCGCTCTTGCTCATACGGAACAAATAAGTGACTGTGTGCCTAATCGAAACAATGAACAATCGAATGCGTGGACTCTAAAAACATATTGTTGTCTTGTGATTATGTTAACTGGCTTCACAATAGTAATTGCCTTAGGATTTTGGTATTTGGAAGAAGTACATCCGCTTGAAATTCGTTTGCCTACAGAAAATGTACCTACACTTTTCATGCATCTGCACACTCTATCTCCTAGAGACTCTCAGCACAGACAGAGTTACCACAATAACACTTTATTACTCATAATGAATACCACACATTTCATTTTTAACAAATCTAATTGTTGGGTCTGCTTGCATTTTCCGCAACATGGAGACAAGGGGTTGGGATGGTATATTCATCCTTTACCTTTGACTACTGCATGCTATGCCTCTTTAAGGGCACTATTCTTTAGCCGATGGAACGATAGCATCTTGGGGAACTTCGATGGAATGAATTTGAATGATTTTGAGAAACTAGTTCTAACGCCACTGGGATGCTCACTCTTTGCGAATAGGAGTAATCTTAATGTTGCTTCTATTAGGCCTTCTGATAGACTGTCTTGTCCTTTTCGATCTTTGATCTCTTTCAAGATGGCTTTTATGGGCAATAGGGATGCCACGCCACCTTCCTACACTGTTAACCACAGCCCCGATTCAGTTTCTTTCTGCATACAGAGGAATGGTACTCAGTCAATGGGTGATTTGAAGGGTTGCACCAATGTTGCGAACTTGACCAGTGAGGACAGACCTTTGTATGTAGGTGAACCTGTCTATTTCATTTGCGTTAATGAAGCTTTCCCATGGCTACCTAGGCATTGGCAGGGAACCTGTTATTTAGGAATCCTGGGGCCCGGGGTATTCATAGCAAGCACCATAGAAATCTCTAATGCTTGTCCAAGGTGGGATGAGAATGGCGATACTTCATCACAAGTTCTGGGGGACATAGCGAAATGCTTCGTACCATTTTGGGGGCCAATATTAAACTCTGAAGATATCAGAAGACTAGCGAGAGTACTGGAGAGGACCATCAACTGGACCTCTGACATACTCTATAACATGACTTTAGAACAGAAAGCGATAAGGTTAGTGGCACTTCAGAACCGGATGGCATTAGACGTCATCCTGGCTGAGTGTGGTGGAGTATGTAAATTAATGGGGTCCGCTTGTTTTGTTTTCGTGCCAGATTCCTCCCCAACCATCTTTAAGGCTATACAAAATCTGCACGTCCTTAGTTCAGAAGTGCATGTTCCCGAGGGAAACTGGGATCTTAGCGCTTGGTTCTGGGACTTCTTACGATCTTGGGGATGGAAGTTACTTTCAGTCTTGCTGATCATCTTGGGTATTCTGTTGTTTTTCTGTTGCTGTATACAGTGTCTTCCTGGCATATGTTCGGCGTTAGGAGGATGTTATGCACAGATGATGGGAACATTAGGACACAAGGTAGGCGCCCCGGAAAGAATGACTAATGAATTTGTGTTGAAGGAAATTTCTGTTACTGACCTTATGGCGATTGATATCTCTGATGATTGTGATTCAGGGTGTATGGACATTGAGACGTGGAGTTCCTCGTAAAGTGACTAAAAGTAGTTTAGCGCTAGGCTTAGGCCAAAAGGAGTGTTTGTTAAACGGGAAACCATATTGTGCCTTCTTTCTAATGTATATTGGCCTAAGACTAGTCGCTCTGAGAAGAAAACCGCGTTGCAAAGTTCCAATTTTAGATCGACTTTGCCACCATTTTGGGATCATCCGCCATTTTGATTTCTGTTCATATGTAATTCTGTTTCTAAAATGCTGGACTGTGTTTCCAACTTGTAACCGAGCCTTCCCGACCTTTACACCAAGTTAATGGTTAGACTGTCTGCGGGCCGAATGTTTAGACTGGGTAAAGAGACCTTGTCCCGTACATGACTTGTGGTGTTAGGATTGTCTGCACCAATAAGCCTCAATCAGGAACATACATCGAAGACAATACAAAGCAAATGTCGAGCGTGGACACTGGCTGAACTGCATTGTGAAGGGATATGTGCTAAGGCTTACTGCTAAATCCTGGAATGCACTTTGCCATTGTAACTTGTTTGAATGTAAGCCAAATGTAATCCGTGTGCATATTGTTGTATAAGCCATAAGTGAACTCGGCACACACTCTAGACCACTGATTATTAACTTGCAGAGGGGCTGGACATTATTACTGAAATTGTATAAATGTATGAATGTCCAGATGTCCAGTACCTCTCACTCATGACACTGAAGGGCTGGTACTCACTGTGATGCATTGAGGGCCAGATAGCTATCTGAATTTGTTTCTTTGCAACTGCACAGTAGAATAAAGATCTGTGAATCTTTATAAGCCAGTGTTTGGTGTATTTCCTTTTGTGGTACTCAGCCTCAATATTTCCTTTTGCTTTTACAATTGCTGCCCTTAGTACTCGGACTACGAATTTCTATATCAACCCATCGATAAAAATCTTTAACTAAATAGGTTTCATATTATGGGGCCCATAATTTGCCGATGGCACCCGAATTCCAGGAGATGCAGTGTAGTTAACATGTCTCTCACATATTTAAACCACAGTAGGGTACCCACTCCTGGGAACTCCAAAAGATTCATTAAAGGCATCAAGTAGTCTTGATGGTAGTCACTCGTCCAAATTTTCACCCAACATGTCAATGGTTTCAGTTTCAATTTTTAAGAGATACGCCTCACGGCCAACTCAAAGAATGTTGGAATTGTCGGTGCACTGTATGGTAATGTCAGTAACCTCCTAACAATGTTATTCTCCCAAATTTGAATTTGAATACCATCGCTATGCCAGCGTAGCTCAGCTCCATAGACTGTAGCCGCAACTATCCGCATCTTGTAGCCATCGATAGCACTTAATACTATTCATTGAATTGCTTGGAGAACTTTAACATCACTTTGCCTTTATGGCCAGCTTTGTTGCCACTCTTCCTGACGCTTCATGAAAAGTTTGCATCAAACCTGATTCCAATATTGTCAAAAACACTCCAAGGTATCCATTTTTTTTCTCTACAAGAATAAATGGTTCAAGTGTTTCCAATATCTGTATAATCATTGCCTTTGCTGAAACACCTTCTGCACAGGGTCAGTCCAAATATTTGTGCCGCACCAGTTGAAATGCTAATTTTGTGCCACCTCACTTGCAATAGAGGTAGGCATGATATTTGGAGGGCCAATATGCCCTCCGCACCCCACTGGAGCACCTTTCATGGCAGCTGCCTAGAAATTCCTTGTCATAGCACCAGCCCTGCTTCTGCACGCGCTCTACTGGGATCTTAATGACTAACCGGATCAAACAAGGACACCTCACCATCAGATTGTCTCCAGAAACTGGGACATCTTTTCTTCCACCTCCACGGTGCCATCTGACTGAAATGAGAGCACCCAAAGAAGAAAAGAGGCGCAGATAATGTAGATTATTCTTGTATAGATAGCCCATGCACAATAGGAGTTCAGTGCTTTCAAACTACATTTAACAAGGACTGCTTATTTCAAAAGCTGAACTATGGGTCTTTTTAAATTGATGACAGCTTTAAAGAAATGTTTCAATAGCATCTATTTACAAGGTTTCCGGAGACTAGCAGCACTGATTGTGGTACATGGCCCAGGTGTGACCTTTAGATATTTCAAGCTTGTACACAGAAACAACAACCAAATACTGAACACGGCAGTAAGTCTGGGCCTCATTATTTGTCCGAACCCTGATTCACCCGAATTTTCAGGCAAAGGAGTGCATGCGGGCAGATTCAACTGTCTGCATGTAGGGGCGCTGCTTAGAGCTCGTGGGGGGGACGATATGGACTTGTGCCTGTTGCTGTTTGAGAAGTGGTGCATTTAGCTTTCTTTTCTAGGTGGGGCTTTTTGGACAATGTCCATTTAATATATATTTCTGGATAGAAAGAAAGGCGGAATATTTAAAAGGAAAGGAAGTTTTAGGTGTCTGGTGTGGTTGACAGCTGGGGAATTTTACATTCATTAGGGCTTTTTGAACTTTGAAAAAATGTGCGCAACAAAATATAGATATATTTTTTATTTTTACAAATAGCAATTAAAACCAATCTGAATTTCACAGAAAGGCTGGCCAACCTTTTGGATTTCTTGTGCAATCTCACTTTCTTTGTGCGGTAACTCAACAATGTACTTTTCATGTATGCACTGATTGAACATACACTCACATTCAAGCAGTTGAATTTAATGTATTGAATTTATTTGCTGCAATTTTGGCGGATCAGAAATACATTGGGGGTGGGAAGCATTATTGCAGGCAGTGGTGGACAATTAGTGGCAGGTTGATTGGCAGTGTGATGCAACACACACTTGCTTGAGCGCACTGTAAGCTGTGGGCTTTGTCATTTGCACTGGGTCAGCGTTTTTTGACGGGTGCACTCACACACAAAACAAGCAGAAACTGTGGGGAGAGAAAAGGTTGAGGTTCTGGAGTAACTGTTGACGGTGATGGTAAGCAGTTAGGCGCAGGTTGGATTGACTGTATGACGCACCCACCACCTCCTTAAGCACTGTGTGAGCAGTACGTCGGATGAGGAATTTGTGCTTGGCCAGTTTGTTTGGCTGGGGGCATGCACAAAATAAACAGTTTAATTGTTTTGGGGAAGAAAGAATGTTGGGGGTGCCGGAAAAACTGTTGGAGGCTGTGGTGGTGAGGTTAATACTGCACTGCCCCCTTTTTAAAAAAGGGAATATGAAGTCCAAATGAGGGAGAGGGAGAGCAAGACACCATGGAAATGTTGCATGGTTCACTGCTGAAACAGCAATTGCTGCAATTGCTGGGGAAGCACGAATCCTAATTAGTAGAGTAGTACAACACAAGTTAAGAAAGGCACGTTTTATATCCACCACTGCTACGGCAAGTACTGCAAGCATTCAAACTCTCTGGCATAGCTGTTACTGCCACTTTAGTGCAACTAGCTCAAACCCCACGCTCCCTAAGATCAGAGTGTGGCACATGTTGGAATGAGTACCGGGATCCATGTTTGCAACAGGCCAGCATAGACATCCGAGTTCTGCAAGCATATGTTGAGATGCTAGCTGAAGAGGCTGCCATTGAATCTGGAGCAGAGGGAAACAATGTTCTCGAGGGGGGTTTGGATTCGGACCTCTAAAGTGTAGGTTGGGGAGTCCAGTTGCCCACATTAGATAAGCAGGATGTTTCTCAGCCTAGCACGTCCACTGCATCTCCCACCACTTCTACTCCTGTGACCTGTGGTTTTGTTGATGTCATTGGTGGTGGTGAGGATCATTAAGGTGGTGATGACGGCCAGGACATTGACTACACCCCCTCTTCTCGTAGGAGAACACTGAGAGATGTTTTTGCAGCTAAGGATGCCGCTAGTATGTCCAACCAAAGCAGCAAGGGGTTTTAACGGTTCAAGCTTTGCCCACCTTAAAAAGTGATTTGATGCCATAACAAGGTGCTGTGCAAATCTAAGATAACATAACGTAAAATATCTGCATCATCGGCCTCTGCAGTTCTCCCACCATGTATCCAGGTCCTCTGCAACCCTCCCCACACCATTATGGTGTGTTCCCAGAATGCCACACTTAATACTCACAATATGCCTGCTCCCGTCACCTCGAATAGCCATAGCACGGGCCTCTGCAGTACTCCCCTCATGCATCCAGCTCCTCTGAAAATATCCCCACATCATGGTGTGCTCCCAGAGTGGCGCATATAATAGTCACAGTATGGGCCTTGTGAGTGCTTGCTCCATCACGTCGAATAGTCACTGCATGGGCCTCTGCCCCCTTCATGCACCCAGGTCTTCAGCAACGCTCACACCCACCCGCATCATCAAATTGTGTAAGTGGTGCTCCCAGACTGCTGAGTGATATCATTTATCTCATTGAGCGATTCGCCAGTGAAGGATGTATTTATTTAGCATTGACTTTTTTTGTTTGTTAACGGAAGGGCTGACGCCAGTAAGCAGCAGGTGTAACCGAGCAGTGCGGGCTGCTTGAAGTCCATGTACTCGAAACAGGAGGAGAGCTCGCTTTTTGTTTGCGAGTAACTGGTCATCATCCAGCATGAAGCTTGGCCCTCCAGCCCTCCTCCTGTTTCAAGTACAGACACACCAGCAGCAGGCAGACCTTTCATTCAAGTGAGCTGGAGCACACTGGTATCACACCTTTTGGTGCGCCCAACCTCTTCTTTTGTTTAAAAGGAGGGGCTGGGCGCATCAAAGGTAATAACGCCAATGTGCCCCAGCTCCACGTCTTATACCAGCCGCCGCCCCCACCCCTTTGCCCTTAATCGAGGGGGATGGCTCTCGTTAGGGGGTGTGTGCTCAGGCCACACCCCCTAATGAGAGCCCCCCCTCGATTTCCAATCCCTCTTAAAGCACTGTATATACCTATTTACAGCAACAGAGCCCATGTGGAGACTGGAATATTTTTACACAAACACTGCTATAAAACTACCTATGCAAAGCACTTTATCTTCCTTTGAACTATTTTTCTTTTAAAAAACACAAATCTTCCAGTGACATCATATGTAAACCTGCAGAATGTCCTTCTGTTACAATTTCAGGCTCCAAAACATTCATGCAGACTCCCTCCGCTCCCCCAAAAGTTTAGGCTGGTTCTGATCAAGGGCTCAGACTAAACGTTTCAGAAGCTAATTATGCAGGAATCCAGAAAGTTTATTAGCACCCTGTGGGTGGGAGCCGGACAATCAGGGGGCTAGAAAGGCAGGCTGATACCCCGATCTAGTCCACATTCTAAGCCGCATGATAGCCTGCTCCCTATTCCGCCATCTTCAGCCACTGCCACGGCAGCCATTTTGACCCCAACCCCCACTTACCTGTTTGCTCCTATGGCGGCAGTCACAGCTGTAGCTCCTGCAGCTTCTCGCCTTGCTCCATTTTGCAGCCATGGAAAGGGAAGGGGGGCTTTGCAAGGAGCCCACCTTCCTCAACCACGGTGGCCTTCTTTGCACAGTATTTTTATTCAATGAACAGGACATCACGCGCATACCGTTCATAGAATGAAAATACTTGATTTTTTTTAAACAGCCCTGGCTACCGCTTTGGTAACTCGGGGTGCTAAGAGCGTTAGTAACCCATTGCACAGGATATACTGGGGGGTAATGTCCTGGTGCCCTCGTTAAATGCCCTAGCTTTGCTCAGGCCTTTAATTTGGGCTGCCGGGATGTTTTGCCCAGGTTTAGCCATTGGAACTGGGTTCTAACTCTACATTATGGGTCATGCTGCAGAGGACTAATAGTGGAGGGGTGTAGTGTAGGCCCTCTCTCCCTCCTAAATCTATTTGTAGATGCCAACAACAAAGGAGGGGGATGGAAGGAGGGGCATGGGTGGGCATCAGCAAGAGACAGGTCCTCCGCTTAGAGCCAGATAGAAGAGCTTTATGATCTGTGTGTACTGCAGAGGTCATGCACTGCAAACTTCATGAGTGCCAGTGCTCCACCCATCTAAAAATGAGGTGCTGGACACAGACAAACACCGGTAGAAATGAGCCACTGCTCCAGCCACCTCCAAACTCCTACACCAAGCTTTGACTCCAAACATCCACACTGACTGAGTGAGATGCTGGTATTATATCGCCCAATGACGGCACCTGTGGGGCTGGGCTCTCTGTGAGGATCTGCATCTGTGTGGACAAATCAATTACCTGATTATTATTGGATGGGATGTAAAACAGAGAATGATTGGACAATATACTACTTTCACCTGCATACCCATTAAGGTATTCAGCACCTGTGGTAGTTTGTTAATACTACAGTTATGGGTTGAAAATATCCTAACTAAAAATGGAATGCATTTCCCATTAATTTTACCTCAATCCAAAAGATGGAGGTACGTCTTTGTTTGTCCCTGCATTACAAAACCTTTTGTCCCATACATGATTGAATCCATTGACGCCTCTTTGTTATTTTCTGTCCGGAAACATCTATGGAAGCCAGAAAGCAGGTGATGCTCCCATTCTCAGGCCTCTTGGGAACGGAGATGCAATCTGCACAGGAGAGTTCTCACTAACTCTTTTGATACTTGTTTTTTTAAATGGCGCGGGATATTTCAGAAATGTAGCGGCCAGTATTCCTGTAATATTCCATGTTTGGCATGATGTTCACCTCTTAGCAGCTGTAAAGTCATAATCCACCAAGACCCTGCTGGAGGCCACAAGCACTAATAAGAATCATTGCACCTGGGATAACTTACAGGAAAACTGAGAAACTTGCAATGACGCAGTTGCTGTTTTAATGATTGGTGTGCGGCGTGACAACACAATCAGTCTGCTTTTACTTTCAATGCATTTTGTGAGCCCGTAGTCACATTCCAAAAACAGAATGCGCACCACGCCCTCACTTTCCCTAAAGTATGCTGTGTGATGCGTTATTACAGTCTGTTAGGTGACGGTCCTATACAGTGTCATTATGCATACACAGAAACGAGTTGCTTCTAATTGATTGATAACATAAATAAAGTGGGCTTCTCCTCTGAGCGCCACCGAAGGAAAACACTGCTTTACTCCATTAAGGTGTTAATCACTGCAGCACCACCGCAGCACAATCCTACATTGTTGTTTGATGCCACTGGGCCACAGGGGCGAAAGATATATGGGGGCATGGTGACATGTTCAGAGGGACCCGCCCCACTTAAAGCACTGGCAAGTCGATGAATTAATGGAGAGCAGGGATTGCTGCTTTGACATTAAGTTCACTCAGGTTACCAGCCCCATCATTAGGAGCACCTGAGGTGCTTGCTTCTCAAGCCCCACGTATCTTTAGAATTATAAGCTGACCATGCCGTGCTAGGGTTATCTACTCGGGAACAGCACGCACACTGCGTGCATCTAACACTCTGAGCGGCATATCTATTAACTTCCAGCCATCACCTACATTACTTTTACAGTGATTGCTAAATACACTTTCCCCTTCTTCTAAAATGGGGTTCCTTCCAGGGTTCTGTCTTTGTAGACTTTTTTTATGATAGACATTTAGGGGGTTCATAATCAGACTCATGTTGGATTCCGTCTGAGTATTTCCAAGCAAAATGTTATTAGTTGTTGTTATAGCCCAGTTTAATAGCACTGCAGTTGTTTAACTTGTAAGGGTGAAGGCTTCAGTTTTAAACCGTTGCTCTACAGGTTACTAAATCAAGAACATCTATTTAATATGTATGTAGTAACTTCATCATCATAAACTTTATTTCGATCCGACAGATCATAAAAGTCACACCTAAAATTCATCAAAAACATAAATGACAATAAGTGACATGTTAAGAAAAGATGAGTGGATCTGTTAAAACAACAATACATTGGTTAATATAATCATAAAACAGATGGCACATTGTGCAAAACGGAGACATCCGTCATCAAAGGCGTGATAAACTTTAATATGCTCCTCCAGTCTCGTTAATCTTTTCCTCCAGTCTCGGTAAAGAAAATTCCCCATGCAGTGGGTTGCTAGTTCACAATTCCCCGCCAGGCATAGGTGAAGACCCTCGTTCAACCTTCTTACGTGGAATTGTTTGAACAAAGGAATCAGATATGTCTTGCTGATGTGACAATATTCTGAACAGAAGAAAATATAGTGCATTGCGCTATCGACATGGTTTGTGGCAAAAGGACACGCTGCTGGTTTGCGCTGCAAGCCAGCAAGTGGCACTATGCCAATGCGAAGCTTGGTATAGAGGATTCTCATTAAAGGTGGACACATTCTAACTAAGAAACATTGTAGGCCTGGTTTGATCTTCCATAGCATATAAGAAACTAGACTGACTGAATTTACTATTTGTATGCAGATGGTAGCCTCCCAGCTTCTCTCAAGGATCTTTTTGATCTGGAAATTTGCGTTAATGGGAAGTGACTCCGACTGGAGCCAGTGATTCCCCAACCCCAAGGCGGGGAGCTCCTTTTCTATGGCTGAAAGCCACAATAGGTTTGCACTTCCTGCCCGAGATAAAACAACTTTTACAGCGCTTCTGTACTTATCCAGTACTCAATTGTCTACATAAGAAGTACTAAACAATTCAACATAGTTTTAAACAATGACTGATTTATCAGTATCTCCATAGCTTTTTCTGATAATATCAGTATGATTAATGACAAGCAATTATTAAGAAAGGTAACTGGACTCAATTTCTTGACACAACAGGTCCTAAGAGAGGATATAATCCTCTTGAGGAGATGTGGAAGTTGGACATAAAGCTAAGAAAAACATTGCCCAAATGATCCTCATGCTGAGGGTGTTTCAGAGGACTAATATTGGCCGTAATTTAAGCTACTCTCCCTTTGCTGTGCCTAGTTATCGGCTAGTCTGCGCCTCTACTGGCTCCTTAACTGTATAGGCACTATGAGCTTGATTATGTACTGTAACTTTCAACAATGTCATGAGAAATACCTAGAGGTGTCCCAGTTTTCTGCATCACATGGGTAGCATCATTTTGGCTAAAGAGTGCAAGTTTGATAAAATGCTTTGCCTTTTTAAAGCTTAAATGATTATATTTATTTTGCATTGTCAGGTTGTGACAATATACAACTAAATCTGCTGGTCTTTAGGCTTGCATTAACATTCACAGGGCAGGACTTCCATGGGACACCCTTTCTTTTTCCTATTGTTTGCTTGCTAACATGACATTTCGGAGGCAAATAAAGTCCTCTGCTTTACTCCCATTGCCTTTTGCTCATCATTGTGTGAAAACGAATCAGTGCCTAAAACTATCAGTACTGCAAGACCATTGCTTCCTTAGAGGATTTCTTGTATTTTTAAAGCTGCACACATCATCCTAAAGGTGAGGTGCGGTTAGGATAAATTGGTATCCTTATAACATTTTCTTTTCTTTGTGGTTACAAATGCAATAATGTCCAGCATGCGATGGTGGCAGATGATATCTTTCTACCAGGTTTTTGACTTTTTGCTTGTGCACTTTTGTATTTTACTGTATAATGCCATAAAGAGTGACACATACTCTAAAATGGCCGCGCCACAAGAATTTTAGCTTTCGTCCATTTTGTCCTTTGGCCTTCTTCCTGCCCTCTTAGGTCTGAAATTGCCTTTTATGGAAACCCCATTCCAAGTGAAAGCTTCTGCTTTCCCGGGAAAAGTGGCAGTCCATGTGTGTGGCCAGATGTGGGGGCTGGCGCTGTCTGGTCCCAGTCCACATCCATGTCACAGTGTGCCTGTTGGTGGGTAGAATGTTTGGCCAGTGTACATGATTGAATAGCCACTGCCAGTTTGAATGGTGCAGACCTTTACTATTGGTGGACCTAGTAGCAACTGCAGTCCAAATCCTGGCTACATGGAGGACTCCTGAAGGCATTTGACAGATCATTGTTGGAGCCAAGACCCCTATGAAGAAGTGCAGCCCACTGAAGACTTGTGGATGACCATTGCAGCTGACCAACATCAAGTCCAGTGTGGTCCCAGTGAATCTCTGCTCCTCTGTCCTGCCCTCAAGAAGTCCCTTGTCTGTGCTTCAACCCTGGACCTGTGGGAACAAACAGTCCTGACCCTTGCTCAAGGACCCATGTCTGCTGAGTCTTCAGAGGTATGCCCTAACAACCTGGTGGACTGACCAGCTCTCTCCTGGTGGACTGACCAGTTTAGTCTGGCTTCAGAGCAGCCAGAGGCACAGAAACTGCTCTCCTGAACACCCCTGAAGATTGCTCACTAATCTCGATTCCAGCCTTCCTTCTGTCCCATCTTCCTTGATCTTTCTTCTGCTTTTGACATGGTCAATCACGCCATCCTGATCAATCGTCTCCGTGAGAACCTGGGCATCACGGATCAGGCCCTGGCTTGGTTAACCTTCTTCCTCCTGGACTGACCCTCCCATGTCCAAATTGGGTCCTTTCTCTCCACCACCTCTCTCTCTCTCCACATGTGGTGTTCTCCGGGGCTCTTACCTCTCACTCTGGCTCTTCAATGTCTACTTGTTCCCTTTGGCCCACCTTATCTCTACCTTCTCCTCTAACTTTTTATGTGGATGACACTCAGCTCTCCTTCATACTACCCTCAGCCTCCCCTCCTCCCACACTCATTCCTGACTGTCTATCCGCGATTCAGGAGTGGTGCACCTCCAAAGATCTCTGCCTTAATGCCAGTAAAACAGAGATCCTCCTCATTGGGACCCCTGCTCCCGCTTTCCCTCTGGCCACCCTCCTTGAGCCCTCTTCCTTCGCCTTTCTCTGAGGCTAAAAACCGTGGTGTCATCTTCAACTCCACTCTCTCCTTCTCTCCTCACATCACATACCTTGCCAAGAAGGCTCACTACCAGCTGCAGCTCCTCAGAGTCATTCTTCCTTTCCTCACTTCCCCCAGAAGCTCTCTGTCTCCAGAGCCATGGTTCTCTCTAGGTTAGACTACTGCAACAGCCACTTTCTCAAGTTGCCTTCCTCTACTCTCTGCCCTCTTCAACAAATCCAGAACAGGACTGCAAGACTGCAAGACTTGTCCTTGGCCTCAAGCCCAGGAACTGTATCTCTCCAGCCCTGAAATCTCTCCACTGGCTCCCGGTGGCTGCAAGGATCAAGTTCAAAACACTCTGCATCATCCACTACATCCAAATCTCTCTTCCTAAACATATTGCTTCTCAAGCCCTTCCTTCAGACGCTTCTCCAGGCAGAGAGTGGGGGGTAGACCTCTCTCCTATGCAGGTGCCTCCCTCTGGAATGGCCTCACTGCCCCTCTCAAACTCGTGCCAGATCACCTGAAGTTCCGGAAGCAGCTCAAGACCTTCCTTTTTGCTTCTGCTTTCTCTCTCTCTCTCTCTCCCTTGCTGACCAACCTGTTTGCTCCTCTGACTGGTTGCCTGGCTACCCTCAGAGTCTCAAGGGTACCATGTTCCCCCTGACCAATAGCCCCTGCACTGCCTCCAGGCCCACCGTGCACATAGGAGCTGTATCTGGAACCCTACAGTCACCTGCCTCCCTGCACTTACCCAGATCTGTGCTGCCCTGGCTGTACTTACTCAGAGCACTGCAGCCCTGATTGCACTTCCCTGTCCCCTCCCGCTGGCACCTCCCCTCTCCCTCCTCCCTGCACTTTTGCGTATCAAACTTGCAGGATCTGATTGGCACAAGGACTAGTAAGATTGTTTGTTTTGTCCTCCCTCTGTCATCCCTCCCTTGTCTTGTCGCGCCTGGAAACACTTGTGTACAGGCAGATCATAAATGACTCATCATATCATATCTCCTGGGCTACCTCGTTGTAGCCATCACTGTTCCAAGTGCATCCTTAGAATGTGGAGGACCTTCAATCTGTGGGACTGGGAGAGACACCTGAACTTTTCCTGCTATCTGGAACTCTTAACCGCACCCACTGGCATTGCTCAAATCCAACACTAAACCTACCCGAAAAGTATGACTTGTGGTGCTGGTAGATTTTGGGCACTAGGCCCATTTCATATCAGCGCTGGACTTAATAAGGATAGGGCTCTAATTCTATGATTGCTCATACATGTTTTGCTACAGCTGTCTACTTCAGTACTTACCTGTGTATACTGGTTTTGTATCAACTGTTCTCATAGCTCTTCACTTGCTTTACCAGTCACTGGTTTTGAACATATTTCTTATGATTATGCTAACTTTTAATTAACTGTCTCAAAGGTAAAGTGTTAGGGATGTTCCTGCAGCAATCATCGATATAGGGAATCCTTTCCTCGCCAATCAAAAGCGCCAAATTAATATTCCTATGATGTGATTCACACTAGCACTATCTATGACTCATATCGAGCCATGTAGTCCCTCCGCCTGTTCCACAGATAAGTCAAGAACCAGGCCCGTATACCAGAAAAATATATATTTATTAAAGAATAGGAGAATGAGTATTGATCAAGGCACTTCTGTGGCCCAAATGCTTTTCTTTGAATAATTCATTTGTTCACAAATGGAAAACACTAGTCGGTTCTCGCACTCTGAAACACCTGTCTATGAGCGCGATACAAACCAAAATATCAATTAAATTCAATTCAGAATAATACAGATTACCAACTCTTTTTAACCCGACAACAGGTACAGTCAAAATCCTCTATCTGGGTTTCACTTCTAATAATATGTAGCACCTTGAAACATGAGAAAATCATGACACTCTATGGCATAGGGAATTTAATTTAATAAATTTCAAAACTTTCCTACATGTACAACGATTTCCCATATGCAGCGCTCTTGTGACAGCACAACAGACTTTGAAAAAACTGCACATTTATCACATATGGAATTTTTCTTCCTTTGTCCTTATGCTATACAGAATCTCTCTCTATCCGGAGTCACTCTCTCCCGCTCTCTTTCAACTAGGGACTTCACTTTATTTCATTTACCAAGGCACTTATCTGCCCCAGCACCAAAAACCCTGACATTCAGTGTACATTTATCACCCCTCTGCTTTAAGGCCAGGTCTGGGCAATGGTGAACAATTAGGAATGTTGTTTTTAGACAAGGATACCCCTCCCCTACAGTGAATTTTGGGTTGGGGATGACATTAGGAATAACCACTGACTTTACATGACTATGGGCCTCATTACACGGTAGGCGGTAAGGGTTTTAGGTGGCAAGGGTTTACCGGTACCGGTATTTTACCAGTACCGGTAAACCATTACCACCTTACTACGAGGTCCCTTTGCGGGTTGGGGAATTTAACGCCTGCTTTTTGCAGGCGGTAAAAACCAACCCACAAAGGGACCAGGGAGCTAATTACGGTACCGCAATTTGCGGTATCGTAATTAGCGCCTTCCCCATTCCCATAGAGCCCTATGGGGCAAATATGGGAATGGGGAAGGGCAATGGTGGAAGGGGGAATTACCGCCCCGCCAACCTTGGAATAGGGCGGTAATTCCCCTTTCCACCAAGGCGGTGCCGGTATTTTACTAATAGCGCCATGGTTCACCGCCATCCGTGTAATGAGGCCCTATATTTCTTATTCACCCTCAGAGCAGTTTTGTTAATTTCAAACTTGAACAAAATCACCCCATGTTATTTAGCTATAGAGGAATTACGTGAATTATCATTTTGTAAAATGCTACGGGTCTACTTCCATACCCCCACCCATTAAATTAGGGCAAGGTATTAAATCAAACAAATACCCACAAATACAGACACTTAGTTCAGTCGGACACATTACTTACATAGAATGCCTTTGGGGCTGGCACTCAGAAAAGGCATCAGCATTTATGGACACTCTCTTGGGGAAAACAGGGATCTGGTCAGGCAGATTGGCCATCCTTCTATCTGGCTCTCCTTGCAAAGATCCCAGCATCTGTCTCTGTTTCCCTGGTCTGCTTCAGCACTCTCATCAGCAATTCCACCCCAGGGAATTTTAGGCAGTCTTCCAGGCAAGGTACAATTTTGCAAACCACTTTCAGTATTCACCCAGATGAAGTTAGGCAGCTCTCCCCTCTCCCGTTGTTCAACACCTTTTAACGTCAAAACCAGACTTCCAAAATATAAAAATTAGCATGTGCTTAGCTTATTGGCCCTGAATTTTGATTGGATCCCTGCAGTCCTCTCCACCCCATGCCCAACCTCTCTCTGAGGATAGGCTCCTGGAGTTGTGAAACTTAAACAGTAGGTGGGATGAATCCACACACTGGGGTTTTTATTTTACCCATGTCACCTGTTGCACTGGAAAGGTCCTACATGGTTATTTGTAATATAATTATGCCTTGCCATTGCTGTTCATTTTCCCCATCAAGATATGTTCACATTATTTTGTCAAGGACATTTTGACTCCATGTGTGCATTGTTTTAGGCCTCCAAATGCACTGGAAAGGTCCTATATGGTAAAAACTTTCATTTTACAGATAAACATGACAATATATAAATATTTAGATCCCCCTAATCATGCCGCAATTGATTGGGGGAAGGTAAAATGTCTTTGAATCTCCTATGAAATTGTCATTTTTGTTAGCTGACCCCAGCTCTTCCTTGCACAGGCACTGCTGTTTAAATGTAGGTTTACAATACAGATGAGACCTTCTATTTATTTGAAATATAATCACGTCTTGCCATCCCTGTTCATTTTCCCATCATGATATGTTCACATTATTTTGTCAAGGGACATTTTGGGCCTCATTACGACCCTGGTGCTGACGGAATGAAGGGGGCCGGTACGGGACCGTCCCCCTTCATTCCATCAGTGCCGATTATGAGGTTCCCTTTGTGGGACCCGGATCAGACATCTGGTAAAACCAGATGTCTTTTCCGGGTCCCGCGAGGGGAAGAGGGAGTTAACAACGGGACACTTGTAATGTGCCCGTTGTTACCTCCCTCCCCATTCCCATTGAGCCCTATGGGGGCTCAAATGGGAATGGGGAATGGTTCCTGCAAGGAGGAATTACCGGGTCCTCCTATGTCGGAATGACCCTTTAAGTCCCCATTGCAGAAACCCGGTAATGGAGCCCAGTTTGGAGGCAGCCATGGTGCTAATAGCACCATGGCTGCCTCCAAACTCGTAATGAGGCCCCATGTTTTCATTATTTTAGGCTGGCAAATGCACACATCTCCATGATAGTAGTTTCTGTGTTTGCAAATGCCTTGTTTTCCATGTAAAGTAAGGCTCAGTTTTTAAGCTTTGACAAGTTCATTCAAGGCTCACATAGTAGGGTATTTCTCCTTCTTTAAAGACATCATTCTGATATGTGTCAAATGCAAGTGAAACACTGCCTTTTTATCTGTCATCTCACAGTATGCTTTCCTGGTTCTGCACCTATTAGTCCTCTGTCAGCTAGCAGTGTGTTTCCAGGTTTAGCACTTTTTAGGCTCAACATCGCCAAATGCAATTTCCCTTTTCTTGGGCAGAATATATCCCACAATCCCCCCTACCCCTGCTCGTTTCTGTTGATTCCTCATCTGGGAAAGAGCAGAGAAGAGTGTGATTTTATTTTCTCAGTTGCATTATCCATGTTTCTCCATCCCTGTGGTAAAGTACTGCCCATCCTGAGTGGTCTTACTTTCCTTCTTCCAGGTTCCCTCGATTTGGAAGGGGTCTTCTTCTCCTTTCTCTCTCTTGCCCATTCCCTTTTGATTTCCTGTGCCCCAGGCTGGAATAGAAACATGTTAATGATTCTAAAAAGAGAAGAGCAGAAAGAATTGTTAAGTATTTTTGTTACATTTTCATTCCCTGAATACATTTCCGAACAAGACATTACATTTTCACATTTCCATTTTCTATCAAATTACTTTAAATAATGTGCATCTTTAAATTAATTACTCACTGGTTCTATATATTTTAGTTTCCGTCCGGGGTTATATCTTACCTTCATTACTCAGATAGTTCCTCGCCTCTAACTTCAGTGGGTTCATCAATCACTCTTAAAGCCAGTCTGGGATGACAGCTTCTTAACTAATTGATGTGGACTGTAGGAGTATATGGCAGTCATTTTAAGAGCACCCAACAAAATGTGTATTGATGACATTGTTTTCAATGGAAGCAACAAGATAGGTGTAAATGCTGATGACAGGGTTTTCAATAGAAGTAGCTAACAGAATGTCTGCAGATAACAGTCATTTTAAAATGCAAATGGGTGCAAGTGGGGGAACAGATTAGGGATACTGGTCAGCATTTTTAGTGGGATTGGTCTACATGCAGAGAAGAGATGGGAACTTATATGAAGTAGGTGAAATGTCACATTGGTTCATTATAACAGTGTTCAGTCTTTCCATGAGAAAGCAGAATGCAGAAGAAAAAAACTGAGAATTCAAAGTGCAATATAGAAATTATGAGCATTTCCATCTGTGTAAGATTGCATTGCAGAAATTACCTATACTAGCTAACTTCCCTATTAACACCACCTCAAGAGCTAATTAATTCCCCTGGTTAACATTGCAATGCAATGTCAATGACCACGGATGGAAATTCTGTCTTAGTATTTCTTCATGGAAGAGAAATGTGCACCAGAAAAGAAAAAAAACAATAAGAAATGAATAGCTATCTTCTTGTGCATTCTGAAACCTCTTTTGTTTGCACAGGAAATAAGAAGATACATGAAGGCTCTCGTAAAGTGATTGGGCAGTGGAGTCACAAGTCTAGGAGGTGTCAGATACGTCAATGGGGAGGCAGTTCTACTCTTGATTGACAGGCAGATTGATTAAATAGGGAGTTGAACCGAAAGGCAGTCGGCAGAAGGGAGTTCGGGCAGAGGCGATCGTCCTGGCATTGAAGCTGCTGGAATCTCAAAGCTGTCTCCGGGGGCGGGGAGAGACTGTGTGGGGGCTGTAAGAGTTCAGCACAGATAAACCGCAGTGGAAAGTTATTGTCTCAGACGAGGTTCAGAAGTCTCATTACTTATTGTGAGTGAAATCAGAACTTGAGGAGCGTGGACGGGCGAATGCAATTAATTATCAGTTAGTACATGAGTCAAAGTGTTCAATGTTTTATTTTTGCATGTGCTAAATGGCAAAAGGACAAAATGCCATGTTTATAAATGTTCTACATGTATTGAAATGCCTGTTTTATTTCCCCTCTTAGGTAACTGCAGCAGTATTGATGTGGGTAAGATTTGGGGAATGTATTGTTGTTGTTTGGATTATGCTTTTATTGTAAATCACATGGTGTTTAACAGATGTATAAAAGGTATGAAGACTGGTTTGGTGTAAGGATTTCTTTTTTATGTCTCCAAAGCTGTGTATTTCAACAGGGAAAGTAAATAGGAGGCGCTGTGGTGTCCACACCACAATGGTAAAAATAAAATACTGCTGGCGGTAAAATCAGAGAAAAGCGGAAATATATATATGCAAGCTAGAAAGTTGGTGTGTTGTATGAATGTGTCCCACCCTGCATGCTAAAAGGGGAAAAAGAGCCCTTGAAGGGCATAGGTCTCTGGTGTAGATAAGCCAGTGGCAAATCTATATGCAATAATTGACATGATTTATGATCTTACTGGGTTCCCTATAATTGTGCAAAGCCTGGGTGGGTGTTTACAGTCAGCCCAAAGTAAAACATAATTATGAAGGGGGAAGGTTTGTCTTATCATATGGCAGTGTTATTAAAGGTACGCTCACCACTAAATTTCCACCAAAATGACGTAATGCCAGTTTACTGCCAAAATACCACAATACTAAATTACTGCCAAATTAGGTAATAGCCCCAAAAACAAAACCTCTTAAATAAATTTGGTGCGTTGGCTGTGTGGGAACAGACTTTAAAGCAGCTACTGGGCATGGTAAGTGTGTTTCACACAGCTATCCGTGCATTAAAGGGAACTCACTTTGTGAGACTAGTGTAGTGCTGTAAATTGAATTCCATTATGTCTCAAATTGAAGCCACGTTTCATGAGCTGGTAAAATACCTAGAGGCAAAGCTATACGCGCATGGGGTGTGGTCATCAGACAATGCCATACAGTGGCATGACCGCATTTGTGGAGAAGGGCAGAATGAACCGCCGAACAGCATCTTTGAAGAGGGCAGTATAATCCAAGTGTGTCTTCTGAGATTATTTAGAGCTACTGACAAAAATTCTGAGAGAGACTGATGAGGCTCTGTGCCAAGATCTGGTTCATTTTGAATACATCTCTAGGAATACAGGAAAATGATGCTGAGATAGTTAACAGACTAAAAATCAAATTAGGTGGAGCTAATGAGCAGGAGAAAACATTAAAATCAGAACTAGAGTTATGCCAAAGAGAAATGCAGTCAAAATGCAATGTATTTGACACTCAACTATCTCAGAGAAGAAACAAATTTGAAGACAGTGAGCAAGAATTGAAACACATAAAAGAGTTGGTAGGCAAAATTAGGCAACATAAAGATGATGTTATCCTAGAGATGCAAACTCTCCAGAGGGATAACATGGAGAAGGAAGGTGGACTCCAGGCTATTGAACAAGAGATAGCTAAAATGTTCCAGGAAAGGGACAGAAGGGACAAAGAGTTTAATCAATGCCAAATACAGATGGGTGAAATGCAGAATATATTTAATAAAATGGGTGATGAGAATACTTACCTGTGTCAGGAGGCAGACCGGCTCCATAAAAAATGTAAAGATTTAGAAGAGCAAATATGTCATTTTAAATCTCAGAAAAAAACAAGGCACCACATTCAATGGAATTGAGGTTAGCCCCACCTCTATACGAGGGAAAAATATCCCAATGCCTGTACTGGTGGTTGGGCCTGGTTGTAACGCAGGTGGGGGGTTTCACTCACCCATTGGCGGTTGCCACCAATTTAATACACCTGAGAAGAGGAATGAACAAAAGAATAATGCAACTCCAAATATAGCGCCAAGTAGCCCTATCAAGATAATGAAATCAATCAAGGCCCTAAATAAACCATTCAAAAAGGGAGGTGATTGCTGTATAGAGGATCACCTGGAAACAGTGCATGATATATTTAAAGCCCTAAAAATACCCACAAAAAAATATAGACAATACTTTCATTTAACTCTTGATGCTGCCACAGCGAGTGTCATAAGGGGCTTGAATGAACAGGAAAATATGTCATGGGCATAATTTCAAAAAGAGACACCATTTTTCACCATATCAGTCACTGCAGGATGCAAAAAAAACACATATACTATGACAGTCAAGCCAAATGTGTCAACTGGCAATTTTCTCCAAGTATTAAAAAGAGCATTCTCTCGCTTTGATGTGTCCTTTAGTCCTAATTCAACTGAGTTTAAGACTGCCGACTTTTATGGCTTACAAAAAGATATTATATCACAGTTAATTTGCGAGAAGTCCCTTGATTGGATCGAAGATCAAGGCAGTAAACTATATGAACTAATATATTGTCAAAGTGGAGAGGGAGATAGACTTAAAGAAACAAAGTCAAGATCTAAAGACTCCTCACCAACGGTAATGGAGATAAGATCTGCTAAAATGTCACTTGAATCAGCCCAAACTCTGGTCAGAAATAATATGACATTGGATCAGAGTGGCGCACCACAGAGACTGCCATCCCAAACGCTGATGTTTCAGTCACGTGATCCGAGCAATAGAGAGAGTTCCATTAGTCCTAGGTATATGAGAGACAGACCCAGGGTGGGATACCGGCCCGATATGTCAGGCATGAATAACAATCAGAGACAAAATCAAGATCAAAGAAACTATGGTCCCTACCAGACATTGGGAGCACAGAGCAGGTTTGACCCCAATAGCATGGTATATGATAATCAGGACAGACCACGATATGTGGATCTGTTCATTGAAACTGGAAATCAGATAGAGGACAGTTCCCGCAAAATGAAAGACAAAATATGAACTATTCCCCGCGCCACTATAATCAATCACCACCACCAATGGATCACAACCAAAGAATGATCAGACCACATTCCCCACCTTCCATGAATCAAGAGTTCAGAAACAACTCAGATAGAAATCAATCTCCTGAGAGATACCAGAACAGATTTAACCATGGTGAAAGTAACCAGTACCGGTCTAGGCCGCAAAGAGAAGATTCTAGAGAGATGGACAGATTTCAATGCCTTGAGGCCCAAGTAAAAATGTTGTCTGAACAGAGAGGGAAACTCTGTGCAGTTCAAAAACAACCATCAAATGAGGGTGCAGAAGGTTGCAGAAGCGATCTGGTGTCTTCTGATAAGTGACTAAATGCTACTGGCTTCTGCAATGATAAAGATACAGAATAAACCAGTTTTGTGTAGTGGTCCTGAATTGCTTGCTGATTTAAACATGAAGATGCCTACTAATGAAAATGAGACAGGACATACAAATGCACCTAAAAAAGAAATTTGGTTTAATTTAGCATCAAATAAAACTATCGAAGTGTGTGCAAATGAAAAGAAGAACGTAGAAAATAAATAAGAACTTCCAAAAGAGCAGAGAGACAGATTTATAGAAGACATCACATACCATGATAAAACAACTGATGAAGAAGTAGGTTTGACTGTTAAAACATTCTCCCTAGATACTCAAAACGCCTATAAAATGCAAACAGGAAAAATGAGTACTAAAAAGGAGGGCACAAGCCTGTCACCTGAAGAGTTCTTTGAGCCTCATATCTTGCAAGGGACTAAAAAGGCTGATGCTGTGCCAGACGCAAATAGGTTCTGAGAGTCAGAAAAAGACAAGTTACCATGTGATGTTTATGAGCATGTTCAGTTGAAGAATTGCAGTGTGAACGCTGATGGTCCCCAAACAGAGGGGCAAACAGTGGCTACACTCCAGATGACTTCTGAACGTGACAAGACACATCAAATTCCTGAGATGAGATGGGCAAAAAGGAGGGAAAAATATCATTTCACTTGCCTCTGTGCTTGGCAAAAAGTGAAAAGGGCTTCAGGAAAGCGAGTTCTGAATTCAGCATTAATTCACACTTTCTGTGTGTATTGGAAGAAGTTGAGGACAGGTATTATCCTCCCATTACTGTGGAAGAGAAATGCAATACATTTGCAACGATTGACACAGGTGCACAGGCCACTATCATGTCCAAAAAATTGGTAAACAGTATCATTGAAGGGAGATCCCCACAAAATCAGAACAGAGTGAAACAAAATGAAGGCCCAGTACATAATTTCAATGGTGAGGTGGTACCTATCGAAGGTGTCACTGATTTTGACATAAAGATAGGAAAGCATAGAATGAGACAGGAAGTATTGATCACATCCATCAGTGAAATTCCATTCTTGATGGGAACAGATTGCCTGAAAAGGTTGTCGCCCCTCATTGATGGAGTAAATGGTGTTCTGTGGTCTCTAACAAAAAACCATTAAGACCCAAAAAGGTAAAGTCACAAAACAGCAGTGTAAAAGAATGCCATACTGTTGCTAAATCAAATGATGCAGTGGAGGTGTATCTTCAAAACAGCTGTGTGCCTAGTGTCACTGTTATCCTGAAGGATGAAATGCAAAGGGAAAAAGAGAAACAATCCATGCTGATCTATTTGTATCCTCGGATGGAATGGCAGACTGAAATAGATCAACATACATTGTGCTTTTACCTAAAAGAGGAGCAGTGCAAGCAGAATACTATCCCTGAGGCAACCACAGAAAAACATATCACAACCCTTTCTGAAATACACATGGGAGATAAGCAGCCATAGATCCATATTGGTATAAATGGTCATTTTGAAATGGGAAAAGCCACGTTAGCGCTTGAACAGGAACAGAGTTTTATTAATAAGAAACCACTTCAGAGAATAATGGAAAGGGATGAGATCCCAAAATTCAGAATTAAAAACCAACACATTTCTGGGTTGGACAATCCAGACTTTGAAAATAAAATTGCAGGAAGGTGCATGCTAAGAATTACCATTGTCCAAAAAACCATCTACCACAATGTGTGGATTGTGAGTGGGACACAGAATGATTTTTATTTGGGAAATGACATTATGCACAGAATGTGTATGGTGTTGGATTTCCTTAACCAAAAAGTGTGGTCCCGGCTAGGAGGACCTGCACCTGAATTTCAAGACAAAAGACAGGCTTATCATTGGGCACAATTGGTGCCATATGCAATTGAGTTACAGGTGAAAAAGGAGGTTACAATTCCTGCATTCACCATACAAGTCACTATAATCCTAAAGCATAGAAATGGGCAGCAAATGAAGGATTCTGATGCATTTGTGTGCATAAATGAATCCATGAAGCAGCAAGGGCTGGAATGTGAATATACACCATTGGTGGAGATTGGTAATGGACCTGTCAAAATCATGGTAGATAATAAAGGGTGTCAATATATTTATTTGGAAGAGAATTCCGCGTTAGGAATGGCAATACAAAACTCACATTACACTGCTGATTACAACAATATGGTGATTGGGAACATCCCTGAGAAATATGTGAACGCACAGGGTGAATTGCCAGAGTCTCTGGATTCTCAACCCAAAGAGATATTTAAAATTCAGTCTGTGTGTCCTTATGATTCCAATGAGAGAGTGTGCTGCCACCAGGAGAATTGAATATTATTTGATTTAAGTGAAAATGAAACCAAAAATCAGCCTATTGAAATGGAGGTTGATGTTCCAAAATATTTAAAAGTGGCAACTCTGCAAAGAGATACAGCCACACAGCTAGAAGAAAGCACAGAGGTTCCTCCATTGGAGGTTTTTATAGAATTTTCAAAAATGGTAGAGGAGCCTAACTGATTTGCACGTTGCCACATTACCAGAGGGATATGGTAGAAATCCAGTATTTGTGCGCTAATATCGGTTGCCACTGGCATGCTTGGAGTCACTGGCAGAGATAATTAAGAATTTAGAATCCAGAGGAATTATCAGACCCATTTATAGTACCTCAAACACTTCCATTTTGGGTGTATTAAAACCAAATGGTCAATGGCGTTTGTGTGCAGACTTGAGAGAATTAAATAAAAGGGTACCAGTGTCTAGATGGCCACTCCCATTTATTGATCAAGGTCTCGCTCAGGTGCATGGGTCAAAGGTGTTTACTGTCAAGCTCTCAGGTCCACGTGGATTAGTATACCTGCGTCCCCAAGCACCAGTCAGGGAGGAGCACAAAATACTTGCTGTCCTGTTATTGGGGCCACAGGTGGGAGAAACAGGAAACACCGGGTCCCAGGTGGCTGCAAAGAAAACACCAGGTTATCTGATTGGCTAAAGGTATTCACAACAAGTATCAACAAATAGACAGTAAATGCACCTACCTTTGGGATGACCGATGAATGCTGTACACCTAACTGTTTCCCGCTGAGGGTCTGGTGGGTGGTGCAGAGGAAAGGACGGGACCAATGGTATCTGGGTGTAAGGGGTTGAGTCTTGACAGAAGGTAACAATGGTTCCAAAAGGAGAAAGAAGATGCAGTCCTTGAAAACAGTTCCAAAGTTCTGAGTAATTCAGGTAGGATGTTTACCATGCGCCAAGTCCAAGGGGTAATCCAAAAAGCAATCCAAAGATTCAGTTCAAAAATCCAGGCAAAAGGGGAAGCAGTCCTATTTTAATCCAAGGGTCAAAAACCAAGAACAATCCACAAGATTAACGAGGTCCAAAATCCAAAGGGGTCGAAAACCATGAAGTACGGAGTGCAGGAATAGCTAGACACCGTCTAAACAGCTGAGAAGCAATGAATGAAAGGGCTAAGCCCTTTTTATCGTGGTCTTCCGGGTCTGTTGGCCAATTGCAGATGACTTCCTGGTCACGTGACTGCTCTCCTGGTCACGTGACCGCTTGGGTAATCCGGCGCCAGCAACTTCCTGGTCACATCACGTGACACTCCACCATGGGACACCACGCCCAGCAGAGGACCACAACGCGGAATGGGCCCCCCTCCGTGACTGCAATCGCCACAGCAAGCCCCAAGACAGGCACGGAAAACGGCGCCAGGGAAGTCCCGGAACATGGCGTCCTCCCAGAGGCCGAGTGAGTGCAGCCGCAGGAGGGGCCCGTACTCCGCTCCGCTGCCTACACGCCGCATGAGCAAGTACGTCTGATGAGGGCATGACATTTACCATGTTAGATCTTACATCTGGTTACTGCTGTGTGTTATTGGCTGAAGACATTCAAAATTTGTTCGCATTTTCATTTGATAAAACGTAATACGCTTGGTCCAGAACACCATTTGGGTATGTTAATAGTGGGAGCGAATTTGGCATATTTTTGAGAAAAGCACTTCCAGATGCGGCAGAAAGGGTAACCATAGTATATGTAGATGATGTTCTAATTATAAATTAAAGCCTGAAAAGTCATTTTGAAAAGATTAGACATGTGCTTGGCCATTTGCAGAAGGTGGGTGCCAAAGTATCCTTGCAGAAGGCCCAAAGGTGCAAAAAGAAAATGACTTTCTTAGGCCATGGAGTGACTTAACATGGGTTAATTCCACAAAAGAAAAAGGTGGAAGCAATACAGAAATTGAAAATATGAAAGGTCTAAAAAGTCTGCTAGGGATGCCAGGATATAAAAGGAAGTTTATTGATAATTATGCCAAAATCACTCAACCCTTGACTAAATTATTGAAGCAGAATGTACCCTGGAGATGGGAAAAAGAGCAATCTGAGGCAGTAGCTAAATTGAAAGAATGTCTAATGAAGGTGCCATGTTTAGCCTATACCATAAATAATAAAGATTTCTTTGTAGAAATAGGATTCACGGAACAGTGAATGTTGACTGTGTTATCTCAAAAGCATGATTCGAATCATAAGACTATCACCTATGCGAGTAAGGCATTATCTCAGGTTGAAACTAAATTCAGTGAATGCGAAATGGCTCTCCTGACCACTGTTTGGGCGATGCAACACTTCCGTCCCATTATTCAGGGAGAAAGAGTAATCATTGACATGAACCATCAGCCTTTGCAATTTTTACAATCTAAAAGGATTAGATCAGGTAATCTGGCACAATCCAGAATCACTTCCTGGACATTAGTATTACAGGATTCCCTGTAGAAGTGAGATATGGACAGAACAAAAAGAGCCCAATTGCTCAAGGGATAGCAGATTTGCATGACTGTGCAACTGAATGTGTTTCAGATGAAATAAAAGTAGAGCCCAGTTTAAATGAATTTGAACAATCACCACACAAAGCTTTTAATGAAAATGTGTGCAAAGATTTGCCAACCGTGTATGTAGATGGATGTGCTTATCATTTTGAAAATGATAGTAATAAACAACTGGTGACAGGGATAGGAAATGTCTGGATAAGCTGTGAAGGCATTCCTAGTATAGGGATGAGAATTGGAGCCAGGAGTAGCCAAATAGCAGAGTTAGCTGCCATTTATAAGGCAATTGCTACTTCAATTGAAAATAAATTCAAAGAAATGGTCCTAGTAACTGATTCTGATTATGCCCGAAACAGCTTTGTAGAGTATTTACCTGGCTGGAAGGCAAAGGGTATGCTCATATATAACAAAAAGCCCCTCAAGCATGGGAAAATGATCCACGCTATGGATACATTAGTGTTAGAGAATGGTTTAATAATACATTGGAGGAAAATCTGTGGTCATTTAAAGACACCAGGAGAGGATAAGGAGGGAAATGACAAAGCAGATTAATTATCCAAAATTGGGGCTGTCATGGGGGAGTTATTGCCCATTGAACACCTAATTGATGAAATACAGGTGGATGCAGTTACACATGCCAAATCTCCAAAAGAAGTTGAACAACCTGTAGTGCAATGGAGTTGTAATACGTCAGATCAGGATCTGATTAAGGCACAAAAAGAGGATATAGTATTGGGTGTTTTTTATAATCATTTGATAGACCCCGAACAAAATCCCTTAGCTGAAAACGATTGCAATGGAAAGGAAAAGCTGAGAGTGTTGTTAAAGAACAAAACAATTATTAAATTACAGGATGGTTTGATGATTAGGGAGTCTGTGACAGGTCAGACACAGTGGGTGGTGCCTCGTTCACTCAGAGGGCTAATGTTACACCACACGCATGACGCAATAACTGCAGTAAACAGGGGTACACAAAAAACTTTAGAAATATTGAAGGACTATGCTTACTGCCCACAAATGTCCCAGGGTGTGGAATTATACACTAGGGGGTGTCTGGTATGTGCACAATTTAAACCTGCTTCACCAATGCAATGAATAGGACCACTGGGCTGAGCCAGAAACAAGGCATTACAATAATCAATGTGGCTCAAGACTAGAGAAACAACTACCAGGGGCAGCAGCTGACTAGGCAATAAAGGTAAACACCTTTCAGAGAATCCTTAAGTGAAAATGGCCCCTTTTACAGACAGCACTGATCCGAGAGGCCATAGAGACTGATGCTGATAAGTGAACACCCACATTCTTACCACCATCACCAGAATAGAATGATCACCTAAAACAGGGACCAAAAGGAAGGAGTCAAAAAGGTGAGATAGGAGGAGAACCAACCACCAGAACCTCTGTCTTGTCCCCATTAAGCTTGTGGCAGTTGCTGTTCATCCATTCATTCACGGCCGCCAAGCACTCACATAAGCATGATGTCAACTCAGCTTGGTTAAGATCGAAATAAACCATAATCTGAGTGTCGCTGGCATAGGAATAGAATCAGAGGCTGATGGAACGGATGAGGCAGACAATAGGCTGTAGGTAGATGTTTAATAACATACAGGACAATTCAGAGCCTTGAGGGAGACCACAGGAAAGCCCACTAGAAGAAGAGGAGAAAGGAGAGAGAGAGAGAGAGGGATTGGCCCCTATCAGTCAGGAAAGATGTAAACCATTACTAAACGGGCGCAGAAAAGCCTGCTAATGCCAGGTGGGAAAGCAACAGCAAGATGGCATGGTCAACAGTATCAAAAGCTGCCAAAAGGTATAATAGCATGAAGGATCCCACTCCACCCCAGACAACCTGTCTGGCTAAGTCGTTAACTGCGGAGACCAGGACACTCTCTGTGCGATGCCCCAGACAGAAACCCGACTGAAAGGGGTTAGGAAAGCCAGAGGATTCAAGAAAAAAACAGAGAAGAGGAAATACCAAAGACTCCAAAAGTGTCATCAGAAAGGAGAAAAGGGAGATGGGATGGAAATTAGCCAGAATAGAGGGATCCACTGAGGGTTTCTTAAGAAGCGGGATCAGCGTGGCCTGTTTTAGCTCAACCAGAATAAAGCCAGATTGGCAAGACAAATTGAGTGCCTGCGAAAACAAGTAACGATGTTAGGCATGCTATCTTTAAGTATATCCAATTTTATAGGATCTATGGGAGCAGCAGATTTTAGTTGACTTGCCACATTTAATATGATCTCAGGTAGTGTTCTGGGAAGAGGTATGAGGAGAATCTGGTGACTCTCCCCCTTCCTAAGTTTAGTTGTTCAAAAGCCTTTTTGGACCAGAGAGTAGCCTGGGATGCAGTATCCACCAGAGCTGATAATTCACACTGACCCTGTACTTTGACTGGGGCATAACATCTGCCCTCTTTTTCCTCAAGGGTACAAAGAAAGTGTGAGTTATTTGCCAGCTCAGTGGTCCTCTTCTTGATTTTGAATTCCGACACTTTATGGTCTTGTGCAATGCTCTGTGTCGGAGATTGGGAATCTGTAAGAATGAATTGACATTTTTCAATTTTGGTAGTCACGGAATCCTTTCTCCCCAAATTCTTTGCTGTCCCCCTTTGTCTGAAGACAGTTCTCAGAACCTGTTTGCGTGGAGGATACCTCTACCGTCTTTGTATGTTCTGGCCCGCACAGTTGGGGTCTGGGAATTCCAGGATTTTGCTTGGTCGCCATACCTACCCTGCCAGACTTAGGGTCTCTTGGGAGCCATTTTTCTTTTGAAGGGGTTCCACCATTCCTGAAAGAGAAGATTTCCTTACCCAAATCCTCTGGGGATTCCTCTCTTTCAAAGAGGATGATCTGGTTTTCCTTCTTCACTAAGTGGGTTTTTCTTTGTCTTCTCCTACTTACGCTCTTTTCTTTGGGTTGCAGCTTCCCTGGGGTTGAAGAGTCAATATCAGGCTGAGAGGTTTCCCGGGGTTATCTTTTGGTGAGAAAGGAAGCGTCCTCAAGTGGTTTGGATGAGGCCCTTCAACCAGGACCCCATCCCCAGAAACCTGTTGCTTGTCAGAACCGTTATTCAGCCATTTCCCCCCCGCCCCCGGCATCTGGGTGTTTGGGTGTTCTGGGGAACCTGGACAGGTTGGGGGTTTGGCTAAACCCTCAGCATGCGCCCCAGGTCGTGGGTCAATTTTGGACCTGTCGCTCCAGTTGGGTAAGTTTATCGGGGCTGTAGGGAGGCCTCTGATTATACCTTCACTGCTACCAAAATGTGTAACTTTCACTTCTCGTGGAGTAGCTCAGGTATTAGAGATTTCCTTCATAATTTTCATTTCTAATTCTCCCTTCCCCCTGGTTCATAGATCTATTGCACTAGAACCGGGGAGAAGGAGGAGGAATGTTTTGCAAGTTCTGATTTTGAGGGTACCTGTTGAACAAATTCAGATTGGGAGGTGGAGTGGTACTTCTCTCTGGTGGGAAGTTTGGACAGAAGTTTCCCGGGGAAGTACTGATCTGCTTTGTGCCAGGGGAGTGAACACATATCCCACAATTGGTTGTGTACCCTTATATTGAGGACCTACATAGGTGGGAGGGTCAGAGGGGTCATTTTTCTGGAATCCTCTCTAACTACCGTTCGACTGTGCCAGGGCAGAGGGCCACTTCTGCCTTTCATTCTGCTTGTTGGCAGGAGGAGCATTTTTAGCCCCCTCAATTTCAGGTCCATGGGAGGGGTAGTTTTCAACTCTGCCACCTTAGCAGCAGCAGGGGTGATAGGTTGTTTGGTGGTTTTGGGGTTGTTTTTACTATCCGTGGGTTTTTGGACTATATATAAGCTAGTGTCTTAGTCTATTAGCCAATCCAGAGTCTTGTGCTCATGGAAATCACGCACTAATTGGATAATTATATATTTGGGAAGCGCGTGGAAGTAAGTGGTCTTAAATTCCCTGCTATTTTTGTTCCCCCTCCTGGAAGTCTGCGCAAATGCGCATTTTAATTCTTGTGCAAACTCCCCGGTCTCCTGATCCCAATTTGCAAGTTATATGCAGTGTTACAGGTCTCTTTTGGCTTCCTGTAAGTGGAGAAGTGTTTCAAAATGGCTGCCTTATAGGTGGACCGTTTGTAATGATCCTAGACTTCCAGTCCTGCAAAGAAACTGGACTACTTTGTCTATTTTGCAAACTCTATGCAAATTACATCATTTTTTTTATCACCATTTGCTCATAAATTTCCAAGTGCTCCCATATCGAATACGTCTTCTGGTATGGTGTCAGGAAGCTATTTATAAATTTGATTTGTCCGATTGGGTCTTTAACAAAACCCTCTCTCTGTTTTGCTGTCTTTCTGTGCCTTTGAACCTGAGTCCATTCACCTTCTGAATCAGAGCTGCTTTTTTAACTCCATTCACTGTCTCCTAAGGCCTCATTATCTCTATGAGATTGGGAATTACTCTCAGAATCAAGGGGTCTGGACTCCTCTCGCCTGTGCAGCCATGAACTCTTAGGGACACTTTCCCTGTTATCACTTATAGACCCAGGATAGGACACAGTCTCTTCTTCAGACTATTGCCAATGGGTACTATCCCTCCTTCCAGGTAGTCTGGGAAAATCCACCCATTCACCTGAATATGTGGAGGTTTTTAAAATGCCCTTCTTAAGCTGAAGCTTTTGCTTTTCCTTTTTAGCAAAGCTGGTTAGATGTTCTCTTTGCAAGATTATTTTCTGCAAGTTTAACTCTCTGATTTTCTCATTATATGAGTTTTCAGGGTCCTAAGTACTCACAGGTTTGTTTTTGGTCTGCTAGGACACACTGGTCCGGCCCCCTTCCCTTCTGTTTGGGAGAAGTGAACATTCATCAATGTCCGATAAGGACTGGCCTTCCTGATCAGGTCGGCAAGGAATAGGCGTGTCCTGCTGTCTCATGTTTCCCTGTTCTCTATCAGTGGTATGCACGAAGACAGATCCAATCTGTACCTGGGAGTTTGTAGGTAACTGGCATGATGTCCTTGATGGGAGGGCCATCTCTCCTTGGTTATAGGGCCCATTCTCATATCCGGATTGATCAGGGTGTCTCAATGCCTGTTAGTATTTCTCTATTTCATTGGTTAAACTCCCACACTTGCTTTTCTCTGTCCTGATTTCCTGTTTATATTCAAAGAGTTTCATTTTTAATTCTGACACTAAGGACTGACTATCTTCAAGCACACCGCTCTGAGCCACCAATCAATACTTTATTTTCTGTACTTCATCTTGAAGTAATTCACATTCTCTCTGACAGTGCTGTGTTATTCACACATATTCAAGCCACTTTCCTTTCAAGATAATTTCTGGTCAGATCCGGAGGACTTGACTGATCCTTTCCTGCATACATTTTCAACTGATTTACTTTTTGTAATAGAACACTGTTATCCTGGTTCAAAGGGTCTTTTCCTTAATCAGTGGCATTTTCTGCTGTTTCAGAGTATTTGTATCTTGGTGCATCTGATCAAAGTCGTTTTGGGAGTCAACCCCTTTTAAAATTAACTGACTATTTTCTCATCCAACTTGCTTTATGTACTGTTTAAAAGACCTAATTCCGTCCAACAACCCTCTATTGTGACCAGCCTGGTCATTCAATTGTCTTTGAAGGTGGCTTACAGTCTCTGTACTCTGTTTATATGTATCTTGCAGTGCAGCAAACTCTATTCCTTTCTTTTCACAGGCCTGTAGGTGGGTTTTTACCTTATTTTGAAGTTGGTCAATGAGGTTTTCTTGATTTAATTCAAGAATTTGGTTCTGCTGTGCTTTATGTTATAGCTGTGTGAGTGGTTTTTGGCCCTGTTTCAGGACCTCAGTCTGACTCAATATACTGACCTCTTTATTTTACAATTGCTCTTCAACTAATTGCAAATGTAAATATAAATGAGCCATGAGCTGAGTCATTCGAATCTGTTACTCCCGAATATTTTGGTTCATGTAGAATCCCTCTAAAGCTTTGTGCAACATTCCACCTTTAAAGCAAATGACAGTGCTTAATAAGGTAACCTCCTGTACCATTCTGGATTGCCATTCCCCAGCATCCATCTCTGGCCACTCACCACACATGAATAACTTGGCTAGGAGATGCCTTCTGGACTGTTCCATTTCAACAGTTATAAAAGTGGCTTTTTTGCAACTTTGTAAATACTCTTTTCACCGTAACAAAAACCTTGTCCTTTATTACGATTAGATTTCCACAATCAATGTCAAATCAAATCAGATTAATTTTGCATTACTTTGCACAATTGTGTTCCTCTGTACACCTCCCTGATTCTCAGGGGTCAAGCCACAGGGGTACTTCAACAAAGCATGAACAATCTGCCATACACCCGACTGACTTTGCACTGAAATTACTGACTTGCTAAACTATGCACTTGTCGAATCAAAAACAGAAAGTTAGATCCCGGCCATGAGCCCTATTTATATGTTAGGATATTCACACAGCAACCATCGATACAGGGAATCCTTTCCCTCACCAATCAAAAGCTCCACATTAATATCCCTATGATGTGATTCACTATAGCCCTGACTATGTCTCGTATAGAGCCACTCAGATCCCTAACACCACTTCATTGGCTTATTTTGCTAGTACATTATACACTATAAGGTGACGGTGCTGCTTTATTGGCTGGTGCTAAACTTGTTGCTTCTTGTGGCATGTGGGTCAACTGGGCTCACCTGGGAGGGGTGACGGTCAGGCTGTGTCCACACCGTCAGTCATCTAACTAATCTAAACTACAAAGTAATTACTGGCGCACCAGCCAAATAAGGAAGTCTGCCATATGGGAGGAGGTGGCAGAAAAGGTGTCGGCTGTGGGCCCCATCCACCGCACCCCAGAAGATTGTCACAAGCGGTGGGATGACCTCCGCCTGAGAGTCTGCAACTTGTGCCACATGTAAGCCAAGAACCAGGCCAGTGCACAGAAAGAATATATATTTATTAAAGACTAGGCAAATTAATATTGATCAAGACCCCCCACTCCATGGCCCAAATGGTGTTCTTTTAATAATTCTTTTTTTACCCAAATGGAAAACACTAGTTTGTTCAGGATAGTACAGATCACCAACTATTCTTTTACCTCACAAGGTGCAGTCAAAACACTTTGTCTGGGGTTCACTTTTAATAACATTTAGCACATTGGAAAACGACAAGATAGTAAGTTTGACATTATGTCATAGGGAATGTAATTTAATCAAATGCAACACCTTTCTACATGTAGAGCAATTTCCCATCTGCAGGGTTCTTTATTTATCATCTCCCTGCATGCATGTCAAAACTAGCAATGTGACAGCACACCACACTTTGAAAAGGACGGCACATTTATCACATATGGAACTTTTCTTCCTTTGCCCCCATGCCGTACCGAGTCTCTCTCTATCTGGAGTCACTCTCTCTCTCTGGAGAGAGTGTGCCTTTCAACTAGGGACTTCACTTTATTTCATTTAGCAAGACACTTCTCTGCCCCAGCACCAGAAAACCTGACATTCAGTGTACATTTATCACCCCTCTGCTTTAAGGCTAGGTCTGAGGAATGGCAAACAATTTGGAATGTCAATTTTAGACAAGGACACCACTTCCCTTGAGGGAGTTTTGGTGTTGGGAATTAAATTAGGAATAACCACTCACTTTAAATGAATATATTTCTTATTCACACTGGAAGCAGTTTTGTTAATTTTGAACTTTAACAAAATCACCCTTTGTTATTTAGCTATAGGGGAGTTAATTGAATTATTATTTTGTAAAATGCTAAGGCTCTACTTCCCATTAATGTCGGGGAAGGTATTAAATCAAAGAATTCCCCACACGTGGTTCAGTTAGACACATTACTTACATAGAATGTCTCTGGGCTGGAAAGACACCAGCATTTATGGACACTCTCTTGGGGAAAACAGTGTCACCAACTTTTACATCCAGCTACATTATTCCCTAAGCTACGACCTTTGCATGTTTCTGCTTCATAACATTTTATGGGGAGTTAGAAACACATTTTAGGTTGTAACTTGGTTTACAAAAGTCGACCAAGCTTTACAATGATGTATGTATGTATTTAAATTTGTAAAGCGCAAGAAACCAAGGCCCGAGGGCATCTGGGTTCTGGCGGGAGACCAAAAGAGGCATGAGAGTCAAACCCTAAACAGGAAAGTCTTTAGTACTTTCTGAAAACAGAGGTAATCCGATACCTCACTAAAGGCCGGCAGAAGGTAGCATCATAGCGTAGGCGCAAGGACAGAAAGAAAACCACCCCCAGACCTTGCCTTGCGGAAGCACAGAATTATTAAGAGATTTTTACCAGCTGAAGAAACTTACGAGTAGGTACGTAAGCCTTAAGTATAGACTGGAGGAAGGCAGGACCTACGGAGTGAAAGGCGCGATGCACGATACACAATACCTTAGGATGGTTCCTGAGAAAATCAATAAAGTATGATTATTCATACACTCATATTAACCCCTCTTAATTACATGCATATTTTTACTTCAGGTTTCATTTCCCCACTGAACATTAACTCTGAGCATCTGTTGACTATTGCCTGGTGTAAAACCATGAATCACTCTTGCGTAGTCAGAGGTCTGCAGAAGAGATCTTATTTTCTGGCCAGATGGCGTATCCTCTGCCCTCTCAACATCATGGGCAGGCTCTGTAACATGTCATTTGTCATTCGAGTCTTGACCACTATTTAAATACGTGCATATTTTTCAGATTTTTCTTCCAGTAATGGGTCTTCTGTTTATCTATGGGGTCATCTGCTAACCTCATAAAACCTGCATCTGTGAGTTTCAAAAGGACCAGAGCAGAGTCCTGGCATCATTGGGGGAAGGTAAAATGTCTTTGAATCTCCTCTGAAACTCTCTTATTTTTTAGCTGACTCCAGCTCGTCCTTGCACAGGAACTGCTGTTTAAATGTAGCTTTACACTACAGATGAGACCATCTATTTATTTGTAATACAATTACGTCTTGCCATCGCTGTTCATTTTTCCATCATGATATGTTCACATTATTTTGGCAATGGACATTTTAACTCCATGTGTGCATTAGTTTAGGCTGCCAAATCCAAACATATCCATGAACGTTTCTTTGTTTGCAAATGCCTTGCTTTCCATGTAAAAGTAAGTCTCTGTTTTTAAGCTTTGACAATTTCATGCACGGCTCACTTCATTTTGTACTTCTCCTTCTTTAAAGACAGCATTCTGATATGTGTCAAATGCAAGTGAATAACTGCCTATCTGTCTATCAGCTCACCGTATGTTTTCCAGGTTCTGCACGTTTTAGGCCTCTGTCAGCAAGCCTTGTGTTTTCCAAGTTCAGAACCTTTGAGGCCCAACATAGCCAAATGCAGTTTCCTTTTTCTTGCGCAGAATATATCCCTAAAAAGTGTAGTGGTTCCAATCAGCGACCCCTCAACAGTGAATGTATGTATGTATTTTGATAATAGTTTAGTCAGAAAGCATAGTCAAGGTTTGCATACGTTTAGAGTGTATTCTAATGTGTGTATGTGTGTGTGTGTGTGTGTGTGTATGTGATTGCAGCCCTAGCCCAGCCCATTCACACACCCCTCCTGAGTCTTAGGCTTACCCCTCTGCTACTCTACCTTGACTGGGTTTGGCTAGAGATCATTGTCTTTCCTGTTCACCATGTTCAACATAATAATAATTTGGTCTCTCAGAATTGTCCCCCAGGGTTGATTATGAAATTCGATTTTAACAATATGCATAAAGTTTTCCAGAGGAGGCATGCATAGTAAGGTATATTTTGTCCAACATAAATAGCAACTGCATATTAACAATGAATATATTTGTTGTTATCTGGCGATATAAACCCTAAAATACAATACATGGCAGCATTTTTTCCTCTGAAGGAGATATGTGCGAAAAGGTGTGATTTCCAATTCAAGCAATGGTAAGGGAAAGGGCAGGGGGCACTGAATGTTCATAGACATTTCATTTAACCTATAGTTTCAATTAAACCTACAAATTTGTGTGCAGATGGGGAAAAAAAGCCTCAAAGCCACCTGAGACAAAGGAACAAAGAACCATAAGCCAGTTGCTGCCTACTGGCGCCCCCTTTGGTGCACTCCTGAGGGGTGAAAACCCCAAGTGTTCGAGTACATTTTTCAAATGATACAATAAGATGTCATCGATAGTAAATCACAAGTGTCTCTACCTAGATAACACTATGTTTCACAGTTATACACATGCGTGTGTGTGTGCTCTAACAAGAAAACAAAAACAAAACTCCATACACAGATCCGTATTTCATAAAGACAAATATAATAAAGTGTAGTTCTGGAGGCTCACTGCCATCCCATAATTCATATCAAAGTAAGACAATACAGAAGGCAAAATATGAAAAGTATAATATGTTCCTTCACAAATGATAGTTTAAACATTGCACATCCATGTACAATTCTGTGTTTCCAAAACACTAGTGCATGAATAATTCAATCACATATTAATGTATCTCCTAATACACTCCAATGATGATACAAAATTGCCAACGCATTTCGGATAACAACAAAATTCTTCTTCAGGGCCTTGGGGTGCTTAGCTTCCTAGGCGTGGTACAACATATTTCGACAATGCATCTACAAGACAATGCAAAACAATATATGTCAGTGTAGGGCTCACTATGGTAATATTAACTTTGAAAGAGGGGCTAACTCAAATCAGAACTGACCTCATTGCCATCTCATAGATCCCACTCTGGACCTGCGGATACAGGAAATTACAAGAAATTATGAGATAAACTACTCAAGTTGTGTGTCATGCTACCATCGGTTAAACTCGGGAGGATGGTTTAATTAAATACAATGTAGGGGGGAAAACAAACATATGAGCGTGGGGTCAAAACCGAATCCACGGCTCTCCAATAAAGATTACAATGTCATCAGTCAATGTGTAAAAAACAACACGGAATTGAGGACAATACCAATGGGGAACAGCGGCTTAATGTGCGCCGCCAATACCAAGCGTGGACCTGCTCACCTGGTACATAAATCCAGTGCAGTGCAGAAGACAGGTTCCCGTTCGATGCTCGATCTGACCTCGTACTGTTTATGGTGTCGCCTAAGGACGCCCGTGCATGCCCGCTGCATTAATAGGTGGACGTCGGCCATCTTGGTGTGGGCAACGTGGGAGTGTGTTGTCAGGGCAACACGATGCCCCGAGCCCTGTAGTAGCCAAATTAACGGGTCGTGATCTGTGGGTGCAGAACCTAAAGGAATAAGTGATGAAATATGAACAACATGCAAAATGTCAAGCTCTTCACTGGAAGCTTCCGATGATGTAGTTTCTTGGTTAGGATTAGGCGTTCTAGGTTTGCGTGGTTGAAAGGGTCTGCTAGGTCTCTGCCCGTAATACTCCTGCCAGGTGTAAACTATTTCTTCCAATTAAAGCAAATCAGGTCAGTTTACTCTGTCTAGAAAACCTAAAAGACTGGCTTATAGTCATGGAAAATTGAAGAATTGAGGGGGATCAGCGATTCTTGTTCAACACTGGATTATGTTTTTATTACAGGATCCAATTTTGCTCTTGTCAAAAATCTCTGTGTTAACAAAAGTGACTACAGTGATCATTTAACCCTTTTAGCTATATTAGGGTGGGAGAATAAGGAATTTGTATTGGGAAATGCACCTGTTGGTACTGAAGTGTATTGTGCTGGTAGTCCCCCTAAACTAGTCTGAAAGAGATCTAAAGTTGATTTCTTTATGGACAATATTAATTACCCAAAATACTGTTTACAATGGTCAGTGGAGATGTCTAACAACTGTGCATTATACTCCAGACCCCAATACAGCTAGGGATCTAGGGCTGTCCAGCATAAAACGCCCCTTGATAAGGATATGCAAGTGCAAAAGCATATCTTAAGAAAGAACCTAAGACGCTTGGAGAAGGACATTGAGCAAGACTGAGCATCACGAATAAGACAAATTAAAAGTACACAAGCATCAAGGGTTATCCCATTGACAAAGAAGTTGCAAGTCCTAAACAGACGTCATTCTAAATTCTAAATTGTTTAGGTCCTTCCTAGTGCAGAGTGGGAAAGCTACATAACGAAGGCATTTAAACATTAGAGTGATCCTTCACATAGAGTGAATGATACCGTTTTGCCTCCAGGGAAGATTCATTTTTCATTTGATGATATAAAGAATGTAATTTTGAATGTTAAGTC
The DNA here is from genome assembly GCF_040938575.1 of Ambystoma mexicanum. Lineage (NCBI taxonomy): Eukaryota > Metazoa > Chordata > Amphibia > Caudata > Ambystomatidae > Ambystoma > Ambystoma mexicanum. The sequence continues at coordinate 91,069,074 of NC_090924.1, read as the reverse complement.
CTCCATGGTTCCCGTGCCACGGGGGCTGGGGAAGGCCATCTTAAGGCTGCCCCGCACTCTTTGGCTCTGATTTAATATAAACACTTTGTTAAGGTAATTAAGCAGAAGGGGGTGCCTTCTTCAAGGAGAGTATCACTTTTAATCTCCATTTTCAAGAAGGGTGTCTGTGAGAACCTCACAAATGATTACATGAAATCCCTTTTAGATGGCACAAGTAAGATCTTTGGCACAAAAAGAGGGCGAGAGTGTACTGCTATTGTTGGTATCGAAATGTAATAGTTCAATATGTCTGTATTTTCAATTAAAAGTTCATTAGTAGGGTGCAGCCCACTGTCAAGTGCCACCTTGTAAGGCACTACAAAAGTGAACTAGAAGAAAAGACCAAGACTGTTGAGTCTTCGGTGTGGGCCGCACACCCTTTACCCACTTTTGGGTTCAGCAATTTTAATGAGTAAATCAATACATTTTCATTCAGGTGTATTTATGGTAAGATCCTTTATTTTCTTAAATGCTTATTTTATTTCAATTTCTCAAAGCTAAAAAAATATAGCTTGACCATTTAGGCAGGTACTGAGGCAAACAAAAAAATTCAACCCTATATGGCTAATGCATTTCGGATTAAAAATCCTTCTTCAGAGCCTGGTTATAAAGTTGTGACTAATTCATAAACACAAAAGAACATATATTGTATATTCGCATATTTGCATCATTTTCAAATATTAACGTAGTGTGTGACACATTTAGTCAATTCAAAATATACAGGGCGCCCACAGTTACATACATACAATCAACAGGTAAGAAAAACATAAACAAGAAAGTCTCATCAGTGCATTTGTTATGGCAAATTGTAATTCCCATTTGTTGTAACATCTGTGAATCCGCTCTGTTAATTATGCCTGGTGCAAATGTAATCCTTCAGTGGATTGTGTCACTTTTATCTACTTTGTGTTTATTCTGTACTTTGCACTTATCGTTATACACCATGCTCTTATCGTAACTCGACATGCTCGTGGCTGTGACTATGTCTATCACTGTGTTTTCTATATTATTTCAAACCGTGTCCATGTTCACTTGGTATTATCCATGCATTGTCTGTGCTGCCCTTAAGTGGTAGTTTAAGTGAAGTAGTGAATCATTCCAGTGGGGGGGTGTACTTTACGGAGGCCACTGACCGGCTTGCCGTTGTATACTCTCTCTATACGGGGATGCGTAATCTCATTAGGTGCATTCTAGGATAATAAAATGCTGATCGTATTAGCACCGTGCTGAACGTATGGCTGGATAGACTTTACATTGTGAGTAGCGATCGCTGCTCTCTATTCGAACATAATCTCTTACATTGCGGAAGCGTTTGAACGTTATTTCTCGCTCGCGCGCCGGTAGCAAATGCTGCTTACGATTCTAAGCGTTGCTATGTCAACGCTCGGTACCAATATGGCTGCACGCTGTAGAGCGTGTCGGCTATTTTGGTAGGGGCATTTTGGTTATACTGTCAATAATCGTGGCTCTCATCATATGCGTACTTTCTTACGTTATTTCTATATTGGTGAGGACTATTGCAGTGCTCCACAGAGGGTCAATATTAAGTTTTCTAAATGCATGGATAAGTACAAACATATGTATAATCAATGGATGAATTAGCAGAGCGGGTAAAGATTTGTGAGCAGAAGTCAATACGGTATAAGTGGGATACAATATTCTTATGACATGCGCAAGGGAATTACCAATTTAGCCATTTGTTAAAGGGCCCAGTACTATTATTTGCATCTTAATAGTGCTGATGTCTAGACATTTACATTCAATTGTAACTTTAAATGTTTATATGTATGTAACTCTTCACATCATCATATTATGTTGGTAGGACAAAACAAATAAAAACAAATTGGGTTTATAAAAAACAATTTAGATCCAATTCTTCATTAAGACCTTTCGGGCACAGTGCGTCTAATCGGTCTATCCAATAGGCTTCTTTCTGCTTTCTTCTTTTTCTGGTGTCCACGTGGGAGCCTTGTGTCTTCATAATTTCCAAAACCTGAAACTTCATTTGTGCGATACTGTGTTTCTTCTCATTAAAATGTCTCGCAACTGCTGAGTTAGTAGTTTGGTTGCGTATACATGACTTGTGCTCGTTCATGCGGGTTTTGATTTTTCTGCCCGTTTCTCCTACATAATATAGCCCACATGGGCATCGTATGCAGTAAATGCAGTTCTCTGTGTTGCACGTAGCATAACGTATGGTCTATCCAGCCATACGTTCAGCACGGTGCTAATACGATCAGCATTTTATTATCCTAGAATGCAACTAATGAGATTATGCATCCCCGTATAGAGAGAGTATACAACGGCAAGCAGGTCAGTGGCCTCCGTAAAGTACACCCCCCCACTGGAATGATTCACTACTTCACTTAAACTACCACTTAAGGGCAGCACAGACAATGCATGGATAATACCAAGTGAACATGGACACGGTTTGAAATAATATAGAAAACACAGTGATAGACATAGTCACACCCACGAGCATGTCGAGTTACGATAAGAGCATGGTGTATAACGATAAGTGCAAAGTACAAAATAAACACAAAGGAGATAAAAGTGACACAATCCACTGAAGGATTACATTTGCATCAGGCATAATTAACGGAGCGGATTCACAGATGTTACAACAAATGGGAATTACAATTTGCCATAACAAATGCACTGATGAGACTTTCTTGTTTATGTTTTTCTTACCTGTTGATTGTATGTATGTAACTGTGGGCACCCTGTATATTTTGAATTGACTAAATGTGTCACACACTACGTTAATATATGAAAATGATGCAAATATGCGAATATACAATATATGTTCTTTTGTGTATATGAATTAGTCACAACTTTATAACCAGGCTCTGAAGAAGGATTTTTAATCCGAAATGCATTAGCCATTTAGGGTTGAATTTTTTTGTTTGCCTCAGTACCTGCCTAAATGGTCAAGCTATATTTTTTTAGCTTTGAGAAATTGAAATAAAATAAGCATTTAAGAAAATAAAGGATCTTACCATAAATACACCTGAATGAAAATGTATTGATTTACTCATTAAAATTGCTGAACCCAAAAGTGGGTAAAGGGTGTGCGGCCCACACCGAAGACTCAACAGTCTTGGTCTTTTCTTCTAGTACAAGTGAGATCTTTGCCATATTATGTCTTGGTGAGCTAAAAATAAAATGGGCAGAGAGATGTGAGATTCTCCTGCCTGAGAACAGAGGCTTTAGGCCAAATATGTCTGCAGCTGACAATATGTTTTTATTGACAGTGCTTGTTACGAAGGCCATCAAAATAGGAAAACCTCCTTTGTGTTGCGTCTTTCTGGACTTTACTCTGTCCTTCAACTGTATGAATAGGAAGCTGTTATGGCTACACATCCATGACTGGGGGTTTGATCCCAGAGGTTTAAACTTGCATATACAACTTCACTCTGATACAACTGTCAGAGTTAGATTAGATGGCAAAGGATCTTGTACTAAAACTTTTAGTGCCAACTGTGGTTGAGAACAAGGTGGTGTGCTGACACCTTTGCAGTTTATCTCGTATATTTCTAATGTGGGTGAAGCCTTGCACTATGTAAATATTTTCTACCTAAACTAGGTTCTTAGCACATATAGTATGTGGCATATGCTGACGACATTGTAAGTCTGGAGCCCACCTCTGATACAAAGAAGTATAAAGTCATTCAACTACTTACCTATAGAACATGCCCCATAATTGAAATCTACAAAGTCTGCAGGACTGAGCCTCACTTCAGAAAAAAGAGCTTTCTGTTCATATGGTATTTGAATAGTTTTACCGTGGAGTGGGTGGAACCTTTGTGCTACCTTCTAGTGACCTGAATGTGAACCAGAAAATAAATGGTAATGAGCTTCGCTCTGTCATTTTGACCATCACTGTAGGGACTCTGTATGGAGCTGTTGTGTAGGCAGAGCCTGCAGTGCTTCCTGATAGGAACTCAGAAACGGAAATACTCGTGCTTAGCACAGAAGGGGTTTTAAGGCCTACAAGCAGCAGATCATACTTCCAGACTTATATGTAATGAAGGATAGGCTTGACATTTCAGATGTATGGCCATCACGATTGGAAGACAAGTTGTGGAGATGGTTTGTAGGGCTAGCCAAAACACTTGATTAATTGTGTATGTTTAGAGTTAGGTTTGACGTCAATGTCATCTTTGGTAAAGGACAAGAGGCCTGCTTTTTATACAAGCTTAAAAATAGCCAGCTCCTGCTCCTTACTGGGGAGTTGTAGAGAAGCAATGTCTCACGAGGCAGACCTGAAACATATTGCTTCTGAAACATTAATAATGACTGTGCTATCTCTATAAAAACTCTAATAGAACGGTCTTGGCCAAAACCAAATTACGCGGGAGATAAAAGATAATTCTCACTTGAGAGTTTGGAAAATAAATGACTGCTTGATGGGTGCCAAGGCTTTGGCGAAGGAATATATCACAGCCCTGTCCCAATACACGACTAAACAATCAAATGTGAAAAAAAGTCCTGACTGTACTAGTAGGAATTGTATGCGGTTCAGGATCAATTGATTACACGGGACGCGTCTGGGTGTTCCACTGGAAAATGTAATTTGTGAACTATGTAAGGAAAGTGGTATGCCGCAGAGCACATAGTACCTATATATAGAATTACTGAGCTACTCAAGTTAAGAAATGTATTCTATCAGGGCTGTGTGTATGAAACTAGTGTAATGAATCCGTGGAATGTATGGCAGCGGATGCTATATGGTAGACAACTTGAACTGAATCAAGCCATTGTGGAAAATCAATAATCAAATCAGGAAGTTAATGTAATGGACACATTTGATAGTGAAAGTTTGGTGTGAATGGACTTTAATGCTAACTGCGCGAAAGGTGCTGTGCTAATCCATGAAGTCCTTTCAGAAATAAATAAATAGATAAATGCATGTAAATAGGTACTGCTGGTTTCTGTTGACTACTTCACTCCCTGATGTGCCCTGGTTGCTCAGGCAGACAGGTCACTGGCCTGATGTACGGCAGGCAGAGCAATGCAAATAGATGCATGTGCAGTCACTTTTGCAGCACTCCAGAAGAGGCAGATTCCAGACTTGGGTGCCCCTATACCCCTTCCCTCCTGCCTATAGTCTGTGCCCTGAAGGCAGTTAGGCAACTCATCTGTTCTGAAGTAGATGCCAAGCTGAAGCTGGTAAGGATTCCATTGAATAGATTGTCCGTTTTCTGTTTTCATAATTTTTCTAGAATCCCTCCTAATCAGCTTTGATGGATGATGCAGTGTCTGTTTGTTGGAGTGCTCCTTGTTCCTTTTCAGAACACTGCCTCTGATTGGATGCGATCTGTGTTGTTACTCAGGGACATCTCCATACTTTCTGCAGCCTTTCCAGGTGTGGCAGTATTGCAATATCCCCTTGTGAGCATGTGCCAGTAGATAGCATTTACCCCGGGAGCTCTCTCCAGCCACGGATGGCATGGGTTGCACCTTAGACCGTTGGGCAACACTCAACCTGTTCCCCTGCCCATGCTGCTCCCTGGGATGTTACAGGGACCTCAGGGCACTGGTCTCCAATCTGTGTATTGTGCAGCATGTGCCCATAGTTTTTAACAGGAGGTTTAGGTTTGGGGTACCGCAGGGCCTGAGAGTAATGTGGAGAGTAAGTCTGACCCTGCTGATGGACATATTGAAATAACGACTTCAAACTATTGAACGGAATTCATCTTGTTTCTGAATTAACCTATTCTTCTTTCTCTGCAAGTGAGTCCCATGTCTGACATCAAAAGGATCCGGGTAAATGTATCTTAGCATTTTAAAGAAGGGTTGTAACAATAAATTGCAGTTTTACTAATAGTGCATGTGCTTTATTGTTTGACAAAAGCAATTGCCATACAATTTAAAAAAGACATGTTGACATTTTATCTAAAATGCCAATTTGACATTTTCCAAAATAACAAATAAATGTATGGTTGTGCATTGAGGAACTAATTAAAACAAAATCATATACGCAATTTAACAATTGCAGCGATTCGTAATTACTTTCCAATTCAGCAGATATTAATGCTAAATTCATTCCTCTCCTTAATTATCTTGCTCGGGGAGCTGTCTGGGATGTACTAAGAGTGGTTAGTCATGGATGCGAACACAATTGAATTAGTACCACGGGGAATCGGGTTTGTGTGAACCTTTTGAAGATCAGGGAGCTGCAAAAACAACCCTTTCCGAGCATTTACGCAGATGTAGTGTTAGATTTTACCACATTACCCCAAAGCTTATTTATATCTCAGAATAGGGAATTCTAATGAGCCCACTCTCGACTCCCTCTCTGGGGGTATTTCCAAAATGGCAACTTTAAGAACGTCCATCTTCTATTGAAGCTGAGCAGATCAATGAGGTGCCTATCGTGCCACATGTCCATTTTTATATTCCCGGTGCCATATTTAAAAAGCCTTTTCAGACTAGTGTGTTAGTGTCCTTTCTGAAACGTAATTCTATTATTTAGTTTTATTATTATAATTATTACAGTATTCATTGAGCGCCGACCTAGCTTCGGGATGCCACAGTGCGCTTAACAATCATAGGTGGACGAACACAGTGAGGGATGGAGAGAAAAAGGGAGCAGGGAGCTAAGGCAGGGTCGGCAATCGGCAGCAAGGGATCTACAAGCAACCATGGGAGGAGACAGTGGGGAGATCACTGAGTCTCAGGGAGGGTGGGGAGTGCAGAGTGTGGGGGGCTAGGTGTTAGTTTTGCATTATGGATATTTTTAAGATGGATTTCTGAACTCTGACCTGGTGGGCAGATGTTCAGAAGGCCAGTCTAGTTTCTTAGAACAGGTTAACCTCTGATCAAGCCAGACCAATCAAGGTAGCTATGGTCTGCGGTCAAGACTAAGTCTCAGGAGGAGTGAGGGTGACTGAAAGACCTCAATGAGCACACAGAGCAAGGACACTTACAATTTACTCCCAGACAGGTGTATATATCAAAAATATAAACACATTTATTACAAGGCCTTTGTAACTCAGCACACAGTAAAAGAATCACAGCAATACTATCAAACCAACACTACACAATCCATAAAAGATATATACAAGACCATTGGGGTCTAAAGGGTTAATGGCACGAAATATATTCACAACCTAGAGAGGAAGAAAAAATGGCAGTGCAGATAGTCTTTAGTCCCCTTCAACATCAAACACACACCTAACTAAGAGGCAGTCCTAACCCTAAGAAGAGAGGAGCCTTATGCTCAATAGTACATGCAATGCAGGCACACGCAGTTGTTCCAATGGGCAAAACAGTCTCACTTCAGGGGTCTCTAGCAGCTCAGGAAGGTGGGTGAGGCGATGAAGAATAGATTCCCCCTATTTGAGGAGGGCATCCACTTGAAGGCAGAGGTGATTCCAAGGTCGGGAATAATTCCCTAGTTCGCACTAGCAGTGGAAAGTAGAGGGACCCCCAGGGGCCACTTGTGCATAATAATGAATGGAGGTGCTAAGGGTCACTGGTTAGGGTTAGGTTTACTCACCGACCCCAGGCGCACTCCGGACCAAACTTCGCCAGTCAAGTCCACTCCGGTTGCGGGTTCTACTGCGGCAATATGACGGTTCTGCGGCTTTCAGTTCCGAAGATACAGTGAGGATTCCCAAACGGGACAGTGGCAAATTCTCTGCTCCTGATGGATGGATCAGGCCAGTTTCACTGCAGCAGGCTTCAGGGGCAAGAGGGTCCCATGGGCAGTGCACCTGCAAAGATCGTCGCTGCAACACGGTAACCGCGTTTACTCCGGTCCCGGTGCACTCGCCTCACTTCAGACCTGGGAATGCTAAGTGTTTGAAATTCAGTGTGAGGGTGCCAGGGACACAGAATTAGCAGTATACCAAGTTTTGAGGGCCTCCTCAAAACGACGGCAGAGACAGAGCACAGGTCCTGTGTAAGCTGGTCAGCCCACTGGTTGGCCCAGGGACACTTTCGAGAAGGCTTACTTGCAGGTTTTGTTGAAGGTGCCGAGAATAGTTGGTCCCTCTATTCTAATGGGTCGAAGCATCTTCGCAGACCTTCTAGGATGACCCGATGAAGAAGGGTCCCACGGGACGACAGCGGGCTCAGGGTACCAAACCTTCCAGCGGCTCACCAGTGGTTCCTCGACTCGGCTTCTTAGTTTCAGGATACTTGGATCCTATCCTTCGTTCAGTGAGAACTCCAGAGATCGACATGGTATTGGTGTTTTCAGCCTCCTCTTATCCAAAGTTCCCTTTGCGCCAAAACTGAGAGGACCCAATGGTAGATCTGTTCACAACCACACACTCCATACATGGACCAATCATGGACCACAGTGGTCCCAGGCATTCACAGCACTCCAGACTCTCTGGCACCCAGGATGTGTATTGGGGACAGACACCCCAGCCCACATCCTGGAGGCACACACACAAGGCATGCAGAAGCCAGCGAAAGCTTGGCGTTTCGCGTGAAACTGCATGACGAAATAAGCACTGACCCGGGTCGGCTCGACCTGGGGAAGGCAAAGGGACAAGATGGCCAAAGGACAGGACAAAGAACCTCGGGGCATGGCCATTTTGGAGCCAGGCCACCCATTCGTGCCAAACGCGGTTAATGCGGTTTAAATGGCAGGAAAGGGTTAAAATTATATGAACCGATAAGCTGCCACCAGCCCTGTCCATGACATGTCTGCACATCTCCCAAAAAGTCCTATGAGAGTATCTAGGGTCTTTGTAATTGACTAAGAGACCCAAGTGCACTGTACTGCAAGGTGCATTGGGCACTTGCTACATGTTGCAGAAAATGTGTAACATTGGAAAAGGACTAAGGGAAACAAAGTCTTCCAGCACTGACTGTCTTAAGGGCATGTCAGTTTCCACATAAAAAGTGGGCGAAAGTCCAGAGGAGTGGAGCAGAAGGCTGTGCTCCCCAGGCAAAGTCAGACAGTTGTTTAAACAGCAGCAACAAGTTTGGGGGTGTACAACTGTTAGAAAATTACATATAAAATGAAATATTTCCTAACAGATATCCATGTGTTTGTACAATATGAGAAGAATAATTTAAATGCAGAGAATGCAATACTTTCTTATTGCGTTTGGTCCCCTTTCCCTTCTCGGAATTAGTGTTGCTTGTGCACCGGGAGCCACTGCAACAAGTATTTTCAGCAGTGCATGCATTGTCCATTGGCATAAGGAAACTAAACATTTTTCTCAATGACCCTTGCTATGACAACATAAGAATTATAGATTGTGTAAGGAACTATATTCCTCCATGTACATGCTCAGTGTGCCTGTGTGTGTGCTTGTGTTTTTGTGACATCTCAGTGATTGCAGTTTGCTTAAGTGTAATGTTTTATGTCTTATGTGTGACACCTACAAACAGTGCAAAGCACTTATCTCGTTGTCAGTTTGTACAATTAGGAAGTTACTTTTTGTATACATTATGCCGAAAGAGATTAAGCTAGCTAAGTGAATTAAGTGTTTGCTTCTAGTAAATGTGTTCATATTGGACCCCATCAAAATAAATAATAGTTTTACCCAACAGGTTTAGATGAAGATTTCTTTTATATTTTCAGATTGATTTAGATTGTGGTTTGGTGCATTGCATATTCCCTTTTATTAGACAAACAATTGGTTCTGCACATGAAAAGAACGGTGCAGAAATCTTGGCATATTGTTTGAAAACTAAAGATGGGGGATGTGGTCTTCTGGGTAAACTGGAAATAATAAAGAAGGTCATCGGGTAGTCAATGTATTCTTTTAAATCTCACCCATTTTGTGTTGTAAGGGAGCCTTTGTTCACAGCACCAATGAGGCAGGCACAAAATGGCCGTTCTGACCAAGTGGGCTTATTGTGCGCTCACATGGTAGCCACCATAGTGGGTTTAACTGGTTTAGGCAAGTGGAAGTCTGTGCCCTTGCACTCTTTCTTTCTGTGGTGGGTGGTCTAAGCTGAGTGGTAGTTCTACTGATTCACCAGTATAGTTGGTCATCTGACCCTTTGCCTCCAGGCTCCTATAGTGTTTAGTAGGCAGGCATTTGGCCAGCCCCATTTTGCGAGGTACTTAATCCCTTGCTGTTTTCTGCCTTTCTGCTCCCCCTCTCTTTTGCTGCTCTGTTCTGAAACTTGGTAGAAGCAGGTCTGCCGACCCAATGGAAATGTTCCCCCATCGATTCCTGATGGTTTTGGCCATACTAGTTGAGTGCAGCCGTTTGGGAATATCCCAGTATGGGTTTTCTGCTCTTCGAGGTCCAATTTGGGCTTCCTGAATTTTGCCTGCTGCCTCCACTCGTGAAATGGGTTAAACCTCCTGTGCTGGAACTGTTTTATGATCAATTTACCACACTATTTCTATTGTTTACCACGTGTGCATGTCTCCTAAGTGTTGTGAGCTTCCACCCCCTGGAAGGTGGTTGGGACACTAACACCCCACCTGATACGTTACCTGGAATGTTCGAGGGTATACACCCTCCACGATTTTCCCCTTTCTGGGGCCGTTTTCTGCTCAGCAGACACCCTTTGTTGTCCACCAAGGTACTGGGATCCATTTGTCTTCCCTGAGTCTTCCTTGCTGGATTCAGCACTCCTGTCTTGAAGGTCGTCATTGTGTGAAGGCTCTTGGTTCATTTCATTGCTCAAGGTGGTCCCTACCATAAGAAAGAGAGGCTCAGAGCTAGAGCCCCAGAGTTGGAGCTGAAAAAGGCAAAACTACACACCTGTGTGCTGGCCCTAAAAAATGGTAAGGTATTAAGCCGAGCTGCCTGCTCAGTAGAGAGATGCAGAATTCTCTGAGCAGGAGACAATCTGACATCACGAGCTTGAAGTCGGAGATTAGGGTTAGACAATCCTTCAAACATTCTGTTTCAAGGTCATTGCCCAGAGCCTACATCACACAAGAAGTTAATCAGTAAGTCTGGGGAGGTGTGGATGTTATTGAATGGTTGAATAGTTTTGTGTTTGCTTGTGGAGTACAGTGTATATCTTTAAAATGGGGCGTTTGCATTTTGTCTGTCTCATCTGCCCCACAGAGAATGTGCTGCTATTTTTGAAAAGAGTGCAGAAGAGAGAGTGAAGTATGAGAGTGTGTAAAATGCTCTTATATTGAGATTTGGTAAGACTCCCAATCATCATCTGAGGATTTTAAGGAACATAAGAAGAAGTATGATGTTTAGTGTGTGAATGACTCCCTGACAAATGCAGATGGATGGATGGATCGATGGAAGAATGCCTACAAGGTGTGCTCCTTTGGCAGCATGATTAATTCAGTTATGATTGATCACATTATGAATGTTTTCTCCCCTGAGTTGCATCAGCACTTGGCTGGTTCCAAGGTCATTTATCCAAGGGAACTAGCAAAGATGGCTGATTTGTGGGTCTCTCCTGGAGCGAACCACAATGACAAGGGGGCAGGTAAGTCAGGTCCTCGTTTCAGGTCCACAGAGAGGGGTGGATAATACCCTTGAAGGAGGGTTCCAAAAGAAGGATGCTACCACTAACCCAAAGGTAGGTGGTGATTCTTCAGAAATCTCAGACTCTTTAGCACTTGCTGGGAGTGTGGAAAAACGTACTCAGAGGTCCCTGTAGCTGTCCTAAAAAAGACTATTGATGTGTGTGCCTTAAGCATGGCCCCTGGACACTGGGAGACTTTCCCTTGGGCGGTGGGTGTAACCCAACACTGGAATTGGAGGCACTGCTGCCAATATGACTGCTGTTGACAGTACTTTCTATTAACCACAGGTTCTAGAAGATTGTTTGCTGCAGGCTAGGAAGTTGTCTACTGGTCCACTTAAGACACTCCTAACTGTATTTGTTTAATACTGGGAAATATGTTAAGTACTTATTTGACATGATATGCATCTATATATGTAGCAACATAACCAAAGTACATATATTTCAGTATTTCAGTGTGGTGTATTTTCCAGACATAAGTGTGTGTCCTAATGACACCTTTGTGGCAGACTGATACCTCTACCTGAGAGTTAAGGCTTGTTGATATGTCTGTGGTACTTGCCTTTAAGAGAGGTGTGGCTTCCCTTTCTTGTCATGTGTGTAAGCCCCTGCCCCATGAAGTGGCATGAATTGCTGCTTGCTAGTTTCGGCCCTACCTCTATGATTTGGCCTCCAGATAGTCCTGTTTCCATCTGATCAGCCGTGGGCATACTGCGGGCAGTTGCTCCTATTTGTTTGTATTATTCCTTGTTGTGTTTGCCATTGCCTTTCACTTCCTCCACTCTCCCTTGTGCTTCCCCCTCACCCACTATCCATGTATTTATCTGCTCCAAATGTTCCAAAACTACACAAATGCCACTTCCTTCTCCCTACCTATCTCTTTGGAGAATTATGACGTGACTGCATTCACAACAGGCTCTGTTTAAATCATCAATAAATACACACAATCTTACGGATCCACCAATTAACTTTGTCCTAGTATACTTCATCTAAAAGGACCTTTATGGCCAAGCCTATCATCTTTGAAAGGGTGCTGAAGAGGCCTGGGTAAAGCATCACCATTACAGGCAATGTTTAAAAACGTATTCAACAGGTCCTCCACCAATTAAATCCAGACCTTCTACAATCTAGAGCCCGCATTCTTTCCAATAATCCAACCCATAGTGTATATATCACCTCAGATGCTAACTAACTTCCCCAAAGCTAAAAAAAGAAACTCTTTCAACCACATCTCTCTCTCACCCACACACACACACACCAAAACACACACCAACAAACAAGATGAACAGAATTCTGGGAACAACATCCGCATGAGGTGGGAATACTCTGACTCAAAAACTTGTAAGTGAGTGGGTGTACCCACTGTGACTGGATAACTACTGGCCAGCTAGAATATTAGTTCTACATCTCAGAACCGTTTAACCAGTATGATTACAATGATCTGAAGTGACCTTCAGACACCTTCCCGATGGTCCCTACGGAGTATACTCTCACCATTTCTTAATCTGGACCACCTACATCACATGAAACATCCTACTTCTCCTCAGACTCAAACACATCCTAACACGCACAGTCATTCTTGGTGTCCGAAATGCTTGACCAAGAACTGATACTCTCCTTCACATTCACGCGTGAGTTGTGCTCCCCAATGCCTTTAGCCACCCTGTTCATTCTTCACCACTTGTTGTCATCTATCATAACTGGGTGTTGGGACACCTTTGTAATCCTACACTCCCTGACCGGCTTGGATAGGCCCTCCAACTACTAAACCTGGATGGTGCACCCATACCAAATCTCCTTCCTTGAAGGAATTTGGCAAACATTCTTTAACATCCGAGTACACTTTGCTCTGAGCCTGTGCCTTGACAAACCTTCCCTTCCACACATTGTGAAACATATTCTCACCCCTTTTCCTCAGCCACGTGAAACACAATGCCGAAGCTGATATTCAACCCTGCATTAACTCAAAAGGGCTGAATCCTTTGATGTTATGCGGCATAGTGCACTATGGCCATACCAATGCTTCAACAACGTCTCTTATGTCACAATTATTGGTGACAGCCCTCTGAACAAATTCTTTAACTAACCTTTTTGATGGTGCAGATTCTAAGGGGCTTCATGATTGTTTTGTGTGTGCCAATGTCTGCTGATCGACACAGTCTCACAGCACACTTACTGTTTATGGATGGAGGGCAGCTGTCATATGAGTGTGCTTATATCGGAAATTAGCTGCATCTTTATGACTAGTTCACCCTGCATTTGAATATTCCTAGGAGGGCCCGAAACGTTTTTGCTACATATTAGAGTAAAGAAAGCGGTTTTAACAAACCGGCTGCAGACACATCAGGTATTTTGCACATGCATCCGGGAGGCCGCTGAGGACGTCCTATGCTTGCTCTGATGTAGTTTGATGGGTTCAGAATTGAAGGCCTTTACAGCAAGTGGGCAAAAGGAAATCCCACTGTTGCCCTGAAAATGTGGTATAAGAATGGTTGGCTTCTGGAGAAGAACCGCAAAAGTGTGAGTCATAGTGTGCAAGTAGTAGTGGGCAGATACATTCAGCAGAGAAAACTGTGGACTAGTTGCTAGTTGTTTATAGAATGTTGCCAGTACAATTCCTAGCATGAATGAGAAGTCTTCAAAAAAAGGAACCCAAAGTTCACAGATCAAACTTTGAAGGCTTTGAACTCTTCCTTCCAAATGGAATTCTCCCATTTCTCACTTTCCCCAGCAGCTCAATGTTTCACGAGTCCTGGTTCTCTCTAGGGTTGACTATTGCAACAGCCTCCTCCTCAATCTACCTCCTTCCACTCTGCGACACTTCAGCTAATCCAGAATAGGTCAGCAAGAGTTATCCTTGGCCTTAAGCCCTGGGGCCTCATCTCTCCTGCCCTATACAGCCTCCACTGGATCCTGGTTGCGGCACGGATCAAATTCAAATCCCTCTGCATCATCCACAAAGCTGTCTGGGGCTGGGGACTACACTATCTGCAACTCGCTCTTACCAAATACTCTCCTTCCAGACCTCTACGCTCCTCTGGCACCAACTGTCTTTGTGTAAAGCATTTTGCTAAACAGAGAGCAGGAGGCCACTGGCTTTCCTCAGCTGGATCCCTCCTCTGGAAAAGCCTCCCACTCCATATGCGTCTTGAGCAGGACCTTCTTAAGGCCTGAAAGCAACTCAAGCCTCTCCTCTTTTCCTCCTCCTTCACTTCTTTCTTCCTCTGTTAATCTCACAGTTGCTGTGATTGGTGTCTTGGACCCCCAGCATCTGTCTTCCTTCAGCACTTGCGTTGGCACATCCTCCGCACTGGAGATTTGCACTTCCCACCCAACACGGCTTCTGCCACATAGCACTTACCATACCTTGCACTTCAACTGCGGCTATTCCTTGAGCATGGACACCACAACACCTACCCCACTGCCCTCTTCCTTGCTGCACTTGCATGTTCGGAATGCTCACAAGGCATAGTAGGTTTGGCCGTCCTTTCCCCCTCTGTATGCTTGTGCATTTAATTGTACTGCTATCCCATGTTCCCTCCCTGCTGTCCTGTGGGTGCTTTGAAACAGAATTTATTTTCCTGTATAAGCACATAACAAGCAAACAAAAAATAAATAAATAAATGTTGTACAACCTGAGTCAACGATGTTTGGAATAAACTCTACTTGCACTCCCTGGAAGACAAAGACATTGATCTGGAAAGGTGTCCTCCCCAACGTGAGTGTAGGGCCATCAACCGTGCGCTCCATTGATGAATATAAGAAAAGGGGGTATGGCTTGTGTCATTGTGTTCACGAGAAGAAACTTGATGCTAGAGTCCATGTCTAAGGTATTGGTAGAGCCTGACCTGTGAATCCAAAAATACTCCAATAGCAGAAAATAGTGCTGAAGTAATGAACACTGGCATCCTTGAGGGTGTGGGAGGATATGACACCTTTGTGGACGTAGAACCTAGACAGTACAAATAAAATGGGCCTCTGCATCCAAATAGGTTGTTGTAGTGTTGCTTCTTACTAGATGAGGAAATTGCTGAAGGAGTTGCCATTGTCTCAATTATTGTCTTTTCTGACTCCACAGTACCTGCAGCACAGCCATCGAACATGCCCAGATAGACCAGCTGGATGATCCGCAATTGGAAGTGGAGCATGAAGGCCAGCTAGAAGACCCGCAGAACACCATGTGCCGGGAGAACATGAAAGGGAACAACCTGAGGTAGCAGAAGATGGCAGGATTGATTTAGTGGACGTCAATGCTAAGAATATGTCTTCCCTTGAAGTCATAGACAGTGAAAAACATGTACTTTCATGGTCCCAACCCTATCACGAAAACTGGATGTGTGTGTGGAGGTTGTTGTAATTGTGTCTGGTGGTACAGGTAACACCAGCAGCACAACATTGCGAAGCAATTAACAGGAAGGACACAACACGCTAGTACAAGAGTTCCACGTGCACCGAATGCGGCAACTGTATCCAAGATGCTGCCCAAGCACAAGGTTGTCATCAAGCAGGATACTGCTAGCACTCATGCTGACTTCATGCCAACCCTACACAAGTTGATGCAAGTGGGGAGGAGCGTAGATAGAGTGACAGCCGCCATTACTAGAAGCTGTGATCTATAGCAGTCCTTGCATACCGAAATGCTAGCCCTCAGTCGAAAAGTCACAACGAGTGCATTGTGCATGAGAGTGTCTAAAGACAATGGGGGTCATTATGATTTGGGCTAAGGAGACCGGTGCCGGTAATCCCTTACTGCCCAATTCCAAGGTCCCTTAGCGGGAACCGCAAGGGACGTGTGGTCGGGCCACACGTCCCTTATGGGTCCCGCTAGGGGACCAGGCCGCTAATTACGGGCCTGCTATTAGCAGGCCCGTAATTAGCGCCTTCCCCATTCCCATTGAGCCCTATGGGGGCTCAAATGGGAATGGGGAATGGTCGGGTAAATGAGGACTTACAGGGACCGCACAGGTCGGAATGTCCCGGTAAATCCTCATTCCCCCAGGCCGGACACGGACCCGGGTTTGTGGGCAGGCATGGCGCAAAAACTCGGAATGATGCCCATGAGGGTCATTTCGAGTTGGGCGGTAGGGGCTTAACGGCACCGTTAAGGATGGCGGTGCCGTTAAGCCCCTACCGCCCTATATCAAGGTCCGTTAGCGGGTCCCAGCAGGTCTGACCAGCCGGTCTTAGCGGGACCCCTTAAGGGACCTTGGAGCTAATAGGGAATGGTTTACTGAATGGGGACTTACCGGGTCGTCCAAGGTCGGAATGACCCGGTAAGTCCCCATTCCGTGAGACCGGACTCAAACCAGGGTTTGGAGGCAGCCATGGAGCTGATTGCGCCATGGCTACCTCCAAACTCGTAATGACCCCCATAGACAATGAAAAATGATAAAACTGTGTATTTTGTAACTTTAATTCCTACATATTGTTATGTGATGTTATGTGGCCAACATACAGAATTCCTTTGCAACTATGTTCAATCTTTTTGCCATGAAACTACAGAGCGCCAAGGTTCTGTAGCTTGTACGTTTCAAACGATGCAAGATAAAACACGTTCATGAATGCAGGTGAGACATTATGATCATACCTGCTTTTTAAAGGTGCAAACACAGCTTTAATGTAGGTCATGCTAATATGATTAGATACATTTATTTTGCAGTGAGCTAATCTCTACGTCAGAACTCAGAGAAACACAGTTTCATTGAGTCCCGCCAAAGTTATAAGCCATCCAAAAACTGATTTTCACCAATTCTGTAATGCAGAAATAGGCATAGATGTCCACGAACATCTCGGATGTTCGCGGACATCACAGGACTGCCCCGGATATCAGGACTGTTCCTGGACATCGGAGATGAACAAGGCATTTTTTTTAAACTTTTTAAGGCGATATACCATCCCATCTTCATCACCCCTCAACTCCACAGAGATTGTTTCATTAGTTTGACAAGTGCAATGTTTTGTTTTTTAATATGTTTTTTACCGCACTGTTCACGGACAACAGGCGCTGTCCACAAATCCAACATGGCAGGCGTTTCCCAAAAATATGACACACCTCACATTTTTTATTGACCAATGTGTGTGCGCGTCCCATGTCCGTGGACCTCACGCCACCTGCTGGACCAATTGGAGGCCGGTTCGCGGACCGGACAGGGAAGTGAGTCCTGGATCAAACCCAGATATCACTAATTTATTTTTACCTACTTTGTGGCCTTCTTAAAAAAACTACTGGAAGGATTTACACCAAATTTACAAAAGAACGCTTTTGAGACCAAACCACTGCTCCTGCCACAAATTTGGTGAAAATCCGTCCAAGTGGTTTGGGCTGTAGGCGTGAGCAATTTTTGTTTTCCATTCTTTCAATGCGAAAAAACACACATTTTGGAACCCCCCTATAACTTTGCCCCCCTAGCACGAAACCTCACCAAACATCGCAGAATCAATCTGACTGGTCCCATATACTTTATTTGCAATGTTTTGCGAGGATTCGTCCGGGGGGGCAGGGAGAAGTTATAAGCTGCCCAAAAAGTGCTCTTCCTATGGGTTGAGTAACTTAACCATAACTAAAGGGCCACTACTGCAGGCCCTGTAATATATAGATTATATAACTAATGGATATAAATATATTTGTCGGATTAGTTGTAAATTCAGGCGTGCCATGCATATTTTATATGCCTGTGTTAAACAGGACCTTTTTCTTTCTCTTTTCTATTTTTATGTGCTCTTCCCAGTGGCTTATCCCTACTTATTTAGTTATATTTGTGTTTGAGGCTTATTAGAATGCATTATGCACGTCTCCATATGGCCTTTCCTGAGCTTTTTGGTCTCTGCCCGGCAGATTGCCGTTTGGAAGCCATCCTAATTATGAAGAAGGCCTCAATGAGTTACACATTGGGCAAACCATTGCAATAGCGACTCATCCCTTACATATCGCCATCGAGAGACCTTCAATCAAGAAGCTGCTCAGCAAAACAAGCATTGGCAATTCCAACCGTTTGGACTTTTGTGTATACATAGTAAAGGCACTTGCCAGGCACAGCCGTAGTAGTATTAGCCAATGCTTGTTTTTAACAGGACTTCAGTGAAGGACACACACAGTGCTTATAAATCTAGTAGTTGTGTCAAACCGGAAATCACATTGTGCCTCCTATACTGTATGAATATATGTATATTGGCCTACGCCAAGTCGCTTTGCGAAGAAATCTGCGTTGCAAGGTCCTGACCTTAAATCTGTGCTAGCCGCCATTTTAGGTTTGTCTGCCATTTTGATCTTTACTCCTAAGTCACCCTGTATTCTAAAATGGTGGACAGTGTCATTCCGAATGTAACATGGCCGTCTTGACCTCTGTGTACAAGCTAATATGTAACTTGCCTGCAGGCCAAATGTTAGGGTCATGAACTGAAACCTTGTCCTTCGTTGACCTGTGTATAGAGGATTACCTGCGCCAACGAAGCTAATCCGTGAGCACATGTTAAACATAATATAGTCAAATACTGAAATGTGAACACTTGTTTAACTGCATTGTATAAAGAGATGTGCGAAGGTTCAACGAGGAATCCAAAGACACACTGTTGCTATTGTAACTCGTTGACGAATGTATTAAGGATAAACCCTAAATGTATAGATGCATAAATTAAGATGCGAACTTGGCATGAACCCTAGATCCGTGATGCATTAACATTTAGGTGGGCTGGGCATCATGTTTTGGACTGTATAAAAGGTGCGACTATTTTAATATACAGTCCCACTCACTGAGCACACCGAACAGGGCTGGAGTTCGCTGTGTTGTACTGAGGGCCTGATAGCTATCTGTTGCTTTGTCCTTTGAAACTGTTCAGTAAAGAATAAAGATCTCTGTGTCTTTCTTTGTAACCCACGTTTGGTGTATTTCCTTTTGGGGTACTCAGCCACAATATCTTCTTTTTGTTTTCACAGATAGCGCCCGAATAGGGACCCTCAAGATTGATGCCAGCTTGTTGAAGGTTGACGCAGGCTATCGGACCGAGATCGGACGGTAAAAAAAAAGGGGCCCCTTTCTGAATGAGACGCGACACCTCAGCAGAGCTGCATGGCCCGATCCCTGGATGGTGAGCACACAGTCCGAGCCGGCATCTTGATGAGGGTCCACTTATCGAGGTGGGCAGATCCACCGAAATCACCAAACACAAGGTAAAATTTGTTAGAAAAACTTTGAAATCCGATCGGACCTCCTGATAATTTGTTTTGGAGCATTGCACTTGCAAGTACAATTATTGACCAGATAACACCAGTATTCTGACATGCCTGAGAAATTGTCTGCCTGCTTTAGGGCATTATTCCACCGTGACAGACAATCTTTGGAATTTATCCATTCGGCGCCACAGGAGGGGTCGCCGGCTTGTACTATGTACTGTAAGCATGGCATTGGTAGTATAGTGTTTAATGATATTTGGCACAGACAAACTAGACATGCTTCTGAACTTCAGTGGCCAATCAATGGTAGTTTTGAAATCCCTCGTATTGAGAACTTAGAATCCATTTTATTAAAGAAAAAGGCTAGACCTGCAGCATTCGATGTATTGCAGAAATGGAAAAAAAGAAGCTTTACAGCAGCTTAAGAGTAGAGAAAAACATGCGCGCCGTCATAAGACGAACGCCGAAAAAGCGTTGTTATATGACCAGGATAAACAGTCTGAGTCAGCTAGAAATATGGATAGGGCTTTTTTACTTGGTATCCAGAAAATCTATCCTTCTAAAAACGTTCATGTTTCCGACAAATTTATCGATAAATTGTTAAATGAATGAAGGCCTGGTGCCACTGCGCCACCTCTGTATGTTCCTCTTCTTGCTGCTTTGCCTCTTCCTGTTGTTATTCCTCCTCCTGCTCCTATCGTTCCTCTTGTCGTTCCTCTTCCTCCAGTCGTTGTTCCTCCTTTTGTTTCTGCTCCTCTGCCTGCTCCTCTACCTGCTCATCCGCTCTTTCCTGTTGTACCAGTGATAACACCTCCATTGAACGTGCCTACTCTCCCTCTTCCAAGCAATTCTACACTGCTTGTAGTAGATCAGGGAGCAGGATCAAGGGTTGTCACTCGTAATACTGTACCTCCAGAGAAGAAACTTGAGTTGATCGCATGGGCTAAGCATTGTATGGAGGGGGGTGATCGAGCTAATGTTTTTGACAGACTTTCTAATATGGACAATTTTCCTGAGAAAAACGTTTTTTATTGAGGGATTAGGTATTCATTTGTGTGTAATGTGGTACAGGTTAAACGACACATATCTCCCGCAAGGGTTGAGGGACCTGAACACCTTAGCGTTCTCTAGAGACACTGCAGAGAAAGTACAAGAGCATGTAGAGAGGGTATTTGAGTATAGAAAGGAGTTGGAAAGGTTACAGAATGAGGATGAAGATGGGGATAGTTTGGACGTTAAGTATGTGCAGAAACGATTCCTCCCTTGTTGAAAATCGATATCTGAGGAAATGTGAATCTGCACGAAATACGCGATTAGGTGGATCTCAGACGCATCGATAACTCCAGTTGAAGTATATGACACGTATAGTCATTATACGCCAGAAATGCAGAGGAAAGTGATACAGGTAATGGTAGACTACCTACAGGATGAGTGTGTATAAAGAAAGATTTGTTGTCCCGCAGAGTTATTGAGTATTTATAAGAGAGCTTTTTCATTTGACACTTCTTCGGCTGCTTTAGCGCTCGATTTGGCTCTGTTGCTTAGTAAGCATTCGGAGTTGCCTACTTCTCAGTTGCCTATGAGAGAGGTTCCTCCGAGATTCGTCCCAAAGGTTGAGATTCTGGCTAATCCTGCAACGGGTGCAGTTGCTCAAGATATTCCTGCACATTATGTGTCACAGTTTGTCCACGTCCAGTTTTCGAGACAGGAGGTGAACACTATTAGACAATCTATTCCCGACATTAGGAAAAATCTGACAGGGTTCTATAAAGAAATAGAGTCCGTTTTGCAAGCCTCAGTATTCACTTTAAGTGATATTGATCTGTTATTCCCTGTACTCCTGCCCGTGGATTTGTGGAAACAGGATAGGACTATAGATGACGTACCAGGGCTAGGAGATACATGGGCTAATATAATTAGACTTGATAGAGAAAGGCCAGCTGGAGAAAGACCGCCTCAGGTGATATTAACTTTACCTGACAGAATCGTTGAGAAATTAAAAACTATAATTCCCGAAAAAAGAATGATTTGGGAAAAGCTTACTGCCTGTGTCCAAGGGAAGTCTGAGGGTGCTACTGAGTTCTTTAATCGGTTCGAACAGGTATTCTCGGATTTCAGTGGACAGGACTTGGGAACAGAGTCTGGATAAAGATTATTTGTAGACAAATTTGTGCGTGGATTGCTGCCTGACATCCAGTCGCAAATTATGTCTTCCGAGAGCGCTTGGCAAGCGAAGTCCCAGTCAGAAGTACTGCACATGGCTCAGTACTATGAGAATCGTGTCAATAATGAAAAGGAAAGAGTCGAAAAGAGAAAAGGTGATTTGAAGACAAAAGTATTATTACAGCAAATTGTTAGAGGCCCTAGAGGGGGTAATTCACAAATTAGAGGTCAGTATGTTCCACAAGGAAATGCGCCCTTGGGTCCTGTAAACATTAACCAGTGTGCCTATTGAGGGTCATTGGCATGCACAATGCCCGATCCTCCAACAGAGGTCAAATAACACATTTGGGATTATGGGTAGACGACCCAGGGGTCGCCTGGGCGTAGGGGGCCTTGGTAGAGGTCAGCTTGCACAAGATTCACAGCAACCTTTTTCACAGGATAATCAGACACCAAGTGTAGATACTAGAAACATTTCTGATCATCCTTCTGCCGCTTACCTCTCTGAAGAACTTCCTTTCGACAACATTTTGTTTCGCTAGGATTGCCCGAAGCAGGGTTTGGAACCCACACCTATTCCCGTTAATCAGAAAGGTCCCTACGTTGAAATGATAGTAGGTAATAGGAAACATCTATTCTTGATAGATTATGGGGGTGCAAAAATGTTCCATTGATCATTCTCGGGTTCCAAACATTCCACTATCAGGGCAAACTAACATTTCTGTAGGGTTTTCTGGCACACCAGTTGTCTGTCCGGTTTCTTCGACGGTACCTATTTCTTTGGTGTACATTCCTTTTGAATTCGAATTGTGGAGAGAATTTGCTGGGGTTGAATCTGTTGAAGGAATAAAATGCAGTAATTCATTGTTCTTCTGATGGAGTGCGTTTGACGATTTCACCACGGCAACTTTCTGTCTCTCAATTCTTGACTAGACCTTTGCCGCCGGAATTTAGTGAAGTTCCGGAGTGTTTATGGGCAGTTGACGACAATGATGTTGGCGTTTTGCAAATCGAGCCTGTTAAAATTGTCTTGAAACGTGGAGTAAAGCTGCCACGTATTCCATAGTATAAGATCTCGGTTGATGGTGAGCAAGCTTTGAAATGCATTGTCTCCGATTTTGTACATCGAGGGGTGATTGAGGAAATTGCAGGTAGTTTGTGCAATAGTCTGATTTTGCCTGTGTACAAAAAAGGCGATAAGGCAATTCCTTTTCGTTTCATAATTGATTTACGTGCCATCAATAAGATCGTCGCTCCACAATTTCCAATTGTGCCTGATGTGACGACAATATTGACTATGATCCCAGCTTCAGCTACTTACTTTAGTGTTGTGGATCTGAAGAATGCTTTATTTAGTATTCCTATACACAAGGACAGTAGATACCTATTCATGTTCACCTTAGGCGGACGCTCGTTCACCTTTACCCGTGCACCGCAAGGTTACACGGAGAGTCCAAGCATCTATAGTAGGGCTTTGAAAGAACAGCTTGATACTCTTGAATTGCCCTCTACTTGTACACTGCTTCAATATGTTGATGACTTGCTTTTAGCTGCTGACTCAGAAGCGCTTGTAAGGAGGGCGCTGTGTTGTTACTTATTCACCTGGCTAAACATGGACATAAAGCTTCACTTAAGAAATTTCAATATTGTTGTCAGGAGGTCGCCTATTTAAGGAAGGAAGAAGATTGACGCCTGAAGGGATAAAACTCATTTCTAGCATGTCTGTCCCAAATACACAGAAGGAAGTTAGAGCTTTGATAGGAATGGCTTCTTACTGTAGGCAGTGGATCCCCAACTTCTCGTTAACGATTAAGCCTATGTTGGCTCTGACGAAGAAGGGCATTTCTTCACCATTGCCATAGAACATGGAGCACCAGCGTGCATTTGATCTGCTCAAGACTGCATTGTGCTCGGCACCGGTTTTGGGCAAACCAAACTATGAAAAGGCCTTTGTGTTGTTTGTGCATGAATGTGATGGATGTGCTTTGGCTGTATTAATTCAGGAACATGGAGGGAAGAATAGGCCATGCGGTTACTTTTCTTCTGCCCTTGATCCTGTAGCATGCACTTTGCCAAGATGTTTGCGAGCTGTCGCTGCTGCTGCTGTGTCTGTAAAACAGAGTGAGGGAATGGTCCTAGGCCATCCTTTAACCCTGATGGTGCCTCACTCTGTAGATGTTCTACTGAACAGAACTGAAACGCAACACCTCACTTCCGCACGGTTGACGAGATATGAATTGATCTTGTTTGCACCACACATCCAAATTAAGAGGTGTTGTGTTCTTAATCCGGATGAACTCTTACCTTTTCCGCAAGGTACTGCTTGCAGTGACGAAGAGTCACATGATTGCATTTACACTACCGAACAAGAGACAAAAGGCAGAATTGATCTAAAAGATACTCCTTTGAACAATCCACAAGGGGAGCTGTTTTATGATGGCTTCAAACTCCTGGATGGTACATCCACAGCTGCTTATGCAATCACTACATTGAGCATGGTCGTGGAAACCAAGAAAATCACACATAACTCTGCGCAGGCCGCAGAGATTATAGCATTGACCCGAGCTTGTGAGCTTTCCAAAGGGCTTACTGTGAATATATACACTGACAGTCAGTATGCCTTTGAGGTGGTTCACAACTTTGGGAGACTTTGGTCAGAAAGAGGGTTCTTAACCTCAAATGGTACAATAAGTCTGCATGGCTCCTTGATAGTACACGACTACTCTCGGCGCTTTCACTCCCTACTCAGCTAGCTATCATAAAATGCGCAGCGCATTAGAAGATTGTAGATGATGTGGGAAAAGGGAATGCTTTTGCTGATCAGATAGCCAAACAGACTGCCACTAATCTCTATTCAGATATGTACACTTCAAGGGAAGCCACAAATGCCTGTACCATGGATGAGGGTATAGATTCTGTAAGGGATATCCAAGCGGATGCTACATTAGAGGAGTCTAAGAAATGGACTGAGAGCTTGGGGAAACTTGATGATGATGGGTGTTGGGTGGACAGAGTTGAAGGGAAGTGGCTACTTCCCGACGCGTACATTATGATGATGGTTGTTATGGCTCATGGCCCCACACATATATGTGCCCGTAAGATCACAAAAATGTTGGAGAAAGTTTGGGCAAATGACAAAATCTCTACAATAGCTGAGCGTTATGTTCAGGACTGTATGATCTGTCTGCAGCATAATGTGGGAAAGGGAACGTCAACTCCTAGGGGAAGTTTTGGTCCACCTTCTGTCCCCTTCGAGGTCACACACTTTGATTTTATCGAAATGGAAAGGTGTAATAATCTGAAATACGTGTTAGTTGTCATCTGTGCTTTCAGCAAATGGGTTGAGGCTTTTCCTGTTAAAGATGCTACAGCCATGACTACTGCAAAAACTATGTTAAAGGAGTATTTCCCGAGGTTTGGGCTACCAAGAGTCATCTGGTCGGACAATGGCCCACATTTTGTTGCTGCTGTAATTCTACAGATATGTGCGGGATTACAGATTGACAAACGGTTCAATTCGGCCAGGCACGCTCAGAGTGGCGGACTAGTAGAAAGACACAACGGCATCATCAAGAACGTGTGGCGGCACCAAATTAAAATGGCCAGGCGCCTTACCGATGGTGTTGTTAGCCATGCGTACAACCCCTCAAACTAAGACTGGGCTCTCTCCCTTTGAGGTGGTAATGGGGAGACCTGCTAATATCTGGAACCTTCTGAAATGTCGTTCTTTGCGAAATGTAGAAAATGTACTTCTTTCAGATTACTGTAGCCAGTTGACTAAAAACTTGTATTTGATTTATCACCAGGTGCGAGAGGCTTTAGCTGTATGATACGAGGGCCCAGGTCATAGCATTCTGCCCAGTGACTGGGTTTTGACAAAGGTATTCGAGCGATCCTCTTGCCTTGCTCCTCGGTGGCGGGGCCCTTTCCAAGTCCTGCTGGTCACACAGACTGCAGTGCGAGTGGCAGGCCGGAAAAATTGGATCCACACGACGAAAATCAAGAGGATTCCACACCCGGTGCCACACGTACAGAAGAAACAGAACCCCTCACCAGTACTGCAACCAACGATCCCGAAGCAGTAAACAATATCGAGAGTGCATCAGAGACTCTCCCTGAGCACGTGGGGCCTAGGGAAACAGCCATTTTGCCTCCACACTTTCCCAAAGTTTTGTTTCCGGAAGCTGTTGTTCCGGATCTTGCATCCTCTCTTGTCCATGATACGTCGCTTCAAACGGGAAGTGACGACACATTGTTTTAAGATCACTCAGTATCAGGGACAATGAGGTACAATCTGCGTCCAAGGAAATAGACTTACGGCACGGATCGGCTGTGCATTCGGAGAAGAAAAAATCATCAAGGGCTTGCTTTTGGCCCAATTAATTGTTTGAAAAGGGGATTCTGTTGGCTAGGGTTTGTGGAAGGACTAAGAAGACGCTCGGCCTGGAGGTTGCCAGTTAAAAACATGTGCGTTTTCTTTTGAAGATTACAATGCCTGCAGCTGCTACCACTCATACAGGACAGTTAAGTGAACGTGTGACCAGCCGTGAAAATTGACAAACTGTTTGGGCCCCGAAAATGTACTGCTGTTTTTTGATAATGTTAATTGGTTTTTATAATAGTCATTGTTTTAGGCTTCTGATATCTAGAAGAAGTACATCCGCTTGAAACCTTGTTACCGACTGAAAATGTACCCACTGTTTCTACTCCTTTCATTCATCTGCACACTCTATCTCCTAGAGATTCTCAGCATAGACAGAGGTACTACAATAATACACTATTACTCATCATGAATGCTACACATGCTATTTTTACTAAATCCAACTGTTGGGTCTGTTCACATTTAACGCAACACGGGGATAAGGGGCTAGGTTGTTATATTCATCCTTTACCTTTAACAATTGCTTGTTATGCTTCTCTTAGAGCACTGTTCTTTGGCCGATGGAATGATAGCATCTCAGGGAACTTTGACGGTACTAATTTGAATAGTTTTGAGAAACGTGTTCTTACGCCCCTGGGATGCTCACTTTTTGTGAATAGGAGTAAGCTCAATGTTGCTTCTATTAGGCCTTCTGATAGACTGCCCGTCCTTTTCAATCTTTGATTTCCTTTAAAATGGCTCCTATAGGCAATAAGGATGCCACACCTCCTTCTTACACTGTTAACCATAGCCCCGATTCAGTTTCTTTCTGCATACAGAGGAATGGTACTCAGTCAATGGGTGATTTTGAAGGTTGCGCCAACGTTAAGAATTTGACTGGGGAAGACAGACCTTTGTATGTAGGCGAACCTGTCTACTTTGTTTGCTGTAATGTTGCATTTCCATGGTTACCAAGGGATTGGCAGGGAACTTGTTATTTAGGAATCCTGTTACCCGGGGTATTCATAGCCAGTACTGTAGAGGTTTCAAAGCACAAGTTCTGGGAGACATAGCGAAATCCTTTGTGCCATTTTGGGGACAAATAACGAACTCTGAGGATATCAGGAGACTAGCGAGAGTACTGGAGAGAACCATCAACCGGACCACTGACATATTCTATAATACGACTCTAGAACAGGAAGCAATAAGGCTAGTAGCACTTCAGAATCGGATGGCATTAGATGTCATCCTTGCTGAATGTGAAGGGGTATGTAAATTAGTGGGGTCCGCTTGCTGCATTTTCGTGCCAGATTCCTCCCCAACTATCTTCAAGGCAATACAGAATCTGCATGTCCTATGTTCAGAAGTGCATGTTCCCGAGGGAAACTGGGATCTTAGCGCTTGGTTCTGGGACTTCTTGCAATCTTGGGGTTGGAAGGTACTTTCGATCTTTCTGATCATTTTGGGAATTCTGTTGTTCCTTTGTTGCTGTATATAGTGTCTTCCTGGTATATGTTCGATGCTAGGGGGATGTTGCGCACAGGCGATGGGTATGTTGGGACGCAAGGTATACCCCTAGACAAAAACTCCAATGAATGTGTTCTGAAAGAAATTCTGATAACCGATTTAATGGCAATAGATATTTCCGATGGTGATTCAGGGTGTATGGACGTTGAGACATGGAGTTGTTCGTAAAGTGATCAGATGTAGTTTTAGCGCTTGGCATAGGCCAAAAGGAGGGTTTGTCAAACGGGAAATCATATTGTGCCTCCTATACTGTATGAATATATGTATATTGGCCTACGCCAAGTTGCTTTGCGAAGAAATCTGCGTTGCAAGGTCCTGACCTTAAATCTATGCTAGCCGCCATTTTGGTTTCGTCCACCATTTTGATCCTTACTCTAAAGTCACCCTGTATTCTAAAATGGTGGACAGTGTAATTCCGAATGTAACATGGCCATCTTGACCTCTGTGTATAAGCTAATATGCAACTTGCCTGCAGGCCAAATGTTAGGGTCATGAACTGAGACCTTGTCCTTCGTTGACCTGTGTATAGAGGATTACCTGCGCCAGCGAAGCTAATTCGCGAGCATATGTTAAACATAATATAGTCAAATACTGAAATGTGAACACTTGTTTAACTGCATTGTATAAAGAGATGAGCGAAGGCTCAACAAGGAATCCAAAGACACACTGTTGCTATTGTAACTCGTTGACAAATGTATTAAGGATAAACCCTAAATGTATAGATGCATAAATTAAGATGCAAACTCGGCATGAACCCTAGATCCGTGATGTATTAACTTGTAGGTGGGCTGGACATCATGTTTTGGACTGTATAAAAGGTGCGAATATTCTAATGTACAGTCCCACTCACTGAGCACACGGAACAGGGCTGGAGTTCGCTGTGTTGTACTGAGGGCCTGATAGCTATCTGTTGCTTTGTCCTTTGAAACTGTTCAGTATAGAATAAAGATCTCTGTATCTTTCTTTGTAACCTGCGTTTGGTGTATTTCCTTTTGGGGTACTCAGCCTCGATATCTTCTTTTTGTTTTCACAGTTGAAGGCCGAAGATGGTAAGAAATGTTCAGTTCACAAGTAGTGTCAGACGACCGCTTTGAGAAAACACTGGCGGGCACTGCAAGTGCAAAGTTTGATGATAAGGTGTGAGTGAAGTGAGCTCAAAGAGTTCCCATGAGGAGGTATTTAGGGTGGGGAGGCACCGGAACTGGATGGGAAAACGTTTTCCAGACTATCACACTCTGCATTAACCTACTACCCAAAGCCCACTGTACCACGACCCACAGAAAAATTCAATACCAATCAAGGACTTCTTTGGCCAAACTGATAAGATCAGAAAACACATTGACAACAGCAACTACTCTTCTAACAGCCTGCTCCAAGTGGTGTGTGGTTTTAGAACCATTTCGTTCCTAGCCTCATCGCTTGTTTGAAGTATTTCAGGCAAATACCCCAAGACTCTCATCCACATCATCACTGCCTCTCACATTCAAGGCTTTTCCAGGCATTTTGGAGACTGGAAATACCCTCCCACTACTAAACATACCCTTGCAAGTCCCAGGTGATCTAGAAAACTGTCCGTCCAAAATAAAGTTATATCAACACAGGTAATCTCCCACGGTTTTTGTTATCGGGGGGCCAGTCTCTCAAAACGGGAGACCCACTCAAGAGGCAATATACAAAAGTGAGGACTGGCTACCCCTCTCTCAGTGCCACCAAACTAGGCCAAGTCCCCTACAGAATCCAATTGAGCAAGACAAATCACTTACCAATTAGTGCCAGTAGTGCACGTACACAGAACACAGAGTGAGTAGGAAGAACCATCTTATTCAAACATTAAAAATACAGTCACAAAATGACATCTTATATATTAATTTATTCAGTATCAAAATACCAATCACAGGTGATTAAAACAAGGAAAACATAGTGAGAGGAGCAGCATGCATCTTAGAGTTAATATTAAACATTACTAGCTATTTCTCACTTGTTTAAAAAGCAAACAAACACAATATATTTCGCATGGGGCTCAGCATCTTAATTATGGCCACTCTGTTACTTCAGGTGGTTTACAGATACAAGACTATCTACTTGCGCTAGTCTCTTGTCATGTGTCGACATGTTTCGGCCGTTTTAACATATGAAACACTATCCCTAGTATCTCTACAGACAATAGATTTTGGGCCTTCTTCAGGGCAGACAAATTTCTTTTTCTGATGGTGAGCCTCTTTTTCAAATCCCCGTTGTAGGGCGAGTACAATATCTTGGTGGTACTAGAGCTTTTTCCTAGACAAACCTAATGATAGTGCGAGTGGATTGCTATTTCCAGGTGTTCACAGATCACCTCCCAACCTGTTGTTTAGAATTTGCAGGTTCAAGTGGGCTGGAAATTAACCTCTTCCAGTGCCCAAGCACTTGAAAAAAGCTGTGGAAGCGGTTTGTTTTGCACACACTTTCAACTTCTAACAATAGTCGCGTAGCTGTCAGCACAAGTCACAGCTCAATTGTGGCTCAAATCGTTGATTCACTAAGCCTCGAAAGAGAGTGGTTTCCTCCTATTGCACGGATACGGTCGTGTAACATTACTCGTAGTCCAAAAGAAATCCTGTTCTTCATTTACTACATCATTTTTTAAAAATAGTATTTTTAGCTTCTTTAGACGATTCAATAACACAATCTTCTACAGGACTATCAATTGGGGTTCAGCCCCAGAGGCAGTACTAACCCCTAGAGGCAGTGCTGAAGAGGCACCCAGACAGGCCATCCACGTTGCACGCCACATCCTGGATACAAGGGACTACTCCCTACTCCTTCTGCTCAATCTCCCGTAAGCATTTGACACAGACATCCACAAAGCACAAAACCCTAATTGAATCCCCACCAATCGGATGATTTTCTAAGAATCCATAACTACACTGGTTCGCTTCATACCTCACCAGACAGCAACTCATCCAAAGGGTTCCAAACGCTCACAAGACTGGCCCTGGTGTCCATATAATTACTCATCATCTTAAGTCAATAAATGCTATCTCTAGGGGAGCTGATCTGCAGTCGCAACATTCAAATTCTCCACTATGTGAGGTGATGTCATGAATATATCCTCTGCTAGCGACATCCACTGCCTCAAACCCTGTCTCTACATTATTCAATCATGGGTATCAAGTGCCTACCTCAAATTGAAGCCAACCAAAGCTGGGTTCCTCCTCCTGGCCAACACCTGCTAGAGAAGCACCAATCCAGTTATGGGTGGCAGAAGTGCAACTTGATGTATGCTCTCCCATCCTAGCGCTGCATGTACAATCTCTTGGCTTTATCATGGGACAGGAGGCTTTCATTCAAGAAGAAACCTTAAACTGCCTGGTGCCATCACTCATTCCTGTACAGGGAAATGCAGCATCCCTCTGCTGACAACTTCATAACTGATGGCCAAGCCATGATTGTCCCATTGCAAAACCACTGTACAGCCCCCCAAAATGCTGTCCACCAGTTATTTATCCAGTTCAAAATAATTCTACGACATCACCCAAATCCTGCCTCAAGCGTGCCTCACCTTCAAGATGCCACGGCAACATACAGTCCAATCTGTCCAAGAAACTCCAAATGTCAGAGGGCATTGGCAAAACATGACCATGGGCACCTTGGACTCAAAAGAGAAAACTTCAGGAAGCAGAACACAGGAGACTGTGATCTCTCCTGCCTGCTGTCGGCCTACTCCATTGACTAGCCGGCCAGCCTGCATTAGGCAAACTCCTGCCATCCTAAACCTGAAGATAGACTTGACAAACCCCTCTTCAGACAGATAATGCGTCACCCTGGGACACCCTGATTTTCACCCCATGTATGCTCCAACTAGTTCCTGTACAGTAGTGTGCCGCTTATTACTAGTCAGAACTGGCCTTTATGTGATGCACATTTTTAAAATATTAATATAGCGCTAAACCGCCACTTGGGTTAGTTTGTAGCGCTAAGTGATCATTTCGTAGTGCACTGTTGCACCTAAATGGATCTTCTATGGACCATATTGTGAAACATACAATACACTGCACTTATAAGGACATAGTAATTAACGTGGTTTAGTAACGTTTTAAAAATGCTACAAGCAGAGCCTATGCGTGGGGTCGTGGTGTAAAGTATTGGGGCTGAACCTATGGCTAGTGTTGGCTGCATGCGCAGTTAATAAGGCACGAGAGCTACAGAGAAGTTGAGCAAGAGTTAGGTGTTTGTGCGCTTAGTCCCGGACAACTGTTTGCAAATTGTGGGAAACACTTTTCTTCGCTTATACCAGTGAAATGATAACAAGGACACTGAATAGGGCTGTCCTTGTCTGCTATACATTGGTTAGAGTATCAGGGCGTATCATAGGAATGGCTTTCACGTGGATGGAGTACATGAGCATACAACGAGAATCCCTGGCATATGCTGGGCATATGCTGGGCCTAACTGGGCACCTGATGACAATCCTTGACATGTGACGGGAGTACCTGAGCACATGATGACAAGGTCTGCTCCAATACCTGGCATTTTGTGAGCGCACCTGGACGTGTGCCCATGTCTGGTTAGTTTATGTGGGCAGTTACATGTGTTGTCTCTACAAGTGTGCTTTTTTCACCGAATGGATGCATGTGTATCTATGTGAGCATATGTGCTTCATACATGACAACCAGCACCATTATTTTCAGGAGGTACTCATCAAGACCTGATTTCTACCTTGTATTCTGGGACTTGTAGTTTTTCTTTTGACATGTTGTCTGCCTTGCATTCTGTGACTTGTAGTTTTGGTTTTGCCATTGGCAATCCAGGACTGCAAGTCACACAATGGATAGGAAAAAACAGGACTGGAGGAGCCGTTTCTGAATGGCATGTTGGCACGTCTGTTCATTGAATGGGATGTGTGTGTGAATACATGTGCTGTCTGCGTGCACATAGTCATAGTTGCCAATCAGCCCTATGCGATGGGTAACACTTTTGAGACAGTGCTGGCTTTTTACTTTGAAAGCGGGGCGGTGTATGCCCATACTTTTAATGGGAGAAACGAAACTCAAGTCCCGGTCCTCATCACCCCCACCTACTCTGATTCCCCATCCTCCCTTACTCTGTAAATTCTCTCCCTGCATCCCCTAATTCTCATTCACTTTCAATGCTTCTCATTCACCCCCTTCCCAGTTCTTTTCGACATCGCTTTCTAGGGTATGGTCATGGAAATGGAAGGTAGGTTCCAGCTTGAGCTCATCTTTCATTTCTAGGACTCCCACCCCAGATGCACCCCAGGGACCTTTTTAACCAAAAGGAATTATCACCTTGGGTCTTCATCCAGCAGCCCAGGGTTAGCACCGAGGCACTGTGTTAAGGCCCTCCCTTCATTATGGCTTGTAACTTGGTCCCTATGCCATTACCATCTGCAACCTTGTATATTATCACTTAAATAACAGGCGGTAGGGTGCCGATTTCAACCTACTTAATAAGATAAATAAGCAGCTAGAATGCAAATGGCAGAAAAACAAATGCCAGAAAGCCAAAGACAAGGAAGATTGGGCAACCTGCTCCAAGCATCAAAGAGGCTGCCACCATACTATCATCAGGAAAATAAGACTTTTCTCCATTAATGCACAGCTCAGAACAAATATGCTGAAGTTTTCAAAGTCTGCAGCAAACTCATAAAACCTACAGAATGTTATACTACCATTTTGTTTTCTAAGGCCTAAACTAATGACCTAGCTACTTTCTTATCAAAATAAGGTAAAGAAAATCTTGCTCAATATTCATGCCCTTGACAGGTCAAGCTTTCTCTTGCAGCTTACTCTGGCTTGTGCCAGCTCCCTGCGGTCCTTTCAACCGATGACCTCGGATGACCTCACCAAAACTGTTTCTAAGATGAATGCCTCATCTGTTCAAAACAACCCATGTCCAGCTACTACTATCAAAACAAACATAATCATATTGTCACCCTCCATCACCACTCTCATCCATTGCTCCTTGGCTCATGGGGAAGTATCTGACGACTTCACAAAAGCCACCATAGTGCCTCTACTGTAAAAACCCTCATCAGACTCAGCTACGCCAGCAAATCTCAAACAACCCTTTCTCGGTCAAGCGCCTGGAAAGAATGGCAAACATACAACTCAAGGACAACTTTAACAACTTCTAATCTGGGTTGATCCCAGATTGCTGCAGTCTTCTTCATGTCCGATCTGTTCTCAGCTTTCAACACCATCAACTATGGCACCCTGCTTCACCTACTTCAGCATTCTCTAGGGGGGTCATTACAATTTTGGTGGTATCCTGATGCCACCAAAATGGTAATATCACTGCTGGCACTTGGAGTGCCAGAATTTCCAGCATATTCCTAGTGCCGGCATTGGTGGTAAATCCCCATTCACTGAAGTCAGAGATTACCAGAATTACCAACACCGGAATTACCAGTGCTTGTAATTCTGCCCTTTTTTTGGCGGTTTACCTCCAGGTCTTGGCTGGAGGTAAATCACTGCCTCCACTAGCAAACTTGTGTTTTCCAGGTGCGGTAAAAGTGCCGGTGGCTGTATTAACACACATAGATGAGCCAATTATATATTATCATCACTTATGGCTATGTTAAGTGTTTTTTTGATCATTTACAAATATGGATTGGACAACGAGCATTCATTCAAATAGGGATCTTCTTTATCCTTTCCGAGAATTGCCTTATCTTCCTTATCTGATAAACATCATTTCGTAAAAATACTCCTATATACATATTACCAATTGGGATCCAATCATTCCTGATACGCATAGCCAATGAGGATAACATTTTTTTAATAGACCCATTTTTACAATGTAATTCCAACTAAGATAAACGCGCGTACATAACGCATTGATAAATAAATGCTTTCTAGACTTACAGTATTGTATATTTGCATGGATACCCCGACCTTCCCGTCTGCCCGTTTCCATGGGGACACAGGACGCGAGGCGTCGCAACGCTGGTCATGTGTGACGCGATTGCGTACGCCAAACGGGGTTTCCATGGGAGCCCGAATACATTTACAACGAGTGCTTCCTACGCGACGCTCGTTCGCAAAGGGTATGTTGTTGCTTTGCAGAAGATTAGCAGAACACAAAGGTAAGATCCATCGATCAGCTCATTGTAAATAAGACACCGCAGGCTAATTTAATACTTGCATTATAACCAGGTCCATTTATTATTATTTTTTAACAGAGCATTTATAGACAAGGAAGTATCTATACAGGTAAGCCTTGAATCTTATTTTTAAAGGCACACGGCACCTCACACGTGTTTTTCAGAATGACTAGCAGCAATCCACTATATGTGATCTTTATCTTTGTTATTCACAGTCAAACCACTAAATGTACAGAGTTCACTACTTTGAAATGGTATTAGGCACCATAAGAAATTCCGAAGGTAATTGAATTTAACAAGAGAGACGCATAGCACTATGAACTTAAAGCTCATCAACATAACTTTTGAATAACACCAATCTAATAAGGATGCCATATTGTTGTTTCCTCCCCTATAACCATCTCTTTTGACTTCTGTATTTTACCATCAATGGGTATGTACGTATTTATTGAATTATTTTGAATTATTTTGTTTGGTACACACTGTCTAATTGTCATCAAAATGGCTGATTGTGGAATCAATATGTATGGACTTGTGCAACAAATCGAACTTTCTCGCACCATAGTTATATTCTAAAATATGGGACCATTGTAACACTAATGTAACCGCTGATGTACACTTTGATTTATTTTCTTGTTAAATTGATTGTCTCACACTGATGTATAAATTGAATATAATAGTGTGGTTAACGCCCTGAAGAAGGAATAACGCTGCGAAATGCATTGGCATTAAAACAACCACATAAAAAACCAAACAAGTCTGCTTCTTCTCTAAGATTCCTAGCGGTCTATAATTTGCAATTTAGAATCTTCTCTGAATCAACTTTTCCCGAATGTCAACCTTTTCTGAAAATATACATATACATTAAGAATTGATAAGAACTTTGATTAAAATTTGGCAAGCATCAGAACTAATGAATAAGCTCTACAAGAGCCTTTACGGAGAGCGCCAGACTTAGTTGGATGAGTTCATCCAACTTTCTTTTGCACGGTGGCTGTATTACCACCATCATTACCATCCTTTTTCCTGCACTGGGAAAATTGTAATGAGGCCTTAGGTGTCCAGAGGTTGGCTCAACATTGGGATTCATCTTCTCTGTGAGACACTTAACCTCATTTTAAATGGGGTGACATGTTAAATGGAGATGGTAAAGTGGGGCATAATGCTTTTCCAGGTCCATTTAAGGCACCACCCCATTTTGGAGAAATGATGAGGCAGAGGAGGGGCACAAAGCATATATAAGATCTGTACTGTAATCCACCTTTTGTCTTGTCAAGGAGTCTTGTATGCCTGGATGAGATTTTCATGAGGCATACAATGAATGGATTCCTTTGGAATCTGCCTTGGTTTTGCAGCTGCTCAAAACTGGGCGGATTCTATGGGAATCCACCAGTAAACACCACTAGGGGGTGTAACGAATAGTACATTTATATTCCGCCGATCACCGAATAGTTGGTCCAGCTATTTGGCCGGAACCGAATAGTGACCCAAATAGTTGTATTTTTAACTAACCATGTTCTAGACATTTCATTCAATAACATTAGGAGACATTCTATTGCATGAGTATTCATGTTTATTAATTGGACATATATATCGCATTAAGCTTATTAAAAAGATTAAAAAAAGAAATAAAAAACAGATCTGAAAGAGATGTCCAAGTTCAGTTTATTCTTATGTCACTAAGTTTTGGCCAATTTACAAAGTTTCACTTTAAAACTCTGCCATTCCACACTTTCTAGCATCATTGTTAACACTTCTATACGCATTTTGCAAGTTTTTCCACTGTTTTTGTGTTCATCGACATCAGCGAACGTCTGACGTCATCGCAGACTTTTCAGACAGTGTCATGTGAACACGCACTCGCGCGCTGCACGATGACGTGTCTGAGAACGCGTCCACACTTCGCAAATGGGACCGTACTTCGTATACAGTTCGGAACTGCATTTTCTGCTTATGTAAGAACTTTAAAGCTCAAAATATACACTTGATATGATATGATATGATATGATATGATATGATATGATATGATATGATATGGCCTTTTTTAACGCCCCTATACACAAGTGTTTCAAGGCGCGACGAGGCAAGGGAGGGGAACAAAGAGAGGACGGAAAACGATCCTACTAGGCCAGGTGTCATTCAGGTGCGTGGGAAGTGGGCAGGGACAGTGCAGTACATGGCAGCAAAGATAATAACAATAAGTAGCAGCCAGCATGAGGCAAGTGCATGGATAAGTGTAGACAACAGGTGTCAAGGGCTGGGAGGGGGACTGTAGGGATTCAGAAACAGTCCCCAGGTGCGGGCGTAGCCAGGTGGGCAGTGCAGGTGGTGCCGAGATCAGAGGGTTTCAAGGTAGCAAGGGCAGTTCAGGTTCCAGTTAGGGGGTCGGCAGAGGAGAGGAGGAGAAAAATCAGAAGCAAAAAGAAAGGTTTTGAGGTGCTTCCGGAACTGGAGATGGTTCTCCTCAAGTTTAAGGCAGGCAGGGAGGCTGTTCCAGAGGGAGGCACCAGCCGAGGCAAGAGATCTGCCACCACCGCATTGCTTGGAGAAGCGACTGACCCTGAGGGAGTTGAAGGCAGATGAGCAAAGAGCTCGAGAAGGAAGGTATTTAGGAAGAGAGAGCTGAAGGTATTGAGGTCCCAAGTCCCAGAAGGCCTTGTGGACGATGCAGAAGGTTTTGAACTTAATCCTCGCAGCCACTGGGAGCAATGCAGAGATTTCAGTCCTGGAGAGATACAGTCCCTGGGCTTAAGGCCAAGGACAAGTCTTGCAGTCCTGTTCTGGATAAGTTGTAGAGGGCAGAGAGTAGAAGCAGGCAAATTTAGAAAGAGGCTGTTGCAATAGTGCAGCCTAGAGAGAAGCAGAGCTCTGGAGACAGTGAGCTTCTGGGGGAAGGAGAGGAAAGGAAGAATACCTCTGAAGAGGTGCAGCTGGTAGTGTTAATACTTAGAGACGTCAGAGATGTGAGGGGAGAAGGAGAAAGTAGAGCCGAAGATTTACTGAGGTTTTTAGCCTTGCAGGTGGAAGCAGGAAGAGGGCCAAGAGAGGCCGCCCAGAGAGCTACAATGGAAGGAGGGAGCGGGTGTGCTGATGAGGAGGATCTCAGTCTTACTGGCATTGAGGCAGAGGTCATTGGCGGCACACCACTCCTGGATAGCAGACAGACAGTTAGAGATAAGGGAGGGAGAGGAGGAGGCCGAGGGTAGCCTGAAAATGAGCTGGGTGCCATCCGCATAGCACTCAAAGTTGGGGCAGAGAGCGGCGATGTGGTGGGCAAGAAGTGCCAGGTATTGGTTGAACAGCCAGCGAGAGAGGTTAGACCCCTGGGGGACACCACAGGTAGAGAAAAAGATATCAGAGAGGAAGGACCCAAGTTGGACCTGGGAGGGTCGGTCAGAGAGGAAAGAAGTCAGCCAAGCCAGAGCCTGACCAGTGATACCCAGGTTATCACGGAGACGATTGAGCAGGATGGCATTGTTGACAGTGTCAAAGGCAGAAGAGAGATCAAGCAAGATGAGGATGCAAGGGGTGTTAGAGTCAAGGTTAGAGAGCAGGTCTTCACGGATGTTCAGAAGAGCAGTTTCCATGTTTCTGGAAGCTCTAAAGCCAGACTGATAGTCATGAAGACAACCAACAGATTCAGTGTGGAGATTAAGCTGGGAGATGGCCAGTTTCTCCAGGAGCTTGCCCAGGAAGGGAGTGATGGAGATAGGGCGATAGTTATCCGGGCAGGAGGGGTCGGCAGAGGGTTTCTTAAGAAGAGGGTGCACAAGAGAGTCCTTCAGGGGGGATGGGAAGACTCCGGTGGTGAAGGAGTGATTGCAGAAATCAGCCAGAGCATCAGCAGGGGAGTCGATGTGGTCCTTGATAGTTTTGGAGGAACAGGGGTGGACCTGTTTCGACAAGACTTTAATAGATCAGACTTGTCTAGAAACCTTGTCTGCAGAGAAAAGGGGAAAGGCAGATAAGGAAGGGGGGTGGCTGCAGTAGGGCCAGAGGAAGAGCAGGGAATAGTGGGAGGGAGGCAATAGGAGGAGAGTGAGGACAGGATGTCCTGAGTTTTTGAAATGAAGTGAGAAGCCAATGCCGTGCAGAGGGCATGGGAAGGGACAGGAGAGGTAGATACTATGGCAGGATTGGCCAGTTCCTTGCAGATTTTAAAGAGTTCAGCCAAGTTGTTAGATGCCACAGAGATGGGGGCTTGGATATGAGCTCTCTTCTTGGTGAGGACGGAGAGCCGGTATTGCCTTTGCAGCAGGCGGCAGGCCAGTTTGTCCGAGAATGAACATGAAGCACGCCATTTCCTCTTGGCCACCCTGCATTTACGTTTTAGGGTGCCGAGGTCTGAGTCATACCAGGAGTTACACTTGGCTTTGGGCTTCAGGCGGATTCTCATGAAAGGGGCAAGGATATCAAGAGTATCAGATATAGAAGAGTGGAGCGCGGAGAGGACTTTGTCAGGGTGAGAGTCAGCCAAAGGGGGAGGAGGGGGTGAGAAGGTGGCGGCGAAAGCCTCAACTGACACACGCTTAATGGGTCGGATGACCGAGAAGGTGGGTGGCAGTGATGGAGGTGGCTTGGCCTGAGGGCTAGGGAGGGTGAGATGGGAGGATAGGAGAAAGTGATCACTTCAGGAGAGAGGAGTAGAGAGAGGGACAGAGAGGGGAAGGTCTGAGGAGATCAGAATATCGAAAATGTGCCCTGCATAATGAGTTGGGCCAGAGGGGAGAATGGTGAGTGAGAGAGAGTCGCAGAGAGCGCGCAAGAGTCCAGAGGGGGAAGAGGAGGCATCCAGGTGGATGTTGAAGTCTCCAAGAAGGAGGAGTTGAGTGGTTGAGGCCAGGAGCGAGGAGGAGAGGTCCGCCCACTCAGAGAGGAAGGAAGAAATCTGACCAGGTGGCTGATAGATAGTAGCCACAGTAAGGGAATGGCTAGGGGAGAGAGAGAGCCTGCAGACGAGGCGTTCAAAAGAGGAGTAGGTCTGGGTAGGAGTGACAGAGGCAGGAATCCACTCAGGGAAGATAAGGGCTACACCCCCACCAGAGCGGTTTGACCTGGGCGTGGAGAGGATCTTGTAGCCATCAGGTAGGAGCATGTCAAAGCTGGTGACAGAGCTGGTTGTGAAGCATGTCTCAGTGAGACCGAGGACATCGAGGTCAGGTTCTTCAAGAAGGTGGCAGATATAAGAGGAATGTTTGACAGCAGAGCGAGAGTTAAGAGTGGCAATGTGGAGAAGGTTGCCATCCTTGAAGGACTTCTGGGTAGGGGTACAGATCAGAGGTACGCCCTGCAGAGGTGTAGAAGAAGCCTGAGAGGGGACAGAGAGGGAGCACAGCTTGCAGCTTGCTTGCACATCTCCTAAACTTATTCTTACTAATTATCCATTAACAATCTAGCACAGATCACATACTTGGAAGAATATCAGCAACGGTGGTCAGTCATAATGTAGAATGCAATAATGTCGAAAGTCAAAATGTCGAAACATTTTTTTAGAAAACAATAATGTTGAAAACCAATAATGTCAAATTTTTTCTACATTTTTTTGAATTTTTTGAAAAAAATAAATAAATATATATATATAATTAAAATGTGTTGAGTATGAGGGGTGAGAGGGTGGTGGGGGGGTGGGGAGGGGTGGCCGGGGGGTGTTGGGTGAGTGGGGTTAGAGAGGGACCCCCCTAGTAAATGATACTCTTCTTGTTTATGTATTTATTGATAGTGCTAATTGACATTTTTTTCGACATTTTTTTTTCAAAAAATTGACTCTTCATTATATGTATAGGTTTTCGACATTATTGTTTTCTACATTTTTTTTCTATATTTTTGTAAGTCGACATTTTTTTTTCTACATTATGACTATAAACCATCAGTAACACTGATATTTATCTCAAAAATGACATCAATCATTGCCATCCCTCCTGCCCAACAGCCACCACCACCACCATCTGGAGGACCTACACAACAAAAAAAGCACAGTACTTCCAAAGACAATGAAGGGGATCAAATGAGGTAGAAGAAGTGCCTACCTCTAGCACCCAAAGAGAATCATGGGTGTGGCAGTTCTTTAACACTGTTGGGAATGTACCAAAGGCTAAATCTACCAAAATGAAATGCACTGAGTGAAACATTGTACTCAGCCGTCGACTACCTGGACAGTACTCCTATGGGACCACCTCCATGCGCCACCACACCAAATCCAACCACTACAATGCTCCCAGAAAGGTTATTCCTTTCTTAGCAAGTAGTAGTCTGTCTTCCTCCACCTAATCTTCCCCAACCAATACTGTAACCACACAGCCTACTTCTGTGGGACACAAAATCCCACCAGCTACCTTACACGCGATAAAAGAGGCTGTTGATCCATATCTTTCAAAGACAAGAGTACTCTGTATATACTTCAACACACTACTCTGCAGGGGGAGCAACTTCAAAGTGCTTTTGAAGCTGTAATCAAGGAACATGAGAAACAACGCCCCTACTTTAGATGCAACAAACGCGCAACATCTTCTCCTGTCCACCGGACAATCTATATTTGTGGTTGGTGGCTCTTGCCGCATTTCCCTGCCCGTCTTACTTTCTAACCTCTACTGCAAAAAAAAAAAAACACCAAACTAAATGGTTTCTTTAGGAACCACCTTTCACAGTTAAAAAATTGAAATAAAAAAAAGAATCTTATAGACTCCATCTACTTTACATTTCTCAGTAAAGTAGTTAGACTCAATAAGATTCTCCAACATTTCCATTAGCATTTTGTGTTATGCTAATGGAAATGATGGACAATTGTATACCAGAGAATAATATAAAGCGACAGAAACAATTGCCTGTTCCTAATACTTTTCTCTAGCATACAATATGGACCTTAATCGATGGACCTTTATAACTATCCACAGTCTCCACAAACCCCTTTCCAGGACATGGATCATGAAAACCTGGATGGCACATGCACACCATTGCACAGGGCAGGCCTTCTACCTTTTTTAATTTAATATTTGTAAGACCCCCTCAATGCCTGCTTTCAAACAGACACACATCCATCCGCCAATCACTTCCAAAAACTGTGCATATAAACCTATGACCATATTAAGCTTCCACGCACCAACTGCCACTTAACAATCTTCTATAAATCTTTTGCATCTGCATTTCCCATACCTACACAAACACATTGTACACAGTGCTCCTTTAAATGCACATATGCATTGTGCCGTGAGAGAAGTGCAAAAATAGAAGGGGCAGTATGGATGGGCAAGTACTCATGAGAACCAAGGAGGGAAATGCCAAGGGATGCCAAGTCGGGACACCACTGGCTAACTACTGGAGCAGAGAAGTCCCAAGGGTGGGATGCATCTTAACCATAACATCCCTTTAACAATGTTTTTTCTGTCAATGGGTCTCATTACAACCTTGGTGCTAAGTGCACCAACTTTACCACCATGGTGTAAACTCCGTTTACACCATGGTGGATGGCGGATTTACCGCCCCATTCCAAGGTGAGTGGGGCGGTAAATCCCCATTTCCCATTTTCCCTTCCCCATTCCCATTTTTGCCCCATAGGGCATAATGGGAGTGGGGAAGGCACTAATTACGCCGCCGTAAATTACGGCGGCGTAATTAGCACCATGGCAGGTTAGCGCCATGGATTTTAACGCCTGCAAAAAGCAGGCGTTAAAATCAGAATCAGGCGTTAAGGGTTAACGGTGGCGTTAACCCTTAACGCCTGAGTTGTAATGAGGCCCAATGTATTAGGTTTTTATAAGTGAAAATGTTTTGTAGTGTTACATCACTGTTTATAAGTTATTAATGATTCCTCTTTTCATATATATGAAAGAAATATAAACCTCCTTTAAGAAACATATTTTTGCAACATATACTTATGTCTGTCGTTATCAGCAGCGCATGCTGGGGATGCAAATCATCGTTCAATTGCCTATGGCAGAAGGCTCAACCATGACCCCAGCCAAACCAAACCACCCCTATAATTCACTGCACCTACCCTGCATCCTAGCTCAGTGTTGACTATACCCTAATAATGTAACCAAATGCCAGTGCTCATGGCTTGCAGCCATGGCCAGTCTCCAAATCCACGGGGCATGGACCTTGTCCCCAATAATCAAATGACATTTGCGTTTGCCATGGGTCAGTCCCACTACCCAGACACCAAATGTATATCACTAGTTTTTCTACTTACATTCTTACATTTTGGAAAAATAAAACACAACACATATTTCCAAAAATATGCTTTCAGGTCCTTGCAAATGTTTGTTGCGCAGGTTTTTGTAATTTAGTGCACCACTTCAGGCTGTAACCGCAAGCAGAATATTCTTTCCCATTCAAACCTACTGCTTTGGCTATGCCCCGTGCCCCAACAAGCAAATTGCAGTACACATCTCTCCTTGCTGACGACCACGCCCATTGGCCAGACATCAATGTTATAACACTGTGCTGTGTACTTAAATTTTCACACTTTACAAAAAATGTAAAACAGGACATATTTGCAAAACCACGGTTTGAAAATCTTGCTGACCCTCCTCATGCATATTTGCTGCAATCGCATCCTATTTGCTGCAATCGCATCCAGCACTTCAACCTGTACCCACAAGCAGATTTTCTTTCCCATTCAAACCTAACCCAATTTAGAAAAATCTTACCACATAGCCGGTCCCTGGTGGCCATGCCCACTTTAACCCCATTGCTGGTTCCTCGTGGTCATGGCCAGTAGCCAGATTGTCCGGGTCATGCCCTTTGCCCATGATCCGGACAATCTGGCCACTGCCCATGGCCACAGACTATACCTCAGCCACCAAAGGTATATCACTATTTTGTGTACCTAGATTATGACACTTTTCAAAAAATAAAACACAGACACATTTGCACAACCATGCTTTCAGGTCCTTGCCAATGCTCCTTACACAAAATTGCTGGAAATCCACCCATGTTTTATTTTTTGAAAAGTGTCAAAATGTACGTACATAAAATAGTCATATAACTTAGCCCCCACTTAACAAATTCCATTCATACTTTACACAAACATTCAAGGTTCGGTCTAAAATCTTTCTGAAAACTTTTCTCCACATTTGTCAAACGGCAACAAAGTTATAAGCCATCTAAAAATGTGGAGAACACCCTCTAATTTTGCTCCTATTGACAAAACCCCACCAAACTTTGCAAAAACAGTCATGTCTTGGTCGAAAATCAATGTACAAACTTTTGTCCAGATATGTCAAATGGCATCACATTTACAAGCCTTTAAAATATTTTGCCCGCCCACCTGTAGTTTTTTTCCCTCATGGCAAGACAGCACCACCCTTTGCGGAACCATTCAGGGACATTCCAGAATTTAATTGAGTGCCACCAAAGTTATAAGCCATCCAAAACCTGCATTTCACCAACCCTGTAATCCAGAAATAGACATAGATGCCCGTCGGAGTTGAACAAGCACCTGTTTTTTTGGGGTGTTAAAGGCCATATGCCATCCTCATCACGCTCACATCCCCAGATTG
Organism: Ambystoma mexicanum; assembly: GCF_040938575.1. NCBI lineage: Eukaryota > Metazoa > Chordata > Amphibia > Caudata > Ambystomatidae > Ambystoma > Ambystoma mexicanum. The sequence continues at coordinate 91,024,789 of NC_090924.1, read as the reverse complement.
TTTAATTAGTTTGACAAGTGCAATGTTGTGTTTTTTAATATGTTTTTACCACTATGTTCGCGGACACCGGCTGCTGTTAGCGAATCCAACATGGTGGGCGTTTCAAAAATCTGACACACCTCACATTTTTTATTGACCAATCAGCAGGTGCAATCCGATGTCATTTGAAAATCCATACAGCGGTTTGTGCTGTAGGCATGAGCAAACATTTTTTTTCATTGTGTCTATAGGAAAAACCACACATTTTGGGACCCCCCATAACCTTGACCCCCTGCACGATACCTCAATTAACTTTACAGAATCAATCTGACGGGCCATATCTTTTTTTTTTTGCAACGTTTTGTGAGGATTCGTTTGGGGAAGAGGGGAGTTATAAGCTGCCAAAAAATGTTTAACATTCTATTGTTTTTCCATTCAACCCATGTTTTTGGATCGGCATACCATTAATTTTGTTTTTGCCATGTTTATTTTCAGCCCTTAATTGAGCAGAAATGAGAAAATAGGGCTAGCTGTTTTCTCAAAACTGATGGTGTTTTGGAAATCAATATGCCATCATTTGCATACAGCCAATTAATTCCCTTGCCATTCTGGGTTGGTGCGTCCGCCTCTAGATTGCTGACTTCATTTGCCATATCATCAAAAAACTAGGAACTAGGAACCAGAATACAACCCTGGTGAACGCCCCTTGATATATAAAGTCAGTCATTTCGCCATTTGGATCAAGTTTCACTCTGGCCTTGTTTTTGCTGTACATGTTAAAAAGACAATCCAGTAACCTACTTGGAATACCAAGGGGTGATAGGCAGTTCCAAAGTTAATTTCTAGGCACGCAATCAAATGCTGCCTAAGAAAAAGCGATAGATGCTTCACTTCTTAGCATGTACATACTTATGGGTAATTACCTTATATCTAAGATCCTGCCCAGTGCAGTTGTTCTTCTGCTTTGCCCAGTCTACCAATCAATTATGTAAGACCTTTCCATAGATTTTGCCCATGGAATCTAATAGTGAAATCACTTGATAAATAGACCCTGATTGTCAGAAGCATTTCATAATGGCGCAACCCCATAGGAAAACGTTCTGTGAATCAGGCCCTTATTCGGGTCAGTCCAAGCCCCTTTTTGATGCATGGGATTATTTGCACGGTTCCCCAGGACTCGGGTACTCGTCGGCCACATCTCACAGGATTCAACAATACATGAATATATTAGCCCCTAACAAAATATTTTCTTTAAAATATTCAACTGGGATCTTTGTCTATAGATCCAGCAGAGACCTGGGTTCTACTAAAGTTGAATTTACCATGATCGCATTGGAAGCTCCAAAGAATCTTGAAGCATTCCTACCAAGCTGTTTTGGGCACTTCCCCTACCTCTAGTCACTGGGCCTCATTACGACCCAGGCGGTAAGGGGTTAACGGCAGCGTTAACAGCGCCGACCCTTACCGCCTGAGTACGAGGTCCCTTAGCGCCATGGCGCTTTTAACACCTGCTTTTAGCAGGTGTTAAAATCCATGGCGCTAAGGGACCATGGAGTTAATTACGCCACCGTAATTTACGGTGGCGTAATTAACGCCTTCCCCACTCCCATTATGCCCTATGGGGCAAAAATGGGAATGGGGAAGGGTAAATGGGGATTGGGGACTTACCGCCCCGCCAAGGTCGGAATGGGGCGGTAAGTCCGCCAACCACCATGGCGTAAACGTAGTTTACGCCATGGTGGTAAAGTCACGGCCCAGGCAGTAACTTACCGCCTGGGTCGTAATGAGGCCCACTATGTCTAAACAGTTGACCATCCTCCAGAATGTTTCATTATCTATGTTATTTATAGACAGGGTAATTGTCCTCCAATATTTCAGCCTCGAATGTTTTTCTTCTCAATGTGCTGTTTATAAAGCAACCCTTGCACTTCTCAACGTCTCAGTAATACTCACATGATTATATTTTGATTGATCTGAAAAGAAGTGTTTTTGTTTTTGACGCCCTACAGTCCTTTATCATGGGAGTTTATGGGGCAATTATTTTTTTTTTACTCAATGAGCTTCTGCTTTTATTAATGAATGGGTATAAGGCATTGATATGATATGATATTTGTAATGCACTTAATACCGAGAGGTTTTTAAGCGTGGACCAGGGGATCGAACCTCTGTTGCTCTGTGTCGTCTTGCTTCCAGGGTGAGCACGTTGCCCCTGAGCTATCCTCCCACTTGCTTCTGAGGAGGTGTGGTATGGCTCACTGGGATCTCCTGCTTCCCTCACCTAACACCACACAAGTGCTGACTTGAGCATGACTTTGATATTGGCGCTGGAGCACAGGTGCTCTCCTTCTTCTCTGCCCTTTGCCCAACACAGCCAAACAATACTGACTTGAGCGCAACTTTAGTGTGAGCACTGGCAGACCGTCGCTACTCCTTTTGCATGGTTTACGCCAGCTCGTGGGGATGACGGGGCATGGTATGGGCTAGCTGGGATCTCCACCACAATCCAGCCAACAGTGCTGACCCGAGCGCTACTTTGGAAGCTAATGTAGTTGGGCCCACTGCAGTGATATTGACATCTGTAAATGCCCACACAGCGATGCTGTCTGGGAATTTACAGATTTTGGATAGGCCTGACCCTCTCAGACCTTACACTGTCCACGCCCCTGGTGTGGGTTCCACAGGCTTCTGGATGGCATGCTAGGAGGCTCACCAGTATCTCCTCCACCTTTCACCCAACAGAGCAAAACAGTGCTGACCTGAGTGTGTCTTTGACCGATATTTCATAGGGAGAGATCTAGCTTGGATCGAGTGTTGATAAGTGGGAGAACAGCAGGGAAAATTATAGGGGCTAGGGGTGATAAAGCTGAGTATTTTGTCTGGCATGGAGGAAGATGTGTTGAGGAGGGCAAGGAGGTGGCTAAGGAAGTAGTCAAAGCAATTGCGTATCAGAGTTAGGTGAAGGATGGGCAGAATGATAGGTGAGGAGAGATTTTCCTGATATTGAGCATGGTTTTCCTGGCAGCCATTTTGGCAGCAGTGATGAAGTAGTGAAGGTTGAGAGCTCTGTAAATACGGACTCCAAAATTGTCTTAAGAGAAGGGGAAAGCAGGTCATTTAGAAATGAGAAACCGGATGAGAGGAGATGAGCAGCATTGAAGGCTGGCGGGTAGATGACTTCGGGTCTCGAGGAATTTAGCTTTGTCAACTAAGCGGCATGTAGTGGTAGATTGTGGAGAAGCAACTGGAGGTGCGCCCTGAGGGAACAAGGCTGAGAGAAGGAAAGGAGTAGAAGATATGGGTGTCACCTCTAAATGGGGGATTGGCAAACCCAGAAAAAGGAGATGACTCGTCCGAGGGAGTTTGTAAAGAGGGTGAAGAGTAAAGAAAGAGGGTGAAGAGTAAAGAGCCAAAGACAGAACCTTGGGTGACGCCAACACAGAGTGGTTTAGGGATGGATTGATTTCCTAGTTTACTATTTCATCTCTCTTCCTTTACTCTCTCAATTTCAAGCATCTGCTATACCTCCAATCCTATGCCATTTTTTTGATTTTATACCTTTTGCACGGACAGGCCTTGTGAATTGACTCAAATTGGGCCTCATTAGGACTCCAGCGCTAAACCATGGTGCTGTTAGCACCATGGTCCATGCCGGAGTCCGCCATGGCGGAATGGGGAATTACCACCCCATTCCGAGGTTGGTGGGGCGGTAATTCCCCATGCCGCCATGGCCCTTCCCCATTCCCATTTTTGCCCCATAGGGCTCAATGGGAATGGGGAAGGTGCTAATTACGGTACCGCAAATTGCGGTACCGTAATTAGCACCAAGGTCACTTTGCGGGTCCCTACTGTAACGGCTGGTAAAACCAGCCGTTAAGGTCGGGTATCACAAAGGGACCTCGTAATTAGGCGCTAGGTGTTTAACGGCGCCGCAGCCTTTTACGGCGCCGTTAAACACTTAGCGCCTGGGTCGTAATGAGGCCCAAAATAATCTTCTTGTTTCATGCTCTTTAATAATATATTTAATACATATGATTGTTCAAAAAAAGGAAGTAGTGCTCCATATAAATCACTTTGTCTCCTAAGATAGTTCTTTTCATTTCACAAAGACCAGCTGAGCAATTACCCACAATTTGCAACTTCATTTCTCTTCAGCTAGAGCCTGGCCAATCGCAATCCAGAGTCAGTCAGAAATACGCTTTCTAAAAACGTCAATATCGAAGCCTCTGGGCACATCAATATCCCCGACACACGTAGCGCTAAAGCAGGGTGGCCTCGTGGTCCCATCCCCCACAAAATTCGATGCCACAACAATGTCGTAAGAATCAGTTCCCCAGTAGATAATATACACATTAAATGAGTGTATTTGTTTTATTAAACACAATCGTCCCTAAAGGATTACGACATTACATGTATGTTCTCATTCCTGTTATTTTGTGTCTGCAAATGCATATAGAAGAGTGGAATTAGTTAACTGAATTCAAACATTAATCACAATGGCTGTATTCCAAATGATAATTCTGAGATTGCATTCATAGGCCATATACGAGCATGCATTACACACTTCATCATAGGAGTGTATCTGTAACCTCCTACCCTTTAAAGGAAATAAAATCATACTTGTGAAGGTGTCAGCCAAATTAGTGTTTCAATAATATGCACCAGCTGTGCAAGCAGAACCGATAAATAAACCAGGCGGGGACTAGGTTACGCGCCATCTCTTTGTTCACCGCAGCTGATATTACTCTACCTACACAGTCTATCCCTGAACCATAACCTTGAATGCTTTCATTTCTCTCTCTTCTTGGCCTTGTGCGCGAAAAACATGTAACTTTGCATCTGCATAATCGCAGTACTTTAGTTAAGAAATGTTATCTCCCATGTTGTGTTGTACTGGGTGTTAATGTTTTGCTGTGAGAATTGTTATGCTGACTAAAGTGAGGGCCTTTAGTGAGAACAGGAGGCTGTTACTGTCCTTCTAAGGCAGTTGTAGTCTAGCTTTTTCATACTGAGCCGTCCCTTGATTAAAAATATTGTTGCTGCCCCCCCTACCAAGATGCCATATCTGCTTAGTGTCGATTTAAATCAGTCACCTTTTGTAGAGCCCTGTGGACATTCTTGGGGCACCCCTAGGGCCTATGGGGTTCCAGACCAACACTTTGATGATCACTGTTCTAAGCCATGGAGATGGCGGTGCAGCGCTTTTCCAATCATGTGCCTCACGCTAGCCTATCAAAGAGCCGCATATTGCACCGAAGGGCCCTTTTGTGGAAATCTGGGTTCAGGTAGAATGACTCTGACATCATGGTATGGATGAGTGAGTTCTTTATTATGTTTCCAAGCATAACATCCAGTTTCTAGAGTCATATTAATCAGATAGTAGATTCCAGTTCACATAGGCAAGCACCGGCATCCTCTCTCTCAGGCTTACATCTTCAACTCCCCTCCAGAGAACACCAGTCATACACAAACATTCCATCCAGTAACATTCCAATGTCACTCATAGCACTCACTCCAGATTCCACTAGGATGCAGGAGAAGACAGATCCTTACATATCTCCCCTCCTCAGAGATATCAAAAACACGACCAGCTAACTCAGCATGACAGCTATATAAAACACCCACACACACAGACGCCTACACGTTTAATGCACATGCATCATTTCACCAAACAAAGACATTCTGCTAACAACTTCCCAACACCAATGAACGTCCTCACAGCCGTGGGACACACTTTAAAACAATGCCCCTTCCCCTTTCTGCTAAGTGAAGAAGAGGCACCTCCGACTACTGAAATACCATAACTAAACTTTCCACACATAGAGGCACCCAGACCTCTCATACCAATCCTAACTCCAACATCCCACAATAGAACACACACTTATCTCCCTTACACCCTACAATCACAAGACCCAGGTGTGCCTAAACACACACCACTTCCAACCAGGCTGAGTATATCTAATACTCGGGTAACTACTTCACAAACTCAGTGACCCCATTACCCCTCATTTGCCCGTGTTGAAAGTTCTCTTCACACAAAAACCTAACTCCGGAAGTACTACACTACATACATACCACTAGTGTATCACATATCACTAGAATCACTCACATTATACTCATTACCTAATCTTCACATATAGGGCCTCATTACACGGAAGGCGGTAATGGTTAACGGCCACGTTAATGGTAACGGTGACCGTTAACCATTACCGCCTTACTACGAGGTCCCTTAGCGGGTTGGTGCTTTAACGCCTGCTTTTTGCAGGCGTTAAAAACCAACCCGCTAAGGGACCTCGGAGCTAATTACGGCACCGCAAAATTGCGGTGCCGTAATTAGCGCCTTCCCCATTCCCATAGAGCCCTATGGGGCAGAAATGGGAATGGGGAAGGGCAATGGCGGAAGGGGGATTTACCGCCCCTCCAACCTTGGAATGGGGCGGTAAATCCCCTTTCCGCCAAGGCGGTGCCGGTATTTTACCGGCATGAGCCATGGCGCTACTAGCGCCATGGCTCACCGCCTTCCGTGTAATGAGGCCCATAATGTTCCTAACATTGCACTTAATAACAACATTGTACACACTACTTTAAAACTCTTAAAACTCTAGCATGTATAAACCGATCCACCTGAAAAATTAAAATATTAGTCAAGTCATAGCATTTGAATTTAAAACATCAGTGTTTTCCACTCTCAACTAAAATGTCCATCCTGGAAAAGAAAATTATTAGTGCAGCAAACACGTGTCATATCAACTTGAGCCAGGTATCTCTACCATCCTGGTCAATCAACACTGTAATTCACTTTTGAGACCATCTGTGTGAAGAACAATTTGTTATACACGTCAATGACCTAGAATCATCATTTTGCTAAATACCTATTAAAACCACAGCGGCTACTACATGCACTCTACCTTCACTCCATTTACTCCAATTCATTCACACAGAAATGGCCAATTAATCAACAAGCCTCACATGACAATGACATATAAGTCAACAACTAAAATTGACTGCTTAACCCAAAATCATCAAAAGCAAAACTCAATTTTCTTCTTTTACTGTTCCTCGTGGCAGCATCTTTTAAAGTCAAAAGTACCTCCGGGGATCCTTGTACAACACAGTTCCCAAAACAATAAGCACACAGTTCTCCAAACCATAGGCAAAGACACTGCCCCTCTGCTATCCGGCAAGAGACACCATGCCCCTCCTAGGCACATCACAAACTCCAAGCTCTCTTCAAGTCCAGTCAAAGCTCACAGGTGCTGAACCACAAATTCACAATTCCAGCAGAACGTAGCAAAAAACTTCAAGCTCCTTCAAACCCACTTGCACAGGCTCCCAGCCCCACAAGACGCTACTGTTGTGGGCTCCAACTCATTATGGTGTTGCTGCAAATGGGCTCCGAGCTCCTTTATAAGCCCAGTCACAGGCTCCAAACCCCTCCAAGCGCTGGAATTGCCATCAGGACCCTCCTCTGCTCCAGGCGCCTTGCACATGAGCCACAAGTTTCTTCAGCTTCTTCATCCAACTTCTCTGTCACTTCTAGGCACAGTTTAGGTTCCCAACCTCTTCTAATACTGCTGCCCTGGGCTCCAAGCCCCCAGCTGCGCAGCATGGCTTCCCATATTTCCAGGCGTAACTTAGACCCCAGGCCTCTTCACTTGCTACTGCCCTGGGCTCCAAGCCCTCCATGCCGCAGCTTGGTTTTCCAAACCCCTTAAAACTGTTTCTGGGCCCTCAGCCCTGCCAACGTCTCTTGACTTTCACTATGCTTGACCTGTCCAACTGTTGACAGGCCAGTTGGCATCTGGCCCTGGCGCAGCTCCTTATTGCCTTCGCCTGTGCCCTTGGCGCTAGGCCCTTCTGCGCCAACTGCATTTAGCGCTCGCCTTACCTGAGAGAGAGGGTCTTCCTTGGTTTGGGGGGACGGTGCTTGTCTCTTCTTCTGTGCTGTCCCCCCAGCACAGATCCCATCCTCGTCGCCAATGTGGAAATCTGGGTTCAGGTAGAATGACTCTGACATCATGGTATGGATGAGTGACTTCTTTATTATGTTTCCAAGCATAACATCCAGTTTCTAGAGTCATATTAATCAGATAGTAGATTCCAGTTCACATAGGCAAGCACCGGCATCCTCTCTCTCAGGCTTACATCTTCAACTCCCCTCCAGAGAACACCAGTCATACACAAACATTCCATCCAGTAACATTCCAATGTCACTCATAGCACTCACTCCAGATTCCACTAGGATGCAGGAGAAGACAGATCCTTACACCTTTCTCTAAGCACTCTAAAGTAGCAGCGACAGTGACACCTATGCACGCACAGGCATTCTGAGTGCCCGGACAGGAAAGGGGCAGAGGGCCTCACCAACTCCTGCTGAGGCACCGCCCGTGAAACTTTCCCTGCAGTAGGGTGACCAGATTTCGAAAATAAAAAACCGAGACAGACCATTGACATAGAAGTAGGACTACAGCTTCAGCGGTGAAACTGTAGTCCTACTTCTATGTGAGTGGCCTGTCCCATGTCATTATTGCAGCGCCCGAGGATATTTTAAGTTTATAAACCTGTCCAGGGTTTGGGGATCAGATGGATACCATTCCGGTTTTTGGCAAACATCATGACATCCGGCCAAAAACCGGGATGGAATCCACCCGATCCCCAAATCCCGGGACGGGGTTTTTAAACTTAAAAAAGTCTGTGGACCCCGGGACAGAGGTGTAAATACCCAGACAGTCTCGGCAAAACCCAGATGTCTGGTCACCCTACCCTGCAGTGACTGAGGCAGCAGGACCCCGCCGCATCCTAGGGCAGGCACTGGCTGCCAGCAGCAGGGGAGTGAGCCAGAGAACTCAGCTGCGTGCATGGGCCAGCACTGTCACTTTGAGGAGAAAAGTAACTGCGCAGCGCCACGGACAGTCCACGGTGGTGGTGTCATGAGGAGTGAGTAAGCATGGGCACCAGCCACCCTCCTCCCTAGCCAAACTCAACAAACACCCCTTTCTTACATTTTGCTCACCTCCCATTTCCCTCCCAAAGGCTCCCAGTGCATTCTAATCATTGCAGAGTTGGCGCAGCTGCCTAGATCGATTTAGGACTGCATTATATTGCTCTGAAAATCCCTCTTAAGCGGCCCTGCTTCTGTGTACTTTCCTTCCCTTCCCAGGGATGCTTAATTTCCTTTTCCTGCCCATCTCCAGTTTATTTGCTTTCCCTTTTTCAGGCTTTCTTCATTTCCTTTGCCGCCCACTCTTCAGTTTACTTTCCTTCTCTTTCCGGGCGGCCTCTTTTCCTTTTCATGCCCATCTCCAGTTTATTTGCCTTCCCTTTCTCTGGCTTTGTTCCTTTCCTTTACCTGCCCCTCTCCATTTACTTTGCTTCCAATTTTGGCATTTTGGGGTAGCCAGTCTAGCCATTTCTTATTCTGGCATGACTTTTTTTCTGGGCATCTATGTTAAATCTAGTATGGTATGTTTACAGCCAGTCCAACTTATTTCTTTTTATTGTGGCATGTCATTTTATTCTGGGCCTACTATGCACACCTGGGCCAGAACGGTGTGTGGGGGTGGGGGGCACATCCAAAAATCTTGCACAGGGTGCTGCAAAACCTGGAGCCGGCACTGCCTGCAAATGTTTCTCACCTGAGTTGGCAATGTTTCTTTTCACCCTTCCGCTTGCATGTATGAGGGGTTTGGGCACCATCCATTGTTACACTCCCTCCCACCTGCTCTAGTTATTTTCTGCCTTCCCATATATTTTTGATGGAATGTCATAGTCCTGCTTTGAAATCAGGGAGTTTCTGCTAATTTTTTACTACAAAACTTTCAAAGAAATAGCATACTCCTACACACCTAGAACGGAGTGCGTGTGTGATTTATGCTCGTGGAAGATTGTAGCCACCATTTCATGGTCTGTTCCCTTCTCACCACCTGTTCATAATTTGCCCCTTTTCTGGTGAATGATGTTCTAGATTTAGCACTTGTTGAACCTTAGCCTATTGTCTTGTTGCACACTGCAGCCCAAGGTTGCATGGCATCCCATCTGTTCCATTTTACCAGGCTCATCTTCCATCATTAGAGCTGGCTACATGGCATCCACTGCCACCTTTATAATATCTGTCTTTCACCCTGGGCTTTCATCAATAAATCTGCTTCCAAGAGTGGCGAAATCCAGGCCTCAAGGCCCGCAACCATGTATGGGTTTCATTTTCATTATTATTATTATTATCATTGTATTCATTGAGTGCAGACCTAGCTTCGAGAAGCAACAGAGCTCTTTACAGAGCTATACAAGAGTACAGATGGATAATGGAGCGCTTTTCAGAGGTAACAACAGAACAGATATACAGCAGGGGTAGGATACAGAGGGGCACAGAGAAGGGGTACATCTGTACCGGGTGGCAGGGAGGAGAGGGGTGGGGGGCGTCTAGTGAGTCAGGTGGCGACAGGGGTGACATGATGGCCTAGGTGTGTTGAGGATGATATCCCTTGTTAATATTCATGAGAAAAATATACATACACTAATTCAATTTACATGCAAATGTAACTCAAGCATTTTAATGAGATATATCCTGAAAGGCCTTGAGGCCTAGAGTTTGGCACAATTACAGTGCATTTCAAAAAAGGCATTCTACTTCCATCATGGAACTAACTACCTGTGTACATTTTATTAAAAAGACTCCATCATCATGCTAGAGTACGATTCCCTCTTAATACAGGACTTTGACAATCAAAGAATAACTTTTCTGGCTACAAGATACAGCTTTGCTTGTATGTTTCAAGCCACGTCATCCCCAAATGTGTCCATCAAAAAAGAGGGTGCCATATTGACTCTAAACCTAATATAATGTTACCTCATCTGTGCTCATTAGGTTTTTTGTTTTCTCAGCCTACAATGTGCAGAAGGTCATACCCATAATCACAGGCCCTGCATCTATCCATGCTTCGCTCCCAGGATCACATGGGTGTGCAGAGAGGCAGATGTACAGGTCATCTCTAGTGCCTGCCACCTCACCTCCGTCATACTGGAAGAACAGCAAGTGAGCAATGTGCGTGACACCAGGTATCATCCCAATACCGCATTTAAGATATGAGAGATGTTATGCACTCAGACAACTGTATTGAATGTAGCCTCACACTGATGAGGTGTACACACACCACTGAACATAGAAGAATTATAAGTGAAATCAGACCAGAGTAAAGTGATGTCGTGAAGAGAAGATACTAGGACGCACTGAAATGCTTTGCAAATGCTTAAAGAATGAAGATGAAACTGAAGAAACAAGAGAAACATGTATGCAAATACAAAGAAATCATATACACTAAGAAGATAAGTAAGAAGGGAATCAGCAAATGTATATATACAGAAATGCAGGGTAGATGCGACATATAGAAGCTTGATAAAGGCCAAAATATAACGCGAGTAAAGCGGCCATGATGGGAAAGATGGACGTCGGTTTCGTATAATAGTGAGTTAAGAAGTCTTGAACAGAGAGGCTAGAACTGCAGAGCTGGCAGGTGCTGGAAAACAGCTTTGTGCGAGGAACAAAGAACATCTGTTTGGCTTGGGATCAAAGATGCTGCATCAAGAGGTAACTGCAAGGCACAAGGGGAGTCAAAGATGATAAGCTACATACGCATGACATATGTCTGTTAGATTAAGGAAAGGAGAAAACATTTGCAAGTGCCAAATATTGGACAGTTTAAAGATGCAGAAAGCATGTGTAAGACAGAGCAAACAAGTCTCCAGAGGCCAAGAGAAGTGACAGCACCCAGCTTTATCGAATTAAATAGCACTAAATGAAAGGTCGGAATAGACAAAATCGTGGTCTCCTCACACGTGATGCAAGACTCGAAAACAAGGCCTATTCATTAAGCTCCAACTGAAGATAGCAATGTACCTACACTGACTTAAAAGTCCAAAGGAATAGAACAGTCAGCAAGGCGAGCTTCAGAGAAGATGCCTTGGTTTAGGGCCTAACTGATGAGAGATGTTAGGCTAATTGACCAAAGTGGGCAGTAGTCTGACGTTGTTCCCTGCACCTGGATTTTGTTTTGCTTACGTGCTGCCAAGGAGCTGAATGTTCAAGGTTAAGAGAGAATGCCACCAATCACGAAGGCCTATGTAGCAGTGTATCATACATTGTTACAGGGGTCAATCTGCTGTTGTTATTCTACTATCAATCTCTATTATATGTAGTAAGAGGTAGTTCAAGGCATGCCTATTTGATAGGGAGCATCCAATTATGTTGCTAACACCTAAATAAAGTATTGGTATATATGTTCTCTTAACCAATCCCTCCTTTTCCAGCATACAATGCATTATAGCTGACATACATTGAGGTATAACGCCTTTGAGTAATCAAAATGTAGACAAGAGTGAGTGAGCTGCAATCTGGTTGTTCACCAGGTTTGCCTGCTTTATTTGAGCTGTTAATAAAGTCGCATTTTGCCATATTCTTTGAGTCTGCCTGGTTTTTTGGGTCTGAGGTCGTTTATTGGTAATTCCATCTGGCACTTGGAATGTTGCAGGTGCTACTGTGCAGGTGCCTTGCCTCAGACTCCGACTCCCATTATTGAAAGCACCCACAGGCGGATCCTTGAAATGTAATCTATTAGCTCACCACAACTACTACATACACCAATAGTCGTAAAGCTTGTCGAGTCTTATACGGGAGTGGGTGTTCCCTTTTTGGCCACTCTGAAGAAACACAAAACAAATGAATTAATTCTCCCTCATTCATGGACAAAATCCATTTTTAAACTGCAAGTTTTTTATGTGAGATACTGTGGTACAGAACACTAACATATAAGCTGATGTACCCTCTACTATATGTTGTGCATGTCTGACAACTGGCTCCATATCATGTGTGACACCTTGAGCCAGACCTGTTTTTCCTTCTGCATTCTGGTACTTGTAGTTTTGCTTTCATTGTTGTAGGAATTGTGCTACATAATGAGTAACCATCAGAAAGGAATAATGCCTGAATCCAAGTTCATTTATTATATCATGTAACACTGTGATGACTTGTAATTGTATTGTATTTTATGGAGACTTATAGAGTGCGAACTATGACCTAAAGGCATCTAGGTGCTAACATTGATAGAAGAGGGTGAGTTGGTCAAGGAGCCAGAAGATCAGAAGAGATGTGTTTTCGGTTACTTCTGAAACTGAAGGTGATCAACAGTGTCTTGCAGGTACACCAGCAGAGAGTTCTGTAGAGGAGTAGCCGAATGCCTCTACAGGAAGTCTCGCCCCTCTTTTGCCTATATGATGGAAACCGGAAATTGCGACACGTGCAACCCCAGTAATGATACCTATACCACGAAGAGTCTTTGAGACAAGGTATTCATTGAGAAGACCCTACATGAAGTGTCCCCGAAAGACTGGTGGTCTTCCGAGGGAAGTGCCTGAAGAAGTGTGAAGACGTGAAAAGAAGAAGCTGGTGATGTCACAATGAATGTGTGACGCACTGAAAATGATGGAAGAAATAAAGTTGGACGGATATGGCACACTCTATTAGTGGAGGTAGTCCTGTAATGGATTAATGTGTAAAGTAGGAAATTGAAAGAAATTAGAGAATAGATGTGAGGTGAAGAGGAGAGATAAGCAACCTTGACACCTAGGTTGCGTAAAGTAATAAGAAACAAGAAAAGTTCCCAATTAAGGAACTCACGTCCCCTGCACACTTTCAATATCTGGATGACCAGAAAAACAATTAATTTGTATTTTCAACAGTATTTTTAATAATATCTTTATAAAGAAACATTTAGCGTAAAAAAAGCTTAGGGAAGTCAATTATTGAAGAAATCAACATTTAGTCAGAGTAGGTGACAAGAACCGAACTTCATGTTTATTCTTGATATTGAAATTGTGGAAGGCCCAACGCGTTTCGAGTGGTACAACACTCTTCATCAGGGGCAAATCAAACAGTTCTAAGGAAAGATATGTACAAAATTTACATTAGAATAATGTTTTCCATTGACAACAATTTTACAAAAACAGCTTGTACAACCAACTAGAAAACAGTATATAGGCTAATTAAATGAGCATCATTGGCGCTAAATATCATGCTTTCGAGGTGAATTGACACCCAAGGGCTAAAATTTTCAAACTCAACAGTTCCCTTAATGTTACAATTTACAAAACAAAGTGAGGCAGCATCATGAGCTTACTTAATAGACTGGACTGTGTTTTAAGAAATATTGTGAGGTCATGTGGTGGTTATAACAAAGGTGGACTGAAAAACAGAAAAGGAAATTCTAACCTTGTGAATATATAAGAATATCTTCAAGCGAAGAGATGGTGGATCCAGGAAAGGGATCCCAAGTAATCGACCACACAGTACTAGATTAGTAATGTCAACGCACTCATATCTGTAGAAAAGGAGTGGGTATCAGAGACTAGTAAATAAGTGCAGTAATCAGGAAAGGCTCGAGCAATAATCAACTTAAAAATACACTTACAATTGATAGCGATCTATCTGGGTAGTGGAAAATCATCTTTAGCCATGGTGTGGAACCCACGGTAATCAGGAAACCAAGAAGGTGGCTTGGAAATACTTAAATTGTAGCCAGTGACTGGGAGATTTGTTCAACAGATGTCCACTGTCACTAAAAGGAATAGAAATAGAGAGGTGGGATAGTGTCAAGGTCTAGCGAATTTAAAGGAGGTAAAGGGTGACGTAGGAACAAGATTCTGCATAGGGAGTGTAATTGGAGATGAGGAGCTCTTACCTGTGTAACCACAGCACTACCAACTGGAGACCGGAGCCCAAAAGAACGGCGACGCCATTGTCAATGCTGTGTGTATTAATATTGCGTTAAAAGGCGTGACGTCATCACGCTGATGCGTGTGACGCTACGTCTTCAAATAGATAATTATCGGAAGATGTGCTACAGATAAAAGAATAAAAGACAGGGTATCACAAATTAAATTCGGCTAGACCTTGATACTATCCCACCTCTCTATTTCTATTCCTTTTATTCCTTTAATACAAATTAATTGTTTTTCTGGTCATCCAGATATTGAAAGTGTGCACTGAAAATGATGACCAGAGAAGAGACTGCATCGACGATATAGAATTTGATGGCAAAATATAAAATCGAGAAGACTTTTATGTACAGAATGAAGATTGCACGTGTGAAGAACACTGCAGAATTCACAAGCCATTTTATAACTGTCCAGATGCTGCAACGCAATTAGACTCCTTATTCATAAGGCTGGTTATACGTAATATGTAGACTGCAGGCGGTGCCGCCAACATATATGTATATAGATTTCTGGAAAATTTTTAGTAAGCAAGTCTCCATGAAGGAAGATGGATTGAGAGCTATGCATGTGTTGCAGCAAAGAATAGGCTTGAATTCAAAGCAAGGCTAAAGAGTATGTCTGCCTTGATGACAAAGACTGGAAGCAGCCAAGAACTGGTTATCAGCCTGCGAAGAACAATATACGTGAGAAGCCGAGGCATCCCTTGTTAAGTTGCAAAGAGAGAACACCATGAGTGCTAGGTTTCTTTATTAAAAACAATTAAATGCTATAATACGGACCGATTCATGGTCTCTGATCACGTGAGCTAAGGGTGAAAATAGATGAAGAGCATGGTGCACCAGATTGATGATAGCGAGTGCTCATACTCCCTTATATTCCCAGAGACGAGAAGCTACGTCATGGTAGAGTTCAAAGACAATGTGAATGGCAGCCGGGATAAGTGATGCGAGATGATGGGCTAATTGGGTGGGAAGACACAGTCAAGTTCACCCACCAGCATCTTGGGTACCAGCTTAGGTGCTGCTAGATAATCAAATGCTCCAGAAGGGTACAAGCGTGCCAACCAATTGTAGAAGGCCATATAATGAAGGGCCTTATAGTTTAAAAACCAATAGTATTATGCGTACTTAATAAGTGTTGAGGATGACTTGCATTAGAGAAAGACTAAAGTTGTCCACCTGACCGTAGGGACCCAATCAGAATCCTATCCCATATAGAAGGTATAGTTAGATAGTACCCTTGCTCCAACCACAATCTCCCGTAGAATTTCTTAGTTTGCCACATAGTATGACGTCATGCATGACACATTTTTGGTACATAATTGTGATTTGCTATGAAATGCTTTGAGATTATGCTGTGTGACATCTGTTGATGTCTGTTGTACTTCCTGTTTTAGACAATTGAAAATAAAACAGAGTTATTTGCCATCTTCCTGAGTCGGTCTTATTGCTTAGTTTGAAAAGTTATTCTCCATCCCATTCATAGTATGATGTGTCTAAAAGGTCCTTAGGGTTCACGTGTTAGCATGCCGCACCTTGAAACACTTGTGTATAGGCACGTTATAAATGCCATATCATATCATATCATGTCGGATGGTTGACAAAAGACCCATCGACCCAGTAGACTCCAGTGCTTCGGACAATCGAGTGCCCTCCACCATCTACCCGGAAGATTGCGGGGTTTCCTGTAGAGAACGGCCGATTTAGAATTCTTGCAAGAAAATCAAGACAGGTGGGATGGAGCCCTCTTTGATGAAATCCCTCCTGGTTTCCACAGGCGCTTTGCAGACAGAAGGTGAACGTGGTCGATTGGAGGGGCAAGTCCATTCCGAAGGCCTCGAGCTGAAAGAATGAATGGTGAGTAGATTAATGGGAATGGTATATTGAGAGGATGGGATTGTGGTAGTTTAGAAAGTAAGGGATGACCTAGGAAGTAGTGTAGAAAAAGTAATGAGTTGTATTTTTTATCTATTTAGATAAGAGATAAGGAGATAAAAGGCCTGAGAGTCCTGGTCCAGGGGGATTTCAGAAAAAGTCATCATACACTTCAGCCGAAGTAACTTAGGCTACGCAGAGGACAGGTCCCTGTAAGATGATGACTTAAATCCTGTTAACCAGGGTATATTTAGGGGCAGAGATATGGAATAAAGCACTGAGGATTAATGTGAAAGGTCGACTAGACTGTCTGTGTATTTGTGATATATTAAGGTGTCGAAGAGCGACAATTGTGAAAAGAAAATCAAGAGAAGGTTGAGAAGACATAGCATATATTTAGCGAAGTTGTCGGTATCGACTTAAAGCTAGTTTGAGACCATTGGAAATTAGAGGTTTTGAGCAATGATTATTGAAGCGCGCTCATATTTGTTGTTTTCAATAAAGTATTTTTGTAAAGCACTGATAAGTATTGACAGTCAGTTCAGACTTGTCACAAAGGAAGATGTTACTTCTTTGATGCATTTGTGTAAAACCTTGCCAAAACACATGCCTTAGCTTAAATAGTATAGTGCGGAATGGGTGAAGGGCACAGCAGATAATATGTTCATGCCGTGGCCACAAGGGGGATCTTTGTCAAAAACGGTATTGCAACACATGACCACAAACTTGCACGCTGTGTACACGGGAAAGAAATAGGAGAAGAGGTTAGCTATTTTAGAGCTTTGGAAAATGTACCAGGAAGAGAGAGATGATCCACCAACTAAGGGTTGGATGCTTAACCAGTGTAAAAAGTAAGGTGTCAAGCCTTCTGCTCCTCTTGCATCATTTGAGTTAAAAAGCGCTGGTACAGAAAGCGTACGATTGCATCCATTGAAGGAACTGAAAGCGGCAACGGGATATAGTAATCCAATATACAAACTGCCTGCTTATAACTGTGACGATAGTCCAGAGGAGACTAAGAGAAAAGAGGAGCTCTTTAAGGTCTTACAAAATAGGGAAGAGAAAAGTGAGTGATCGAATGTATCGACAGACATAGAACAGGAAATTAAGAGATGGAAAGGAGAAAAGGATAAAGCTGATGAGGTAACGCTCGTACAGATTGAATGGATGGGAGGACAGATATTGCTTAAACTGGATGGAAAAAGCATTGAGGAATTTAAGCAAAGGGAAGATCGAGATAAGCAAGATAGGAAAGACAGGGAACAGGAAAAAAGATTAAAAGAAGATGAGCAGAAAAGTAAGAGCCGACAGTGGCAAGAACAGTTCTATCAGGAGGAGCAACAAAAGAAAGAAGAAAGGTCAGAGGAACAAAGGAAGTATGATAACAGACAAAGGTCAATGGAGGAACGGGACAGACAGGACAGAAATAGAGAAGAAGAAGAAGTAACGCAGAAATTAAGAGATAAGAGGATACAGAGACGAAAGGAGGAGGAAGAAAGGAGAGCTGGGGAAAGGAGAGAAGAAATGAGAAAGGAAGAGGAAGAGTTAGATGAGAAGCAAGAAAGCGGAGAACAGTAGATGAAGAATTAGAACGAAAAAGGAGACAGCGGGAATGCAAGATTGATTGCATTCAAAAGGAATTGATGGAGCCTAGTCCAGTGATACGATGGAATGACATAGAAGAGTTCCTCCCATTACAGGGAGCAATGTCAGGGCCATCTAAGGTTATACTAGATGAGGATTTTGATACAGGGAGCATCAGAGATAGGATCGATAAAGCCTATCAGGACTTAAGGGAAGGAGGTAAATCGGGAAGCCGAGGAAAAGAAGATCGATTTTTAATCTCCCAATCACGTGGTGAAGAGGGAAGCCCACTCGGTCCTGAGCATAGAGCCTTGTCTTTAAGTAGGTTAACCTTAGACAAGGGTGAAAGAGAGGAGAGTCATACTAGTTGGGGACTAGACATATCACATGTAGAGAGAGAATCCTTCAGTGACGAGGGAAGGGGTGTGTGCCCTGAGGGAAGCTTACAGGCGGAACAAGGGAGTAAGATGGTCTGATCTAGAACAACCTAAGGATAGGATGCCAGATCCTATGGCATGCCCAGAGCACCCTAAAGGAGGATCGTATAGCGAGAGGGGGCAATCGCCACCATCTGTAAACCGGTAAGGTCCCTGCCAGGGAGAAGGCAATCAGGTACTATTGTTCCAACGATGGGAGCGGATTGCGGAATAGGATTTACACAGTTTTCCCTATTGGAAAAGGGAGTTGCGAGACCACAGTATATTCAGTGGCCACAGATGGACAAGGATAATTTAAGGTGTAAACTCCCCAGTTTAATGGCGGGTGCGGGAATATGGATTTATGAGTTAGAGAAAATGACAGGAGGAAATACCTTAGCAATAGGGGATATTAAGGGTCTCCTAGCAGCTATCCTTGGGCAAAGAGCAGATGACATTTGGACGAGAGCAGTTTATTCGAGTGTCACGGCACAAAACGCAGTGCACGATGGAGCACCATTTAATAACTGTAGAGCAGATGTCTGGAGAGCCCTTGGAGTACAATACCCCAACGTGTCAGATATGGGTGTGATTATGACGCAAAAACTGAAAGAGGATTACATTCAAGAGCACTGGTCTCTTGAAACGCGTGATCCATGGGGAAAAAAAGTGGCAGTATTTTAACACATTTTGTGTCAGGGACTGCCTGAGCACGGACAAAGACAATTTAAGAAGTTAGTGGGAATGGAAGCAAAACTGTGGCCTGAAATACAATTGACTATAGTGCATCTCTGTCGAATGTTACAGGAGAATAATAAAAAGAAAGACGATGCTAAAGAAATTGAGGAAACCAAGTTAGTCCAGAAAAAACGGTCAAAATACGCCATAGAAGGGGCGGTATTGACAAGCAGAGAAGGACTATGAGTACAGCAAGCAGTGAATACATTGAAGGCAAATAATCAGCGTCCAATGAATCAAGGAGGAGATGGGTTTATACCACAGGGTAGAGGCATGGGTTACAGAGGAAGGGGTGGATTTCAAAACACACAAAATAGGTTTCAGAATGGGAATCAGAATGTATAAGGAGGATTTAACTAAGGAGGGCTAATCAGATGAAACCCTGCTATATGTTGGACATGTGGAATGACAGGGCACATTGCGCGCACATGCGGGAGCCAAGGGTATATACAAAATGGTCAATACTTAAAGGGGGGGACAGCTTATCCTCCAACATACGGTTCACAAACTAGGGAAGGATTCTCCCAGGATCAGACAGTGTATCAGGCACAAGCGCCACAAGTGTAACAGTTACAGCAACCACAGCAATCACAGCAAGCACCATTGAATCTACCGCAAGGGCAGTCGCAGCACGTCCCCATGCATATACAGCAAAATGCAAACACAGGACTGTTACTGACACCTGCAATAGGGGGTGTCACAGTGGTAGGAGGGAATCCTTTCACAGGTACAGAGATAGGTATGTATTCAAAATTGGACAGCTCACAGGGTGACTTGATGTGTTCAGTACTATCCGTGACACCAGACCCCCAAGGGTTGATGTGACAAAAGGAGGACATTTTTTTCATTTTTAGTTGACACTGGGGCAACTCATTCATGTATACCAGAAGGAAAATAACCAATGTCGGGAAATGCCATGAATGCTCCAGGATTCTCTAGAACTACAAGTCGAGTTCCTGACGAATTATGAGTCTCTATAGGAGAATGTAACATATCTGTTCCTTTGTTATATTCACGACAGACACCAGCTAATATTTTGGGAAGAGACTTAATGACAAGACTTAATATGACGATTTCTTTTACTGATGAAGGTATAGTGTGCTCCACGTCTGGAATACACTATATGAATGTGGGTGAATTTATATAGGCATTTACAGGGTCAATGGCTCTCCGAGGTGCGACGATGTGTTATTCCAGAAACAACCCTATAGATTGTATAGCATGTATATTATATTGGCCAGAAACGCAAACACAGAACCGTCAATGTAACCAGAGGGCGTTGATTTTGTGAAAGTATCCGCCATTTGCTTTTTCTTTTCTGTCAAAACCGCTTTGCAAATGTATTCTATGATTCAAGCTCTTACACGGTGTGAGGCCACAGCCTGTATGTTGAAAGATCAACCCAGACAGGAATGCCAAACGAGACAGAAATACATTGTTTTCCTCCCTCAGAAAGTCCTTGGAGGCAAGCAGAAACTGCATTTAATCAGCGGCCCAGGTGGCGGCTTGTTTTACCAAAGCTGCAGTAATAGGCAGTTAAAGCATGAATTATATTCTTTTAGCGGTCCTCCTTTGCGGATCTGCTTCAGAACTGTCTGACCCTTGGTTCACGAATAGAAACGGGTAGATAACGTGCTTAGCAATGTGTCTCTTTTGCGAACATGGTATCCTTGCTAAACAAGAGCTTTATGTTCTCCATAACAAAGAACTGTCTCTGCAACTGTTGCTAGAATAAGTATATTTAGACTGAATAGAAACTTGTCATAATGTGTCATAACTGTCATGATTGTCAATCATCGAACGCTAGCCTAAAAGATATATTATGGGCGGTTTGAATTGCCTTCAAAGATTGCTTGTTTGTATATATGTTGTTGCTTGAGCGATGCTCGCTCTCTTGCATCTCACTAGGTCTGGGTGACACACGTCGCGAGACGTTAGACCCCAGTCGGCCGACTGAGCAGACTTTGAAATAAACCAGATTTCTTGGAAATTCGAACCTCGTGTCTGTCGTGTCACTAGTACATGGTTATTGTGCCTTAGTTTCCATATGCGGGGGGTCTTTACGGCCTAGCAAATATGGAGCCCGAATAGGGACCCCCCCCTTTTGCTCCATCGTATACGTTAAGTTTGAAGAAGGCAAAAAACGAGTTGAGGATGAAGCTGTCGAGCCGGGATCGGAAGGTGTTCGGGGCGCCCCTGTAGAAGTGATGAGAGACTCCTTTGCAGTTCTGTACACAGCCGGTCCCTTATCGACGAGCAGCGCCCAGAGAGCATTGAGGCGAGGGTCCTGAAACGAGGCATATTGAGCCAGACACACAGTCACAACGATTCTTGGTTGCGTCTGTATACGGACGAATTGCGTCCTGAGTGACAAATTGATTGATCAGGTGAGTCGTGCCCCGATTCTTAAACGTCCTGATGTTGATTGAGAGTTGCTCTTGCAAGATCAAACGCCCAGGGTAAGAGAAGGGTAAGGATTAATTATGCCTGGGAAATTGTCTTCCTGCCCAGTGGGATTTTTCCAGTGTGGTAGACAATCTTTGAAAACTGGCCAGGTTGCGCCACTCGCAGGGCCGCCAGCATTTAAAATGTATATAAAATATGGAGTAGGGGAAATAATGTTTAATGCAATTTGGCATAAGCAGACCAGACATGTATCAGACTTGCAGTGGCCTAATGATGGGAGCTTTCAATTAATACGCAGAGAACACTTAGAATCAGTATTGCTACGCAAGAAAGCCAGACCAGTGACGTTTGACATCATGAGAGACTGGAGGAAGGAAGCTAATCTCCGTCTGAGAAGTACAGAGAAACACGCGCGCAGACATAAATCAAATACAGAAAAAGCACTAGAACTTGATGAGCATCAACAGACAGAGGACCTTAGGAGAATGGACACGGCTTTCCAATTAGGTGTACAGAAACTGTATCCACAACAAGATTTGCATACATCAGATGAGCTAATAAACGAAATCTTGAATGAGCGAAGGAATGAACGTCCTCAAAGGAGTGCTGACCCAGTTGCTCCTCCACCTTATCTACCTCCTTCCATTCCTGCTTTTCCATCTGCACCATCTTCCCCTGTGCCCGTGAAATGATTTCCTCCACTTCCGTCGATGCGTGAATTAGCAACCACTTTGGCAGGCAGTACTACAGAGATGGGGCCTGCGCAAGGAAGCAGTAGAGTAACTCGTAGTACGGTTAGCAAAGACAGGAAAGAGGAGCGGAGAACTTGGGCAGAAACGTATAATGAAGGTGGCGATGAGGGAGCCGTGCAGAGTTCTATGTCTGACTATAGAGTGCTTGGCGAACAGCAGGTATTGTTAGAATGCATGGGGGATTATCTTGTGGAAAAATGGAGTGATTTGACTGACACATTGGCACTGCAAGAGCTATGTGATCTAATTGTTCTCTCTGGTTTGCGGGATAATGCTTCAAAAGTACGCGAACATGTAGGATGACTATTTGTGTTTAAGAACGAGCTTGATCAATTGCATAGAGAAATAATGAAAAAAGATAACCGGCATGTGTCATATGTTCAGCAACAATTTTTGCTGCCGTTAAAACCTGTTAGTGAAGAGCTGAGAATTTGTACGTGAGAGGCACTTAGATGGATTACGGATGCTGCCATTTCCCCAATGGAAGTGCATGATACGTTTAGTCATCATACACCAGAGATGCAGAGAAAAGTATTGCAGGTCATGGTTGAGTATTTGCAAGATGAATATTTGTAGAGTAAGACTTGTTGTCCCGCTGATTTAATGACGATTTACAAAAGAGCATTTTCGCCTGAAACTGGAATAACTGCTTTTTCTCTTGATTTAGCTTTATTGCTTAGCAAATGAGCAGATGTAGAATCACCTAGTTTGCAATTGCCCATGAGAGAAGTGCCTCCCACGTTTGTCCCGAAAGTAGAAATTGCTGCCGCTGACGGAAATCCAGCGTGCACGATAGAAGCCCATTATACAACGCAGTTTGTGCATGTCCCTTTTTCTAGACAAGAGATAAATAACATCAGGCAGACAATCCCTGATCTTAGGAAAAATCCATCAGGATTTTTTAAAGAAATTGAATCTGTTTTGAATTCCTCTGTTTTTACATTAAGTGATATTGATTTATTGTTTCCCGTGATTCTTCCTGTAGACATATGGAAACAGGTTAGAAATATAAATGATGCGGATATATTGGGTGATAAATGGGAGAATTTGACTAGAATTGATGGCGAGAGAAAGGCTGGAGAAAAACCGCTGCCGGTCATGTTGGTCTTACCAGTGTGAATAGTACAGAATTTAAAAACCTTGATACCCGAGAAGAGAATAGTTTGGGATAAATTAACTGCGTGTTTACAGGGCAAAGAGGAAGGAGCAACAGATTATTTTAATCTATTTGAAGAAGTATTTGCAGATTTCAGTGGTCAAGACTTGAGTACTGAACCCGGGAAGAGATTGTTTGTTCAAAAATGTGTGCAAGGGTTGTTACCGAAAATTAAACATTTAATAATGACATCTGAAAGTGCATGGCAAGCAAAAACACAAAGTGAAGTATTACACATGGCCCAATATTATGAGAACAGAGTAAATTCAGAGAAGGAAAAGGAAATAAGGGACAAAGGGAATTTGAAAACAAGAGTATTAATTCAGCAAGTAGCAAATAATAATAGAGGTGGCGGGAATGCACAATCCAGAACCCAATTCCCCAACATGCAAGGTGGTCCAATAGGGATTAATCAATGTGCCTATTGTAAACAAGAAGGCCATTGGCGAGCACAGTGCCCGCAGATACAGAATCGCAATGGGACTTTCTCGAGAAGACAGAATAGAGGTCGCCCGGGAACACAAGGACAGAATAGGAACCAAAGAGCGCCACAATTTCAGACTAACCAGAATCAGAATCAAAATCAGAACCAACAACAGCGGAATAGCACAGGAGATGGAAATGTTTTTGATAATCAGACCATTTGCATATTACTCTGGTGACTTTACATTAGATGAGGTATTGTTTTACTAGGACAGCCCAAGACAGGGGTTGGAACCAGTATCTATTCCCGTACACCAGAAAGGCACTACGTAGAAATGAAGGTTGGGAATAGGGAACACATTTTTCTAGTGGACACAGGTGCGCAGAAATGTTCAGTTGACCATCAGCAGGTTCCAGAAATACCACTGTCAGGGCTGAATAATGTCTCAGTAAGGTTCTCAGGTACACCAGTTATATGTCCACTGTCACAATCAGTACCTATAACACTAGGTCGATTCACAGAGTCTTCTTGCCCATTCCTTTTGACAAAAAATTGCTGTGAAAATTTGTTTGGTTAAAATTAACTGAAGAAATTGAATGCGGTTATTTATTGTTCTCCTGATGGAGTGTATTTGACAATATAACCACAAAAGACTCCTGTGTAACAATTTGTATCTAAACCATTACCGACTGAATGGAGTAAAGTACCGACTTTATATGGGCAGTGAATGATAACGATGTTGGTTGTTTAAAAGTAGAATCAGTGAAAATTGTTTTGAAAGAAGGGATTACATTACCGTGTATTCTGCAATATAAAATTTTGGCCGAAGGGGAGAAAGCATTGAAATGCATTGTGTCAGATTTGATTAAAAGAAACGTAATTGAATACATTTCCAGTAGCACCTGCAATAGTCCGATTCTTCCGGTTTACAAGAAAGGAGGTAATGACATACTGTATGTGTTTCATAATTGATCTGCGTGGATTGAATAAAGTTGTTGATCCACAATTTCCATTAGTCCCGGATATGACTACAATTTTGACTATGATTCCAGCTTCAGCTTCATATTTTAGTGTTGTAGATCTGAAGAATGCGTTTTTCAGCATTCTAATACATCCAGACAGCAGATATTTATTTGCTTTTACTCCAGGAGGACCTTCATTAACATTCACACAAATTCCACAGGGTTACACTGAAAGTCAGAGCATTTACAGTAGAGTATTAAAAGAACAACTAGATATGCTAGATTTACCAGAAGGTTGTGTTTTGTTACAATACATAGACGATTTACTGATAGCAGCAGACACAGAAGAAATTTGCAAAGAAAGTACAGTTGCACTATTGACACATTTAGCAGCGCATGGACACAAAGCTTCATTAAAGAAATTCCAGTATTGTCGAAAGGAAGTAACCTACTTGGGATACCTCCTTTCGAAGGAGGGAAGAAGATTGACACCAGAAAGGATAGAAAGCATCTCTGATATGCCTATTCCAAATACGCAGAAAGAAGTCAGGGCTTTAATTGGCATGGCTTCATATTGTAGGCAGTGGATCGCAAACTTCTCCATGATTGTGAAACCAATAGTGGCATTGACAAGGAAGGATGTTGCCCTGCCTTTGCCAGGGATCATGGAATGTCAAGAAGCATTTGAACTGCTCAGCGCTGCATTGTGTTCAGCTCCAGTTTTGGGCACACCAAATTATGACAAGAGCTTTAAGTTATTTGTGCATGAAAACAATGGTTGTGCTTTGGCTGTTTTGACTCAGGAACAAGGAGGGAGAAATAGACCATGCGGTTATTTTTCTTCCACGTTGGATCCTGTTGCATGCACTTTGCCGTGCTGATTGTGGCTTGTTGCTGCAGCTGTCGCGTCAGTAAAACAAACCGAGGGTTTGGTTTTTAGTTCACGCTTTAACTGTGCCCCACGCAGTGGACGTTCTTTTAAATAGAACGCAGATGCAACACCTTACATCAGCCAGAGTAGCATGGTATGAAATAGTTCTATTTGCACCGCATATTCAAATTATGAGGTGTTGCGCTTTAAATCTGGCCAAGTTAATGCCTCCTCCCAATGAAAAAGGGGGTGGAAATGAATTCCCCCATTATTGTCTATTGGTTACTGAACAAGAGACGAAAGGAAGAATTGATCTGACAGACACCCCACAGAAAGAGCCAGATGGAGAACTGTTTTGTGACGGTTCTTGATTTAAATTACCCAATGGTAGATCAATTGCTGCATATGCCATCACTACACTGAAGAGTATTGTAGAAAGCAAGAGAATCCCATACAACTCAGCACAAGCTGCAGAGATAATAGCGTTAACCAGAGCATGTGAAATTTCTGCAAACCTGAATGTAAATATATATACTGACAGTCAGTACGCACTTAGGGTGGTACACAATTTTGGTCGACTAAGAGCTGAAAGGGGTTTCCTGACATCACACGGAACTAATATACAACATGGCACTTTGATAGTGAGACTGTTGTCTGCACTTGCGCTTTCCAAACGATTAACAATAATGAAATGCGAAGCGCATAGAAGGTAACATGTAATGTTGGAAAGGGAAACGCATTTGCAGACAGAATTGCAAAACAAACTCCCACTGATTTACACACAAAAATGTACGTTGAAGTAATGAAAGAGGTACCCTGCATGGTAGAAAATGGAATTGCCACAGTAACGGAAATCCAAACAGAAGCCACTGCAGATGAAATAGAAGCATGGTCTGGGGGTCCAGCAGAATTAGACATTGAAGGTTGTTGGGTGGACAAAAAGAATAAAAGATGGATGTTGCCAAATGCCTATGTAACGGCGATGGTCACTATGGCCCATAATCCAACACACATATGTGCTTAAAAAATGATACATCTAGACACAGTATGGCAGAATCTGCACATTAGAAAGACTGCTGACAGGCTGGTTCAAAATTGCATGACTTGTCTGCAACATAACTTTGGAAAAGGAACAGCAACTCCAGTAGTTAGTTTTGGCCCCCCTCTATATCATTTGAAGTAATCCATTTTGATTTTATAGAAATGGAAAGGTGCCAAAACCATAAATATGTCCTTGTGGTGGTCTGTGCATTTAGGAAATTGGTGGAGGCCTATCCCCTAAAAGATTGTACAGCAATGTCCACAGCTAAAGTGATGCTAAGAGAGTACTTTTCCCGTTTCGGCTTGCCACGTGTCATATAGTGAGACAACGGTCCGCACTTTATTGCAGCCGTGATACTACAAATTTGTGCAGGCCTCCAGATTGATAAACGGATCCATTTGGCCAGGCACTCGATGAGTGCCGGTTTGGTAGAACGCCAGGACGGTATTTTGAAAAACAAGATTAGTAAGATATGTGAAGGGAGTAAGTTCAGATGGCCCGGCGCATTGCCACTAGCTTTGTTGTGCATGTGAACCTCTGTACAGGCAAGGAGCGGACTCTCCCCCTCTGAAGCAATAATGGGGAGACCAGTAAATGTTTGGAATGCTCCACAGCCAAAACATTTAAAAGACATTGAACACCCTTTGCTTATTACTTACTGCAAACAGTTAACTCAAAACTTGTGTTTGATTCATCAGCAGGTGAAGGAGGCTCTTCCTGTCAGATATACCGGCCCAGGGCGTTGTCTGCAGCCTGGCGACTGGACCCTTGTTAAGAACTTTGAGAGAAAGTCTTTGCTCGCCCCGCGATGGAAGGGGCCCTATCAAGTGCTCCTGGCCACACAGATTGCAGTCCGAGTGGATGGTTTTAAGTCATGGATCTACACAACACACACGTAAAGAATTCCGTTTCCTTTGAAAGAGCTGCCTGATCTGGACGCTGAAAGCAATACAGCTGCACTTGATCACAAAGATATCATCGCCAGTTCTCTGCCAGAGGTGCTTCCTAAGCCCGAGAAAGGGCCTGGGGAGATTGCAACAAAGATCGAAAAGGCCAAAGGTGCCTCAACATTGTCCGACTGCTGTTGCATTATCACTCATTGCATCGCAGGCTGGCACTGATCCTGCATCTGGAAATGAGAGTGCATTGTTCATCGATTATACAGTACCTGAAGCCATAAGGTACAATCTACGTTTTCAAAATCGGAAGTGATCTGCGTGTTTGTTTTGCCTCTGTTCCCAATATGGATGAAGTGGGAAACGGAGGCCTACGGAAATGGAGCGTATGAGCTGTATCAATCTGCATCAAATTGAAAGCTTTGAAACATGGTTTCCCGGTGCTACCTTTGAAAAGTGAAGGACCAGTGTGAGCCCGTAAGGACAAGCGGGAGGCATATGGTACCAACACAATTAATGCTTGCTCCTGTCTTTGTGGAGCTCTGTGAAAAATCACATCAGCTTGCTATCATTCATTAAGCAGGCTAGCCTGAACTGGCCTGAACGGTTTGCTGCTACATGGACGCTTTGCTGTTTTACGTGTGTTGCTGTGTCGAACCTTTCCGTGACGAAACATTGAAAACCTTTCCTGAGAAAAGCATTACATACAATGCCTACCCTCCCCCCTGGCTCCCCCTCCGCCTCCTGCACCAACGCTGTTGATATTGTATAAATAGAGACTAAACATGATTCTAGAAAAACTTGGATTAGAAAGAATATGCTAATAATTACAATACCACTTTGCATTCTGATCACACTGGTCCCTATATTGTGGTATCTGGAAACTATGCATCTGTTGAATGTTCTTTTGCCTGCTACCAATATTACTACTACAAGCAGCCCAGTACATGTGCTCTCTTATACTCTCCCCTCATAAGAAGTGAAACATAGAAAAGGATATGATAATAACACATTGCTTCTGATTATGAATATGTTGCATGCTATTTTGAATAGGTCCAACTGTTGGGTCTGCTCCCATTTAACCCAGCATGGTGGAAAAGGAATGGGTTGGTATGTACAGCCTCTGTCACTAAATACCGCATTTTATGCATCATTGAAAGCGTTATTTTATGGAAAGTTGAACGACAGTGATACTGGTCAATTTAATGAAACAGATGTAGACTAATTCAAAAGGGTAGTATTGAAGATGGTGGGTTGTTCCATATTTGAAAGTGCAAGTGTAAGTAAAATAAACAAGGTACCAACACATCCAGTAGACAGGCTCTCTATACCCTCTGAATCCCTAATCACTTTCAACATGGCTCCAGTAGGAAACAAAGACGCTGTGCCTCCCTCCTATACTATTAATCACAGTCTACGGTCTGTCCCATTTTGCTTATGGAAGAAGGGCTCCAATCCAGTAGGAACATTTACTAGATGTATGAATACCGCTGTACTTGGGCAAGAAGAAAAACCATTATACATAGGAGGTCCTGTTTATTTTGTATGTGGAGATCAGGCCTATCCATGGTTACCTAGGAATTGGGAAGGGACCTGTGATTTAGGAATACTTTTTCCTGGTGTGTTTCTCTCCAAAACTTCGGAAATATCAAAACTATCCAGATCTAGGCCCTGGCGAGATGATACTGCAGGACTGATTGCCGGAGATATAGCAAAGTCATTTATACCATTTTGGGGACAAGCAATAAACTCATGGAATATAAGGAGATTGTCCAGGGTGTTAGAAAAAACGATAAATGGAACTACAGATATACTCTATTATATGACGCTAGAAGAGAAAGCAGTTAGGTTAATGACACTTCAAAATAGAATGGTCCTCGATATAATTTTGGCTGATCGTGGGGGGGTATGCAAAATCGTGGGGTCAGCATGCTGTGTATTTGTAAGTGACTCCCCCCCCCCATGATATTTGAAGCAATAAACAAATTGCATGTCCTAAGTTCTGATATTCGTGTTCCCACAGGTGGTTGGAATCTAAATATAAGTTCATAGTTTTGGGAACTATTACGATCATGGGGATGGAAACTAATTGAAATTTTGGTCACGATATTAGGAATCCTCATGTTCTGTTGTTTTTGCATACAATGGGCCTCATCACGACTTGGGTGGTAACGTTAGCGCTATTAGCGCGGGGGCTATTAGCGCGACCGCCATAGCCCCCGGCGCTAATAGCGCGGGATCACGAGTCGGGCGGACTTGGAAATCCCCATTCCCCATTGAGCCCATTCGGGAATGCCCCATTCCCTATTGGGCTCAATGGGGAAATTTCACGCTCATACCGCCGGCGGTTTTCCCGCCGGCGCTATTAGCGCAAATTCTCGGCAGATTTCACACCAGCTCAGAGCTGGGTTGAAATCCGCCGAAGCCCTGATTCGGCAGACCCTTAAATCCGGCGGCAATAGCGCTACCGCCGGATTTAAGGGTTACCGCCGAGGTCGTGATAAGGCTCAATGTCTGCCAATTCTTTGCTCCCAGATTACAAATGTTAAACGCCATTAAAACTAAATACCCTCAAATATTAAATGAAGGTACGCACCATGAAAATGAATCAATCAAAGAATTAATGGCCTTTAATTTTTCTGATGACGATTACAGTAGTATGTATAGCTCAGAATTAGACACATGGTCAGACGAAGATGCGATGTATGGATGATGCTCTTGGCTTATGGCCAAAAGGAGGGTTTGTTAGTCCAGAAACGACCCTATAGATTGCATAGCATGTATATTATATTGGCCAGAAACCAATCGCATCATGTGACAAATGTGTGAAAAACATTGCAAACACAGAACCGTCAATATAACCAGAGGGCGTCCATTTTGTGAAAGTATTCACCATTTGCTTTTTTCTTTTCTGTCAAAACTGCTTTGCAAATGTATTCATGATTCAAGCTCTTACACAGTGCGAGGCCACAGCCTGTATGTTGAAAGATCAACCCAGACAGGAATGCCACACGATACAGAAATACATTGTTTTCCTCACTCACAAAGTGCTTGGAGGCAAGCAGAAACTGCATTTAATCAGCGGCCCAGGTGCCGGCCTGTCTTACCAAAGCTGTAGCAATAGGCAGTTAAAGCATGAATTATATTCTTTTAGCGGTCCTCCTTCGCGGATCTGCTTCAGAACTGTCTGACCCTTGGTTCACAAATAGAAACGGGCAGATAACGTGCTAAGGAATGTGCCTCTCTTGCGAACATGATATCCTTGCTGAACAAGAGTTTTATGTTCTCCATAACAAAGAACTGTCTCTGCAACTGTTGCTAGAATAAGTATATTTAGACTGACAAGAAATTTGTCATGATATGTCATAATTGTCATGATTGTCAATCATCGAACCCTAGCCTAAAAGATACATTAGGGGTGGTTTGAATTGCCTTCAAAGAATGCATGTTTGTATATGTGTTGTTGCTTGAGTGATGATCACTCTCTTGCGTCTCACGAGGTCTGGGTGACACACGTTGTGAGACGTTAGACCACAGTCGGCCGACTGAGCATACTTTGAAATAAACCAGATTTCTTGGAAAATCTCAACCTCATGTCTGTCGTGTCACTAGTATATGGTTATTGTGCCTTAGTTTCCATATGCGGGGGGTCTTTATGGCCTAGCAGATGGAGCCAGAAGTTTTCCTGTATGGGGTGAGCATTCTGTTAACATGGCTACCTTGCTTAGTGGGAAAGACTATGAGAATACCTGATGAATTACTGTTTAGACCACAGGTACCTATGGACGAACAGGGGGGACAGACTATTCCCTTAGAATTAGATGCAGCCATAGTATGAGGGGAAATGACAATGCTTGAAAGAACAGATGATGAGGGTAGGCCATGGATAACAGTAATTGCCATTGGGGAAGGGTACAGATTGACTGATGTCACTGATGATGATATGTTTAGAGATGATCCATCAGATGATGAAGTGGTGTTCTTTATGAGCATTACGTATTGGATCAGAATAGAGGAAAGTGTGATCCCACAACGTATGGCAATAATGCGACAGCATCCAGAGTTTTATGACAAAGACTTGGAGAAAGTGCCCTTATGATGTAGGCCTACTAAAAAGAGTGGGCGAGGTTAAAAAAAAGCTGAGACCATGAGCAATTTTACCTCGAGTAAGACAATACCCAATGTCTCAGAGGCAGATGAGGGCATTTTTTAGACTATCTCAGCATTGATGAAGCAAGATATTCTGGTACCATCAGAGTCATCATGTAATACTGTGGTGTACCCTGTGAAGAAATTACAGGGGGGGATTGTGGAGATTCATACAAGATATGAGACCAATTAACCAGATTGTAGAGACCGAGTATCCTTTAGCTGCAAATCCGGCGACAATACTATGTAGTATCCCAGTAGAAGCATGATACTTCACGGTTATTGACTTGAAAAATGCGTTGTCCTCAATTCTGTTGCACAAAGACTCACAAGATTTAACCTCCTTTACGTTTCGCCAAATTCGACTGAAACATACTCGTTTGCCTCAAGGGTATTGTGAGTCTCTGTCGATCTTTAATAGAGTCCTGCAGATGGACCTTGTCAATATTGATTTGAAAAGTACTGTGATACAGTACATAGATGACATTCTGATTTGTAGCATAACAGAAGATGAGTGTAGACAAGACTCGTTTCAATTAATGACTTTCCTTGCAGACAAGGGATACAAGGTAGATAAAGAGACGTTACAGTATTGTCAACAAGAAGTGTTGTATATAGGTCAGTTGATCTCACATGAGGGAAAGAAGGTGACACCTGAAAGAGCTGAAGCAATTATGAAAACTGCCAAACCGCACATGGTAAAGCAGATGCAACGGTTCTTGTGAGTATGTAAATATACAAGAGCATGGGTATTTGACTATCGCTCATACACAAGACCCATGTTGCAGGCTTTAAAGAAAGCACAGGTAAATAAGGATAAAATAGAATGGACTGAGAAAAAGAAAAGAAGGATTTGAAGAGTTCAAGAAAGCAATTTGTACGGCTCCTGCTTTAGGAATTCCCAATTATGCTGAAGAATTTTTGATGGTTCTTCGAAAATTGATCAGACAAGTGGGAAAAGGCATTCTGGTGCACGTCTCACTTTTCAGCACAAGCAGCACAATTGGTAGTCCTCATTGCTGCGCTTGAAAAACACAAAGGACAGGAAGTGACAATATACAGTGACTCCCCGTATGTGACATCGACTGTGCATGCAGGGCTAGCATATTGGAAAAGGAGGGGTTACCTCTGAGCGGACGGCACTCCAGTGCAGCACGCATCACTATTGGATAGGCTTTTTAAGGCACTACAGCTCCCAGTAGCAACAGCGATAGTTAAATACAAAGCGCATACTAAGCAAACTGACTTTATTTCTTAGGGGAACAAAGCCGCAGAAGCCAAAAGGGCTGCATACACACCAGATATTTCAAGTTTTGATGTTCCGGAAGTTAAAGAAAAAGTGGTTAAGATTAGGGTGGTAAATTAAAGATTTAACCATTTATCAAGAGCTCAGTTAATGGAAATCGAAGGCAGAGCACCACAGGAAGAGCAAGAATTATGGAAAAGAAGGGGGTGTTCTCTGTCCCCCACAGAAGAGTTGTGGTGGCAGGACAGTACCGGAAAGCTGGTGATGCCAGTAGCTTTATTAAAGGTAGAACTTGAACAGCTGCACTACCCTGCACATGTAACTAGGGAGAGTCTCAATGCAGCTATTGCAGAAGACTGGTTTGTACCAAACTTGTTGGAACACGTTGCATTTTATGTAGTAAATTGCATCATATGTCAAAAGTTTACCGCTGGGAATACACTGCAAATAATTAGAGGAGTAATTCCTTGACCGAATGGTCCATTTCAGCATTTACATATTGACTATGTTGATATGCTCCAAGTATGTAATGGATATAGGTTTCTGATAGTGGTGGTGTGTCTGTAAAGACTGGAGCGGGGTGTCTGTACTTCCACTCTCTATATGGTAGAGGAGAGGCACAGAGGACCCCAGCCAAGATTCTCTATTATTGGTAACGTAGTCGAGCAATCAAGGCCTAGCTTCTCAGGAGGTGATGCAGGCTGGTTCTTAAGTACAGTGTAGTCCCCGAAAACCCACAAAGGAATGTCCACACACTGTATTACTGAAAACACAGTCTTTATATAATTAATATTCAAAGGTATGTACACTATCACAATAACGCACTTTGTACTCGGAAATCAACAGTGATAAATATATACAATTCTAAAGTGGTACCACCGATGTTATCGAATCTCATTAAAGTGCATCAACTGTACGGTTAAAATGTCACACAGATCAATAACGAGGAAACCAGCAATAGAGATAGGAAGGAACGTAAGATGGTTGAAACAATAGGCAGAATGCTGGCCTATACCGATAGACACAATTCTGTGTGGAGATCCCCCCACCTGGGCAACCTGTAAAATAAAGATATATAGAACAAGCCCAGTCCATATATTGTTCAATAGCCTTATTTCCTCCTATTAAGGATTTACCCCCAATGTACCTGGTGGAGTAGAGTTCTTCGAAGACGCGTCGAAGGATCCTTCTTGAGTGACTCCCTTTAAAGCAGGAGCCACGGATCGTCGAGAGGCGTCGAAGATGGTGAACTTGTCATCGACGGCGGTGATGTGAAGTTCAAGGGTGCCGAGACCCCGATGTCGATCCAGGAGGTGCTCGCCAGCGACGTCCTGCGAGGATGAGGAGTGCGGGACACCTCGGCGATAGATTGTTCAGGACCGCAAAGAGTTTCAGAAGAACTGTGGCCCAACAAGGGCGTCGAGTCGTCAAAGTCTTTGTGGCCTTCAGGTGGCGGGAAACCCACCGGCGGATTCTCCTCGGCGCGTTGGTCGTCCTCGACTTTCTCCGCGGGACAAAGCCTTCGACGTTGCAGACAAGGGCGTCCTTGGATTCAAAATGTTCTTAGGCAAATGAGCGGGCGGCTCCGGTCGTCAGCAGCACGGCGTCAAGCGGTCCCCACGGCTGGGCAACACAACTTCAATGGGCCTCCAGCAGTTACACAAACCTGCGAACCCTGGTCGACGGCAATGGACTTCGACAGCAGCGAAGTCCGGGTGCCTTGCTTCGTTCTCCTCAGCGGTCCCGTCTCAGGTCAGCATCCTTTCGAGGGTCTGACTTCCAGGGAGCTTCGGGGAAGGTTAGCGGTGCTCGACGGTCCCTCGGAGCATGGGAAGAGGGCGCCTTACCAGGTCCTCTCTCGGATCAGTCCTTGACGAGTTCGGCAGCTTTCAGATCAGGTCGAAGCAAATGCAACAGCAAGTCTTCGTCTTCCAGCTGGGCGTCGAGGATCAGCAGTTCCAGTTACTCTTCAAGTGTAGACACAGCTTCTGAACGCTTCTGAACAATTTCCAGTGGTGAGAGGTCCCCAGATATACTATCTTGTCTCTCATCCACACTGCTGGGTCACTCTCAGCAGCCAATAATACAGAAGGGCATTCATGCAGTCAGTCAGCCAATCAGGCACCCAGTGCATTCAGGCCATCCTCCTCCCTCTCAGACACTCACAACAAGGAATGTGGTTTGGGACAAGTACTCAGCCATTCAAAACTACACACTGCATTCAGGCCAGTTTCGGGCAGGGCTGTCTCAGTCTTTGTCTCTCATACCAGAAACCAGACAGCCACAACAAGAAGTGTATATTGGTCACACACTCCATTCACCCAGGTCCCACCCACAGGAGGTACCCACAACATGCAGTCACTGGGAAGGCTCCAGTCAGTCTGGACTGGACTTCACAACAGCACCATATATGGCCCTTCCACCCAACAGCCAGTCAGGGGGAAGGGACAGAGTCAGGGCTTCCAGGACTTTGGGAAAACAAGGAACCAGGTAATAGAAAGCAAGAGGCCACAGGGGCCATCTTGTTTTCCATCAGGAATCAACTGATTCCAATGGCAGGGCCTGTGGATCCCAAAAATGGAGGATACTCAGCGTACCTGTCAAAGTCAGCATGGAGCTGCCACCAGCCCATACCATGCTCTGTGGGCCACCCACAGGTGCCCAAAAACATACACTAGGGGCACAGGGTTGTACCCCCCCCATGGGTGCCATAAGGGTATCCCACGGGTCCGTTCACCAAACCAAAAGAGAGAGAGCTGCACCGCCAGGAGTCCCACATGAACTCCTGCGCGGAAAATATGACAGAACACACGATAAAAAAGCAGTAAACGACAAGGATACGGAGGCCCTGTCCCTCTGATGTATTTCCAGCATCACAGTGTCCTTTCTCCAGGAGAATTGAAGCAGGTCCTTGTACACACCCTGATGCCACTTGCGCAACAATGTTTTTAGTACGTGAAATCTTTCCAAGATGGGGAGTGTGTGAAGTACAAAGATCTGATAATGGCCCACATTTTGTTAATGAATTATTTGTATAACTAGGGTTATTACTAAATATTAAACACAAGTTTTCTTCTGCTTATCACCTGCAAACAAATGGGATATGTGAGAGACCCAGTGGGCTTCTAAATGAGAGAGTCAGCAAGCTCAAGTTGACATTGAAAAAGGGATGGCTATATTGCCTTCCCTTAGCATTATATGCCCTAAGGAATCAACCTGGTTTGGACCGTCACCTCACACCCCACAAGTTAGTGACAGGAAGATGAATGAGAATACCTTTGACTCCTCCATCGAGGAGTAGAAGTGATGCCCAGAGTACTGCAAAACTGTTAGGAAATGAATTAAATGACTACTTAACATGTATGACCACTAGTATCTCTGTCATTTCAGATCAACTCAAGCGTCAGGGGGGTCGGTCACAGAACACAGATGAAAACCATTCAGCAACTGCAGTTTCTAAATTATCATCAGCACCTGGATTGTTTGTTGGAGATGCAGTGCTGATTCGCAATTTTATTAGAAAGTGGCACAAACCTAGATTTGTTGGACAACACATTGTGGAGGACGTTACTCCCACTGCAGTAAAAGTTCAAGGCAGGAGAGCCAGGATCCATCTTAACAATGTTAAAATCTGCATTGGAGAGCCGACACACCCCTAACGATTGATTTGGAAGCAATACAAGAAGAAGAATGTCAGCATGTGCAGACTCGATTGATGACCAGGAAGGACGATAAACCAACAAATTGATTGACGGTGCAGATTTGCACTTGGACTGTGGCTTCAACACTCCTTATAGATATTATAGCAGGCGAGCAAATCAATTTCTTGAGCCACAGAGTTCTTTGAAAATGAACGTCAGAAAATTGTTGATGCATTACAGAAAA
The DNA here is from genome assembly GCF_040938575.1 of Ambystoma mexicanum. Classification (NCBI taxonomy): domain Eukaryota; kingdom Metazoa; phylum Chordata; class Amphibia; order Caudata; family Ambystomatidae; genus Ambystoma; species Ambystoma mexicanum. Next base: position 90,987,646 of record NC_090924.1, on the reverse strand, counting down.
TACATGAACTAGATTTGAACATGTGGTATCAGCACATGAAAAAGATGGGTGAAAAAACTTCTATGGAGAGTTGCTATGTTTGTGCTCTCATACCTTATGCTGTGGGGACCTCTACGATCTTCATAGCTACATAAATACCAGTAGAGAAGGCATATTGTCTAACGCATCTTGCACTCTGCCAGCCGCAAGGACAGTTACAGGGTCGAACAGCATCCTTGATATGGGTGACTGAGAAGACTTCTCCAAGAGAAGACAACTATGTACAGGGTCTGAAGACAAGAGAAAAGCCAGACAAACGAAATCTAGTGATAACATATGAACAGTCTGGAATAAATGGAGCAGGTATCAGAATAGGAGAAAACAAAATGCTAGATTGTCAAGGCAAAAACCCATAAGAGATACGGAGATGCAAAGAAAGAGGCCAGTTACAAATTAAAGGATCAGTGTTGACTCTGGAAGGATGTGCGGATGGCATGATTGTGTGCATAGCAGCAGCAATAACAGGATATTATGAGCCAGTTACAGATACAGCAGAGAATGAATGCAAGCACCACTGGCCGAAGATTGTGAAGCTGTTGACATGGGTCAACGATAAAGGAGGACCTTTGAAGATAGTGCCTCTGACCAGTGCATTCCTATTTTTCAGAAATAATGGTACAAGGAGGGTTGGAATAAATCATCAGTGTGGACGAATATTTGACATACCAGGAATGAAGGATGGAACAGTAGTCCTAATGGATCACTACTGGGCCTGTGGTCCACAGCTTACATGAAGCTGCCCAAAAATTGTGGAGGGATGTGTTCCCTAGTGCTTATTCATGTTCCAGCATTTGTGATTCCGAAAAGTGACCTGAATATTGGAGAATTTCGAAAGGCAGGTGCCCATTTGAGGAAAAGAAGATCACTTGAGTTCCTCAACTGGACACAGAGTGAGAATTATTTCTCTGCTAAATCGATAGAAGCCTTTGATGCTATTCCTTATGAGCATAGACTGTTCAGCAAGACTGCCTCAATCTTCACAACTATCTTTATGCCAGGGATCCAGATGATGGAAATGCTAAATGGATACATATTACCAGATGGGAACTCCTACAGACGATTAACATTACTATAAAAGGATTCAATGCGATCAAGGAAGAATTGAGAGCCACAAGCCAGATGACTCTCCAGAATAGATATGTCCTTGACATGATCACAGCAATGGATGCAGGTGTTTGTGCGAAAACTGGAGAATCATGTTGCACGTTCATACCTTCTCATGATGACGAGAATGGAACCTTGATAGAGGCCATAATGATGCTGACAAACCTGCACAACAAAATGGAAGACGAGACAGAAAATATTGCAGATGACAGCTGGTTCACATCCATCTTCTCATGGGTTCACAATGGATGGCGAATATCTTCAAGCTCTTAGGGAGCAATATCGGTGATGGTGATGTTTGGATTCTATGTAATCATGATAATAATTACACAGTGCAAGAAGACAGCACAGAAAGCAGTAGGAATGAAGATCATGATAGATGTCGAATCCGGGTTTAAACCGAAGGAATTGACAGATGAAGAATTCCAAGACTACATAAAGGCCAGTATCTTAGCAGCAGAGGCAGCACAGTTCCTGCATCCAAGAAATCACAGGAAGTATGTGGGACAATGGATTTACTGAAACCTGAATGGCCGATGCAGCCATATGACTTGGAGTGTCGATGAACGTGTACAATCAGCAGGATCCCTGAAAGGAGTAATGAAAATTTGGACTCTAAAGAAGCACGTTTTCAAGAAAGAATGTCGGGATGTGGAAGCTGATGAAGGAGTGGTTGATTAATCGACCAGAGGGGGAGTGTAGAGGAGAAGCCGAATGCCTCTACAGGAAGTCCCGCCCCTATTTTGTCTATATGTTGGAAACCGGAAATTGCGACATGTGCAACCCCAGTAATGATACCTATACCACGAAGAGTCTTTGAGACAAGGTATCCATTGAAAAGACCCTACTTGACGTATCCCGAAAGACTGGTGGTCTTCTGAGGGAAGCACCTGAAGAAGTGTGAAGACTTGAAAAGAAGAAGCTGGTGACGTCTCGAGCAATGTGTGACACACTGAAAGGTTTGACCAGATAAGAGAATGCATAGACGATATAGAATTTGATGGCGAAGTAAAGAATCAAGAAGACTTTTATGAGTGGAATGAAGATTGCATGCGTGAAGAACACTGTGGAAAATACAAGCCGTTTTATAACTGTACAGATGCTGCAATGCATGTAGACAAAGTATTCATAAGGCTGGCTATACATAGTACATAGGCTGCAGGCGGTGCAACCAACATACATTTATATAGAATTCTGGACATTCGATGATACAATTTTAGTAAGCGAGTCTTTGTGAAGAAAGGAAGACGGATCGAGAGCAATGCGTGTGTCGCAGCAAAGAATAGGCTTGCATTCAAAGCAATGCTAAAGAGGCTGTCTGGCTTGATATCAAAGACTGCAAGCAGCCAGGAACTGGTTATCAGCCTGCGAAAGAACAGTATACATTAGAAGCCGAGGCATCCCTTGTTAAATTGCAAAGAGAGAACACCATGAGGGCCAAGTTTAAATGCTATAATACGGGCTGATTCACGTTCTCTGATCACGTGAGCTGAGGGTGAAAATAGATAAAGAGCATGGTACACCAGATTGAAGATAGCGAGTGCTCACACTACATTATATTCCCAGAGACGAGAAGCTACTACAAGGCTGTGTTCAAAGACAATGTAAATGGCAGACGGCATGAGTGATGAGAGATGAGGGGCTAATTGGGTGGGAAGACATGGTCAAGTTCACCCACCAGCACCTGAGGTACAGTAACGTGCTGCTAGAGAATCGAATGTTGCAGAAGGGTACAACCGTGCCAACCAATTGTAGAAGGCTGTATAACGAAGGGGCCTTATAGTTTAAGAACCAATAGTATTCTGTGTATTTAATAAGTGTTGAGGATGACTTGCACTAGAAGCAGGCTTAAGTTGCCCACCTGACCGTAGAGACCCAATCACGATCTTATCCCATATAGCAGGTATACTTAGATGGTACCCTTAGTCCAACCACAATCTTCCATAGGTATTCATAGTTTTCCACATAGTATGACATCATGCATGACACATTTTCTGTACATAAATGAATTTCTTTTTTAAATGCTTTGAGATTATGCTGTGCGACGTCCGTTGATGTCCATTGTACTCCCTGTTTTAGGCAATTGAAAATAAAACAGAGTTATTTGCCAACTTCCTGAGTTGGTCTTATTGCTTAGTTTGAGAAGTTATCCTCCGTCCCATCCATAGTATGATCTGTTACCTTGATTAAAAGGGCCTGTTGGGTTCAGTTCCACAAGGTGGGAGCCAGAACTGAGATAAATCGTCCCTGTACTATAATGTTTGCACCTGTTGGGGAGTATTGTCATCCATACAGCACGTGGCCACACCTTCATCCTCTTCACTACTTGGACTTGCACCCATGCTGATGCAGAATGTGGTCCGATTCTTCTTCTCTGTTAAAATCCCAACCCAAAAATGAATTTCAAAATGTTTTTTTCTGGTTTACAATAAGTGGTAGCATGTAGATAGAAATTCAGCAGCAACATGTGATATCACCGAACGGCTGTAATGATTTATTACAGTTGTATGTGTTGTCATTTTCTTTTTGCAGGTGAGCAGTGATATCACAACTAGACTGTAATAAGAAAATCATCTACAGCTTTTTTATCCATATACTGCCATATACTGCCATCATCCATGCCTTATATTACTATTAATTATCATCAATCCTCAGTGGAGAAAAAACTTTTTATTCGAAATGAACATGCAGCATCATAATCACAGACTTATGATTTATAGTCATTTAGAATCTCATAAAGTGTTAGCTAAGATGACCTTAATTATTAGGAAATGGAAAGATTGAACTTAACCCTATGGGCTAAAATAAATGCCATTAAGATGGTTCTGTTGCCCAAAATATTCTATATTATTCAATCCATTCCTTTGTTGATTTACAAAAAACAATTATTGAAGATTGAGAAGCTCTTTCAGACCTTTTTGTGGGGAGTTGGGAAATTCATACTGATGCAGAAAGTGGAAGAAGGTGGTTTTGTCTACCCAGATCTGATAAAATACTATAGGTCCTTTTTACTTAAGAAGAGTTCCTATTACTTTAGAGCGGAGACTGTTAATGAGCCGTTCTGGTTGCAAATGGAGAGAGGGATGTGTGCGCCGTTTCATTTGGATAATCTCTACTGTATGGAAAAATGATCAAACAAGAAACTGGTTTTGAAACCAATTATGGTTACTCGATAGGTTTTGGGCTCTTGGTTTGGTGAGAATGGACAAATTTATGGTTTCAGTACAGATGCCTCTATATGGCATAATGAAGCTTTAAAGATTGATAATAGATGTCTTAATTGGAAAAGTTGGGATTCAAGAGGGATTTTGAAACTGGGGGATGTTTTGGACGGGACTCGAATGTTGAGTTTTGAGGAGTTAGTAGATAGATTTAATTTGAGTCTAAGAGAAATGACTAGGTATTTAAGTTTGGCAACTGGGATTAATCAGAGGATCGCTATGGCGGGAGGCTCACTTGGGAAGAAGCCTGAGGTTAGTAAATTACTGGATGTTCAAGAGTATGGTGCACGAATTTACATGAATTTCATGCCCATGAATGCAAAACATTTGTTGGCATGGGATGGGTTGAGAGTTACTTGGTCGAATGATGTCAGTAGGGTCATCTCTGATACTGATTGGAGTGATATTTTAAAAGTGGGTGTGAATTTAGGGAAAGATATGAACTTGCGTCTGATTCGGCAGAAGATTGTTGGAAGATTGTATTGGACTCCTGTGAAAATGTTTAAGTTACAATTGAGTTTAGATGACTTGTGTTGGAGCTGTAGTGCGGATAGAGGTACTCTTTTACATCTACTGTGGGGATGCCCAAGGGTACTGTCATTTTGGAGTGAGGTGATAGAATTGATTTCATTTTTGGGATAAGTTTAATCAGATCTGCAGCTAATATAATCTTGCTCTCACATGTTGAAAGGGGTGTTCGAATTAGAAAGCATAACTTTTGGATTCATAGAGCACTGATGATTGCGATTAGATTGATTCTCATGATCTGGAAAACTAGGAAGAAACCCAGCGTTGAGGATTGGTTGATGGATTTGAGGGTTTTATCTAGGTATGATAAGGTTTCGTTGAAAAATAGAGGCAAGGAAGATGAATATTTGTTGCTGTGGGGATCGTTTGATGCCCTCTATGATTGACTTTATATTCTGTGGATAATTAGAGGGTAGGATAAGGGGGTGTTTTTTTTTTTTTTCTTTTTTTCCTCTTTGTGATGTTTGGTTTTGTCTTTGTGGTATTTTATATGTATTAGGTATGGTATAATATTTAGCGGGGTTCATTTAGATACGTTTTGCATGGTTGATTTTATTATTGGATTTGGTTTAAATGGTTTGCTCATGACTTTCATTTGAAAATGAATACTGCAATGTTAGTTTGATCCTATGTAGAACTGCTGTATTGTAAACCTAATAAACAGAAGTTAAAAAAAAAAAAAAAAGAATCTCATCCCACTAGCGGCTCAACCAGAGTTGTTCTTACCGACGAGTCATGTGTCTGCTTCATTCTTTGCAGCAATTGTTCAGGTGATGATGATCATTTAATTGACTTTCACTGACATGTGCTCTGTGATCTTTCCTTCAGATGAGCTTGCATTTGACCTTCGCCCGCAATGCACACGCAGGCAAAGCTAAATTGCCCTCTCTTACACTGCTGTCCAATCAGAAATAGTGTGTCTCAAATGAGAGAAGGGCCAGCTATCTAATCACATGACAACCCCGCCACCCAAACTGCGGTAACGCTTCCCTCTAATGGGAGCACATCTCACTGGTAATAATGCCACGTTGGTGACCATTATTTTAGGTATCAGGTAATAAAATCGCAGCAAAAATATCACAGTAAAAAAAAATCGCGCCAAAAATGCTGTGGTTTGACCCGGTAAAGGTATGCCCCATTATACCATTTTAGGGGTTCGGTGGTTGTGGGGGTGTACCCCGCTCCCCTTAAATGGTATAATGTGTCCGGTGTTTACGTGGGTGTACCCCGCATCCTTTACATAGATTGCGGCACAAAAACCACGGCATTTTTGCCACAATATTTTGTAATCACAGCAATTTTTGCTGCGATTTTATCACATGGAACCTTATTTTAATACATAAAAACAAACATTTGCTTCTGTAGTCCTACCGGTGCCATTCACACACTCTTAAAAGAATCCCAGGTAATTAGCTCCTCCTTTATAGAAAAAAATAAACTTCTCAATGACTTGAAGGCGGATTGGCTCCAAAAATGTGCCGAGGGAAAAGCTTGGTCAACAGGCCAGCTTTAATTAGGTGCCCCTGTTGCATAAATCTTTTTCTTTGTCTTTAAGCATATGAGCCAGCCACCAAACCATAAAATAATCGCTAAAATACCTCGCAGTTCAAATGTGAATATCATTTTACGTCGCAAATATGCCTTTTCAAAATATATTCAATTTGAATTTACACTGAATTAACTATTTACGGTCAATCCGAAAACATCAACTCATTGATAACAAGGGACCACATCCTGTAAAGGAGCACATTATTTTTACATCTCTATCAATCAACGTGTCATCTGCATACATAAACAAGCATTGGCAAAGCCAACAGCTTTTTTTTTATTTTTAATAATTGGTTATATATAACGCGCTTAGTACCCAGACATTTCTAAGCACAGACCTGGGGACCGAAACTGTGTTTCTCCCCATCGTCTTGCTTTCATGACAAGCGCGTTGCCCCTGAGCTATCCTCCCGAGACTATTGTTATTGAGATTGTTTTCGGTATTATCAGATATTGTAGTCGAATGCCGAGGTACTCACATCAGATGGTAAGTACGCATTCTACGTATTTCCTCTAAATACCAGGTACTTTCATGCCTAAATGCCAGGCATTACACTCTGATGCCAGGTACTCACATCACATGCTAGGCATTGGCATCAAAGTCAGAGACACGTGCATGTCATTGATGTAGTGCCATTAAATGCCCTGCACTCAGGTCACACCCCTGGTATTGCCCTAACATGACATACGCGCATATCAAGTGACACATATTCCCATCACATCATGTGGCAGGTATTGCCATAATTCCATGTAAACCAATCAGATGTCCGATATTGCAATGAAAAGCCATATATTTTAATAAAATGTCCAGATTCTCAGATTTTCTGGCAGTCTTACATATGAAATGGCAGACTCTCGCATTCCATTGCTTACTTGCTATTCCCATGAAAGGCCCGGTTGAAATATATATATATATATATATATATATATATATATATATATATATATATATATCCTATGCAATCTGATATATTACATGGCCACAATAGTGGCCATGTAGTTATGGTTAAGTTGCTGTTTCCATAGGAAGAGCACTTTTTGGGTGGCTTATAACTTGGCTCTCCCTGGACGGATAATCACCAAACTTTGCAAAACCAGTATTTGGGTCACTCTGAATTTTTTTGCAAAGTTTGGTGAGGATTCGTCCAGGGGGGGCAAAGTTATAGGAGGGGTCCCAAAACTTTTTTCTTTTTCCCATAGACTGAATTTTGCTCGCGTCTACAGCCCAAACCGCTGGACGGATTTTCACCAAATTTGGACCAGGAGCAGCGGCTTGGTCCTGAAAGCGTGCTTCTGCAAATTTGGTGAAAATCCGTCCAGTAGTTTTTTTTAAAATGCCCAAAAAGTAGGTAAACAAAATTAGTGATATCTGTGTTCGGTCCGCGGACACACTTCCCGGTTCGCTCCGCGGACAGTGTCCTGATTGGCCAATCGGCTTGCGTGATGTTCGCGGACATGCAACGTGTTCGCTGATTGGACGGCGTGGAGCGTGAAGCGCGTCAGATTTTCGGTAGCGCCCGCCATCTTGGATGTCCGCAGACAGCGCAGTGAAACTTTGTTCAAAATTTGTATTTAGTAGAGTGTGTTGGTGTGTAGGAGTGTTTGGGGAGGGTGGGAGTGTATGAGATAGAATGAAAGTTGTTTTTTTTATGTGTTAGACGTTCTTTTTGTGTTCGATTTGTCTGCGGACATCACGGGTGTTCTGAAATGTTCTAAATAAACTGAATGGTGGGTGTTCTGGGGACTCAATATGTGTCCGTTTTGTTCGCAAGCAAACTGAAACTGTTCTAAGAACACTCGCAGTGTCCTGAAATGTTCGCAAATAAACAAAATGGGGGTGTCCTGAGGACACTGTCCGTATTGTTTGTTGTCAAGTTGAATATGTTCTAAGAACACTCGCGGTGTCCTGAAATGTTCGCAAATACACAAAATGGGGGTGTTCTGAAGACGTTGTCGAACACTCGCTGTGTCCTGAAATGTTCGCAAATATGAATGGGGGTTGTGGCTGACAAGTTGAATGTGTTCTAAGAACACTCGCGGTGTCCTGAAACGTTCGCAAATAAACAAAATGGTGGTGTTCTGAAGACGCTTCTAAGAACACTTGCGGTGTCCGGGGAATGTTCGTAGGGGGTGTCCTGAAGACTCTGTCCGTATTGTTCTCTGTCAAGTTGAATGTGTTCTAAGAACACTCGCGGTGTCCTGAAATGTTCACAAATAAACAAAATGGGGGTGTTCTGAAGACGTTTCTAAGAACACTCCCGGTGTCCTGGAATGTTCGTAGGGGGTGTCCTGAAGGCATAGTCCGTATTGTTGCTGGCAAGTTGAATGTGTTCTAAGAACACTCGCAGTGTCCAGAAATGTTCGCAAATAAACAAAATGGGGGTGTCCTGAGGACGCTGTCCGTATTGCTCTCTGTCAAGTTGAATGTGTTCTAAGAACTCTCGCGTTGTTCTGAAATGTTCGTAGGGGGTGTCCTGAAGATGCTGTTCGTATTGTTCTCTGTCAAGTTGAATGTGTTATTAGAACACTCATGGTGTCCTGAAATGTTTGCAAATAAACGAAATGGGGGTGTTCTGAGGACACTGTCCGTATTGTTCGTTGTCAAGCTGAATGTGTTCTAAGAACACTCGCGGTGTCCTGAAATGTTCGCAAATAAACAAGATGGTGGTGTTCTGAAGACGCTTCTAAGAACACTCGCGGTATCCGGGGAATGTTCATAGGGGGTGTCCTGAGGACGCTGTCCGTATTGTTCTCTGTCAAGTTGAATGTGTTCTAAGAACACTCGCGGTGTCCTGAAATGTTCGCAAATAAACAAAATGGGGGTGTCTGAAGACGTTTCTAAGAACACTCGCGGTGTCCTGGAATGTTCGTAGGGGGTGTCCTGAAGGCGTAGTCCATATTGTTCGCTGGCAAGTTGAATGTGTTCTAAGAACACTCGCAGTGTCCTGAAATGTTCGCAAATAAACAAAATGGGGGTGTCCTGAGGACACTGTCCGTATTGTTCGTTGTCAAGTTGAAAGTGTTCTAAGAACTATTGCGTTGTTCTGAAATGTTCGTAGAGGGTGTCCTGAAAACGCTCTCCGTATTGTTCACTGGCAAGATGAAAGTGTTCTAAGAACACTCATAATGTCCGCGGACATTAAAAGTTTCCATAGACCATAGTTGAAATGTTTGACTCTATGGATGTGATATGCTGCGGTGGTTGTTGCCAGGGCAACAACCACCGCAGCATATCACATTCATATTTGCTTATAACTTTGGGTGAAAAACAAATGTATAAGGAACAAAGGTATTAGATACTATGGATGTGATATGCTGCTATGGTTCTCCTTATTATTGTATACTTACTGTTTGGTCTAGTAACCGGAGTACATGTATTTCTTGTTAATTTCTGTGATAAAAGAAAATAGCATGTTAGTATTAGTATTTTGTAATGACTTATTACATTGTATAATCAATATACTTTTATTTTTTTTGGACCCTCATATTTAGTAGATTACAAATCAGAGTACTATGCAATTTGCTCAGTTTCTGTATTTGTTGCTAAAATCATTGGGTCTTTGGGAGAAAAAAAAATCCATGTTGGATTAAAAAAACCCTTTTTCTGTTATGCTACAGTTTATTTGTTTGTTTGTTTTCAGTGTTCACTTGTTGTTTCTGGCTAATGCTTTATACTTTGGCTTGTTGTATTTTTTTGGAGCGGTAACATATTATTTATTTGTTTTGATATTATAAAATTATGGAGCAGTTAGATACCAATTGGCATATTCTTACTGTCTATTTCTTTGATATATTTTAGTGGTATTGATTTATCTATTTGGATATTGTTAAATTTTGGGACAGTTAGATACCAATTGGCGTATTCTAACTGTGTATTTTTTGGTCTAATTTAGTGGTATTCATTTATCTGATTAGTAGTTGTAGAATCTTTCAGCAGTTAGACAGCTTTTGCAGTATTCTAACCGTTTATATTTTTTTAACACAAGTTTACTTAGGGTTTAAATACAGTTTAGTTATCAAAGTTTGGTTTTAAGAACATCAAATAAGCGTTTGTAAGATTTCCTGGTAATCTCTGCATTAGAGTAATGGTACTATCATTACATTCAAACCATCCACATTTCTTTTTTATATATGCAGTGTAGTGCCCTGAATTGGTTGTGGCTCCTGTGTGGTAGATTATACCTATTGTTGTGAAGGTTTTCTTACCAAGTGATATTTGACCATGTGTGAATCCAGTCAGCTTGCAGTTGTTTTTGGTACCATCTGCATTGTAACGTAGAAGCATTAGTATTATGTATTTACTATGTGTTTGTATTACTAACGTGGAGCGATTATCTGAATTGCAGGTAGAGCATAATCTACCATGGTTTGCATTTTGTACAAGTCGCTGAAAATGAATGGATTCACAATTTGGTATTGATATATATATGAAGCGTTCATTGGGAATTTCTTCTTGTGTCACATTGCTGCAGAGAGTGCATGTATGTTTCTACATGTATGAAATCTGAAAGATTTCATTTATAGGTATGTTTTTGTTTTCCAGTACTTGTAGTAAGTACAATAGAAATTCTTGTGGATCTTCCTGTGAATTTATAGTGAATTTCACCATTCCAGCACAGTAGTCCAATTGTTGTCTTATTCCATAAACACTATACGTGTTGTCAGGATTGTTTGCTGCATTTCTGTGAAGTACTAACATTTGCAAACACAATGGGTCTGTACTGTGTAAGTAAATGTTGTCAACAATTGGTGGTAATAGAAATAGAATATTCATTGCTACATTTGCGTAGCAACTTACACCAACTATATTTGAGAATTTAAATGGTCCAGGTAGTTCTGTATCTAACTGCTTTTTTGGGAGTTTGTCTTTCTTCTTTAAAGAAGTACTTGGTTTACTTTCCCTAATTGATTCTTTTTTGCTTGTGGTACTTGATGAAGTATTTGTTTCTTTTACTCTATTTGGAGGATTTGCAGTGACATCCTGTTGCATTTCTGTTCGATTTATTTTTCTTTTATAACGTTTTACTTTTTGTGGAACAGAATATGTGTTTAGGTGGGGGGTGTAAAGTGAGCAAAGTCTATTGTATTCTAAAATTCAAGGAATATCAGCGTTTATTTTACTTGCATCAAAGTTGATTAGAAATAGACCGTCAAGTTTACCTAAGCGTGATAGTGCTGCATAGCTCATGCCTTCTTTAAAGACTGTGTCACCAATATCTATCATTGCTTTGTCTAGGGTAAGACCTTGTGATTTATGAATCGTGACTGCGTATGCAAGAGCTAGAGAAAATTGTTCTCTGCGTACATACATATCTTTTAAGAGAAGGAATCTAGCTGTTGAGCGTCCTATCCTTTTTACTTCTGAAAGTTTGTCAAAGAGTATATTCACAAACTGAATTTTGTTCTCGCGTGGGTATGTTTGAAAGCCAACAACTGTGCCCAGTGCTCCATTAACTAGTCCTTGGTCCACGTCAAGGTTACGTTTAAGCATTACTCTACAATTTAAGGATAATTTTAATATCTTTTCTACGCCTGCTGTGTTTGAGAATGATTTTTCTAAACTATTTAGTCTTGTTGTGGCTTGGTCACACATGGGTAGTGTCATACCATGTACATCTAGTTTGTCTGTGGTGCTAATTTCCATGATTGGTTGCATTTCTTTACTTAGCATGATTTCATTGAATTTGAAACAGCTTGCAAGAGTTGGCATTAAGGCCATACAATTGACATTTTTGTGGGCTAATTGTTCCATAACATCTGTAGCACATGCATTATCGCCATAAAGTGCATTAATGTGCCGGGTTTTCAATATTGCTTCTGCTTCTTTAGAAACTATACCAACTCTGATACTTTTTAAAATGTTGGCATAAGTGAGATCTGCAGATTGCCGCATGTTTTCTGTTAATTCTCTGTATTGGAAATGTTGCCAAAGGTTGACATTTCCAATGCTGCCAACAGGTTTACGGCAGAGTTTGTGTCCTAATATTTTAAAAATAGGCTCACCTTTTACTGGTGTTAATTGAAGCAGATCTCCAAAAACAATAATGTGTTTTACTGCAAAGAGCTCTTCATAGTCTGTTTTGAGTACTTCTTGTAATCTGAGGTGAATCAAAGCTAACATCAGGTTGGAGACCATGCTCACTTCATCTATTAGTAGCATTTTCATTTGTTTCAATACTCTGCGTAATTCCATTGCAGCTTCTGCAGAAAGTTTGTAATAGTCTAATTTGTTCTGATGTTCTACTGGTAATAGTAGTAATCGGTGTAATGTAACACCACCTATGTTGTAGGCAGCTAAACCTGTGGGGGCAGTGACAACAGCTGACAGTTTGTTGTTTGTCATTTGTTGAAGGAACCTACTAATGATTTTGAATAGGAATGTTTTGCCAGAACCAGCTTCACCACTGACGTACAGTAGTATAGGTTTATAATTATGGCAGGAACATTTTTTATTTTCATGTTTTACACCATGTGCAATTTGTTTTGTTACTTCTTGAAAAATGCTACTTTGCTCATTGTTTAGTTTTGATTGTAGTATAGTTAGGTCTTCCTTATCTTCATACTGACACATGGTATTTTCGACTTCTATCATAGCTAATTCTGCTTCATTTATTATTAGTGGTTCTCCCAGTGGTTCTTGGCTTCCTGTTACAGAAGGTTGACTACTGTCAGGAGTGTCCTTATCTAGTTGGGCTTGGAGTTCTTCTTCGTGTTGCTGTTCATTGTGCAACATTGTTTTGTACTGTGTAAAGTTAACATAAGTTATAGTGCTTTCATTTGCTTTGAAAGCATCCTCATATGAGTCATACTTATCTAGTAATTGTTCTTCTTTTCTCCATGGTTTGAAGAGTTGTAGCAGGGACATGTAATATACTTCTTTATGTTGAGAAGTCTTTAATGACAATTTGATATGATTAATTAAATTTGGATTAGTGAGTTTAACTAAGCTGCCTTCACAGTTTGTCACTCTATATTTACCTTTTTTTTCATCAGGTTTCATATTATTTTTGTATGTGTAGTTTTGGGCTATGTGGTATAGACACATGTTTTCCAAAGTATTACTTCTGTTTGGGTAGTATGTGTCCAATACATTGTTTTTTAAAATGTCTTGGCTGTTGGGATCATGTTTGGCTATTTTTTCTGTATCTTCATATGATTTTAGAACTCTTTTTCTAGATTTAGCTGGACCAAGACTTAGCCATACTATATTTTCAGATTTACCATACAATGCAGTACCAGTTAAACTGAGCATTTTTATGCCCAAGCTGTATAATTTCTGAGATACTGTTTTATCTGATGACAGGTCATTCCAGAGGTCTTGGAGCTCTGTCTTTTCTGCTTTAGTTAAGTATGCTGTGACATATTGTGCAACTGCAGTAGAATTGTCTGCAATGTACTGCACATCTATGTTTGCATTCCATAAGTGGGCAATGATTGCATTATAATCATTGATGTGTCTTTGAAATTGTAAAATTTGTGCATGAAGATCACTATTTGTGGCTTCTGATGGAATTTCACAAGTGACATATTTTTCAATAACCTGTAAAACAGTGGCATCACTGTCTTGACCAAATTTAGGAGCATCTTTAATCCATAAAAGCATGTGGATATGTGGTGCTCCTCTGGCTTGGTATTCTTTTCTGCAAAAGAAGTGTTGCACTTCTCCAAGGGGAGGAACAGTTTTATTACAAATAAAATGTAGCATAGCAATGAAGCGATGGTGAAAATATCTTGAAACATTAACAGGATCCAAAGAACAAAGTTCTCCAGGTGTTAGTATATCTATGTTTGTTTTGTTTTTATTTGATATGAGTAGGAAATCATGTAAATCTTCCCATGCATATTCTGCACAACTTAATGTAACAAACCAAGTGGGTGGGCCAAGGTTTCTGATCATACAACGTACATCTCCATGACGTAGAAACCAGTACTCTTTAGTACCAGGCATATTTGCTAATAGATTTGTAATATTTGATTGTAAAACCTCATCATTTTGTTGCACTTTTTCTAATAATTGTGTAGCTGTCATATTTTGAAAGTGTGATCCTGATTTTAATATGTGTGCAACTCCGTAACATAAAGTTGCTAGTTCACTTTCAAAGAGTAGGTGGAATATGTATTTCACATTTTGTCTAAATCTGGTATCTTCAGAATACATCCGTAATGAGCGGTATTCTGAAGGTAATATTTGAATAGGTCTATCATCATACCTTCCTCCTTTGCCAGTAGGAAAGAGTAGAGGAAAAGCATGTGCTTCTATACTTTTTTCCCATATGCTGATTGGCGAACCTTTTGTTTGACGCATTTGATAAGTTTCCAGTACATCTTCTACGGTGTCATTACAGTGCAAAGGATGAATTGTATAATGGTGTAAAGTATTTGATATTGTAGCAGGATCTAGTAGCTCAAATTGAACAGCTTCCTGTGTTTCTTGAATTATTTCAGTTGTATCTTTCAAGTTTTCTTCAATATTAATTTCATTGTAATATTCATTATTCTCTTTAAGATATTGGAAGGCTTGTCTAACTTTATATAAATCTACCAGCTGTTGCCATATTTTTTTGTCTTTTTTAGGTACTCCATTTACTAAGATAATTAAAGATTGCTGCATTGGATGTTGCACTCCTAGAGTATGCACATTTTCTTTTAGATCTAATGGTAAATAAACTACTTTTCCACAAATGCCTTTTACCAATTCAGAGGGAGGTAATTTTGCTGTTTTTGGTTGAAGGCGTATTATTGCTTGAAATGGGTGTACTGTTTGAATTATGATGCTCTCATATAAATTAAGTTGTTGTAGGGGTTTTGGTACTGGGTATAATTCCAAATTATTTGTGATAGCATGTGAAGGAGTTTGGTTGTTGTCAAGTTTTGTAGTGCAGTAACTGCAAAGTATTAAGGGCTCAGTTATTTCGTATTTGTTTTCTGCTACAAGGTAGAGAGCTAATTCAAACCATTTAGAATATTCATTGTCTCCTATTTTGTATGATAGGGCTACAGGTTTTGTGTTACTTTTATAAAAAGTTCTACGGCAACATACACAGACATGGTTTGGTACTTCAGCTGATGTACTTTTAAATTTTAGTATTTCTTTTTTGTATGTGTTTAGCAAAAGGTTGCCATGTGTAGAATTGTTGCTTAATTGATTTAAAGCTATTTCATTCTGTACATGGCTTTCACTTCCAAAATATTTTTTCTGGATATAGTGAATTTCTTCAAGTAGGTCTTTTGCTGTACCATGTAGAAGGATGTTATTTAACTTTTCTAGTGCTAAAGCAGGACTTTTAGCATAGTACAGTTTATAGACTAGATTTCTTATAGTTGAATGATGTGTTGATATCCTTTTGATATCATGGAAAGTGGTTTTACAAGTAGGTCCTGTAATGCAGGCCAATGAATGTCCTTGTAGTCCTGTGTACTTGCGCACTGGAGAGGTATCCATATTTTGCATTAATTTAATTTTGATTTTGTCTTTGCTTTTTACATATTTATTGAGGAATTGGCGTAAAGATTTGAAACATTGTTTGGGAATGTTACACATTGACGTGCATGGCCATTTGTACACTAGACGTTCTGATTCAGTTGAATGGAGGGGTAATTCTAGGTTTTCAGGGCATATTTTTGTAAGGAGTACTTCTTGTTCCATTATGGTATTAATCACTTTTTCATAACCTCGACCACTGCTATGTATGGCAATTGTATTTGTTTGCTTTTGTTTGTACGCTTCTTCATTAAAATATGGTTCTGTGCTCGTAGTGTGATTCCATTCACCTCTGCAGATACTTAAGAAGTTCTTTCTGTTGACATTTCGCTTATTGAGAAGTCTTTTTTGTAATTTAGTTATTCGTTTTGTTAGTGGTTTCATTTTGTTTAACAGTAAAATAAATAACTTTCTTTTGAGAAGAATTGCACTGTCCATCAACGCTTCTAAGATTAATTTCCTACGATAGGTTTCAAGCATTGAACCTGATTTCTCTCTTGTTTCTATAAGATTTTGAAGGACTTTGTGACGGTACATTTTGGCTAAAATACTTTTCTTGGTATGCTTACTTTGCACTATATTAAAATTTGAAGAAGTAGTTTTATTTGTAGTGATAGCTGATTTTCTGTTAATTGTTTTTTGGTTTGTTTTACATTTTGATATAGGAGGCAAAGTTTTTGTACTTGAAACTTCTTGTGTTTCACTAAATGACTGTATTAGCTGTTTTGTTTCAACTTTTTGTACAAATTCTGCTAGAGATGGATGCTTATGTTGGACACTTTTATTTTCATTTGCTCTACTTTTGCGTTGCTTTCTACGGACTTGACTTTTGGTAGGCATTCTTTAGGGTCTTTTGAAAAAAATAAAGAAGATATGGGTTGGGGTGTTCTGGAATGGATGTATGCTGTGTACATGAGTGTTTGAATAAGATGATAAAGATGTATGTAATGGTGTGTGATTGTGCATTGGGTACTACAACTAGTAGGGATAGGTATTCTTGAATTTATGTGTTACTAAACTAGGGTTCAGATGACCAAAAAAAAGTAAGCTAGTGGTGTGGCAAAGTACAAATAGTAAATCTAATGTATACAATTAAAACAGTTGTTTGTTCTATAATATGAAATTTGTAGCGGTTCAGTTGGGTAATTTGTGTGTCCAAAAATAGGAATTTGTGGGCCATTCTGGCTGTAAATCGCTGTTTAAGACATGGAGATTTTTGGACAAAATGGTACACAATCTCTATTTTTAGGCACCGAAATTGCTTGTATTAACATTATAGTATGTTTGATTAATAATACAAATATTATGGTGATATTCTACTTACTTTTCTTCTTAAATTAAGAGCTAACTTCTTAGTTCTTCTTTGCTCTTCGAATTCGGCTGCTTCTTTTCAGGAGACTGGTCTTCACTGCAATTGTAAAAGCTTCAAATGAGTAACTTTGTTTGTATATAGCGCTGTTTTTAATTTAGATATTGATTTTTTTAATTGAAATCCTCAGTGCCTTCTTTAAAACCATTAAACTAATTTATTTACATAAGATACATTGCATCAGTTCAGTGCATATGATATGTTCTTAATGAACAAATTGTATTGAATGACTAACTGAGGCAAAAAAATATCTTTACTATGTCTTGTGAAATTTATAATATACCAGTGAATACCACTATTTCTGTAAGTAAGCTGTTCTAGGTAATAGCGCCTCAATGTCATGTCTAAATTAAAGTAATTAAGTAAATAAATAAATTAAAACAAAAAAATATGAAATTGTATAAGTATTTTTTTAAAGATTCAAACATAAATTGTGCTTGCATGCAATTTTGTTTGAATATATGTAGTCTATATATTTCATTTAAAAAATGTTAGTTTAACATGATTTGAGTGTGTGTGTATAAAGAAAGTAAATAGTATAAAGGTTTATAAGTGATAGTTGATTTTAGGAAATTGAAAAACATACAGTAAATTCATTTTACACATTACACAAGCTAAAAGTCTGTTTGAAAATGTGTTCATCTACTGTACAGAGCATATGCATACCTGAAGTTTGTGTTCATGCATATGGATATGCATGGAGCTGCAAGTAGAAATCTTGGAGACTTGTAGAGTATTTCTGGTAGATGGTGCTTGCCAATGATATGACACTTGTACTCAGAGAGATTCACAGTACATTTGCAGTGCTGATCTATGATGATGCAGTTAGATGTAGAGGTCTTGAATGTGATTGGTGCATGGTCATGTGATTTCTTAGCTACATCCAATGAGGGAATGGCAGAGAGAGTGAAGTGGAAATGGTAGAAGGGCTGTTCATGTTACGATATGTCCACGGACATGGCGGTAGTTCGCGGACATCGGGAGTTACATCCGGGGTTTTTGGGTTCAGAAGTCATGCAAATGAGAATAAGCACTGAAAGGGATTGGTCAGGAAAGTTTAGTGGGTGTGTTGTGCCAGGAGAGAGTTTCTCAGATACTCCTTTTGCTGAGAGAACAAAAGATAGCTATGGCTGTATGTTTCAGAAAACAGATTGTTTGGATTTTGGGAGATTCGTGGATACATAGGTTGAAGGTGCATGCAGAAAGCTGTGGAGTAGCTGTAGATCTTGGATTTCCACATGTGGAAGTACACTGGCATGGAGTACGTGGAATGAAGTGGTTGGACTTGCTACCTCTCTGTGCTACTTTGGAGACAGAGCAACATCCAGACATAATTGTAATTCATTGTGGAGGGAACAGTTTAGGACATGTGACTGGAATTTTTTTGCAATTTGCTATGAAAGAAGGACTTGGGAAGGTTATGGACATGTTTCCTAATTCTCAAGTGATATTTTCACGGATTGCGCAGAGACAAATGTGGCTTCGTTCTTCTTCATTTGGTCCACAAATGAAAAAAGCAAGGTGCAATGTTAATAAGGCTGTTTGTTCCTTTCTAAGAGATTTTGGCATGTCCTCTTTTCACAATGAAAATATTATGTTTCGTAGTACATACATTTTTCGCAGAGAAGGAGTCCATCTTACTTATGCTGGCAATCAGATTTTTCTGAGAAATGTACAAAATGCATTGCGACCTTTTTTGGAATTACAACAACCATTTTGAAGTAGGTGTTAAGCATTTATAATTTTTGACTTACAAACACCTCCCAAAGGCTCTTTTCAGAGCCACCACTTCCTCCCAGAGAAAATTGCAATGTTTGTGATGGGGTAGCAACCCAATTTTTTAAATGTTCGCGAACTGTCCGCAGACTTCTAAAAAATACAAATGGCCCTGCTTCATTTATTTTCACTTCTATTTTTTAACTGTGAAAGGCGGCTCTGAAAAGAGCCTTATTTTTTTTTGATTTTTGATATTTTGTATTTTTTTTGGTTTTTTATACATGACACACTAGGAGAGGAGGGGAAAGGAAGGTCAAGGGGGGGACACCAACCACAGGGATAAGAAAGGGCGAGCTGAGAGAGGAAGATGTAGAGTGGGTTTTATTTGGGTATTGAGCAGATCTTCTCGTGCTCTGAGACGATAGTCTCAAAAGCACTACGAAGTCGCTCCCCCCTGCAGAGTACTGTGTCACAGTACATACATACAACTGTGACCCTCGAAAGGTAAGGGTCATCAGCATTCTGTATGGCCTGTGAGGTAGCTTGAGGAAGACGCTGTCCCACAGAGGTGGTCCTTGTGGTGACAGGATCAGAAACAGCGGATGAAGTAGAGGAAATCAACCTGCCACGTTCTTCGCAAGGTACAACCCTGCAAATAGCCCCAGAGTGAAATGACCTCAGGTGTCGCTTCATAGTAGTGGTCCCAAAGCTGTACTTACCGTGCTTCCCGCGACTATCATTTTGCACTCATTGCAGGTAACACGGTTCGCACGAGCCTTAGGAACATTCCCATGAATGGTAAATAACCGCCACACCCAAGACTCACGCCTAGTGCGGGTAGTAGGGTTTTCCTCTACCTCATTCTCATCATCCTCTTCTTCCTCCTCCGCATCCTCACTCCTGTTCCCCTCTTCAGGCCCTTGGGGAGGTGGTGGTGGTGGAGGGGGTGGGGATGGTGCTGAAGCAGGTGCAGCACCAGGTGGCAGTTCTGCAGCCAGGGATGCCATCTCGATGATGGTGTAATCTGCAGGTGGCAGCAAAAATCGCTGTGTTTCGAAGAATAGCCAGAAACACAATGAGAATAAGCTCTAGGGCGTGGTCTTTTATAGGGGTGCTTGTGCGTGGTCCGCGGACATGCGCGCTGTCCGCGGCCAGTTCGAACACAAAAAAAGTTTGAAAAGTTGCAAAAGGTATGTAGAAATTCAGGATTACTATGTGGGACTTGTGCCATGGTGAGATTTTATTGAAAAATATTATGGATTCCATGAAAATGTACTTTTAATTTGTTCGGGGACCCGAACAGTGTCCGCATTCAGAACACGCGATCAGCGTGGGCGCGGTCATATGATCCGTTCACGAACATGTCCACGAAGGAAGCGCATGTCCGCAGGACACCAAATGCACAGAGATTGGCTAGCGCATGTGCGTTGATGTTCTACGGACACTGTTCGGGTGCTGAACTAATTAAAATTGCGTCACACGTGAAACGAACATTTCAGGACACTGCGTGTGTTCTTAGAACAGTTTAAATTTGCTAGCGAACAGTAAGGACAGATATAGTGTTCTTCAGGACACGTTCAATTTCGTTTATGTACGAACATTTCAGGACACCAATTGTGTTCTTAGAACATTTTCAACTTGCTAACGAACAGTACTGACAGGTATAGTGTTCTTTAAGACACCTCCATTTTTGTTTAATTACAAACAATTCAGGACACCGCGTGTGTTCTTAGAACAGTTTGAACTTGCTAGCGAACACTACGGACAGATATAGTGTTCTTTGGGACACTTTAATTTTTTTTTTTTACGAACATTTCAGGACACCGCGTGTGTTCTTAGAATAGTTTCATCTTGCTAGCGAACAGTACGAACAGGTATAGTGTTCTTCAGGACACCTCCATTTTCGTTTATTTACAAACATTTCAGAACACCTGCACTGTCCGCGGACACCTACATTGTTTTTTTAAAAAAAAAGAAACGGAAATATTTACAACACAATATAAAAATTAAACTTTATTCAACATATATTAATACTTTATGACAGAGAAGGTGAGGCAGAAACAGAAACAAAAACAGGAGAATTAGGGGTTTCATCATGATTGTTATTAGGTGAAGAAGGGATGGAAGTCTCATCAAAAAGTTTTGGGTTATGGAGAGTGTTTGGGGATAATTGACTGGGATATGGTGAGGAGGGACAAGTACATGTGGGGCAATGGTACGAGGTTTTTGGTTTAAAATGATCTTCCACAAAAGTTTTCAAATTATTAAAATTAGTCAACAATAAATCCATTTTTTCTTCCATACTGTGAAAAGTGTTATCCATAACAGGTTTTTCTGAAGTATTTTCTATTTTGGTATGCTCTGTACAAAAAAAAATATATATATGTTAAATGTATACAAAATAATAATAATTAAATGGTTTATATTATAAAGTGTTTACCATTAGTTTTACTATATTTTGACATTTCTTCATGTGGGAAATGTTCCTCTAGCCATTCCAGAGTACTAGACATTTCTGTGAGAGAAAAAAAAAGATAATATATTTTTTTATCTAATACAGAAAGTTTATAAATATATGAATAAAATTAAGTACACTTACTATTTCAGGTAAGATATGTCCTATGTACTCAGTGGGTCTGCTCTTGTTCTCAGTTCTGTCGTGTTTGTGAGGTAATCATGTTGGAAGCCAATTTATTTTCTTGTGGTATATTCCATTTTAGAACATAGTGCATTTAAATGAATGGTTAGTGTGTTGTATATATGGGTTACATTTCTTATGTATTAGTACATATAATGTGTTTGTGTGCTTTTTTTTGAATTTGTTAAATGTTCCTATTTTATGATATAACAATCAAACATACCCCCCCAGAGTTTTTAGGTAGTGGTACTGTTCTTCGAACATGTCCTCGAACATTAAATGAGTTTGCGGACATCAAGTACAGTAGAAGAGATTCAGTTAGTTCCATATGATATGTATATAAAGTGAAAGTCATTATTGTTAAGTTGCACTACTAAAAACCTACGAAATTCAATGAAAAAACTTTGTTAAAGGGATGTTATGGTTAAGTTGCGCTACTAAAAACCTATGAAATTCAGTGAAAAAACTTTGTCAAAGGGACGTTATGGTTCCAAGTAAAGCCGAAAAACCCTTGAAATTCGCCAGTTATGGTAAGCTAAGCAACCATAACTCGCGCCACCACCGTGCACTGCTAAGACTAACACCCAGGACATCAAAGATGACATCACAAATGTCATTGATGACATCACATGTCTGGCTCACTCTTTTTTTCTTTTGCTGACATATCTAGGCCACATGGTTTTCTTCAGTAACAGTCAGAAACTAAAAATGTTATTTTATTTGTAGACGTATCCTTCAAGTAGGTTCTTACAGTAATTCCCTTAGAGTCCAGTCGCATCATATGAAACACATACATACAGGAAGACACAAGCTTGAAAGACAGCAATCCTTTTTGTGCATAAAGATAATCAATAGTCTTATGAGCACTTTCTGATAGTTCTGTTGTTTTTTTATGGCTGTACCGTCCCTGTATATGGTCATATTTGTATACATTGTACTCACACTACTTTCCTTAGGGTCCAATCACATCAAGTGATACATATACCTAGGGTAAATAGCAGCTTTGAAACAGAGAAATCATTTATTTACATGAAAATAATCAGTTAAATTATGAAGTGTTTCTGCTGCTACTTGTGTTTTTTTGCTAACTTCACTTTCCCTGTATATACCCATATTGGTATGTGTTCTTGTGTCTTTGTGTTTTGTCTATAGTAATGCAATTATGTGATACATGTGTTTTATTAGCTACTTATTACATATTTCACAGTACACAAAAATCTATTAAGAAAACAATTATTTTATTATTCAACATATTAACATTACGAATATTATACCTTCATCTCGTACGCTGCACACAGTGTTATGTTTCTGTATGAGTAGCTTAGTATACTAGATAGAACCCCATAATAGAATGCTATTTATAGCAATGCATCGTTCAATGCACTAATTAGGGTATGATATTTATCGCAATGATCCTTGACACTTGTTTCGCAACATTATAATAAGAATCCCTTGTACACATATTTCATGAAAAGTACATACACATGTGATGTCATCAGTGATGTCATCAATGACATTTGTGATGTCATCTTTGATGTCCTGGGTGTTAGTCTTAGCAGTGCACGGTGGTAGCGCGAGTTATGGTTGCTTAGCTTACCATAACTGGCGAATTTCAAGGGTTTTTTTCGGTTTTACTTGGAACCATAACGTCCCTTTGACAAAGTTTTTTCACTGAATATATATATATATATATATATACATCCTATGCAATCTGTTGCTATCAAAGGCCAGCGTTTCATGTCATATGTAAAACACTTGTTTTGTCATTGAGTACGAGGAACTCACATAAAATGTTGGGTATTTTGCACTGATGAGTAATTCAGCACTTTACTGTACTGCCAGGCATCACTGCAAAGGCAGCGCGACTGGCAAGTTGGTGGGGAAGGATGAATGCACTGGCAATGGCATGGCATCATGGCGTTCCATCTATACTCTGGCTCAGTGATAGCCCTCCAGGCCTTTCAGATGTACTGACACTGCCCCAGCCCTTCAGGAAATATGATACTTTCCAAAGATGCCAGTAAACTTGGGTGTTAGTGACTACATTGGTGACTGTGGTCTCGGGTGACCCGAAATCTAATCCAGCTTCCCCGCTTCACCGTACCATGCAATCTTGAGCAAATCGCTTTTCCCCAGTGTAGCAGAATTTTCCCATCTGCCAAAATTGGGAGCACCTTATAAATGGCTACCTTCCAGCATGCACTTATAACAAATAAACTGCCATTTCCAGGGACTGGCAATTTGGAAAAGAATTGCTAGCTAAGGAGAGTGGTTTGTAGCCTTCCATGTGCATAGGCCCACATGGCAGCTGCACTCACTGAATCACTAGCACCTTTTCAAGAACGCTTCTCCAACAAAGGCACTCCATTGGTCCTTTTTAAATGCATTGACCGTTTACAAGGTCAGAGCAAGGCGCTGCCTTCACCAACAGGCTTGGCAATAACTAGAAAGGCCTTAGACAGACGTTCAAAGGCAGTAATCAGTCCCCAAGGGAGCCTTGAAAATCCAGAAGTCTTTTGCCTCGACATGTGACTAACACTGTCCCCGAACTTTAAGCCTTTCAAAGGCACCATTCCGTCAGGATATGTCCTGTTTCTCCACAGGCAGTATAGCTAGCCTGTACACCCACCTGAAAAGGTAAGACTGAGCCTCCTTATCCAGTAATTTATCGTCTACTGCCCAGTCGTCAAAAGATTTTCTTCAATTATTGAACTCAAGTTAAAGATTAGCAGCAAATCGAATCATTTTAGAAGTCCATTATTACCAGCTATCAGCCATATGACCAAACCATGATAAGGAAATATCCTCATTAAGAGGCTGTGGTAACTCCCTCATTGTGACGGACATCATACAGGTTGCCTGCGAGCAGTGAATATACGAGAGCAGCACTAGTACCTACTGCGTGCACATCAGCAGCCATCCTTGAAAAGTAGTCAGGATACAAAGAGTGCCATAGAATCGAAAGGTTTGTACTGCATGTGGGCAGGAGCACAGCGGGATTTAGCACTCAGACAACAGACACATGCCCATCGGGCCCCCCTGCTATGACTTTGTCACCTCAAAGTCAAACAGCCCCCGCACAGGGCCTCCCACTATGATCTTATTCTTTAAATAGGCTCAGAAAGCACACCATTTGCAACTGGAGCTGATTAGTGATGTTAACAGGGAACATGCTTGGGGGTGATTGTGGTCTCAGGCAGAAGGGATGTTATCAAGCAGTTGGGGCTGCACTGCCCCTTTTCGGAAGGGATCAAGCCTAATTTGCACATGGTCTTTTCCCTTTGGCAATGGCTTGGCAGGCAAAGAGCGATGGTCTGTAGGGTTGCGCAGAGCAACGCCAGAGGCTAGGATTAATTCCAAACCTTCCAGCCATCATTTGTTTTGTTTTGAACAGGGAACATTTACCACTAAAGTCGCACTTGTGATAGCCATTAACTCCTCCCACTCTAAGCTCTCCCTACCCAGGGCAATCTGTCAATCTTTGCCTTAAATCTGCTACTAGGGGGGGGGGTGCATTTAGCAGGAGTGCTCTGAAAAGCAAATCACAATTGTACACTATCAAAGTGTATTTGTAGCATGACAGTGAACTCGAGTCTCCATTTCCCCAGGGATTTCATTTCACCAAAATGCCAGGGGTAGCGGAAGTGACATCACACGACCCTTGACCCCCACATGACATCACAGGAAGTGATGTCATTTGACCCCACCCCAAAGTGATATTGCGGGAAGCGATGGAACACGACCTTTCACCCATTGACAAAACAGGAAGTGGCATCACATAGCATTGTACACTACAAAAAATATGGTTATGATATCACTATAATGAGATGTACATTTCATACAAGAATGGATGGCCATATGTATCATTAAGATCAGTGTGTATAGGCCCATTTTACCAAATTATTGTGAATGGAAGCAGTCGTCCATTAGGCCCATATTACCAAATTATTGTGAATGCAAGCAGACGTCCATGACTAAATGATAATGATGTGTTATAATATAGCACTTACGCTTAAGCGCTTTAAATAGAAAAAATATACAACCAATATCACCCAACCTGTTTTGGTACTCATTTATCAACCCTAAGAAGGATGAAAGGCAGAGCTTGAGGCATTTAAGAACAGACTAAATCAATGACTCACCCCCTGAAGTGTTCCTGAAATAAACGTTTAATGAGTGTAGCAATTATTGTATATAATTCCAGAAAAAGACACATTATTTGGTATTCCTATTTTTTCTTATTTAGGATCAGTGCTGAAAGTGTTAGACTTGTGGCACACCTGTTCTTATTTTTCTTCTTTTTTTAAGGGGCCTGAACAAGTAAGCCAGCCACTCCAGAAGCAAAGAGCCGCAAGGGAGACCACAGTGGTCGAAAGGGAGACCTCAGAGGTCGCAGTTGCTGGCGACCCCTAAATGACTCCTGCATTTCCCCCACAAGGAATGGCAACATTGTGCGGTATAAATCCCAGTACCATAAATCCATCACCAGTCTCAAAGCGGCATTGGTATGGAGCGGGCAGCGACCATAGGCTATCGAGCCTGTATCCTGAACATAGGATCGTGATTTTTTGTTCAGTATACTTAGGGCCTGATTTACAGAACATTTTCACAGTTAGTCTAATGACTCTGCTGCTTGTAGACAGTTATAAATATAGCACCATTATGTATTTCTTCAATGGATGTTTACAGGACAGAATGATTTCAATATTTATTTTTTAAATCTGTGTGCTACACATTTTCGCAGGGCAGTATTTGAGATCACTTTGCTGTGGTTCAAATCCACGTTATGTTATGTTATGTTATGTTAATATCCTTTTATGTTATGTTGTAGTTAAGAGATGCTAGGCTTGGCGTGGTGAACAGTGCCGCACCAGGGGTATCCAGATCTCAGCATCCTGCAAGCAAGCAAATGGATGAGGAGAAGATAAGAGGCTGGCAAAGGGGGAAGTGGATGCTTGAAACACAGGCATATGGAGATGCAAAGGGCGAGGATCGTCTTGTGACAGCATGGGAGTGTGCCGGTCAGTCGGTCATGCCAGGTGGGCCATGCTTCTGATAACTGGCTTGCGTTTCTAAGGCAAATTTAGAGAGTTGTAAGTCAGCACACATTGTAATGTTTGATGCATGAGGGGCTGGTGAGGGTGCTCATTCAAACACTGGTGTCCGGGCGCGTCTGCAATTTGTCTCCCATGACACACTCCAGAATGTTAATTCTGTGACTGCCAAGCCCTAGCCGCGAGTGGCACAGTTATGCATAGACTGTGTATACAGGTAAATGTTGCCGGCAACAGAAGGCAATGGAATGGAGTGGTCAAACGGTACAGTAAAATTAAAATGGGCTCGCACCTTGATTTCAAAAAGGGAATTATTAAGAGTGTGTTGCACGTCATGCCCCACTCGTCTTCATTTTAGTTCATGGTAAGTCAGGGTGGTGACTTATAAACTATCAAAATATAGACATACCAAGCCTTCTATAGTGAGCAAGTATCTCTTGAGCTGCCTATGAAGGATGTGGTGATTAGACTATGTGATAAGCAGGGGTGGACGTGCAACCAAACAGACTAAGTAAGGGGAGGTTGGCCAGCTGTCGGTTCTTCTGTATGCAGTACCACCCTTTTCTCATGTTATGTTACCATGCCTGACTCTTAGCATGAGGCTGCGTCCCGCTTCGCACAGTGCGTTATGCCATAGCAAGGCCACCTCACAGGACTGATGAGCGGGAGGAAATCTTTCAGATCACAAACTAGCCAACCAGTGCACACACAAATCTGTGCTGAGGGTGCCATAAGACATCTAGCAGAGTTGGAGAGAAGGGGTGTGAAATAGAAGTAAATGTGATATGATAGGTTATTTATCACATGCTTAATACCCAGAGGTTTCAAACCAGCGGTGCCCCGTGTTGTCTTGCTTCCAAGGCAAGCACGTTGCCCCTGAGCTATCCTCACAAGCCCCAAAATAAACTCACAAGCAAGGGAAATGTTGATCTGGGCAGCTGGTACACATGTAAATGCCTTTGCTCCCCCTCTCCCCTGCTGATCTGTTCTCTCTTGGCACCGTGCACCTGGTCACCCTCTGTCCTCTGGGCCCAGGTCACTGCTCACCCTGCCACCATCCCGCACTGCCTCCGGGCCACCCCTTGCACTGGGGTCTGCATCTGTACCCATACAGGCCCCGCCCCCCCATTTTTCTTCCTGCACCTATCAGACCTACCCTGTCGGCTGCCTTAAACAAAGCACTTGCCACTTGCTGGCTGCACTACCACTGTTTGTTGTCTTTATTATTTATTTATTATTATTTATCTGTTTCTCCTTTGCTCCGCACTTTCCACTTCTCCCCCTTCCATGCACTTTTCCGCTCCCCCTCTCCCATACACTTGCGCATTCTCAATGTCACTGGGCCTAGTAAGATCGTTGTTTTGTTCTCCCCTGTTCCCCTCCCTTGCGTTGTCACGCTCTGAAACACTTGTGTACGAGCGCAATATAAATAAAATATACATTCAATTCAATATAATTACAGCATTCCGGACGGGCTGTATTCCTGAAATGTAAATTTGACAAATCATTAAAAATTAGAGTAACATTTTACAAATGTTTGTTTTGTTTTTCCTTTAGGTTATGTTAACAACAAATAGCACCCAGGGCAGAGGGGCAATCAAGTTGCTCAGATCGTGGGCTGAATCCCACGATCCAAGCCTGCATTCCGACCTGAAGGCTGCCCTCACCCACCCACCCATCTTCCCCCCACCCTCCCTTCCCTCCAGTCTCAGTCCCCTGATCCCAATTATCTGACTGCTCGGGCAGCGGCATGACCGCCTTCACCACTCCAACTTCCCGGCCCACTGTGGAATTGGAATAGGGGCTCGGCATGGAGCACCGCCTTCCATCTGCAAGGCAGCCATCTTAAGTACAGGTGCATCTGGTTCATTCAAACAGAATACATTGTTGTCAGCACCGGGGTTCTTGGATTTAAAATGCAGGGTGCTAATAGCAACAAAATAAAACATCTGGCAGGCCCGATCGGGTTTTATCGATGCTGGGGTCCGACATGCCGGATCCATTTGTAACGGTGGTGGGGCCCATCAATAAGTCCCTTGCTGCGCTATGGCCTATAACTTGGACCATGGGCCGTTACCATTTGATCGGCCCTTTATTGTTATAATATTATATACTGCATCAAATCCCCATCACAGTAGTCTCAAAGAAATCTAGGCTTGGTCTTGTATGTAAAACGTGTAAGGGGATAAACATAATCTTTGTCTCACTAGTGAGCAAGCCTTTAAGCCTTCAACAGTCCCAGGGTGTCATTGTGAGCGTGGGCATGTTGAAACTGTGCCAAAGAAAATACAAAGCCTTTCTACTTACCCCCCTAAGCCACAAACAGCAACTTTATTTAGATAGGAAAGCTACAAAGATATATTGGCACTTTTAAACGAACGTGGGGTTCCTACCATGGTTCCCCTCAGACTAGTATCTGAAATATGAATACTCTCATGCTGAGGGTGCGTGCACTTTTGGGAGTTAATCTACATAATCCATTCTTAGTATAGATTTATCAATCTGGGCTACAGTTACCTTGTCCTTTAATAGCAGACAGTATACAACTCCTAGGTCAAAACATAGGTTTGGAGTCTGTTTACAAGATTACATTTCCAGATCTACTTTGCACTCCTGTGTTTTTTATTTAATTGGGTGCTTGGGGAGTGCTACGTGCAAACCTATGCCGGCTTCAAGGTGCTTGAGCATTAGACATTACTGCAAAACGACATAATGAAGCATCACACAATATAACTTGGCATTACATGACCAAATCAGCTAGCATTAATGGAACTTGTCCCAAAAAATAAAACAAATAAAAAGGAATGATTAAATGCATACAAATGCAAGTGAAAAACAATCAAAACTCAGTCACATTCCAGGCTTTGGAAACAAAAAACATAGATGCTTACAGGAAATCATTGCACTTCAAGTTCCTTCAGCTTAAAAAAATGACTTGGCGTGGAATGACATAGCACAATGTACCATACCCAACCACAGCAAGCATAGAATTTCAAAGCAAGGCAGATCATAGACAAGATAGCACACCATAGCCATAGAAAGACATGCCATAGTTTACCATACCAAACTGTTTTGTAACTCAACAGAACATCACAGCAAAGGTAGCATGTTCCAATACAATTATAACAGAAGGTTCCATGCCACCACATGATGTCCTGCTGCATCATCTAAAAGTAATATGGAGGCAAGAAATATCAAATTCATTGCCTCAAACCCTGATGTACAGAATAGCCCGCTAATAACCAGAATCGAAGGTGTGGAGGACCCAAAACACAGACTAACTGTCCAGAGGCCCATAGTTGAGGAGGAGATACCCATTCGAGGCCTGGCAGAGCTATGTGGCCTCTGCAAGGTGCCTGCTGCTATTTTGGAATGCTGTCAGGCCACCATGCCAGGGATCAGTGAGTGGCTCCACCTATTACCTGAATCAGAACGTTGGACCAAATTGGTGGCTGAGGCCTTCCTGGGAATCTGGCAGCTTAGTCCCCTCTAAGTTTGTTACTCTGTCGGAGAGCCCAGACTAGAAGTGCTGCCCCTGCAGCCCACCACTACCACATGGGGAGTGCTAGATGGACCTTCCACTTCTCCCTCGTCTCACTTTGCCAGTAATTGGGATTGTAAGCCTCACAAATGAACAGCAATAACACGTTTCACATCCCTGTGCTATCCCTTACAGAGCAGTGAGGTGTTTGAGTGTGGCTGCTGGAAGAAAGACTGGGCCAGCAGAGCTGATGTGGGTCCGGTTGACTGCCTGTGATCCCTCTATTGCTTCAGCACAGCTGAACAGTTGAAGGGATGGTTTGAGGTCTGAAGGCCAGGAACAAAAGACCGACCTTTCCGATTCCAGGCAGAGAAACCTGCATCTGCAAGGTCAGCCTTTTTCTCCCGGCCCTCTCCCAGGCACATTTCAGTGGGGCACCCCCACCTGTGTTTCCCCTCCAGCCCCTCCTAATCCCAGCCACTCCCCTTACCTGCTCCACTCTGGTGCACTCCTCCAGCTTCCTTCTAGGCCATGCCCCCTACAGACCTATGTATTGGAGGCAGCCTTCTGTATGCAACCTTTCGTGCGTAGGCCTTTACAGGGTAGAGCCTAGAGAGCACAAACACAAGGGACACAGTGGTGAATGTAAACTGGCAGCAAAATTCCCCTCATTGGGTGAACTAGGTGAAACCCATGGAGTGTAATGGTGCAGAAGTAAGGCTTGGACACAGTGGTGGAATGTTTTCTGGTTATAAACTTTTATTAAATAAGAAAAGTTTGGAAACATGCCTCTCTATCCCTAAAGCTAAGAGGGATTTCCCTACCTCCAAGGAAACTAGTGAAATTGTCAGGAAGTCCACAAATAAAGAGTCTGTCACTGTCGTGTCCAAAAACCTACTCTGACCCTAACACTAATAATCTACAATAACTGTGCAAAAATAGTCTCTTCTTAAATTAACAAGTGTTCTTTGTGGTTTCAATCAACAGAAAATGTCCCAGTCTTTCTGGTGGTAAAAAGTGATGAAATAAACAATGTTCAGAAGTATAAGATTCCCAGGCTAGGGTTCTGCTCCTTTCCCCTAAATTTCTTCTCAGTTTCCCTCCCTTTGGGCTGGTGAGCCTTTCTAGGGTATAGGATTCCAGTTTCCCTAATCCGGGGTACTTGACCCTTTTTGGTTCTCACATGGTGCGAGTCCCAGACTCGCAGTTCATTAGGATATGTGTTTGGTTCATTTTCCTGCAAACATAGAATTCCTGTTTTACTTATTTTCATTGTATTATAGGTGTTTGGTTGTCTCTCTTGCCAAACACCAGATTCACTTATCTTGGTTGCTCTCGGTTTGTTATATGGATGCGGGTCCCACACTCGCAAATTGTTATCTTATCGTTTGGTTTACTTTCCTACCAAACATAGAATTATCTGCTTTACTTATTCTTGTGGTATTATATGGGTTTGGTTCACTTCCCTGGCCCAACACCTGATCCTCTCATCTTTGTTACTCTCGGATTGTTATATGGGCATGGGCCAAGACTCACAATTCGTTATCATATCCGTTTGGTTCACTTTCCAGCCAAACATTCGATTCTCTGCTTTTAGGGTTTCCCACAGTCCCCAACCCTCTTGCAACATGATTCTTGAGGGTGTATGTCCCAGACTCCCAATATATTTTCTATGTCCCAGACCCTGTTTCTCCAACTTTTATAGTCACTCTCTAGCTCCCCCAGACCTCCAACTCCTCCTGGTAAACCCACGTACCTGTTTTCCCTCTCTTGAGAGGCACACACGTTTCCCTTACCCCTGCTTTTTTCTTCGAGGCTCCAGCAGATCCACGGCGACTGGCGTTGTCTGCAGCGGTTCTGCAGGCATTTCTCTCTACCCAGTTGCACGTCCTACCTTGCAAGCTGATCACCTGAGCCTGTGGTGCCCTGAGGTACATATTGGGAGCAACCCGAACGGTCCCTCCAGTTTGGACTGCGTTCAGGATCTCCTTCGTGGCTTTGTCCCCTTTAGATTCTCTCTGCCTGCCCAGTGCAGGAGTCCCACAATTCCTCCTTAGAGGATCGTTCACCTCTGGCTTCACAGCAGAGTTTCTTTTGAACACCTGCGTAGGCCAGTTGCAATCCTTTGAGCCAAAGACCTCTTGAGAAAAGCTAGACTTCTCACTCTCATTCTACTGAGTGATCCTCTGACTCTCGATGATCTTTTTCTTCCCAGTACTCATTTTCAACTTAAGTGTAAGATATTAGAATTCTCTAGTGTTTTAACTTTATCAAGTAGATTGAAATAAAAACAAAAGTTGATGGCTGGAAGAATTTGAACAAATCATAACCACAGGCATAGCTCTTGGCAACCCTCCAGACCATAGTTTTTCAGCCTGCCAAGCCATTGCGGAAAGGGAAAGACCATATGCAAATCAGGATTGACCCCACCCATTAAAAACAGTGGTGTGGAAGGTTGCCCAGACCACTGTCAGTGGTTCAGAGTTATTCAAAACCTACCACCCATCACTTTTTTTGGTTGTAGTCTGTCTGCCTATGTGAGAGAGTGTATGCCCAGACATGGGTCCCTTGTTTGCTGTGCAATAGGAAACCGAGCTGCACCATACTGAGGAGGCCCAACAAAGCTGAAACATGTCTGGTGTTGCTTGTGCTTCTGTGTAGAGAGGACCTGGCCTAGCATTTTGGGTTGGGCTGGTACCAATGGTGGCAGTAACTGACGGATTTGCATATGGCTGGACCCCTTTTGTAATGACATGGACAGGCTAAAAAAACATGGTGAGGAAGTGGTTCAGATTTATTTAAAATCTTCCACCCATCACTGTTTTGGTTGTAGTATGTCTCCCTATGTGAGAGAGGGTATGCCAAGACTTGGGTTCCTTGCTCGCTGCGCCATAGGAAACCATGCTGCACCTACACTGAGGAGGCCCAACAAGGCCACAACATTTCTGAGGTTGCGTGTGTTTTCATGCAGAGGGGACCTGGCGTAGCAGTTTGGGCTGGGCTGCTATCGTTGGTGGCCGTAACTGATTGATTTGCATATGGCTGGACCCCTTTTGCAATGATGCAGACGGGATAATAAACTGTGGTGTGGAAGAAGGCACAGAGCAGTGATAGTGGTTCAGATGTATTCAAAACCTACCACCCATCACTTTTTTGGTAGGAATATATTAAAATCACTGATCTTGCAACAAAGTATATTTGCTCTACCTATAGAGGGGAAGGAGGATTTGGTAAATGAGAAAGGAATGGATGTATTAAGGGGGGAATACCGCGTTCCTTGAGAATAGTCATCCCCAATCCCACACTGAGGTTCTCTCAGCATTTGTTCCTCCCTCAGTAAATACCACCCCCATGATGACTATTGTACTGTGGACTCATCGCCCTGGCCCTGTGGGAAAGGTCTCCCCCTGTGGAAGAAGAGAGGACATCCTCAGATTCGTCACAGGAGCCAATTGCTTTGTCAGCCACAGATGGCCAATTGAGTCCTTCCCAGCTTGGACGGGTGCGTCCCATAATTGGGCTCCCACACTTACCTTGGTCTCCCCACTGCTGCTGCCCTATCATGGCTCAGTTCATACAAAAAGCGCAAACAAAGGGAATAGGGGCAAATCTGATGCTGACATTCTTGACAAACTGGTATGTTCAGTCCTTGAAGTCAAAGACCCAATGCCCAAAGGAATGTTTGCCCTTTTGAAATGTATGCCAATGGGTGTGAGTTCAATCAAGGGTGACACAAGAGACATGAAGGTGGACCTGGGTATCATCAACAAGCGATTTACGTAACTGGAACCTAGAATCTGCCAATTCAAAGTTAATAGGAATATCCTGAAACGAGTCCCAGTGCAGCTTACACACGTGGTGTCCCTTCTTAAAGAATACATCAATGACGTTTAACCCAGGGAGCAGATGCTCCACATTTGTACTCTGAGGGCCCCGGATGGCGCTGCATGTAAACGTCCTAAAATCTCTGTTGTCTGCTTGTTATGATGTATTCTCTGGTACCGTTCCCAAGCTTCAGGGCTCGAGAACGATGCCAGAGTCAGTTGGAAGAAGGAGCCTACCCAGGACACACCATGTCCTGGGGGTCCTCCAATAAAGGATACTGAATGATCCTTACCTCGCTAATCGCGCCTTTACTCCACAACACTGCTTTCTCTCTGATAAAATGGACATCTCAAAACACATGGAGATAGACAGCGCCTTTCCCTCGCATCCGGGCCCGAACAGACCTGCCTGGCCAATATTTGTACATTTTCTGAGATTCACCCTGAATAAAAAGTTTAGGAACTTATCCAGGGACAAATAGGGAAGTTCACTGAAATGGCCACTAGCTCGACTTTTCCCAAAATCTGCCCCCTAAGATCTCAGAGAAGAAACAAAGAAGAAGGTGCCCCCTAAATTCACAGAAAGAACTCAGTATGCGCACATTTTGCTTTTCCCTTGGCTTGGCGCTCGTGGTGCTACGATTTCATTGGAACAGTGAAAACCTCATGGCCATGTCTCAAGTAGAGGTGTGCGGAACTCTGGCTGCTTCTCAGAGTCACAACAGATCTCACACATAGAACAACGATGGTCCCTTCCTGACTTTGCACGCGAAACCCCCAGACAAGTTCTCAAAAACAAATGAAGTGCCAGTGGCAAGCCTAGGAGACAGAAGATCAGTGATCGGAACCTCAAGTTTTCCTCTTGTAATAAGCGCTGATGCTGTAAGTTATGTGGGCGCCATCAGACTATTGGTCTTAGGGTTTCATTTGTCCCAGCTGACTCTGAGTTGTGTTCATGTCATTATGAGATGGGAGTATGGTGGCCAGGCTCTGGTTACCGCATAAGGCACTTGGGCGTTCCGTCATCAAACTCTGTTAATATTTTAACACGGCTTATTAACACCGGGACCTTTTGTCCACAGCTTGATTTTATTTCCATAACAAACTGGATGACTGTTTCCCACAACAGTTACTGAAATTTTGTACAGGGCGATAGTGTTGGCTGACAGTTGTGTCTTGATCTGCAGAGACTTTCCACCAGATTGCACCAGAACCAAATTGAAATTATTGTTTTGTGAGCCCAACTAGTAATTTCCTAGTTTTAATTGACAATATTGGGGAAAAGATAATGTGATATAAGTAGATGAGGGTTCCATGTGCTCGTTGACAGGCTCTATTGATGACCATGGAGCTCGTTTTCGCATCTGCTATATTTTGGCGGCGGGCACCTGTTATTGTTTGTTTGTTTGTTTTGTTTTATTCACTTATAATGCGCACCAAACCCGAGGGTAATCGGGCACAGCAGTAAAGACAATGCGAGGCTTAAGATACAATGTTACAGATGATGTACAATATATACATGAATATACAGTTATGTACAGGTTACATACAGGCAGAATATACACTGCCCAAAGACGGGCAAGTACCGACTAAGCAAAGCCAGCACATATGCAGGCGCTGGTCGGACATCAGTCACTAGTCAGAAGGGCATATGTATGCATGGGCGGCAACTAGGTGGTATCTAGCATATCTACTCTAGGAGTTACAAGACTAGATACGTGCTGGTGACCTAGTTGTCAGCAGCTTTCAAGAGATTTATATACTTGGATCTGAATTTCAGAAAGGGCTGCTCCTCACGCAGAGGGTAGGGCATTGAATTCCAAAGTTGGGCTGCTCGGACCTGGAAACTGCCTGCCCCAGCCTTAGCCAAGTTACGTGTGCACCTTCACATACATGGGTCCCTGCCACCAGATGTTTGTCATTTGCACAGCATAGTGCAAAAGGGCAGGTCAAAAGGCAGCATACACAGTGCTGTTGTTTGCAATGGATTCCTATGGAGTCTGCCTGCTTTTTTCTGGTGCAAAATCTGTGAACTCCATAGGAATCCTCAGGTTTTGCGCTGGCAAGAAAATTAATGCCGGGCAAAATGCTGGTGTAAGGTGGAGAGGAAGGGAGCGTTGCAACGGTAAATCACGTTGCACTCTCCTCTTTGCCATACAAATGCATGAAAAAAGGCTTTGATGGTAATCTACAGCGTAAAGGCCTTATGTGCGGCTTTTACGCTGTAGATTCCCGTCACGGCCCATTTTCACAGTGCTCAAAATGAGCTCCCTAGTGTTTGTGCTTGGTGTCATCTTGTGTCATTCTTTTTTTTAATGATTTTAATTTTAAACTAAACCTGAGTTGCACAAAGACTATTGTAAAGCTACTGAACATGGTCCAGGTGACCTTTCCATTTACAAAAAGTGGTCTTAGATCTAAATAATCTTATGCACATCATACATCCCACCACATCAATAGCCCCCAACAGAATTGATAAACCTTTGACACATTATAAGATACCCCACAAATTACATGAAATAGGGGGCGCGTAACTACCTTCTACTGAGAGATTCACACGCCATGCACGTTGGCGAATGAGAAGTCACCAAGAGGAGGTGCCCCTTTGAGTGGTTACTTGTCTTTTTTGCCTGAGAATTTACTTGGATGCTCAGTAATCAAGATGACTCCCCTAAACCAGCTTTGCATGGGTGAAGCACAGGCTGGTACCATGCAAGACCAACACATTCAGAGAAGTGGCAAACACAAGATGACTGCGGCTAAGTAGGATAATAGTGGTAGTAGTGGTAGTTCTATTGCACAGCCCTGTTCACCATCTCCCTGTAGGTGGGTCTTCAGCCTCATGTGCAATCCTTGGAGATCTGAGAACAGAAACCTATGTAATTAGTTAAATACTAATCTTATAAACGTAAAAAGTCTACTATCGGTAGAAAAGGCACTGTCGCTTGTTGTGAAAAGGTTTCACCTACCAAAAGTAACACAAATGAATAAGCTATGACCGCATTCGTGACCACTTCCACCAGGTGTCCGGTAAAGAATACTCTTCCTAAGTCCCCTTTCTTACAAACTCCTGGTGAGTCATCTTCTTCGGATTCTAATCAAATCTTGGCTACAGTTTCCAATTGCACATCTTGTAACCACCCTCCATTTTTGAAATTCCCTTCAATTGTAGCCAAAGTGCAAGGAGCATTGAACCGATACCACAGAATACACTTGTTCAACCCCTTATTAAGGTTTACATTTTCCTAGCCGAGAGAAAAGAGGGGCTTAGCAGGGCAGCGTGGTCTACATGTGTGGGGTACCATGGTAAGATAGAAAGAGTAAACACAATGATGAATGAAAGTATCCACTTATTTAGACATGTAAAGCAGCAATATTATCAGTGCTACACGCCTTCCTCTAGTGACATCTTATTTCTTAGATGACAGGCGTTCAGTTCATATGTGTACAACACATTGGTAGGTTTGAGGAGACCTTTTGTAGCAAAACCCTTTGAAAGAAGCAAAGGTGGTTCTGTGGCAGCCCTACACTTGGCAGGTTAGCGAACAAGCTATGTGAAGCTTAGAGATTCCATATAATGTGTCATTTTAAACAAAAAAAAAACTTACAAACTACTATCTGCATGGAAAAAATAGGCTGCTGATAAAGGATGGGCTTGCCTGCAGGTGTTGGAATTGAAATAATATTATGCCTCCTATCGCAGTAATTGAATGTGTATTGGCCTACGCCAAGTTGTCTAAAATATCATGTAAATAGACTCCGCGGCAAGGTCTTGACCTTAACGAAAAGTAATGTAAGTCGCCATCTTGGATTTAGCCGCCATTTTAGGTTCTCTTGTAATGTGGAAGTAACCCTGAACATCAAAATGGAGGCTGAATAACATTCTGAGTGAGATTCTGGCCGTTGTGACCTCCGCACACACGAATAATTAATATGCCTGCAGGCCACTTGTCGGGGTCGCGAACTGAGACCTTGTCCTATCACTGACCTATGTGTAAATGAACAACTGTATCAGCGGAACTGATCAAAATGCATACATTATAGGATTGACCTGGCAAGGAACCCTAGGCCTGATCCCAAGAATGGTTAACCCACGAGGGGGTTGGCCAAGGGCTGGATAAAGGATATAAAAGCCCAAGTATTCCGAATGTACGGTCTCTCTACTAATGCATCGAACCCTCGTTGAAGTTCGTTACGTTACTCTGAGAGCCGAATAGCTATCCGTTTGTCAATTGACTTTGGTAACTGTTGTAGCTTTTTTAATAAAGCACTTGTATGTCCTTTGTAACCTGTGTTGGTGTGTTTCTTTTGGGCTTCCCAACCTCATATCAATTTTTATGTTTTCACAGTTGGCGCCCGAATAGGGACCCTCAAGATTGATGCCGGATCATTGAAGGTTGACGCAGACTATCGAACCGGGATCGGACGGTGTGATTCTGCGGGCCCGACCGAACGAGACACGATACCTCGGCAGCGCTGCACGATCCGATCCTTGGACGATAGTCATGTGGTCTGACACGGCATCTTGACGAGGGTCCATTTTTGAGGCGGGCAGATTTGTCGAAACCACCAAACACAAGGTAAAATTCGTTAGGTAAGTTCTTTGATAAACCGTACGGTCCTCCTTAGGTTTGGTCAGGTGCAGTTGTGACCCGGCTCTTAATTTAACCCTGACAATTTGAATTTGGCATATTGTATCTGCAGACACAATTATTGACCAGGTAACACCAATTTTTTGTGGAATGCCTGGGAAATTGTCTAGCTGCTTTAGGGCTCTGTTCCGCAGCGATCGACAATCTTTGGAATTTAGCCACCCGGCACCACAGGAGGGGTCGCCGGCATGTACTATGTACTGTAAGTATGGCATTGGTAGTATAGTATTTAATGATATTTGGCACAGACAGACCAGACATGCCTCCGAATTTCAGTGGCCAATCAATGGCAGTTTTGAGATCTCCCGTATTGAAAACCTACAATCGGTCTTGCTAAAAAAGAAGGCTAGACCTGCAGCCTTTGGTGTTTTACAGAATTGGAAAAAAGAAGCGTTACAGCAGCTTAAAAGTAGGGATAAACATGCACGCCGTCATAAAACAAATGCCGAAAAAGCGTTGTTATATGATAAAGAAAAACATTCAGAATCAGTTAAAAATATGGATAGGGCTTTTTCACTTGGAATCCAGAAAATTTACCCCTCTAAAGATTTCCATGTTTCCGAAGAATTTATTGAAAAATTGTTAAACGAACGCAGGCCTGGTGCCTCTGCGCCACCTCCGTATGATCCTTTCTTGGGCGCTCTGCCCACTCCTGCTGTTGTTCCTGCTGTTATTCCTGTTCCCCCTGTACAACCTATTGTTCCTATTCCCCTAGTAGTTGTCCCTCCACCTATCGCACCGCCCCTTCCTTCTGCGCCGATAGTTGCACCTTTATTAAATTTACCTGCACCTCCGCTCCCGAGTGGTCCCGTATTGACTGAAGTTGATCAAGGTGCAGGATCAAAG
This sequence comes from Ambystoma mexicanum, assembly GCF_040938575.1. Classification (NCBI taxonomy): domain Eukaryota; kingdom Metazoa; phylum Chordata; class Amphibia; order Caudata; family Ambystomatidae; genus Ambystoma; species Ambystoma mexicanum. The sequence goes on along the minus strand of NC_090924.1, from coordinate 90,948,145 downwards.
ATCGTCACTCGTAATACTGTTTCTGCAGATAAGAAACAGGAATTGTTTGCATGGGCTAAGCACTGTATGGAGAAAGGTGATAAAGCTGATGTTTTTTCCACATTATCTAATTTGAACTGTTTTCCCGAGAAAAATGTTTTTGTCGAAGGTTTGGGGACTCATTTATGTGTGATGTGGGGTAGATTACAAAATTCAGATCTTCCACAAGGGGTGAGAGAGCTAAATGCTTTGGCACTTTCGAGGGACACAGAGCAGAAAGTATATGGTCATGTTGGAAGATTGTTTGGGTATAGGAAGGTCTTTGAAAAGTCACGAGATGAGGATGACGAAGACGATAGTATGTATGTACAGAAACGGTTCCTTCCATGTCGTAGATCGGCACCTGAGGAAGTACGAATTTGTACCAAAGATGCGATTCGATGGATCTCGGATTCATCGATTCCGCCAGATGAAGTATATGACACGTATAGTCAGTATACAGTAGAAATGCAAAGAAAGGTAATTCAGGTAATGGTACAGTACCTGCAAGAAGAATGTGTAAGAAAGAAGGTTAGTTGCCACATAGAATTGTTGGGGATTTGTAAAAGGGCTTTTTCGCCCGACACATCTTCGGCTGCCTTAGCGCTCGACCTGGCTCTGTTGCTTAGTAAGCGGCCGGAGGTACCTATATCTCAGTTGCCTATGAGAGAGGTTCCTCCGACCTTTGTCCCAAAGGTTGAGATTCCCGCCAACGCTGGGACTGGTGCACCCGCTGTGGATATCCCTGCACATTATGTATCACAATTAGTTCACGTCCCGTTTTCACGACAGGAAGTGAACACTATTAGACAATCAGTTCCCGATATCAGGAAAACCCCAACGGGGTTTAACAAAGAGATAGAGTCCGTTTTACAGTCCTCTGTGTTCACCTTAAGTGATATTGACTTGCTATTCCCTGTACTCCTACCCGTAGATGTATGGAAGTAGGTTCGGACAAAAGACGATGTGCCAGGGTTGGGAGATACGTGGGCTAATATTATTAGGATTGATGGGGAAAGACCAGCAGGTGAGAAACCACCACAGGTAATACTTACTTTGCCTGATAGAATTGTCGCAAAATTAAAAACTATAATTCCAGAGAAAAGAATTATTTGGGACAAGCTTACGGCCTGTGTTCAAGGGAAAACTGAAGGCGCCACCGAATTCTTTAATAGATTCGAGCAGGTATTTTCTGACTTTAGTGGACAGGATTTGGGTACAGAGTCTGGGAAAAGGTTGTTTGTGGACAAATTTGTGCGTGGATTGTTGCCCGACATCCAGTCACAGAATATGTCCTCTGAGAGCGCTTGGCAGGCAAAATCTCAATCTGAGGTTTTGCACATGGCTCAGTATTATGAGAACCGTGTTAATAATGAGAAGGAGAAAATAGAAAAGAGGAAAGGAGATTTGAAAACCTAAGTATTATTACAACAAATTGTTAGAAACCCCAGAGGAGGCATGACACAGACCAGAGGTCAGTATGTCCCAAAAGGAAATGCTCCTTTGGGTTGTGTGAATATTAATCAATGTGCTTATTGCCGCCAGGAAGGTCATTGGCGAGCACAGTGCCCCGTCCTTCGACAAAGGTCAAACAGTGCGTTTGGGAGTATGGGTAGACGACCCAGGGGCCGCCCTAGAAAAGGGGGCCCTGATAGAGGTCAGTTTTTGCAAGATCCTCAGCAACCTTTTTCACTGGAAAATCAGACCTCGAGTGTGGACTCGAGGAACATATTTGAGCACCCTTCTGCTGCCTACCTTTCTGAAGAGCTTCCTTCTGACGATACTCTATTTCATTAGGACTGCCCGAAGCAGGGTTTGGAACCTTCACCTATTCCCGTTAATCAGAAAGGCCCCTACGTTGAATTATTAGTAGGGAATAGGAAACACCAGTTTTTGATAGACACTGGAGCACAGAAGTGCTCCATTGATCATTCTCGGGTTCCAAACATTCCACTGTCAGGGCAAACAAATGTTTCCGTAGGGTTTTCTGGTATACCAATTGTCTGTCCGGTTTCTTTACCGGTGTCTGTTTCATTGGGTCCCTTTACGGACCATTGCCCTTTTCTTCTCACTTCGAACTGTGGAGAGAATCTGCTGGGGTTGAATTTGTTAAAGAAATTAAATGCAGTAATTCATTGTTCCTCTGATGGAGTACGGCTGACGGTTTCACCACAGCAACTTCCTAATTCTCAGTTTCTGATTCGACCTTTACCTCCTGAGTTTAGCATTGTCCCGGAATGTTTATGGGCGGTTGACGACAATGATGTCGGGGTACTACAGATTGTGCCCGTTAAAATAGTTTTGAAACATGGAGTTAAACTACCACGCATTCCGCAGTATAAAATATCAGTTGAGGGTGAGCGTGCTTTAAAATGCATTGTCTCCGATTTTGTGCATCGTGGGGTGATCGAGGAGATTACAGGTAGTTTGTGTAACAGTCCGATCTTGCCTGTATATAAGAAAGGCGACAATGCAATCCCATACTGGTTCATAATTGATCTTTGTGCTATTAACAGAGTTGTCGCCCCACAATTTCCAATCGTGCCTGATGTAACGACGATATTGACAATGATCCCTGCTACGGCTACGCACTTTAGCGTTGTGGATCTAAAAAATGCTTTCTTTAGCATTCCTATACATGAGGAAAGTAGATATTTGTTTGCGTTCACCTTGGGGGGACGCTCATTTACATTCACTAGGGCACCTCAAGGGTATACTGAAAGTCCAAGCATTTATAGTAGAGCTCTGAAAGAGCAGCTCGACACCCTTTAGTTGCCACCTACTTGTACACTGCTTCAATATGTTGATGATTTGCTTTTGGCTGCAGACTCTGAAAGTGCTTGTAAGGAAGGCACTATACTGTTACTTGTTCATCTAGCAAGAAATGGTCATAAAGCTTCCCTCAAAAAGTGTCAATATTGTTGTCAGGAGGTCGCCTATTTAGGGTACCTCCTGTCAAAGGAGGGGAGAAGATTGATACCTGAAAGAATAAAACACATTTCTGGCATGTCTGTTCCAAATACACAGAAGGAAGTCAGAGTCTTAATAGTTATGGCTTCTTACTGTAGGTTGTGGATCCCGAACTTTTCGCTAGTGATAAAACCGATGTTGGCTTTGACGAAGAAGGGCATTTCTCTGCCACTGTCATGGAAATCGGAACATCAACGATCATTTGAGCTTCTAAAAACCGCGTTATGCTCTGCACCGGTTCTGGGTACTCCAAATTATGACAAGGCCTTTGTGTTGTTTGTGCATGAATGTGATGGATGTGCTTTGGCTGTGTTAACACATGAACACGGAGGGAAGAATAGGCCGTGCGGCTACTACTCCTCCGCCCTTGATCCTGTCGCATGCGCTTTGCCAAGGTGTTTGCGAGCTGTCGCTGCTGCTGCCGCGTCTGTAAAACAGAGTGAGGGAATGGTCCTAGGCCATGATTTGATTTTGATGGTACCTCACTCTGTAGATATCCTATTGAACAAAACCCAAACGCAACACCTCACCTCTTCACGGTTATCAAGGTATGAATTAATTCTGTTTGCCCCGCACATTCAAATTAAGAGGTGTTGTGTTCTTAATCCGGCTGAACTCTTACCTTTCCCGCAAAACACTGTTTGCGGTGACGAAGAATTACATGACTGTCTGTATACCGCTGAACAAGAAACGAAGGGAAGGATAGATCTTTTAGATACTCCTTTGGGCAATGCAGATGGGGAGCTGTTTTGTGATGGCTCCTGCTTCAAACTTTCAGATGGTACATCTACAGCTGCTTACGCAGTTACTACATTGAGTAAAGTTGTTGAAACTAAGAGAATTTCGCATGACTGCGCGCAGGCCGCAGAGATTATAGCATTGACCCGAGCTTGTGAACTCTCCGAAGGGCATATAGTAAATATATATACTGATAGCCAGTACGCCTTTGGGGTGGCTCACAACTTTGGGAGGCTCTGGTCGGAAAGAGGGTTCCTGACCTCACATGGGACCAAGATTCAGCATGACCCCTTGATAGTGCAATTGCTCTCGGCACTCTCGCTCCCTAGGCAGTTAGCGATCATGAAATGTGCAGCACATCGTAAGGTCATAGATGATGTGGGAAAAGGGAACGCCTTTGCGGACCTGATAGCCAGGCAAACGGCTACAGACCTTAGCACAGACATGTATGCGCTAAGGGAAACAAAAGATGCCTATGTAATGGATGAAGGTATTGGGTCTGTGCGGGATATTCAAACTGATGCTACAGTAGAAGAATCTAAAAGGTGGGCAGAAGGAATGGGGAAACTAGATGATGATGGGTGTTGGGTGGATACATCTGAAGGAAAATGGTTGCTCTGTGATTCATATGTACTGGCAATGGTTACGATGGCACACGGTCCTACACATGTGTGTGCTCAGCAGATCACGAAAATGTTAGAACAAGTTTGGGTGAATAACAAGATTCTGGAGACTGCAAAACGCCATGTTTGGAACTGCATGATCTGCTTACAGCACAATGTGGGTAAGGGGACAGTAACTCCAAGGGGAAGCTTTGGGCCCCCTTCTGTTCCCTTCGAGGTCATTCACTTTGATTTTATTGAGATGGAACGGTGTAACAATCTGAAATATGTTCTTGTAATTATTTGTGCCTTCAGTAAATGGGTCGAGGCTTTCCCCGTTAAAGATGCTACCGCCATGACCACTGCAAAGATTATGGTAAAATAATTCTTTCCTCGATTTGGTCTCCCAAGGGTAATTTGGTCGGACAATGGTCCTCATTTTGTTGCAGCAGTAATTTTGCAGATATGCACAGCATTACATATTGAGAAACGATTTCACTCAGCTAGACATCCTCAAAGTGCTGGGTTGGTGGAAAGACATAATGGTATCTTAAAGAATAAGCTTGCAAAAACATGTGCCGATACCAAACTGAAATGGCCAGATGCCTTACCTATTGTATTATTGGCTATGCGTACCACACCTCAAACTAAGACTGGGCTTTCTCCATTTGAGGTAGTGATGGGGTGACCTGCTAACATTTGGGGTCTCCCAAAACCTAAAACCCTGAGAGAGGTGGAAAGTAGACTACTGTAACCAGTTAACTAAAAACCTGTATTTCATTTATCACCAGGTGTATTCGGCTTTACCTGTACGGTTCACGGGCCCAGGACACGATATACAGCCTGGAAGTTGGGTCCTAGTGAAGGCCTACGAAAGGTCTTCCTGTCTCGCTCCTCGTTGGAAGGGATCCTACTAGGTGCTGTTGGTCACCCAGACAGCAGTGCGGGTGGCTGGGAAGAAACACTGGATCCACGCGACGCATGTCAAGAAACTTCCTCACCCGACGCCACACGTTACAGAAGAAGCAGATCCCCTCGCTGATGCTACAGTCCCTGATCTTGAAGTAGCAAACAGCGCTGTGAGTGCGTCGGAGAATTTCTCTGAGCCCGTGGAGCTTGGGGAGCAGTCCATTTCATCTCCGCACTCTTTTGAAAAATCACTTCCGGAAAACACTGTTTCAAGTTCTGCGACTTCTGCCGCCTCCGATACGTCGCTTCCCTCAGGAAGTGACGACACCTTATTTTCGGATCAAACAATCTTGGGTACCACCAGGTACAACCTTCGACGAAGAAAATAGAACTACAGCACAGGTTTTTCCGTGCATTTGGGAAAGAGAAGTGATTGAAAGTTTTCTTTTGTATAAGAAAGTTTCTGTTGAACAACAGGAAGAAAAGGGATTCTGCTGGCTAGGGTTGGGAAGGACTAAGAAATCACGCGACCGTAGCGTCGCCAGCAACGAACATTGGGGTCGTCGATTGAGGAACTACAATGCCTGCCACCTCCACTGCTGCTCCCCGCACTAGACTTGTGAATAAGGGGGTCACCAACTTGGACAATGAACAATGTGCCTGGGCCCCGAAAACGTATTACTGTGTTTTGATAACGATAATTGTTATTTTTGCAATTACTGCTGTAGGACTTTGGTACTTTGAAGAAATCTATCCTTTAAAACCTCTACTACCGACCGAGATTGTACCAACTGCTTTGACTCCCTCTGTACACCTTCACACTCTGTCCCCTAGAGACTCCCAACATAGACAAAAGTATCATAATAACACTCTAATGATAGTAATGAATGCAACGCATGCCATTTTTAATAAGAGTAATTGTTGGATTTTCACTCATTTACCGCAACATGGGAACAAGGGGCTAGGATGGTATATTGACCCTTTACCTTTAACGACTGCTTGCTATGCCTCTCTTAGAGCACTATTCTTTGGAAGTTGGAATGATAGCATCTCAGGGAACTTTGATGGAACTAATTTGAATGATTTCGAGAAACGTGAATTAACTCCCCTGGGATGCTCGCTTTTTGGAAATAGAAGTAAACCTAATGTTGCTTCTATTAGGCCGTCTGATAAACTGTCTCTTCCTTTTCAAACTTTAATTTCCTTTAAAATGGCTGGATGACAATACATGGAGTTATTTGCAAAAGTATTAGAAATTATATTAGCACTTGGCATAGGCCAAAAGGAGGGTCTGTTGGAATTGAAATAATATTATGCCTCCTATCGCAGTAATTGAATGTGTATTGGCCTACGCCAAGTTGTCTAAAATATCATGTAAATAGACTCCGCGGCAAGGTCTTGACCTTAACGAAAAGTAATGTAAGCTGCCATCTTGGATTTAGCCGCCATTTTAGGTTCTCTTGTAATGTGGAAGTCACCCTGAACATCAAAATGGAGGCTGAATAACATTCTGAGTGAGATTCTGGCCGTTGTGACCTCCGCACACACGAATAATTAATATGCCTGCAGGCCAATTGTGGGGGTCGCGAACTGAGACCTTGTCCTATCACTGACCTATGTGTAAATGAACAACTGTATCAGCGGAACTGATCAAAATGCATACATTATAGGATTGACCTGGCAAGGAACCCTAGGCCTGATCCCAAGAATGGTTAACCCGCGAGGGGGTTGGCCAAGGGCTGGATAAAGGATATAAAAGCCCAAGTATTCCGAATGTACGGTCTCTCTACTAATGATTCGAACCCTTGTTGAAGTGTGTTACGTTACTCTGACAGCCGAATAGCTATCCGTTTGTCAATTGACTTTGGTAACTGTTGTAGCTTTTTTAATAAAGCACTTGTATGTCCTTTGTAACCTGTGTTGGTGTGTTTCTTTTGGGCTTCCCAGCCTCATATCAATTTTTATGTTTTCACACAGGAAGCAGTCAATGATTAATAAAATAATACGTCTTTGTGGGGGGTTGTGGACTGGGGAACTCTGAGTGGGCACCGTCGTAATGGAACTATAACAGAAGAAGCTTGGTATGTGGATTTGAAAGCTTTGCATTCTGGTGTTGGTAATCCTACGCAATACAATGAGGACTCCGGAGAATTATACTCCTTCATCCTTTTCAGTTGCTGATGTTATTCTGGCTCTAGTAGTCAAAGAGCAGGGAGGTCCCGGGTGAGATGACCTCCCACTTGACTTGGTCAAGGACGGACCAACTGCATTGGTCCCGTTCTTTCACAAATTATTTAACCTCAATTAGTTAACATTTCTAGATTTGTGGAAGTCTGTCATTATTGTACCTATTTTCAAAAAGGGCAAAATAAATCATCCTTTTAATGGTTCCATGTTCTTTCATCCCCCGCAATTACAACACCAGGCATTAGAACGTGTACATTCTAACGAAAACGTTAATCACATTTATTTTATTTGTTAAATTTGTTTTTTGGGGGTTAACCCCCAACCTCTCTCCACCAGCCATCTTTACCTATTCCCTGCTCTCCCAACCACTTATCTGCCCTTTCCCTTCTCCCCTAAAAAAATTGATGAACGTTTTCATTATAATATACACTTTGAAATGCCTGGCGTTGCAATTGCAGGCGATAAAAGAACGTCGTACCCTTTTACTTACAGTCCCATATCCATGGGCGTATTTTAAGGGGGGACAGGGGTGTTTGTCCCCCCCAACTTTCAATGCACACCATTTTGTCCCCATTCATTCGGCTGGGGCAGCTTTTCTTCAGATGTCATGTCCCCCCCCCCAAATTTCTCAGCAAAGTTACTCCACTGCCCATATCGCTTACTGGTTTCACGTCAACAGTTTATGGGAGCATTGTAGTTAATCGACTGTATAAATGGTGTATTGAGAATGATGTTATGTCACATTTAGAAGCCTGCTTTAGAAACAGTGTTCCCATCTAAGACCAGGATGTCTGCCTAAATGTGTCTCCTCACAAAAATAACTGTTATATCTGCTATTTCTACATGTCTTTCTACACATGATGCTGAGCCATAAACCAATCTTTGGTTGTCTCTATATGTGTTTTCCACCTGGGTAGTCTATCAGCTGTGCAAGTTCTCTATAGTTTAAATGTCGCCAGAGTTAGCAGAGGGCCTGTATTAACAAATTATACATTAAACTGTCCATTGGAGATGCTGACGCCTCTAGATTACATGGTATTTTATGATTTGCCAACGATGCTGCTCTGCTTTCAAAGAGTCGCACAGATGCTCTTAGATGCGTTTTTATAAATGTATCACTTCACTGGCCTCACAATAAATGTAGGAACCATTAAATGCAAGGCTATAAATAGAAAGCACTCCATTACGATAAACACCAAGAAGGTGGACACTTTGGACTTCCTGGGTGTGTACTTTAAATGAGATTGGTAATAGCACCCCCAGATTGCAAAAAGGGAAATTATTATATCAAGCCAGCGAGGGGCAACTGCAGCTTTCTCTACAATATGTTTGGGAGAATGCTGGAATGCCTTGATTTGCAGGTGTATTGAGCCATTTTGTCCCCATTCATTCGGCTGGGGCAGCTTTTCTATAGATGTCATGCCCGCCCGCCCAACTTTCTCAGCAAAGTTACTCCACTGCCCATATCGCTTACTGGTTTCACCTCAACAGTTTATGGGAACATTGTAGTTAATCGATTGTATAAATGGTGTATTGAGAATGATGTTATGTCACATTTAGAGGCCTGCTTTAGAAACAGTGTTCCCATCTAAGACCAAGCTTTCTGCCTAAATGTGTCTCCTCACAAAAATAATTGTTATATCTCGTATTTCTACATGGAGTTGAAGGAACCACTCCAGCACGCTCGCAGGGAGCTGAATGGAGGAGGAATGAAAGCATCACAACTTTGGAATGAGCAGAAAATATGATTCCTAAAAGACCAGTGGTCTACCCAATGTTGCAATCCACTTAGAGTTGGCCTGTGAGGACGTTGTTTATGAAGCTGTTCCTAAGGCACTAAGTCAAACTCTCGAATGTGCCCACACTGACTAACATCATGAAGCTTTATTTGATGTGGTCAATGTCCCTGGAACATCTTCTTGACAGTGGTTGAGGGAGATCAGGATACGGGCAAGGCTTTTGGGATTAGAGTACCTTTGTGGCGCTGTGGAGAAGATTGATGAATGCACTGAATTAAATGGGAAAATTGCTTTCAACATATGTTGTTGATTGATCCGTTCAATCTCTGTGCCGAGCCTGTACGACGTTGGGGAGGCGCTAGTGACATGTTTAAAGTATTTTTGATATTTTACTCTACTAAGCAAGATTGAACCTCCTTGCTGGAGAGCACTTTACATGAAGCTTAGATGTCGTATTTTGTCGTTGACTGCTGTGACAAAGTTTCCTGTTCAACCCTATTATCGGACAAGGGGCTGTCAAAAGAGAAAGATGTCACAATGAGAAAGTGGATGTTCGACATGGAGGAGGTATATGAGGGTCCACCAAGCACCCTTCCAGAGCCACCAGAATTGCACAGGAATTCGTCACATGAAAATAGTTTGGGGACCCCTAGATGCCATTGAGCATCCACTCTTCATCCAGACAGAAAGGACCCTACAGGAAACACGTGCCTTTTAGAACCTCTGAATGCCGACACTTGATGATATCAACAATATGACAGTGTTGGTTTTAGACTCTCACCCAAACATTTGAATAGATTCAACGATCCATTTAGCCTCTGGGGTTATTCTGATGCTATTGCAGGAGGAATGGTAATTTGTCCACAGAGCTTTTGGCTCACTTAATTCTTCTGCAATGCTGTTAGGAAAAGCTAGGTAACTTGCTCCCAAGCTGCGGTGTTTCATCAACCAGACGCAGAGGCCATAACACTGCTGAAAGGGAATGAAAACTCTCCTAGCCTAGTTCAGGGATGTTGCTGGTCTAAGTGTTCCCCTTGCTACACAAATACTATGGCAGAGGTAATGTACTAAGTCTCCCATAATGCACACTTACAGGAAAGGGACGATTATTCAATTGGAGCTATAATATGAGTTGGGTATAATGGTGCCTCCCATTAGCCGAGGGGAGAAATTGTGGCAGCAGATCTGGGAAAGTTGAAGGAGGACAGGTCCTATACCTGAGTTTATGGACAACTGTGAGTCCAGTGGGCCAGCCTGGTCCATGGGACATACTGGATGAGGGTGGAGAAACGAGTCAGCGGGCTATCTCATAGGGTCAGGTAAGTAGTGATAGACATAATCCTCAGGTACTACCCGACAGCAGGGATAGCATGATTCAAATGACCATCACTACTTGATGAACCTAGAACCTGGAAGAGGGAGCTCTACCTTACAATGTGTGGACAATTGCGTGGCTAAACTAGAGAGAGCAATACAAGTTAGAGAGAGGCTCCCAAAGCTACCACAACACAGAAGAATGGTATGGGACCATCTGTAAACACAAAGCCCAACGGCAAAGATTGGGGTTCTTCGTTGGAAGCCATAGAATGCATGTAAACACACACCCGAAACTGTTGTAAGACACTATGGCCTCATGACAAGTTTAGAGGTAGCCATGCCTGTAATACAGGCAGGCTACCTCCAAAATTGCAAAACAATCTATCACCCGCGAATAGGCAATTACCAGGCTATTCCGGACTTGCTGGACCCAGTAATTGCCCTTTCGTGGGTGCCTGAATCGGGTGATCCCCATTCCCACTTGAGCCCCATAGGGCTCAGTGGCAATGGGGATGCCTGTACAACCGGCACGGTTCATTACTGTGCTGGTGCTACAAGAAAGCTGTGCTCGCTGGTGCTTTTCATTCCGCCAGGTCAGGCGTGGCAGAATGAAAGGCACTCGCGAGCACAACTCGGAGTTTGCTGGTCCAGATACAACGGTACCGGCAAGCTTACCAGTACCATTGTATCTGAACCGGCAAACTCGTAATGAGGCATTTGTTTTTGTGAGACTGTGCATTTATGCGGAAAAACACATTTGTTTGAGAAATCATACACTTGTATTGAGATATGGGTTCTTGTATTGGCCAATGACAATAATTCCTATTTGTCAGGGTTTATTGGATTCCATGACTCTCAGTCTCCTTTGTGTGTCCCATCCATGCTCATACTGTGACAATATATTGACATATTTATGGTGTGGGGGACCAAATGAAAACTCTTCTTAAGGACACATATATATGTTGATTGCAGGGACGGTATCTTCAAAGGGGATTCTGGAGACACTGGGTGTGGGGTGGCCATGTGGATAAGGGTCCCCATGTGAAAGAACCCTTTGTTGTGTACATGGTATTTGGCACCTTCAGCATTCCTATTCTCCCAGTGCCCTTGCAAGGGCACATCCACAGGTGCGGACAGATATTGATAGCGGGCGGGTGATGGATGTGGAAGAGGGGAGTGTGATAGGCCAGTACACTTGCTAAAGCACACCAATACTTTATGATACTGTTAGATGTTTGGACGTGTTGTATAGACTTACAAAGAAATTCTAACAACTGTTCAGATTAATTAATTTTTTATTGTGTTTATTTAGTTTGGTAAAGTGGATGGCAATGACACTACAAATTCTACTGCTGTGGTCGAGGCACTGTCTGTATAAATCCATGGTATTGTCAGTGGTCACTGGGGAATTCATCACAAATGGCTCGAAGCACACGAGCAGGTATTACTCGTCGAATGCAAAATCCCAGTCTTCCATGAACCCACCATGTAAAGGCATGATATGCCACAAGTCTGTACCACCTGTGTAAGAGATGCAGAAATTGTTTACTTGAATGAATCCAATAATTGCAATGTTTTGGTTTGCACTACTACTGTTTGGGAGATACTTCCAAGTGAAAGAACCGTAATTGTTTGGACGATAAATCTAAAGATGATTCCTTTGGTTTCAGATTAGAATAAGTAATTTATTCAATTTACAGAAAATGTCTTTTGTCAGTGATCCATCTGATATTTATGTAGGGGAACAACATATTATGTTAGCCGTCTTGGTCGTCAAACACACAACATATATAGCTGAACGTACTCATTACTTGGATTACGAGGGTGAACTGTAGCTCGAAATTCGTGCATAAGGACCATCATCCTTCGAAACACGGATCTTGTAAAGTAGGCAGTCCTGAAGTCATTCAGCTCGGTAACTCATAGCGGTTGTGTGTCTTCTTCGGCAATGTAGGGCAAGCAACCAGAGTTTTCACTGCAACAGCAGTTCTCCAACAAAGAAGGCATAAGCTCACAAGGATGGCAGGTACACAAGGTGGAATCGTGGTCCATGCGACTGGGTTCAGGCTCCGGTGATTGATCCTCATGACTTTCATATGGTTCCACAACGTCTTGAATTTTTTCTCTTTCAAGGATTTCTTCTTCTGAATATTCAGGCTCATACTGGTGGGGCTGAATTGTTGTCAAAGTTCCTGAATAGTGATGAAGCACAGAATGAACAGTTAGGTAAATAAAAAACGTTTTTGTTCGTATAAAGTAAAGAAAAGAGGTTTCCCATTAACATTGAATGTTAAAGAAAGGCAAGCGAAGAAACAGCCATGTTACAAAAACACATAGTGAAAAGAAAAGATCAATAGGCTCAAACTGTAAATGTTTGGAAGGAGAGAGGCCACCAGGGGGCGCACAGGTAATGACTGCCTGAATGCTGTGCTTCCGCCGAAGCTGGGCCATTTGTCAGGATTGAGCCCCCCCCGGACTCCTCAGGCGGACACACGAGGCCAGCCCGACTTGGAGACCGCCCCGGTCTTCTCCTGCTTGAAAGAGCGACTCTCGGGGACCCTGCGGAGACGGAGATCGAGCCTCGCGACCCACGAGGGCGGAGCAGCGGGGAGAACCGCCGGCCGCGACTCATACGGAGAAGGCACTCCCCAGTGCAGCAGGAGAACCACGCCGGAGATCACAGCCACCTCCGCCACCCAGCTCCCTGCTCTTGCGGTGAAAATACCCGGACGCGGGGCCGAGGCACAGGAGCTTGAGGTGGGCTCCCAGCGCTGCCCTCCCCCCGAGCCGGGGAGCGCACCCAGCGGAGGCGGGCCAGCGGCAGGAGACATCACGCAACCGGCATCCATAACCTGCCAGCGTGGGGGCCGGGGGGTGCACCCCCCGGCGCCTGCGAGAGTGATCAGGCCGCGGGGGGGCAGGCCTGGGAGCAGAGACACCCTATGACATACCCCACGATAGACCTGGGGGGACCGGACCCCCTGGGATACAGCACCCTCCCCAAGCGGGTCCTGGTGGGGATCCCCAACCCCTCAGGCCTGCAGTGGTCCCCGCAGTGGGCACACCGCACAACCGAATGAACTGGCTGGAGACCCTGCAAGCTTATCGCTATAAGGAGGTTGGGGGCAATATCAAGGACCCTAACCGCACGGGGGACATGGCCCAGCCGGAAGTCCCAGCGCAGTCCACAACAGCAATTGAAAGGGGCTTCGCCTCCATCCTTCAGGAAATTAGGGACATCCGATCAGACATCGCACAGAAATTTGAAAAAATGGACCACAGGGTGGACAAGGTCGAGGATATGTGCCTGGCGGCCCTGGAGAAGAGGGACGAGGAGAGGGCCAGGCAGATAGATGACTATGAAAACAGGGAAAGGAGGAACAATCTTAGATTAATTGGAATCCCTGAAGCGGAGGGAGAAAGGGAGAGAGACTTAACCCGTGTGGTGAGGGACATCATCACCCTCCTGTTCGCTGAGGAGATGACTACAGAACTTACATTCGACCGCGTGCACAGGGCTAGCGTAAAGGCCGGGAGCCCCCGTTCTGTCCTGGCCCGGTTCCATTACTACATGGAAAAGGCAAAGGTACTGGAAGAAGCGAGGAAGGCGGGTGTGATCACCTACAACAACACTGAGATCTCGATCTTTCAAGACCTCTCCGCCTACACGTTGGTGAAATGCAGAATGTGCCGCCCCCTAACACAACTATTAAAGGACAAGGGTGTGCGCTACAGGTGGGGGTACCCCTTCTCCTTGGCATTCGAATACATGGGTCAACGGACAATGCTAATTACAGAAGCAGATATAAGGAGGGCCAATCAGGACTATGTGATGGAGCCGACCCCTCGGAGGGGCCCAGTTGGCCCAGCAGCGATTGGCAAAGGTGTCTCTGGCCCGTCGGGCACCAGGAGAAGAAAAACCAGTTCAAGGAAATACAGAAAGCTGAATACCCCACCGTCCGCAAGGGGAGGAGAATGTAATGATTCGGAAGACTGACGGCTGGGATGACCCGACCACTTGCAGATCGGGAATTGGAATATTAGAGGTTACGCCGAAGGCGGAGTCCTCTTGAACAGCAAGTAAAGTGGGGGCGATTGTGGGGACGAAGTAGAGGGCGGCGGCTCACAAAAAACAAGCTTTCAATGATTGCCTGGCCAAGGAAGGTAGGCTGGTGGTCCGGCCAAATGCCAGTAATGGCGGAACTAACTGGCTGGACACCGGGAGGGGGGGCGTGGGTATACGAGTTAGTTGGGGTTGTTCAGTTAGGGTTGGGGTTTAGGGGGCAGTTGGGGAAATGTTTAAAAAGTGTCCAAGCGGTGAGACAAAGTTAGCGGGATAGAAGTAACAATGCAATGCTGTTGACCAAAAGAGAGGGAAACCTAGATTATGGCTGACAGCCTGCCGGCCCTGGGAGTGGGTACCCTGAACGTGCAGGGTCTGAACACCCCCACTAAGAGGTCTCTGGTTTGTAGAGAATTCAGGAGGGTGAAATTTGACCTGCTTTTCTTGCAAGAGACACACTGGGCGTGGGGGAAAGAACCCAAAATGCGAGGGGGTGGAATTGGAGAGGTTTTCCACGCATCCCATAAAGTGAAGAAAAGAGGGGTGGCCATCTTGGTAGCAAGGGACGTAGGCTTTGACCAAGAGGCCACTCTGAAGGACCCGGAGGGCCACTACTTGATGGTAAGGGGCTCACTGCAGGGCTCCCCCCTGACCCTTGCAGTAGTATACGGCCCGAATGAAGGTCAAGCCCAATTCTGGGAAGAAGTGAGGGAGAGGCTCAAGCTATTTGTAGTGGTGGTGGGGGGATTTCAACATGGTTCTGGACCCATCCATAGACAGAAAGCGGGTAGGCCCCCAAAGCACTAGGCCCGCAGACGAAACCATGGCGCAAAATTTCCAGAGGGTGAATGAGGAACTGGGCCTGGTTGACACAATCCCGACCCCCAGAACAGATGACCCCTCATTCACGTACTATTCGGCCATCCACACCTCGTTCTCTAGGATAGATTACATTCTGGTGGACGAGACCCTCCGACCATATGTTACAGGCTATAGGGTAGACCCTATCCCCTAGTCAGACCACGACATGGTCCGTGTCACCATAGGAGAGGGATGGCATAGAGAGCGTAGAGGACGCTGGAAATGTAATGATGCCCTATTAAAGGACGAGGTGCATGCCCAGGAAGTCCTAGATGGCATAACAGAATTCTTTGAGCTTAATGATAACGTGGAGGTGGGCGCACACACTCTCTGGGACGTCTTCAAGGCAACCTGACGAGGAACCCTCATCAAAATAGGAGCTCTAAAGAAGAGGGTGAGGGAGGCCCAGGAGAAAACCCTGCGAGAAAAAATAGCCCGTCTCCAGCCAGGGGCCCCCCCGGATCAGACCCTTGAGCGCGACCAGGTGGCCGCCCTGGAGGATCTCAGGCTCCAGCTAAAGGACCTACTCCTTCACAAAACAGAGAGGAGTCTCCAGATGGTCAAACAAAAATATTATGATAAAGGGGACAAAGTGGATAGGATCCTAGCTTGGAAGTTGAGGGAGGTCCAGAGAAGCAGAATGATGAAGGAGGTAAGGAATGCCCAGGGGTCTCTTGGCTACGACTCTCTCCATATCGGAGAGGCTTTCCGCCAATACTATGAGACATTATATTCCTCAGAATATGACGGGGGCGATGCCCAGATAGAAGACTTCCTGAACTCCATCCAAATCCCGTGCCTGTTTACAACTCCGTGCTGGAGGGGGGCATCGTCCCCGAATCCGTGATGGGGGCCATAATAGCAGTGTTGCCCAAGGAAGGGAAGGACCCCACAGAATGTTCATCCTAACGCCCTATATCGTTGTTAAATATTGATGTAAAGATCCTGGCCAAGGTGGTGGGGAGGCGGATGGAGGGGATAATGCCGAAGCTAGTCCATGGGGACCAGGTGGGCTTCATTAGGGGAAGGCAGGGGTCAGATAACATTCGCAAAACAATAGATCTGTTTCACTTCGCTCAAAATTCGGAGCTCGATGCATGCGTCCTCTCCCTAGACTCAGAGAAGGCCTTCGACAGGGTCGAATGGAGATACATGGAACTCCTCCTCCAAAAAATGGGCTTTGGGACTCACATTATGAGCTGGGTAACTGCCCTCTATAGAGCCCCCACAGCAAGGGTTCAAGTGAACGGGAAGCTGTCCGAACCATTCCCCCTATCCCGAGGAACAAGACAGGGCTGCCCACTCTCCCCCCTGATATATGTCCTTACGATGGAACCATTAGCCATAGTGATCAGAGCTCACCCGGACATCAGGGGGATTAGAAGAGGTGAGGTTGAATTCAAACTTTCCCTGTTTGTGGATGACATTCTAGCCTACCTGGCAGACCCTGGCTCCTGGCTCCCTCCCTTCCTGGCCCTGGTGGCCACGTTTGGGCGCTTCTTGTGCCTGAAAATCAACACTACGAAATCAGTCTTGCTCCCAATGAGGATACGTGACCCAGAACTAGACCCCCTGGACAGGTTTCATGGGATTGCAGTGGGGAAGGACGCTATACGATACCTGGCTGTACTTCTTACCAGGTACCTATCGAAACTGGCCACCACTAACTATGACCCCATAATGACCGGGATCACATCCGATTTGAGGAGATGGGGTAAGATGATTCTTTCTTGGTATGGCCGGATGACGGCAGTAAAGATGAACGTATTACCACGGCTTCTGTACCCTTTCACAGCGCTCCCAACCAGTGTCTCAGAACAGACTTTTAGAGACCTACGAAATGCAGTACGAGACTTTATATGGCAGGGGAAAACCCCGAGGACCGGGAGGGCCACCCTGACTATGCCGACGGAGGAGGGATGATTTGGGTTGCCGGATTTTCACCTTTATTTCTGCGCTGCCCAGTTGCGCGTCCTCCTGGAACACATGAAAGAAGGATTGGGGACGTATTGGTCATATCTAGAGGACATGGATGCCCACCGCCTAAAGGTCTGTGACCTCTTATGGGCGCTGCGCAAGATGATACCGAGACACTTGAAAACTCACCCGACCTTGGGGGTTCTCTGGGACATCTGGAAAGAGGGCCCCCAGACCGCATAGCTCACCACAAGGCCGTCCCCAATGACCTCCCTCTGGGGCCACCCTCTCAATCTGGGTAGTAAAGGGTTCCGGCACTCCCAGACCTGGTCAGGCATGGGAATGGAATGGGCAGGGCAGATGTTCAGAGAGGGCTAATTCCTTACCTACGAGGAACTGAGGGACGCTCTCGAACAAGGGTCTCTTTCCATCTTCGAATACCTCCGACTTAAGGGCATCCTCTGCGACCAGTCATGGGGTCTAAACATGAGGAGACAGTTGACCCCCTTCGAGAAGCTCCTAGACACGGCGACTTCGAGGAAGGGAGCGGTATCTAGTATGTACAACATTTTAAATACTTACGATCTCCAGGGAAGGAGGAGTTTCCACGCGTTCTGGAATAACCTGGCAGGAGAAAAGATTTCAGAGGATGCCTGGTCAAGAATATTCAAAATAGCATTCCATGGGAACTTATTCACCTCAGACATGGAACATAACTTTAGGATTCTGCAGGGGTGGCATAGGGACCCAGTAAAATTGCCAAAGATGTTCCTAGGGGTGTCACCAAGGTGCCCGAGAGGGTGTGGACAGGCAGGCTCCAGGAGCCACATGTGGTGGCATTGCCCGAAAGTCCAGGCTTTCTGGGGGTCAGTCAGGGGCTGTATTGCAGAAGTAACAGAGGATCTCCTCCCACTAAACCCGCTAACGATGCTGTTGGGGCTCCCCCCGGAGGACACGGAATTATACTGATGCCCATGGATGTTGGAGACAATGCTGAGGGCAGGCAGAGTAGCTCTGGCACAGAAATGGAAGAGCCGAGAAACCCCTTCCAAGGAAGATTGGATGAAAAAGGTGAAAAACATGTTTTTGATGGACAAGCTGACTGCATTGGTGAACAATGACACTGGCTCATTCCTTACAAACTGGTATGGGGTGCAACAGTCCTGGGGATGGGACGTTCACTGATTCCGAGGCAAAGATCCCGGCCCGAGCAGAGCGGGTCCAGTCCTGAGACGTGTGGTAGTTGACCTGGGGACCCACGACCCGGGGAAAGGCGGCTCCAAGCCAGTCGGAGACATGGTCACTAATCGCATCATCTCCTAAGCACAGGATACAGAGAGAACATTCAGAGTCTCCCTATATGAAAACTCTGGTCCGGACACAGGGATGGGAGGCGGGCCGGTGCTGGGGCAGGGGATTAGGGGGGGTGGCAGGGTAAGGGGTTAATCCGTTTTTGCATAAAACCTGTTTGTATTGTTAAGAAAATGCGAATAAAAATCAAAAGTTTAAAAACCTTTTTTGGAAGGACGCATGTTTAAATATGGTTTGGTAAATACATTTGTCCATAATATAAGAAATGAAAAGCAACTGCTGGGTTAATTTATTTTAGGCAGCATAAGCACTGGTTCTCAGTGTGCCGTACGTGGCCGATAGCTGAACAGAACAGAAACAAATCAGGGAAGCTCTAAATGAAATATGCTGATACGAAGGAAAAAGAAACTCCAACATTGTGTGATCAGAAAGGGTTTGTTTTCACTTGTCGAGGAACGAGGTGTCTTGGCATTTCCATGGAGACGCGTCAATAGATTGCTCAGAGAGGACGTTGACATGAGATGTGCATTGGGGTTGTGAAATGGGGCATGAGTTTCTAGTGATGTCAGCGTTAGGGGCCGGTGATCTGAATTAGTGCCGCGAGGGCACTTGAATTTAGGGCGTTGGATCAACGGATAAGATTAGTACAAGATGGTGGTACCTGATCAGTCGGTTTCGCATGTGTTAAAGTGAGAAAAACTCGGGTAAGTTGCATTGGAATTTGTTTTTAAGAACGATCGATGTATGCTCTAAAATACATGCCCGATCGATTGGGCCAATAACATTTCTGACCAAACTACCCCTTTAACACTAACCTAAATACTGTTATCATGTATAAAAGTTCTTACCTAGTTTGCGTAACACGATATTGTGAAGATATTATGGGACACTGTAGAGATGGCACACAGATTCCCATGCACTGTGAATTTCGCTGTTTGAACAACATTGTTCAAGCAGGCTTAAAAAGTGCTGTATGAAGATATACTGTGTGGGCATACCAGTATTTCTCAGAGAACGATAATATAAATGTAACAGTTTATGTGCTGTGATGACCAGTGGTTGAAATGGAAAACATTTAAAGGGGATCCCACAAGGGCCGTGGTAGGGGTGGATGTTTGAGGAGGGGGCAGAGTTCTGAGGAGGTGGAATTCTCAGGGGGCAGAGCTTGCAGTTGAACTCTGCTCAAAGGAAATGTTCAAAATAATAGTTTTAAAATGGTGCAATTGTTTTCATACTGCTTCTTTCCAATAGCTATGGTGGTAAAGTATAAAATGTGCTCCCCTTTTAAACCCAGCAATATAGTGCAATATTCCCATGAAAACAAAATATCCAAAGATGAGACATGTGCTTTGATGACAATTTGCTGCGGTCTTGTGGGTAAGCGTCAACAGTGGGAATGTGTCAACATGGGTGAAACCCTTGTAGCCACACACTGATTCCTTATAAAAAAGGAAGGCCTAAATTGAATCTCATCCCTCACCCTGGCTTGTAATACTTCAGTGACAGTGCTGAAATACTGGACCCTCACTACGATGGTATTGTCCACTTTATCAAATATATACACACTTAAAACGCCATAAAAAATTGCATAGTATGTTAAAAACAATATAATACACAAACATCATACAACATTCTTGCACCCAAGGGATGCTGCGTTTGCCCTCTGAAAAGAAGTGACACTGTCAACGCACATGTATCCTTCCCTTGTGCCATGCAAAGCAGCACAGGGCCACAATCAGAGAAAATAACTGCTCCAGTCTCCATGATTGCAAACTCTGTTGCCACATCCTGGGCAAATATTCACGACTCACTTGCACTCTCATCATCTCCCCTCCTCACCCCTCTGTTTGGCTTTCAATAATACTCTCCTTTTCAAGACAGCTTTATAAAGCATGCAAGGAGCCTGGGGCCTGAGAAAAGGAGTTCAAGGGGCTGGCTGCCTGACTTCCTGTAGAGCCACCCCAGCCAATCAGTGAGTGGCTGGGGTGGGACAGGAAGTAATGCGACCGAGGAAGTCAGGCTAAACATGCTCCTGGTGTGCAGTCAGCACTTCAGGAGTGCTTTTTTGTTTTTGTTTTACTTTTTATTTTTTAAAAGGAGATTGCGGGCAGCTGGAGGGGCTTGTGGCTAGCTCCTGCTTTGGGCAGTCACTGACCCGAGATGATGGGACAATTGCAGCAGATTAATTGTGGGGCCCCTTCATTTGCATATGATATCACAGGAAGTGACATCACATGATGTGACATCACTCCAACCTGAACTCGGAAAGGAGGAAACTTGAAGTGATTGGAACCCGTGGCCAGCAGTTTAAACATACATTTCAGCAGTAGGCGCATTAACCCAATAGCTATCATTGCTGCATGCATATTGATTTATGGTACATGAGTATAATGGTACTTTCTTGACATCTACCAGTTCCTTTTCCCCCAACACACACACAGACACTTGCTGTTTTATGGTAAACTATGTGCTATACAAGATTCAATAGCATAGCGTAGCATAGCATAACAGGGCATAGAAAAATGTTTCACTCCTTCCCTGTTGGTCAGTACTCTGGATGGCCCATGCCACTTTGGTGATATAGGTGTAGGGGCCATCACATTTATGTGGATTAACAACTCTTTCACATGATGTGCAACTTTATAATGCACAGACATTTCGGATTCATGAAATAGGCTTCCCTGCGATATGATATAAAATATCGTACTGGTTTAGATATTTTCTGTTACAACCGGGGCTAGCTGGGGTAGAGCCCCGGCAGGCTCAGGAATATCGTTCTGAGGTGAGCCCTGCCAGGGCTCACTAATGTTCCCTGGCATCCCTGGCCGCTAGAGTACAAGGCTTCAGTAAGAAATGCCTTTAATTCATAATGGTGGCGCCGGCACCTGCAAGGCATCCCTTCAATCAAGAGATGCCCGTGGGCCGGTGCCACCATTATCAAAGAAAAGGTGTTGCTGTTGGAAGCAGAGATTCAGGCTTTAGGAAAAAAATAAAGCCCTTGGCTTCCAGTGGCCTCACCTTTTCGGCCTTAATGATGCTGCTGTCCCTCCACAGGCATGATGCCTGGTGAGGTGCAACGCCACCATTAAGGCTGAAAGGATGTGGTGCTGCCCCTGTCAGGCAAGCCATTAGTAACCAAATGCAGAGATCAGTACTCACCCCACCCACCATGGGGAAAA
Source organism: Ambystoma mexicanum (assembly GCF_040938575.1). NCBI lineage: Eukaryota > Metazoa > Chordata > Amphibia > Caudata > Ambystomatidae > Ambystoma > Ambystoma mexicanum. The sequence goes on along the minus strand of NC_090924.1, from coordinate 90,926,334 downwards.
GGGTGCTGCTCTCTACAAAGGTCTGCCTGCCAGGGTGGCCTGTAGCCCATTAAGCCGTGGCTCATCAAAGGTGTGTGGCATATTGAGCCGGCAGGCGACCCCACCTTGATGAGCCCCGGCTCATTTTGCAGGGCCAGTTAAGGCACTGTGCGTAACCATAGAGGTAGGCTGTCTAGATCATTGCCTGCATAAACACAGCTCTAGGTTCTAGCCAGTGCCAATAGGTTGGAAAGGGATAGTAGCAGAGTGATCGAGCCAGTGGACACTTATGCAGCATCACGAATTCTTTAAATGAAGGAGGCAATTGCATTTAAACGTGAGCACGTCAACAAAGTGTGATGACATCACACGCCCACGCAACAGGTCTGTGGACGGGAACCAGAGACGTCTTTATGGGAGGGCAAAAGGTGCCCTTGCCCCGGGCCCCCACCTTGGAGGGGTCCCAGAAGGCCGCTGTATCTAAAGAAGTAACTTGCATTGTTCACCAAACTTAAAAGGCACCTTTTTATGGCATGGTGCTGAGACTCTAAGCCTATTTTGTATTTGTTGTGTACATTCTGCTCTGCTTTCTGTGTTCACTGTGGCATTCATAGTTTGTGCAGTCACTGCCGCAGAACTCCTGTAGCATTCCTCCTGTAGTGGACGTGGTTGTAGAGAGAAGATACTGGACCAGACACCACAGGACTCTTGCAAGCATATTTTAAGGTCTTTCTTATTTGACAAAAAAAACGGTTTGTCCTTTTGTACAATGCAAAGGTTTTTCTGCACGTCCATGAATAACAATTAAAGAAGCTTGTGTTTCGGGTGTATTTAAAGCTTTTAAATGCAAAATAGAAACCCGGATAAAATCTATTAGGCTCACATCAATTACAATAAATAAAGCTAGAATCATTCCCAGTTTGCATAATATGCTTCCATAACTTTTTGTTTTTAGAAATTGTCAGGTTGGATTATGTAACTTGTGTACTTTGCAGGTCAGTTCTATCAAATGGGATTATTGTAGTTCATGGTAAGAACCGGAAAAGGAAATGGTAAAGTGCAGATGTTGCAGAGTGGGTGCAAATTCCGGCCTCACCTCTTTACTAATGTGTGATCCTGGTCATCTCATTTCATCTCGTATTGCCTAACCTGTCAAAATGACCAGTCCCTAAAACTTTGTGAATTGTCGCTCCTTAGAGGTATTTTGTTCTCAGTGTGTCATCTTCAAAAAAGCCTCACTCATGGTTTCCCTGGCTCTAGTGTTGCTTCCGCTATAATAATAGTGAGCTTTGATATATTGCACACCAGAGCTACTTTGCTCTCTAATGGTAACCCATAATTATATCCGTGCCCCTCTTCTAACCTCAGTATGCCTGAATATGGACTCGTTCCTGATAGCTTCTAATCTTCATTCACTAGCTATGCTAGAGTATCTGTATTTTTCCTTGCTTTCAATGGTTTCCTGTATGCATGCAGGAGCACTTTTGCATTCTTTTAGGCACCTAATCGGAGTCATCTGTCTATTCTGGATTATGGTCACCTTTTTCATGTGATCTGTGTTCTGCATTTAGACTATGGCCGCTCTACCTTCCTCGTGCCTGGTATTGATGAAAATTGTGCTCTACCTATTCTAAAGGTGTCAGTGCCCCGGGCCCCAAAAGTGGTTAAGATGGCCCTGACGGGAACGTGGCACCTTTCGTTATTAAGATATTGGAAAGTTGTCAAGCAATGTTTCTCCTCGCTTCGGAGGACAACCGCTTTCCACCTTGCTCTTATTAAGCCAACTAGGTAAGAACTTTTAGATATGATAACAGTATTTAGGTTAGTGTTGTTACCTGAGCGAGTAATCGTCGGTTTACGATTGTACTCATTTTTGTAGGCACTGTTATATACATCCACATTACGCATGGACACATGTACATTTGTTTCCTTCATTTTTTCTTTCCTTTTTGAGAATTATTAATTCTGGGATTCATAAGAATTGTCTCTGATTTAGAATACCGTTTTATTTGCAGGCAAAAAGACTTCTGGTTTTCATATCCTGACACCACCAGCAGAACTGTTTCTTGGCTCTGGGCAAGTCTGAATGAGTATGTATGGTTCATGGTTACAAACATTTTAACGTGAGCGTGAGTGTTGTGAAATGTGTTGTGAGCACCAAGCCATGTGTCCTCTATGTAATTAGAGATTCACACATACAATCCTTTTAACACAGACTTGTTTATCACATATAGAGATCTCTGATCATTGTTGGTTAACTAGTATTGCCCCTTGCGAAATATAAGTGAGGTGGTACGAACAGAATGCCTCCAACACAGTGTGCCAGTATGGACAGTTTGAAACTGCATTCAGGCAATGCCTTCCCTAAGAGCAGGTGACAGAAAAAAACATTATATTGGGCAGCAACTGCTGAGCTTTCACATTTTATTTCTTCTGTAAAGTACTTGAATTACAATGTAATGAAACCAGCTTCATTTATATAGCAATGATTTATTGATATTGAGGAGGGGTTCGTCGTATAAGACGGGTGTAATTTGGGAGTGATGTGTGCCAGTAGCGAGCGGGGAGAGCACATTCTAGTCTTTTGCCGTACTCACCAGCAATGTTCTCTCTAATTATTTTTCTCTATCTGCGGAAATGGTTGGCTGTTGCGTGCAGGTTATTTTCCATGTGCGCAACTGACTAATGAGGTAAGCCACTTTGTGAGCATGTGCATTTAGTGAACTACCATTGTAGAAGACAGCTTCAGAAGGAATTTCCTCTTCCCAGCCACTGCAATTCTTGACAAATCTTACAACACTTTTTCCAAACACATAGGCTAAAATAAAATATGGCAAATGTGATTATACAGAAAACTCATCAACCAGTCTGAAGTGGGAGAATGGAACAAAAGGCTCCCACCAATCCCCTCACACCCCAGGCCTAGAGGATCGCGGCCCAGACACCTGCCACGAGAGGAGTTTGCCCATCTACCAGACGACCAGATACCCTGGTACAGGAACATACGGATGTGCCCACCAGCTTGCCCACCAGCCTGCCCTGCCCAAGCCGACACCTGCGGCATGGATGAACTCGACTGAACCATTCAACAGAAAATGAACACATCGTTAGAGATGCCATGACGACCTAGCCAACGGTCAGCACACCCGTGCAAACATGCACACTGGACACTCCCACACCAATCCACACAAAGAACATATTCAGTGCTATGACGTAGGTGACGGACACACCCACTGACGCGCATCTTTATTATTTTCACATAGGTTTTTCAAAATGCAGAAACGCAAGACGCACAATGAACTCATCTAAAATGCTTGCTCACGCTTCTCCTAAACCCATGCATTGCAATGAGAAATATAACAAAGACATGATACTGGGGATAAAGCAATATGATACCATAACCTAGAGCGCCGTGCATCAAACATCCCCACCTATGCACCAGGCCCAAGTAGGCCGCAAGCAAGAGCCTCCATGAACATTGAACGAGCAAGAGTACAATTGCTGACCCTGCAGAATGAGCCCGGCGAGAGCAGACAGTCAAGGGCACAATGCTGCAAACTCGCATGCCACAAGCCGAAGCCAAGGTCACACCTGCAAATTAAGCCAGGCACACAGTGGAAAATGCAATATTAAATGTGCAGAATTCTGCCTCAACCACGGTCTCTCCTCACGTGACCAAGCCGAACCTGACAGGGTGCCAGGCCCAGGAGGAGGGAGGCGCCTGGATCCCACGTTTTAAGACACAGGCAGATACAATTAAGCGACTCAATGGACATCTGCGGCGGTGGGAGTAGTCTACCCTCCAGCATATGAATAAATCCTCACATTGTCTGCACATACCCATAGTGATATATTGTTGCAAATGACAGGTGCACCGCGAGTGGGAACAGCGATGGTCCCAGATTGGGGGGCTCGCGAGTGGACCAATCAGAACATGGGGCTCTTATCACTGACGCCATTAACATTAGCCAATCCTCAGGGGTTTTCATGTAACAATTTGCATGTATCTAATTGAAGGGACAACACAAGTATACCACCTGACTGACCCTCAACCACTAACAACGTTCTCTATACGTATGCTATACTAACCCTACCACTCGAGGAACCAATCCAGAGTGGCGATAGGTTTTTTGCTAACTTTCCCAGGTGACGCAAGTAGCGCGTCATACTAAGGTAAAAAGGGCCTGCAAGCCCCACGATTGGAGAGAGAGTGTCAGGACGGACGCGTACGATCCTTGACCCATCCCTGCCATTTTGTTTCATAAACATCAGAATCACCTTGCTTCTTGCGTGTGCCTCATACTCATTTTTTGGGATACACGGGAGGAGTTGGGGCCTCCCTGCCCGGAGGTCCGCGGATGGCCCAGCCGACCCCAGGAGAATTTACCCCCGACAAGTTGGAGGCACTGCTGAGATCTGTTTAAGATCTGCTTTTATTTTATTTTTCCGAGTGCTCCCGTTGCGAGGAGGCCCGGCGACGCGGCCCCCTCTGCCGCTGCCCCCTTTTGAGGACTACAGGACCATCGCGGAACTGCGAGACGACCGGACAGCGCAATCCGGTTATTGGCCTTCGGGAGCCGGTTGAGAAGTATCCCGCCCGCGGTTGGCGAGTGTCCAGACGTGGTCCAGACGAGGGGAGGTGGCGAGCCGCTTGGAGGGGTGCACGCAGTCGAGCGGCCCCGCATAAAGAGAACTTGGTGAGTATGCCACGCACAACAAGTAATGTGAAATTGTGAGGGAGGGGGGAGGAATTGAATACGGGAGGCGGGAGGTGTTACACAGGTGCGCGGCGAAGGTTTGATAAATTAGTGTTGACGGTGAAGTGAATGGTAGCTGGACAAGTGCGAGAGCAGTCCGCTATGTTACGGAAGAGGAGGGAGCGGAGCACGAAAACATCACGTGCGGCCGCTCGTAGACACTGATTGGCCTAGGTCGCGACCACGTGTAAGGGTGTGTGTGTGTGCGGTTTCCTACGATTTGGTGATTATTGATCAATGAGTAGATGAGGATCCCTATTGATCGAGCAGGAAACTCGATAGATAGATGACGTTTCCCTGTAGGTGGTAGCTAGCTGGTTGCCTAATACGGAAGATAATTGGCTGGTTAAGCCCTCCTGTCGAGGGGCGTATCACACGCGAGGCGACGCAGTGTGCGCAGTCCGATTATATTGTTGATTACCTTGTTCCAGGCGTGAAAGGAAGACAGCTGTGGGGTTAACGGGGGTAGATTGCAAGCATATTTCGTACTTTTAAAAACATGTAAAGAACTTACCAGTAGTTTTTGAAGAGATCGGTGACGTCACCAGTAGGGCTTTCATAGGATATCTCGAACACAAGGCATTTTTCTTTCGGAGAGTGGTGGGGAAGAGAGTTATGGTAAGGGAGTGGAGACGGAGATAAACGGTAATGAGTTGATCGGGGGAAGGTGAAAAGGGGGACGTGGCTGCGCACGGAGAACGCCGTCACGGCAAGTGAAGAAAGAGGAGGAGGGGTAAAAGAAAATGGGACGGCTGTATAAGAACGTCACCTGGGGCACGCAGCCGCAGGGGGCTACGTGCGCCACGGCCGCAGGGGGCCGTAAAGGTGTTCAATAAAGGAAGAAAAGAAAGAAAAGAATATACAAATGCGAATGCTATATATTACTATTTTTCCTTAGCGGACAATCGCAAGTCCCCAAAATTACGGGGCCAGGTAAAAATCTAAAACTGTATAGTGTACACTGCTAGCAAGATAACCGCTACCAAATAGGGGTAGGATAACAAGTGAAGTGCTACTATGTCATACGGGACAGGATCGGGAGGGTGGGGGAACACCCTCACTACCCCGCTACAGCACATATGTAAAACACTGTCACCCCATATGGAGAAACTGATCAAATATAGCATAGATTGGACACAGGGGACGGACAACAAAATGACGACAGCATGGCCGCCTAATGGCAGTTTCGATCCATATACCCAACATTCACTATTAACCCATCTGCATAACACATACAAGGGGAAGAAGTTGATACACCACGTGGAGGTGTTTAACTTATGGAGGATGTTCCAAGGGTCCCCGACCAGGACCAAACGGAATGTTCATTATGGGGGAAACAACGGAAGAGGAGAAGATTAAGGAGGAAGGAGAGAATGGGGAAAAAGAGAGTGAAGGCACACAGAACACAGGGAACGGACAAGAGGGAGGAGAAAAGAGTAACAACCTAAACGAAAAGGAAATAAAAAAGGAACAGAGCGACGATGTGCCCATAGCGAAGGTAGTGAAAAAGGAGGAAGGGGGGTTATATCCTTTAACAGAACTACGAGAAATAGTACAATTAAGGGCGGCTGAGGGGTACTCGAACCCGGCATACAGCCCGCCACCTTATACAGCTACAGGTGGCCACACGGGAGGGGAGCAGACTAGTACGACGGGATCAGCTCGTACGAAAATGCCCGCAGGGGAAGGGAGGATTGGCGAAGAACAGATCGCAGGAATAGGACAGGATGAGTGGGTAGCTGCGCAGGTATTATTAAAATTACGAGGTTCATTAACAGAAGAAGAGGAGGAGGTAGTAAGGAAAATGGACGAGGAGAACACCAGGAAGAGTGAAATGAAAGGGGAAGAGGGGAAAAGAAAGGGGGAAGAGCTGTTACGACAAAAGGAAGAGATTTTGGAGGAACGATTAGCAGAATTAAGGGATGAGCAGAATGCACTGATCAAGCAGCTCGAGAGAGAGGAAAGAGAGAGATCACGGGAAAGGAAAGAAAGCAAGAATGAGTTGGAAAAAATGAGGGATCGAACTGAGGAGCAAAAGAGAGAAGCAGAAAGGGTGAAGGCAGTAGCAGAAAGGGTATCCAGAGCAGCACTGTGTGACAAGAAAAGAGAGGAAGAAGAGAAAGAAAAAGAAATGGAAATATGGAAGAGGAGATTACTATCAGAAAAGACAAGGAAATACAAAGAAGGGAGGATGATAGAGGGTATATTAGAGCGGGAAAGAGCGAGATGGGAAAGGAAGAAAGAAGAAGAAAGGATAATGGAAAAGATGAGTAGTGAAGTAATGGAGGAATTGAAAAAGAAAAGAGAGGAAATTGGTAGAGAAATAGCGGAGAAAAATCAAGGGGGAAGAGAAGATAGGAGAGGGGAGAGTGAAGTAAGGAGGTATGTATACAGAGACACAGAAGTAGCAACAACATCAGCACAAAGGGGAGCAATTGGTAAAGAAGAAAAGGGAGGAACGGATCTAATAGACTTAAAAACAGTAACGATTAGGGGGAAAAAGACAGATTGGGGGTTGCCATTAATGGATGACTTTTGCAGTGAGGAAGGAGAAGGAATGGAGAAGGAAGGAAGAAACAGTGAAAGGGAAAGCTTAGATAAATTATACATCACCCGGACAAATAGAGAATCACCATGGATCTGCAGGAGAAAGGAAGAACTGGAGGGAAGTGAGGAGGAAGAGCAAGGAATGGCGGAAAGGCAGACATGTGCAGCTACACCCTCACCATCCCGTCCAACATGCTCCACTACCTCACGCTCATTACGTGCAACATGCCCACCTAAACTCGCACCCTTCCCCCACGAACTGACACCCTATGCAGGCAGGCTTAGAGACCTCCCTGGACGCAGGCAGGGAGAATGAATACACACGCCCACATTAAATAAAGGAAATGATAAAAGAAGGGGAAGAGATGGAGGAGAAACAGTTACGAGCAGGGGAAATATGGACCCCATTAACGATGTAGAAGACAGGGAAGAAGAGGAGGGGTGCACGGATTCGATTCTGTGGAACCCAGGGGGCCAAACAGGACACAACTTAATGCCACTTCTGGAGAGGGGAGGGGTTAGATCACAATATGTCCCTTGGAAGCATGCAGACAAGGAAAATATAAAATGCAGGCTCCCATCATTAAGTGGAGGTGCGGGAAAATGGATTTATGAAATGGAAAAACACACCGCAGGACAGAAACTGGCAGTGGGGGATGTAAAGGGCCTTCTAATATCAATACTGGGGGATGCAGCAGATGACATCTGGAAGAGAGCAGGCTTCCCCGGGGTCACAGTAACAAACACATCACACGATGGGGCACCATTCGCAAACTGCAGACATGCATTATGGCAGGCGCTGAGGGTACAGTACCCAGACACATCAGACATAGGAGCAATTACCTCACGCAAGATGCGTGAGAACGAAGATCCTGTTGATTATATCCAGGAAATTCAAGAGAAGTGGCGTATGGAAACTAGAGAACAATGGGACAAAACACCAGCAATATTCTATCATATACTAATACAAGGGCTCCCAGAAGCAGTTCAGAAACAACTGAAGAAGGTAGTGGGGATGGAAGCAAAAGCATGGCCAGAAATACAACTGACGATAGTACATCATTGTAGGACATGGCAAGAAAAGATGAAACAAAAGGAAGAGGATAGAAAAACGGAAGAGGCTAAATTGGTACAGAAAAAACTTACTAAATACACGATGGAAGGTGCACTAATAACTACACCTGCAACAATGACTCAAAACCCCACACAAGTAGTGGCTGCACAAGATCCCTCCCAAATACAATCATCGCAGATTGTAACACAACAGCTGCCACCACCCCAACCATACACGACTAACATGGGAGGAGGATACTCAACGCCAGGAGCTGGATATTATAATTACAACAGGGGAAGGGGAGGAGTGATGAGGGGGAGGGGATACGGCTATAACACACAACAGCAAGGGGGAGGATTTAGAAATTTCTACCCCACCGGGCAACCAGTATACCAGGACAATTCAGGAAGCTTTCCATGGCAGAACAGGGAACCACCGGTATGTTGGATTTGTGGATTAGTAGGGCACATGTCACGCACATGTAGAGTGAGACCAGGCACACCATCATGGGGAGAACAGGGACAACAAGGGCCTACAAGGGAGCAACAGGACATCCAACAACACTGCAACCGGGAAATGTGCAGCAACAACTAGTAACACAACAACAGCCATGGGCATATTCACTGCCACAACAACAGGTAGCGATAACACAACAACCCCAAGTGCAGCAAGTACAGCAACCTGACCAAATTCAAGACCATAACATAACCTCTACCAATACACAACTACAGCAAACACAACTGGGAAGGGTGACGGTCCTGGGACACAACCCTTACACAGGGAGTGGTCAATCATTATACCCACAATAGGACAGCCCACAGACGGCCTTGGTGTGTCCCATCCTGTCGGTAACACCTAATAGTGCGGAGGAACCACGCATAGAGGTAACGATAGGTGACAAAAAATTATCATTCCTTGTTGACACCGGGGCGACCCGGTTTTGCATAAGGGAAGGTAAATTTAAGATGTCAGGTGAAGCCATGAACACCCAAGGATTCTCTGGGGCTAGGGGGTTGGTTCCCTTTACTGATAACATTCCCTTATCAATAGGGGATTATGACATGTCAGTCCCGCTTTTATATTCTAGGGCCTCACCAGTAAACATACTGGGGAGAGACATAATGAGCAGGTTGAATATGACGATCTCCTTTACGGAGGACGGCATAATTTGCTCCACTCCAGGAATAAACATGCTCGCTGCACGACAAATTATGCAAGCATCCTGTGGACAGACAGTGATTAGGGCTGAGCCAGTAGATGGTGAACTGTTCCAGTACGGGACAGACATGGCATTTGCATGGATGCCAGGAATAGAAGGAAAGATCTGGAGGAGGCCAGCAGCCTATTTGTTTAGACCAGAAACACCAGCCAATGAACCAGAAGGAAAGGTGATTTCAGTGAGCATAGAGAGCATTATAGCAACTGCTGATTATATCGCAGTACATGCCCAAGACAGAGAAGGAAGAGCATGGAGGGCAGTGATAGCCCTAGCAGAGGGATGCAGGCTCAACCAGGTGTCAGACGAGGAACTCTTCTCAGAAGAAAAGGAATAAGGTGAAATGGTATTTATGATGAGTGTAGAAATATGGCTAAGAGTGACATACAAACAAGTGGCACAGAAAATTGCAATGGCACTTGAAGCACCCACATCCACCCCAGTTCCCTTCTTTGAGGAGGATATGGCAAAGGTACCAACATCATTATGGACTACTAGTCCCTATGACGTGGGGTGCATAAAAAGTATAGGGGGAGTAAGAATAAAATTGAAAAAAGGTGCAATACTCCCCAGAGTGAAGCAGTATCCACTATCAAAAGAGGCAGATGAGGGCATATATGAAACAATAACGGCCCTTATAAATAATGGCATATTGGTACCATCAGAATCACCATGTAACACAGCTGTATACCCAGTGCGCAAAGCTAAAGGGGGGTCTTGGCGCTTCATCCAGGACCTCAGGCCCTTGAACAACATAGTGGAAGCGGAATACCCCATAGCAGCAAACCCGGCCACAATATTGTGTGGCATTCCAGCAGAGGCATCACGATTTACAGTGATAGACCTCAAAAATGCCTTTTTCTCAATACCCCTGCATCCAGACTCACAAGATCTAACAAGCTTCACGTACAGAAACACAAAATGGAAACACACCAGATTGCCACAAGGGTACTGCGAGTCACCCTCAATTTTTAACAGAGTAATACAGATGGACTTGGGTAACATTGAAGTGGAAAGCACAGTGTTGCTGTATGTTGATGACATAATAATTTGCAGCACAAGCGAAAAAAGATGCAGAGGGGACTCATTGAAGTTGCTGACAATATTGGCTGAAAAGGGTTACAAGGTAGACAAAGAAAAGTTACAGTACTGTCAGGGACAGGTACTATACATTGGTCAGCTCATATCCCAATACGGAAGAAAGATTGCACCACAAAGAGCACAGGCCATTTCAAAAACGCCGTTGCCCCAAACAGTGAGGGAACTGCAGCAGTTCCTGGGACTGTGCAACTACTGTAGAGCATGGGTATTTGATTACAGCTCATACATAGGACCCCTACATGAGGCATTAAAAGAAGCTAACAAAGGGGAGAAAAAATTGGGGTGGACAATGGAAATGAAAGAGGCCTTTGATGAACTGAAAGATGCAATATCAACTGCTCTGGTACTGGCCACCCCAGATTTTGAACGACAATTTTTTATATTTTCACATTGCGACTCAGCAGTAATGAAAGCAGTGTTGGCTCAAAAAACAAGCATGGGTTACAAACCAGTAGCATTTTACAGTGGTCACTTGGATCCTGTGATGTTAGGACATTTCCCTTGCGAACAAGGTCTCGCCGCAGCTGCCTTTGCGGTAGAGAAAGCATGATCAATCACAGTGGGGTGCCCAACCACACTATTTGTGGAACATGCACTATTTGCAATATTGAACAAGCCTAAGTCCACACTAACCACGCAGAGGGCGTCAGGCTATGAGATCATCTTATCTAGACCAGAATTATCAATTGTTAGATGCAGCACAGTTAATCCTGCAAGGTTAATAGCAGAAGTAATTGAGGAAGGAGACTATGCACATGATTGTACACAGACTACCGAAATGTACTCATGTACTAGAAAAGTTGAAGAGAACGCACTAGATGGAGGAGAGCTCTTGTTCATTGATGGGTCATCAACAATAGACCAAAGTGATGGGATAAGGAGAACTGGGGCAGCAGTGGTAAAAATGACAGAGGAACCGGTGTGTGTGGCAGTGAAATGCGTACAATTACCACAACATTACTCTGCTCAAGCAGCAGAATTGGTTGCAATGATCTTGGCGTTGAAGGAAAGCTTTGACAAAAGAGTGACTATATATTCTGACAGCGCATATGTCACGTCTACTGTCCACTCAGGATTGTCCAAATGGAGGAGAAGAGGGTTTAGGAGAGCTGACGGCACCCCAGTGCAACATGCTCTCTTATTAGCTGAACAAATTGAAGTAATAAATGACCCCCAAGAATTAGCTTTGGTCAAATGTACCGCACACACTAATGGAGAAGATCATATCTCAAAAGGAAATGCAGCAGCAGACGCACATGAGAAGTATGCTGCATATTTTGGTGAGATATGGAACCCCCCAGAGTCAGAGAGAGGGAGAGGGAGGGGGATAGCTAAAGAGATGTTGATAAGAGAGGTGTACACCCATCTCCCAGCCACACAGATAATGGAGCTACAAGCGGCTGCACCAATGGCAGAAAAAGAAATATGGGTAAAAAGAGGATGTACAATGTCACCAACTGATGCACTATGGCGCCAGGGTAACACTGGAAAGATGGTAATGCCATTGGCACTATTGAACACCGCCCTGAGCCAACTCCACCACCCAGCCCACAAAGGCAAGGAAGTTATTGCAGCACGAATTAGGGAAGATTGGTTCTGTCCCGAGTTAAATTCCCATGTGACAAATTTTATCAGCAATTGTCTCACATGTCAACAGTTCACGGCCGGTCACACGCTGAAAGTGATAAAAGGTACTATACCCCGGCCAGAGGGACCCTTCCTGCACATCCATATTGACTATGTTGATATGATCAACGTATGTCAAGGAAATAGGTATATGATTGTAGTAGTATGCCCATTCTCCAGGTGGATTGAGGCAGGACCCTGCTCACACCCAGATGCATTCAGAGCAACTAAATTTCTAGTGAGGGAGGTTTTCCCCAGGTGGGGATTGTGCGAGGTACTGCGGTCGGATAATGGCCCGCATTTCGCTAATGAAATGTTCCAGCACATCACATCCTTACTGAACATCAAGCATAAATTTGCATGTGCATATCACCCACAGGCCAACGGTGTATGGGAACGCCTGAATGGCCTACTGAAGGAGGCAATTGCAAAGATACAGCAAACAACAAAGAAGAGTTGGTTGTATTGCCTTCCGCTAGCTCTATTTGAGCTGAGGAATAGACCAGGCTCCGAACACCACCTCACTCCTCACGAGGTGGTGACCGGACGTCAAATGCGCCTTCCTCTAACGCCAACATCAAGAGCATTCACAGATTATGAAAACACTGCAACTGTTCTTGGTGATGAAATGTACCAATATGTGTCTTACTAGTGTAGTGTTTGTGTCTCAACAGCTCGAGCGCACCCGGGGCGGGTCTAAGAGTGATCAACAAGAAGACGCGGATAAAGAATTGGAAAAGGAAAAACTGTGCAAAATTGCTAAAGGTGACCACGTGCTACTCCGCAATTTCAATAGAAAGTGGAACAGCCCACGCTTCACTGGCCCCCACCTGGTAGAGGAGGTATCTACGAGAGCAGCAAAGTTGCAGGACAAACGTGCTTGGAATCACCTACACGACGTAAAGATCTGCAAACTCCAGACCCGCCCTAGCGTCACCGACAGGGCCATTGGAAGAACAGCAACAGCGTCACCCACGGAGGAAGTGACTTCTACCACAGCTGACGACCTAAGTGTCTCCATACCCTGCCACCCCCCAGATTCCCCAGAGACAACTACTGAAATAGAAAGGGGTAATTCCCATACCGCCCACCCCATGGTCACACGATCAAAGAGTAAAGAGACTTCCGCCAGTTGAGCCCCAAACCCTCTGCCCATTGACCCCCTACCCACTGCAGTAATCACCCAACTGAAGGACATTGTCTTGCACATATACATATGTAAACACTTGAATGTTCTCTTTTTTCTTTCTCGCACATGCAGGTACCGCGTATTATTGTATTGCTAAGAAAACAGATAACTAACAAAGTTCATTGCCCAGGAGTAGATGCTACCCTCAGACGATAACTACCCTGAAGAGCTATCACACCAGTTTGTCTATCACATAAAAAGGCCAAAGTACCTGAAAAGAAGGAGGGTACGTGTCTACTACACAGCATTTCTCTTGGCCATAGAACAATCAATGCCCCATCTTCACCAACACTTGCCTGCCCTAAGAGATAGATCGCTTAGATTGGCGTGGGAACAGCTCTTCGCCTGGGCACTGAACGACTACTTGATAGGGAGAGCTTGAAAACAACAACTAACACTAATAACAAGCATATTGAGAATTTTCAGGCGGGCAACTTTAACGTCGCAAGAATAAGCTGCCGGACTGCAGCAAGGTAAGAGCAAAATGCCGGTGAGACTAGCCTCTGTAATAAAGATGATAGGGATTTTGATGATCACCGGGTTTTTGGCTGCCTCTGTATGGCAGAAAAGTTATGCTATCAATATTTTGGCTGTACCCAAACCTAATATACCCCCACCCACGGCTGCAACAGGTGTTACGTCAGGTGGTACTAGCGAGATTCCACACAAGGGAAATAGAGTTAAACGCAGCACATACCCAGACAATAAAGGAATTGACAACTACATAACAGATTCAGCACACGTCTCGAACAACATGTGGTACCAACACATGACCCAAATAGGTAAGCAGAGAACAGAAGACAGCTGCTACGTCTGCTCATTGATCCCATACGCCATGAGCGCTTCTCGAACTTTCGTTGCCACGGAAATAGATGAAAAGACAGCACGATGTATAGTATACTTGGCACTGTTCCAAACGAAAGGGAGATTTCAAGGGACGGTGGTGAACCTGGTGTGGAAAACGCGAGACACATACCTGTACGAAAACAACTTCCTCAAGACTTATTTGAGTTACCACAAGACCAGTTTGCATGCTGAAGCATTCAGATGCATGACAAGTGGCCCTGAAAAAGGAGAAACAAAGAAAGTAACACTACAATACCTACCATGTGATTGGTACGCCACTGAAGTTCCTGGTAAACAAGGATGTTGGGAAAGACCACTGGTAACGATAACAGGGAAGGTGTACATGGACAATAAATGGGACATAGGAGTGGTTGGCAGCAACATGGTAACAAGAGAAAATATTACAACTATTGCTGAACACAATAACAGATGTTGGATGATTTGGGTCAAGTAGAACCCATGCTAACGTGGATAGAGAAGGATGAAGACCCAATAACCATACTGCCGCTGTCTGCACCTAAGGTATGCTACCAACATAGAGGAGAAGTGGACGTGGGATACAACACCAACTGTGCAAGCGTGATAGAGTTACCTGAGGGGGGAGCAGGAACAGCAGTATTAATGGACCATTACTGGGCCTGCGGAGACAAGGCATACCACACACTGCCCCCTCTGTGGAATGGTGTTTGCACAATGGTACACATTAATGTACCATCACTAGTGGTGCCCCAGAAACATGTGAACGTGGCAAACTTCCCTAAAATGGATGAAGGAAACAAGAGGAAGAAGAGATCTGTACAACCTCAGAATGGGCCAGAGAACCAAAACAACAGCAACAACACTGTCCTGAATAGAAAGAAAAGACAAGGAGAACCTCTGACAGGAAATTACCTATGGGGAAGGTCGGAAACAGCACTCACTTCAATCTCACCAGAACACAGACTATTCAGCAGAGCAGCAATGTTCTTCTCCTCAATAATACATCCGGGACTACAAGCTTAGGCAAACGCAAAATGGCTCCAGATAACTCGATGGGAACTAATGATGACAATTAATTCTACAGTAAATGTATTCAACGCAATAAAAGAGGAACTGCGAGCAGTAAGGATGGTAGCACTACAGAACAGATATGTACTGGACCTCCTTACAGCAATGGAAGGAGGAGTATGCGCAAAGATCGGACAATCCTGCTGCACATTCATTCCTGCTAACGATGCTGACAATGTTACACTGACAGAAGCAGTATCACAACTGGTCCAGATGCACTCCAAAATGATGGATGAAAGTAAAGGAGTGAAGAAGGATGACAGCTGGTTTTCACTGTTATGGTCATGGATGCCATCTGGGCTGTCGGACGGACTGAAGATTATAGTTGGATGCATAATACTGGCTGGAGCTACACTGATCTTAATTAGATTTTGGAAGGCCCGGAAGGCACGCACCACAGATGAAATGATCGAAATGGTTGGTATGCACCCCTTGATGCCGGCAGATGATGGCCAGCACACATGCACAATAATAAAAGAGAGAGAAAAACTGCGCAAACAGATCACCAACCACCTGGACCCACCATCTGTGAAGCTCGAAAACCCAAGAAACCCAAGGAGCTCCATAGGGAAATGGGTATACTGCACACCTGGAGGAACCTGTGTATATATGTATTGGTCATTTGAAGACCATGTCAACCACTATGGACATTTGGGAGGAGTAACTAAAATATGGAGAGTGAGAGGAGATAAGGAAAAGGATATGTTTGTGGTTGACAAGTCGACCAGAGGGGGGACTGAAGTGGGAGAATGGAACAAAAGGCTCCCACCAATTCCCTCACACCCCTGGCCTAGAGGATCATGGCCCAGATACCCGCCACGAGAGGAGTTTGCCCATCTACCAGACGACCAGATACCCTGGTACAGGAACATACGGATGTGCCCACCAGCTTGCCCACCAGCCTGCCCTGCCCATGCCGACACCTGCGGTATGGATGAACTCGACTGAACCATTCAACAGTAAATGAACACATCGTTAGAGATGCCATGACGACCTAGCCAACGGTCAGCACACCCGTGCAAACATGCACACTGGACACTCCCACACCAATCCACACGAAGAATATATTCAGTGCTATGACGTAGGTGACGGACACACCCACTGACGCGCATCTTTATTATTTTTCACATAGGTTTTTCAAAATGCAGAAACGCAAGACGCACAATGAACTCATCTAAAATGCTTGCTCACGCTTCTCCTAAACCCATGCATTGCAATGAGAAATATAACGAAGACATGATACTGGGGATAAAGCAATATGATACCATAACCTAAAGCGTCGTGCATCAAACATCCCCACCTATGCACCAGGCCCAAGTAGGCCGCAAGCAAGAGCCTCCATGAACATTGAACGAGCAAGAGTACAATTGCTGACCCTGCAGAATTAGCCCGGCGAGAGCAGACAGTCAAGGGCACAATGTTGCAAACTCGCATGCCACAAGCCGAAGCCAAGGTCACACCTGCAAATTAAGCCAGGCACACAGTGGAAAATGCAATATTAAATGTGCAGAATTCTGCCTCAACCACGGTCTCTCCTCATGTGACCAAGCCGAACCTGACAGGGTGCCAGGCCCAGGAGGAGGGAGGCGCCTGGATCCCACGTTTTAAGACATAGGCAGATACAATTAAGCGACTCAATGGACATCTGCGGTGGTGGGAGTAGTCTGCCCTCCAGCATATGAATAAATCCTCACATTGTCTGCACATACCCATAGTGATACATTGTTGCAAATGACAGGTGCACTGCGAGCTGGGAACAGCGATGGTCCCAGACTGGGGGGCTCGCGAGTGGACCAATCAGAACATGGGGCTCTTATCACTGACGCCATTAACATTAGCCAATCCTCAGGGGTCTTCATGTAACAATTTTCATGTATCTAATTGAAGGGACAACCCAAGTATACCACCTGACTGACCCTCAACCACTAACAACGTTCTCTATACGTATGCTATACTAACCCTACCACTCGAGGAACCAATCCAGAGTGCCGATAGGTTTTTTGCTAACTTTCCCAGGTGACGCAAGTAGCGCGTCATACTAAGGTAAAAAGGGCCTGTGAGCCCCACGATTGGAGAGAGAGTGTCAGGACGGACGCATACGATCCTTGACCCATCCCTGCCGTTTTGTTTAATAAACAGCAGAATCACCTTGCTTCTTGCGTGTACCTCATACTCATTTTTTGGGCTACACGGGAGGAGTTGGGGCCTCCCTGCCCAGAGGTCCGCGGACGGCCCAGCCAACCCCGGGAGAATTTCCCCCCGACAAGTCCAAGACTTCAACATCTGCCACAGTACTTTGCAAACGTTTTATGCCACTGGAAAATCACTCAAAACCACTACTACTACAACACACAAATATCTCTTGTCATTACTGATGTGGCTGTCAAAGAATTCAGACAGAATACAACATTTGCCAATGGATTAATGGCAATTAAAAGAAATGTGTCAGAAACATGCTGATAGGAGTTCAAGTGCCACTTTAATGAAGTAATTCAAGGGCCAGGGGAAAATGCTTCTAATAATTTGTGTAAGGATGATAATTGCATTCAGAATAACTACACCTCAGAATATGATGATCGAAAATTCCTGTGCCTCTGCTTACTTTCCATATTACATTCTACTGTGGGTGGTTATAACACCAGCCTACAGCTAAGAGACATATGCAGCATCAATTTTTACTCCCTAAAAAAATGAAAATGTGCCTAACAAAAATGAGAAACAATGAACACGTTGTTTCAACCCACAAAGCTCCACTGATATTTTTTTGAATTAGTGACCAGTAAAGCACTGGCATAGGAAGGAACTCTAATATTAATGCCTGATCCCAAGAGTAATTTTAAGGGGAAGAACATATTTTAATAAACAGAAAGTATCCCTATTGGCAAAGCTAATTACTTTGTTACTCCCAGGAAAATCATTTGACTCCAAATAGGGAGGAAAATCTGATTAAACCCCTGACATAGGAAGTGAAATGACAGGACAGATAATGAAGTTCCTCACCACAGCCTTGCTGGGGTTTATTATGGAGCACTGGTGAAGAAAATAACAAATATATGCCTTTTAAGTTAATAGCATCAATTCATCAAAGATACAACCGATTGAGTGCCTTCTTCAGTAACTATGGACCCCTCTTCTGTAATTCTGTGTTATGATTTGAATAAGATGGAGGGGGATACTAGAGACGATAAACACAGAACACATGGTTATACTGAAAAGCCCTCAGCAGCTGAACATAGAAAGAAAAAGAAGGTTCTGTTGTCTAGACAGGTATTAGACTTTCCTACCCTCTAGCAAGCAAGCAACACATTTGTTTCAGTGTACTGCCAAAACGTATGACTTGCTTTTTTAAATGTGCTCTTTTGTTCATCACCCACAAGGAGTGAAGACCTGTGCTCTCACATCCATACCCTTTTCCGGCCCCTGTGCTAGCCTCCAATACTAGTTGATAGAGCACTATTAAAGTAAGGGATTGTAGCAGTAAACACTCGCTGGGATATTTGCAGACCCAAACTACTTTGTAAGCAAGGCATATTTAATGCCTTAACATATTATGTGCATTTTAAAAATGCAATTACTCTGCACGTACACAATCATTTTGCAGTGCATACAAGATTATTTGCAGCATACCCCACCCTTATATCATTGTGTAAGATTATTCAGTGTTCCATGAAACCATTTTTGAATAGCAGCGAGTTACCATATAATGTGTGAAGGTCTATGCCCAAAGGAACTCTGAACACTTGGAAATGATGCAGAATGTGTGAAAAGCATTCCCCTGTCTTAATATCCTGTGCCATGATACTATCGAGTAATCCCAGGCATAGTCAATACCAATTATCCATTGTAGGCTAATTAAATGATATTGCAAGCACTGCACTAAAAGGGTAATGTTAGTGATGCTAAAGTAGGAGCCGCTGAGCATCACCTTTGTCTTCTCAAAATCCTTGGAGGGCAAAGTAATATTTGAGTTTTATAATGCGTTAACTTGCAAGGGGGCCGCTTCAAAGCACTTTCGTGACATATATATACAAAGAAGAGGAAGTATGGGATAACATTACATATCCAAGTAGCCTGCTTACTTGCAGTCATTATCCTATATTTGAGCTAGTAGTTCAATTGTATAGTGTAGGTGACGCTTTTGTTAAGGCACAATGAGTAACAGAAATGCTGGTGCGTGAACGTTATTCATATTAAAACAAACATAAAACAAGTAGATGTAGGTACACGTATGCTAGACTTTGGCAGATCCAAACGAGTCAAGGTTGTCTGGTAGTATCTTAATGTGTTCTGGGGCAGAAGTTAGAGTCATAAGGTAAAGGTGTGGTAGAGTCAAGTTTAGCAGTCATGGGTGGCGAGCGAACAATATTTGGTTAATGTGTGCAGGCATATCTTGGTTAGATTTTTCTGTTCATGGAGCCGGTTTTTCATATTAGTTTTTAACCTATTGTTTGTGTATTTTGCTTTTAGGGATGTTAGGTGTTTACGGCCACCCTTGCATAGTAGTGTAATGCAAATGAGCAGAATATCAAGACTAGGTGCTTATTTTACTAGAAAGAATATTTCATGTAATTACTGTGGCTTGTGCCTTATTAAATCTTTTTGAATAGGTGAGAATTGTCTGTGTGCGCTGCTAAAATCTTCTGAGCGGCACCCAGAAGGAAGCTGTGCAAGCGCACATGCGCACAGCTTAGAGAGAACATTGGTCACCAGACTAGCTAAGAACTGCCCTTGCACCAGGTATGGCAGACTCGCACAGTGCAGTGACATTCACCAAGGTTTTGATGAGCATTTAAAAGTGTGTGTTCCTGGCATTTGAACATAGCAAGTTGACTATTAAATACACTTTGTTTTTATGCATCTTTTCTTCGCATTGTCTCTGGGTCCGTCATTTATTTCAAAAGGACAGATAGGAAAGATAAGGAATTATGGACATAATGGTTGAATTTTTAATGTATGTCACACTGTGCATATATTTCATAATATATAAATTGTGTATTTTTCTAGAACTAACCCTAATGATGGACATAGCGCCTTGAAGTATACAGAGTAATTATTAAAATTGTTTATAATTGTGGTGCCCGGGCCGCCCAAAGACCACTTTCTTAGGTGTCAGGTCTGTCAAGGATGCATAAATGGTCTGACAGATGTCTCATAATCCCACACCATGTTTTTTTTTTTAAATAAAATATTATATTGTTTTATGAACACAAAACCATACAAACATACACTTTCCTACAATTACATGTCTTTAGCCATACAACACCGGTGTGAGCAAGTTAGGTAAGGTCAATTCAAATCAAATCAAATCATATAAAATCAAATTGTGTCACCCACATCTGCAATTCAGCATCTCAGAATTTCCTTATCCACCTCCCTCCTCCCATTTGCCCCAAATTTTCATGGCTTTCGCTGGACAACCCTGTGCTGTGTATATTCAGTGTTCCATTGTCGCACACGTATCTACATCGGCAACCCCTTGGGCCAACACTGGACGTTCGCGTGAGCCCCATTGTTGAGCTATATTGCGTTTGATCAGTCCGACTGCAGTGGATAAGAACAGTTTTTCCCACTGGTTGATAATGTTTTCATCGGATATGCCCAGCAAGAGTAGTCTAGGGTCCAACGGTATCGCTCTCGCCGGGGTACCTGTCAATTTATCACAACATTTCTGCCAGAAATCCCTAATCCGGGGACATTCCCACAGGATATGTATAAAAGTACCCTCTGGCCATTGACATCGTAAGTAGTTCGGTTCAGTGGCCCAGTTCCACCTGTATAATGCAACCCCGGGGTAATGCACCCTATGGAGAATTTTAAATTGTATCAAGCGAAGCCTGGAGGTGATTGCAATTTCTCATGGATACATTAAAGGTATTATCCAGTCTTCCGGGTCGATAGCACCTATGTCCGTTTCCCACCTCATTTTAAGATTGACCAGCTCTGGGGTGGTAAAGGCTGTTATGGCATTGTACAGGATGGATGTAACTCTGGTAGGTATGCGTTCGATTAAGAGTTTATGTTCCAGGGGCGTGCTTTCAGGTGTGTTGTAAGTGCTGGTAAGTGTGTTTGCAGTCCGTGGGTGAATTGCATGTAATGATAGTGCTCCATGTCTGGGAGCCCAAACTTCTGCTGCAGTACCTCAAATGGGGCAATGCTACCTTCAGTGACAATATCCTCAACTGTCGTGATATGGGCCTCCACCCACCTTGGCCATTTCGTAAGTTTCCCCATTTCCACAAGATTGCCATTGTCCCAGAGGGGTTGCATTTGGGTCACCCTGTCTCCCTACCCAATTTTTTTGTATGCTGCTTCCCTCCAGATTATGGCAGTGTGGGCCATCATTGTCTGCGGGGGAGGGAGGGAAGATTTGGTGAGGGTCTGATGAAGCGCTGCAAGTGGCGACATATCCTGGTCTCGCAGCATCTCGGTCCTGATGTGTGGCAACTCTCGGCTACCATGGATACCGTCGTTGATTGCTGCCATTTGGCTCACTCAGTAATATGTTTTAAGGTGTGGCACCCTCACACCCCTTTCCGACACAGATCTTTGCAGCGTGCCAAGGGCGATGCGTGGCTGCCCGCCTCCCCATATGAGTTTCCTAAGGAGGGCCCACACCATGTTAATGGGTCAACCACTAGACTAAATGAACAAAGATCCTTTTAAATGTGAAAATCCAACTCAGATGGTGTGTGTGTTCAAGAGGCACATCTGGACATCATCCAAAGTGCGATGTTCAGTAAAAGACCGTCAGGTGAGTGCTACTTCAGCCCTACCAAGAGTAAGAAGAATGGAGCAATGACCTGTTTTGCAAGAGGTTTCCTTTCACTCTGAAGAAAACATTGTGGATAGGAGGCGGGTAGTTGTGGAGGGTTACCTGGTGTGGGCGAGACGTGCTGCTGATGTCTGAATCTGCCCCATGCTGCAAACACCAATCATTCTTTACAGAAGATGCTTCAAGCGTTCCCTAAGCAACCCGTGTTTGAGATGGAGACTGAAACAAGGTGGTGGATTGCACTTTTGACACATCGAGTTGCCTAGACACCCCATGACCCTTTCTCAGCATGCTTTCAGAGCGTTGTAAATTGTGTAATCAACTCAAATTTGAAAGTGGTACATTTGGTTGTTACATGTTTTTTTTTTAATGGGTGGTCTCTCCATACCTCTGTGCTCCTGATGGCCTTCCCACCGCTTTCCCCCTTCTCTGACCCCTTCTAACCCAGATAGACAGACAGATAGACAGATAGATAGATAGATAGATAGATAGATAGATAGATAGATAGATAGATAGATAGATAGATAGATAGATAGATAGATAGATAGATAGATAGATTGATCCTACAACAAGAACCAAATTTAGGTCGACCAAATTTACCACTTGTAAATGTGTCTCACCAAAACTACCATATAGCATTTTGTGGACGGTTCTATGTTCATTCCTCCCCGTTGATTTTTTTCGTGGAGATTTTTGCCGGAATCATTTGGCTGAAAAAAACTCATCAAATGCTTACCACCCTCCCATTTTATTTATTACCTAATCTTATGTGACCTTACCCACACCCCATATTTTCCGATTTGTTTTTCTCGGCAAACATTTTTCGGTAAAAAAACTCAGAGAAAAAAAACAGGCAATGAACGAACATAGTACCATTGAGGACATGCTCAGGAGGTGTGGAATTCTTGTTGCCTAGCGTTTACTCCGCCGCTCAGTGAGAGGCTACACATTTTAGCCCCTGAGTCATTGCACCGTTGCCTATTGACATGCTGTTCCTTCCATGCCACAGTCTTCCAATCTTCTGGTTGCGAGGCCCAAGCAGACCATGCAGAGGTCTCAATTCTCCTGAAACTTGTGGGACATGTGAAACCTCCGGCAGCATGGAAATGCAATCCATTTTTATGCACCCATAGGGAGAAAACAGCACAATTGCAGCAAGTTTTGGCAAACTACATGACCTGCAACGACAATGCAGAGACCAGCAGGCTATCCCTGTGGGATGCGGCAAATGCAGCACTGAGAGAGCGCATCATTGACATCAGTTCTGGCAGAAGAAGCAGATCTGTGAAAAAATCCAGAGATTGGCGAGGCACATCAAATCCCTCAAACACCTCTATGGGCAGCCCCAAAATATTGTAATATTAAGAGCCTCGAACAAGGCTAAATATGTACTCAATGAGTTGTAGATAGCTGAGGACTTCTTATGAACCAAATGTGGAGCTACATTTCATGAACAAGGAAGTAGGGCGGTGCAGCCTCCCGCTCACTTAAAATGTATGAATCCATTGGAACAGCATGCCCCAGCCGGAAGGCAGGCTTGGAATGGACCAATCCGTTTTTGGTAACTCCTTTATGTTGTTCTAGTCCACCTTATATTCCTCCTAGCACCCCTCTATGTCCTGTTCTTTGGGTCCATCATTTCCTCTAAGCTAAAACCCAAAGACTAAAATGGGTTTGTTTAAAATAAACTTGAGTAGTTTTTACACTCCTCACCTAAGGAGACATCAGTACAAGGAGTCCTGCCTTCCCATTTAGCCCCCTACTACAGCCAATGCCCGGCGCCCTACGTCCCGCACTCGACAAAAGACAGACAGACAGACAGACAAACACATATCCTCTTCTCATCCCCACTGAACAGCCACACGTACCCAGCATCTTGACTCTCCTGATAATCAAACAGACACATTACATCTGCTGTGCCTCGCTGAACCCCCAAAACACCCCATACATGATATCTTGCAACCCCTCCACCACTAAGTACACTGCTGTTGTACCTGGCATCCTGACCCTACACCCAAACACAGACATCACCTAGTGTCCTGCGGCCCTCTCTACAAAAACACCAATATCTCTAAATCCCACATTTTTGTGGTATGTCACTTGCCCTTGGCCCATCTTCATTCTCCCAGCAAGCCACATGCTTTTGTGATTGACTTCAATGGGATCACATTCCCAGTAAAACCAGATGAATGTTCATATTCATTGAATTCAAGGCATTATACCAAACATAGAATCACATTACTGCGAGTCCCAGAACATTTGTTTTTCTACACGCATTTTAGCAAACAAATAGATGGGGGTTGGGTTGGGGGTCTTCATTAAGTTGTGGGTGTGTGGGGGAGGCCGTGGGTGTCTCCCTCCCCCTATTTGCGGTAAAGTGGGGTAAAAGAAAAAAACAGATGTTCTGGGACTTGCAGTAATATTTTCAATGTTTTGAGCTAGATCTGAATTCAAAGAAGCCACTCACTAAAAACATCTGATGTCATCATCTTTGGGGATGTGGCAGATTGAGAAGAATGCCCAACCAGATCGAGCGTCCTCCACCCATTACCAAAGACCCAAACCGGATGTCCTGCAATGTCCCCACAGACACCCTTACCTGACACCACCACCCATTTCACACCTCTCAACCTTCTGAGGCAGGTGAAGTTATATCTTTTACACCCTCATCATCATCAAACTTTATTTCGGTTAGTAAATAACCATAAAAGTGCAAACTACACTAACAAAACATTCCATTAAATTCATATAAAAATGTTCCATGTATCCATTAGATAATTATTACAATCTATTGCTTTGGCAGTTACTAAATCAGGTTAAAATATAAAATGTATCTCCTATTCCCATCAAAGGCATGTGGATATACATGTGGAGGACAGACTGTGCACTGTACCCCTTGTCATAGTTCATAATTAATGGTAAGTAACCGTGCTATACTTTTGACTTCTTTGGTAATATCGTTATAATATACAGGTTTTTATAGATTGTTCATAAAATCAGCTGTCAGGTCCCATGTCTCTTAATTACTTGCAGTCTGCTTTTTTTTCGATGTAGTGGGCGACCTACTTCTCAATCACCGTGGCCATGCTAGATAAGTAGAGACGGCAAAGCTAATGTCTCTGGGCCTCATTACGAGTTTGCCGGTCTGGAAAAAAGGGTACCTGTAAGCTTGCCGGTACCGTTGTTTCCGGCCCGGCAAACTATGAGTTCTGCGAGCGGGTGCCTTTCAGCCCGCCAGGTCTAACATGGGGGGCAGAACGGAACCCGATCACCGACCTTGACGGATGCACCGGCACTCTTGCAATTGGACTCAATGGGGGAAAAAAATGACTCAGGCGGCAGCCGTGCCGGTTTTTACCAGCGCAGCTACCGCTAGAGTCATAATGAAGCCCTATGTCTTCGTATCTTTTGCATACCAATTCAGCAGCATTTAAGGAGACATAAATTCAAATTCAATACATACAGCAGCTGGGCTGTCTGAGTGACTACAAATAAACCACAAGAAAATAGCATTCTCCCTGCGAGTGTCTCCTTGAGGTACTCCTGTCAATCAGGGAAATTTTCAACGATCTCTTGTGCTGCAGCCTGCAAAGTTATGGGGATACCCACTGCTGTTGTGGTCTCTAGTTGTACAAAGGTCTTTGGCAAGAGCTCCACGGATGAAAGCACTGCCCTGGCTGTGCTTTGTGATGGGAAACAGACCAAGTCCAATCTGTCTTTAATAGTCCTTTTGCAGGGGATGGGCAATTTCGCAGGAAGTACCACATGTTGCGCTATCACAAAATCACTGTAAACTAGATGGTCTGACTAGAGATCATCCTTAAACTTGAGAATGATCCCTCAGAGATTGCCAATTACCGCCCACATAGGTTTTTAACATTCATCAAAACCTGTCCACCAAAATGAGTGGATAGAACCCACCCCTGCATTTGGAAACTGATTCACCTAGCACAAATGGGAATTCTTGCAAATGTGAGAAAAGCTATTCGCTCATACAGCCATTCAAACCGTAGCCACTGACAATATGGAAGAGATATAGTTGTCATTGATCGAACAAGTTGACTGACCATAACCTCGAAAAGATGATAACATCACTACCGCCATCACAATGTAGATGCAGTAGACATGAAGCATAAAGGCATCCGTTCATCAAACTACGAAGAAATTCTAGTTTATTGCTGCTAGACACAAAACAAATGCTTATGACTCACTCAGATAGAGCACTGACACACACACACACACACACACTTACATATATATCCTTTGCTAAGCAGAAACAGCAAGACACCAAGAATGCATACAAATAGCTTGCATATGCTTAATTGTGACTAACATGGATGGCCATACGAACAAAGATGGAAGCTATAGGTGCATTGAAGTGAATGGGGAAAGCAAGATGAACTTAGTAAGGTGAACATAGAATACAGGGAGAGGCTGTCAGCCTGATTCAGCTAAAGGCAGACAGTAAGAGCTTCCAGCACAGGCACAGTACACATCCTAGCCAAGGACAAGCAGAGACAGAAAGCTTCCAGTTTACAAAGGCGATAAGACACCTGCAAGTTATATAGCCTAAAATCCTCATATTTACAACCAGGAGAGCTCCATTTCGTGGTCCACACACACGTGACCTGGAAGGCTAGGACAGTGCCTAGTCATTCGAGGCAGGTGGAAGAAAGCTGTTCCCATCAAACAAGAGGTGGAAAGATACAATTACTACACAGGTTCAAAGCTGGATGTATGCTCTCAGGGTGTAGGTGATCAGAGATGGTAGCAACTTATTGGGAACACACAGCACCTTTGTGATTGTTCCCATTGCCTTGAATAGTTTCACTCAGCCTGGTAGCTGTCCAAGGTACCAAAGCTGAGAAGACCCGTTCTGTCCAATCTTTAGCTATCTTTCACATTAAGCACACTATGTTGCAGTGGCCAACAATTTTCCTGTTAACCTGCAACTTTGTAATTGTAACATTTAGAGGTGGTCCTGGGAGGAGCCACCAGATATGGCGATCCAAAACCCAGACTAACGCCTATTATTACATATACAGTTTTCCTAAAGTGACCATATTCACTAGCCTGTTAGGTTTTTTTGGGGCCGTAGCTTGTTTTATGACATCACTATCCTTTAAAATGTTGTGACCCACGTTTGGAGGATGAGAGCTTCTAGAACGAGATGCTGTTCTAGTGTGATCTCTTTTTATTTTAATTGATAATAAAGACAGTAAACTGTGCCCTGTGGTTGAGTCTTATGTTCTTGCGGTGGGGATTTTGTTGGGGCCCAAGTACCCTCTTGCTGTTAATCGGGGTAGCTGCTAAGAGTGCCCCTGCAACTCCTTTACAACCTGACCACATGAGGATGACTGGCACATACCATAGATGTGTCTAGGATGTACTGTCACACTCCTGTCTTGGTTTCCTTAGTTGCCGAAGAGGCCTTTAATATGGCCCCAAATTCGATGTACCTTCTTGAGGATTGGCTTCAGCAATGTCTATGATGAACTGCAGCCCTCTATGATGCTCCCACAGTGGCCATTTCTGCTGCAGGCATGAAGTCTTTGTAATTTGCCCTAGAGAGGGCCATGAAATGGCATTGTCCCATTTTACCGCTGTTCTTCACTGTCATCCGGGAGCACTGGGCTTGCAGGATTCCACAGTCTCCTTCTAGTAAAGTTGCATCTCTGATTGATGAAGGCAGCAAGCTCCTTTTAAACATGGGTGATTTTGTTTTCACATTAGCAGATCCTGTGAACAATTTGCAGCACATTAGGGAAAATACTTTGGGAATATTTCTAGATACAATATTTACTAGGGGAAAGCAGACACTCTCTATATTAAAACCGGTAGCCTGCTCTTGGATCTACTTTTAACCCCCATGTAAGGTACGAACAGCATGATATACATTGGGGCTGCATTCATTTGGTCAGTCACAGGGAGTGTGGAGATACATTTGGGTGGGCTTCGGGCTGCCATAGAACTACTCAACGTCTTTACCTCGGCTGTTGATTGGCAGAACATCTCTTGTCAAGATGGTCTCACTAACTTAGATCTTGTATCTTCTTAGGAAGCCCCCCACACACATCATAGCCTCTTCAGCCGCACTCACCACCAAGGTGATCAACGCAGTTAAACCCTTTCTCTCCACAAAAAACTGCCTATCCAAACTGGATTACTGCAATGCCCTATTCTTTGGCACCTCTGCAAAAAACCTAAAAAAAACTACAAGTCACTCAAAATAACACACTTAGGGCAGTGCTGAGCATTCCCAAAAGGGAACATATCTCTCAAGCCAGAAAATAAGCCCATTGGCTACCGGTAAAGGAGCGTATATTCTTCAAATCAATGGCCATCACACACCGGTACCTCTCATCAGATGCCCCACCCTACCTATCCGAACGTATCACCCCCAACTCCTCCAACGGACCTACTAGATCCCACCTCTCCAATCAGATATATGTACCCACATTCAAAAGAACCAAAGTGGGAGGGTCCAGTTTTCAACACCTCGCACCAAAAAACTGGAATACCCTGCCCACCACACCAAGGAATGAAAATATCCTACACCACCTTCCGCAAAACGCTAAAAATGCTTACTGTTCTGCTAAATGTACCTAATTATCCTGCATACTCATGCTGTTGCACTGCAACCATAGCAACAGTATAGTATACATGTTTTTCTTTGTCATCGCTGATACCTGTCTATTCTATTGTATTTAATACTGTCTAACTACCTATGCAAGCTAAGCACTTTGTAACAGCGCCATGATGCCCCAGGGCCGTTTGTGCACTTTATAAATGCAAATAAATAAATACAAAATAAATACTTTCTGCTGATGACCAGTGTGTCCCTTTCACACTGATGTCAGGGTGGGAAACCAATATTACTGTGTACACCTTGGATAAGGATACGACAAACAGTGATCATTAACTTCCCAACATAAAGCTCTAATTGTAGTTCACCAAACTATCAAAACTTGTTAAAGTCTCCATAGCTGGAGAGGTAAAACCCATCTAGGTGAGAAAGCACTGTTTTCTCCTTCTCCCCTTTTCCACAATTAATTTCATGGAACAGGGCAATCCTTTTATGATACATAACATGGTGTTAGAAAAGTCACAAAGTGTTTAGCATGAGATATATAAGGGAGGGGGTATACTTGGGAACAAATAATGCTACTTTAAGGTTTAACCACAATTTGAAAGTAAGGGGAGCAATGTTCACTGGCCGTTCCGGCACAATAGGGGTGAATGTTTTGCTGGAGACATTCATAAATCCTTCCCTGATGCAAACAACCCCTCTCCAATGAGATTGGGCTACCCAATCATGACCTGTGAAGCTGCCTCCTTCTTAGACACTGAATCTTTGAAAGGGAGAAAGATGGAGGGGGTTATGGCTCTATTGCAGGGGTCTGCAAGCTTAGGCTCTTCAGATGTTTTGGACTACAACTCTCATTATGTCATGAACTGTCGTCTATGTCCTTTCTGGACCTCCTGGTCCCTGACTCACAGGGGTTTGCATGCAGTTATCCTTCCAACATGGCCGCCCGGAACGGAATACTCCGGATCAGTCTATGCATTCCACGCTGCTCATCCTACAAAAGAGACATGCCCCCGCGGCTCATAGCATCTCAACGCTACCGCTACCTGTAGTCGGACATGCTTAGCCGGAGTTCAATCGGGGCTCTCGCTTGATTCCTTGTTCCCAGTTCCTTGAATCCCCTCCTGTTCCCTTTCCTCTCCAATCTCCTGGAAAACCTTCTGCGCTCGAGTCTCGGTGCCCCGTGCCTCCGAGCATACCTTCATTACTTCCTGGAATTACCCTGGACTTTGTGAACGCTCCTGGAAACTGAACCGCTACTCTCACGCTGGATGCCGAAGAGCGGCGTTCGGGTCTATACAAATCCCGGACCGTAAAGAAGAAGAAATCCCAGAAGGTCGCAAGTACACAACAGAAACAGGTGAGAAGGGGAGAGACTTGTGACAGATTGAGACGCCTTAAAAACGATACAGATTCAGAGATGAAGCCGCCGTTCAAGACCTCATGCAAGGCATGCAGGAATTAACAACAGAGGTACAGAACCTCAAGGCAGAGAACGCAGCATTAAAACAGTTAGTTCTATCACGTGATTCCGAAACCAAAGAAAATGTAATATTGGGAGGAATAGTGGACAAGTATGACGGTTCTTCCAAGACTCTCCACGCCTTCCTTGATTCGTGTTTAGTTCACTTCACCTACAAGCCCTACTACTTCTCCACTCCTAGAGCAAAGGTGGGTTTTATGATCTCACACCTCACTGGAAATGCATTGACTTGGGCAACCCCCCTAGTCAATACAAGCAACACTCTCCTGGATGACTATGATGGCTTTGTGAGAGCCCTTAAGGAAATGTTTGATCGCCCACAGCAGGTGTATAGTACTCAAGAGAGACTACTCGAGTTTCAACAAGGGTCCCAGGATATGCTCACCTATGTTACTTGTTTCAAACAACTTGTGAAAGAAGCAGACTGGTCTCCAGAAGCTAGTTTTACACTCTTACGAAGGGGGCTGAACGAAGAAATAAAAGATGAGCTCACTAGGGTGGCCCGCCCAAGCTCCTTCTAGGCTCTTATGGATCTATCCTTACAGATAGATTTCCAAATCCAGGAAAGAAGAGCAGAGAAGAGGAAGTCTAAGGCAAGTTTCCAAAAGACCATCATGGAACATGCCCCTAGAGCAGAGTCTATAGTTCCTTCTACCCCGGACCCAGAACCTATGAAACTAGGAGCCTTTCGTGGACCCATTACCCCTCAAGAAAGGATGCGACAAATCCATACTGGTCTGTGCATGTATTGCGCCTCCGATGAACATCTTGTGAGAGAATGTCCCATTGCTCCTCCACGGCGTTCAGGAAACGCCAGCTCCCTATCCTAGATGGAGCACAGTGTCGGGAGAGAGATGTTTGCTCCACATCAATTCCATCCTTGAACTCTGCTGGACAAAATAACATTGTGGTCCTTCAGGCCCTACCATCGCCTTCCAAGACAGAATCCTACCCCATTCTGGCATTGGTTGACTGCAGAGCTATGGGCGTATTTCTAGATCAAGATTGGGTCACTGCTCATAATATTCCACATGAAAGCCGAGTTACAATGCAACCAGTAGAGGCAATTGATGGAAGGCCTCTTTTCTCAGGTCCCATTTCCCTTCAGACTAAAGAGATTCTACTTTCTATCAATCACCATCAAGAGAGGATCAAATTTGACCTAATTAAATCAGCCCATTATTCGATGGTTCTTGGAATGCCCTGGCTGCAGAGGCACAATCCCTACATCAACTGGGCAGCCGGCTCACTGTTTCTTGGATCTGAATATTGTATGTCTTACTGCCTATCCCTGGACACCTTACCAAAGCCTTCTAGAGACTTTCAAGAGAACTAACAAAGTCCACTCACCATTTCTAACATCATCCTGATTCCCAGGGCCTACCAAGCCTTTTCTGATGTTTTTTCGACCGCGATAGTTCAAGCTCTCCCTCCTCACAGGCCAGAGGATTGTGCCATTGATACCGAACCCACAGCTGTGATTCCTTTCGGCAGAATGTTTATATTATCTGAACCTGAAAAGAAGGCTCTTCGAGAATACCTGGATACTAACCTGGAAAATGGCACCATACGCCCGTCCAAATCTCCAGCAGGTGCTTCATTGTTCTTCATTCCAAAGAAGGATACCAAAGAACTCAGACCATGTCTGGACTACCGTGGTCTAAATCAGTGTACTCTCAAGGACCTTTATCCTCTACCCCTCATCTCGGATATCCTGGAAGCAGTCAGAGGTGCAGTAATCTTCATAAAATTAGACCTAAGGGGAGCTTACCATCTCATTCATATAAAGGAAGGTGACAAATGGAAAACAGCCTTTAGAACTCCCTTCGGCCATTTTGAATATCTGGTCATGCCCTTTGGACTTGCTAATGCCCCAGCAGTTTTTCAACGTTTCATGGACAGGGTGTTCTCTGACATGCTGTTCCTCTTCGTTATCGTCTACCTGGATGACATCTTGATCTACTCCAAGGACCTTCTAAGGCATGAAGAGCATGTTAAGGCAGTTTTACAGCGATTAGGTGAACACAAACTCCTAGCTAAACCTGAGAAATGCCTGTTTCACGTCACTTCTGTTCATTACCTAGGATTTGTCCTTAGTCCAGAAGGAATTGGAATGGATCCTTCAAAGTTAAAGGCCATACTATCTTGGCCGGCCCCCACATCCGTGAAACAGAATCAATCTTTCCTGGGACTTGGCAATTTTTACCAAAAGTTCATACCGTCCTTCTGTGAAATTGTTCAACCGATCATTGCTCTCTTGAAGAAAGATGCTCCATTTCTCTGGTCTACAGATCAAGACAAGGCATCCAACGATTGAAGACAGAGTTTACTCAAGCCCCCAACCTGGCTCAACCCGATATTAACCGGCCATTTCTAGTGGAGACGGATTCATCCAATTACGCCATAGGAGCAGTACTAAAACAGGAATTTGAGGACAAATTGGAACACCCCATTGCTTACCTTTCACGAACCCTGACGCCCAGTGAGACTCATTATTCCGTCTTGGAAAAGGAACTTTTAGCCATCCGCCAAGCCTTCACAGAATGGCGACATCTACTCCTGGAAGCTAGGCATCCTGTCCAGGTCCATACGGACCATTGAAATCTTCAAGTTCTACAATCTTTGGAGTGTAGGAACAGTCGTCAGGCCCGTTGGGCCTTCTTCTCTGCCCAGTATCAGTTCCACATCCATCATGTCCCTGGATCACAAAACATAATTGCCGATGCCTTTTCCAGACGTCCTGACTATGAAAACTCTTAGGATCGGACCTTTCCAAAGATGTTTCCTCACACGATCTTTGTTGCCCAAGCACTCACCCTCCTGGAGAATATCCAAGGCCAAACTCGGCTTTCTGACCTCTGGAAGGAGCACAAGCGAAATAACAGATGGAATCTCACAGGACGGGTATCTATTCAAAGACAATCGCTTAGTCATTCCCACTCCTGGACTAAGACAAAGGATCACAAGTCTATGTCATGATACCTTACATTCGGGACATCGTGGGATAACCAACACCCTCGATCTAGTACAAATACAGTTTTAGTGGCCCAAGATGAAGGATGATATTAGGATCCGTGTCCAAACATGCGCAGATTGCAATCAGAACAAACACGATAATAAGAAGCCAGCCGGAGTCCTACTCCAACCAGCAATAAAAACAAGACCCTGGGAATTCATTGCCACTGATTTTATCATGGAATTACCACCTTCTAGAGGCTATACAACAATCATGGTCACTATTGATTTGTTTACTCATATGGCTCATTTTACACCCTTATCCAAACTACCTTCCTCATCAGACCTTGCTGGAATTTTCCTGGAACACATATTCCGACTTCATGGGTTGCCTTCCAAGGTCATTTCAGACCGAGGACCTCAGTACATATCTCAGTTTTGGAAACAAGTGTGTCGAATTCTGGGAATCCAACCTGCCTTATCCTCTGGCACCATCCACAAACCAATGGAGCCACGGAGCGTGTGAACCAGACTCTCGAACAATATCTACGATGTTTCGCCACCAAAGTTCAGAACAATTGGTCACTCCTAATACCTATGGCTGAATTTGCCTATAAAAATTCAGATCATTCAGCTATCAAGACCAGTCCCTTCTTCTGTAGTCAAGGATTCCATCCATCTGTCCTACCCTCCGTACTGCGTACTCCCACATCCTACTCCAGTACCTGCAGTAGACTCCTGGATCGAAAACCTCATCACAGTACATAAGGAGGTTAAGGAACATCTAGAACGGGCCCGAGAAGATGTCAAATGTTATGCTGACTCTAAAAGAAGAAAAGAAGACCTGGACCTTCCTATCAAGTAGGAGATAAAGTTTGGTAATCCTCGAAGCTCCTTCCTCGACACCTGCGCCCCAATAAACTGGCTCCCAGATACTACGGTCCCTTTTCCATACAAGAAATCACCAACCCAGTGGTCCTTCGACTTCGGTTACCTGAATCTTGGAAAAGAATCCATCCAGTCTTTCACACTTCTCTGTTAAAACCATACATTCAGTCATCCCGAACAGCTCCTAGATCTACCCCTGTTATTATAAATGATCAACTGGAATACGAGGTTTCCAGGATTTGTGACTCAAGATATCGACGTGGTCAACTACAATATCTGGTTGAGTGGAAAGGGTACCCTTCCAGTGAGTGTACCTGGGAACCCGTGTCAAACATGAATGCTCCCAGATTGGTTTGACGATTTCATTTGATCCATCCGGGCAAACCCGGAGGTGCTGGTTTCCAGAGGAGGCATACTGTCATGAACCGTCGTCTACGTAATTTCTGGACCTCCTGGTCCCTGAATCGCAGGGGTTTGCATGCAGTTATCCTTCCAACATGGCCACCCGGAATGGAATGCTCCGGAACAGTCTATGCGTTCCACGCTGCTCATCCTACAAAAGAGACACGCCACCGCGGCTCTGCGCATCTCAACGCTCCCGCTACCTGTAGTCAGACGTGCTTAGCCGGAGTTCGATCGGGGCTCTCGTTTGATTCCTTGTTCCCAGTTCCTTGAATCCCCTCCTGTTCCCTTCCTTCTCCAATCTCCTGGAAAACCTTCCGCGCTCGAGTCACGGTCCCCCGTGCCTCCGAGCGTACCTTCATTACTTCCTGGAATTACCCTGGACTTTGTGAACGCTCCTGGAAACTGAACCGCTACTCTCACGCTGGACGCCGAAGAGCGGCATTCGGGTCTATACAAATCCCGGACCGTAAAGAAGAAGAAATCCCAGAAGGTTGCAAGTACACAACAGAAACAGATGAGAAGGGGAGAGACTTGTGACACATTAGCCATAGCCAGGATATTTAATGGTGAGGGATCATTTGAGTCATAGTCCAAAACATCAGAAGAGACACATGTTGCAGACCCCTGGTCTAGTGTCTTCTCCTTATGAGGGTTATCTACTTTGGTAAACCAGTAGGACACATGGTAAATCATGAGTATATATTTGTTATTTATTAGCATGAGTATTTGCTTTTTTTGCGGAAGAATCCTGATACGTCTTCCACGGCCCTAAGGAAAGCTTTTGAGAGCGATTTAGGGCAAATTCTATCACTGGCCTTAGGGAGGATTTTCTGGGAGCTTGGTTTCTGGGTTCTGGAGATGCTAACCCAACCTGATCTTACATAGGCCCATTCATAGGGAATATTGCTCTCCCTGGTCTCCCCAGTCACTCCATTGTATGCAGAACAAGGTTCTGTCCTTCATGTTGGTGACGATATAATGTTGAGGGATAATTCATCCATATTATTTGGTGCAGTCCCCCAGCAAAGCAGTTTTGGTTAAGGGTGTTGGGTCTGTTAGAGTGGGTCCGGGCTCTTACCTGTGACAGCTCTATCATGATGGCTCTTCTGGGAGCTCCAAACGCAGAGGAAAGTGTGCAGACTAACCAGCAAGCCAAATGGAGGGCTTTGATCCCTGCAAGTACTGGTTGGATGACACTGCAACATTGAACATTACTCCTGCAGAGACAAAATGCAAATAGTTGGAGTTGATGATGCAAATTACAGACAGCAAAAGTATACTGTTAAGGGTGACTTGGGCTGAAAATAAGGCAAAAGTCATTTGCCATGCTTTTCTTGGTAGCACTATTTCTGATCGGTCACAGTTTGAGAAGCAGGGTAGGGTGTTGGTCGAGGGTCGGAGGTTTAGGTTGTTGACTGCTTCCATTACTGCCCTCTCTTTTTTTTCTTGTTGTTTTCTGTAGTGGGGTTCTGGAACCTGGAAATGGTTTATGTACATCTTTTCACATTTGATGACAACATCAATAAAAAATAAGCGTCCCCAAAAAGTTGGGACTTGCAGCGATGCCTCTAGAGGAAGAGACTAGCAAGGCAGTTGATAGGAGATTGCAGCAAAAGTGTCAGAAAGGGCCCTGGAACCATTGAAGAAGTCAGGTCTGTAAGAGATAAGGAATGATGCGACCCAAAGAAGTATTGTGACTAATATGTAGTCCAGAATTGTGGTGATGTAAGTCAAGATGCCATATTCAAAGCAGAGCATTTAATTGAATTGGGCTTGTCACAGCTAGTGGTCCATGATATGCATAGATATGCAGAATATATGGCGGGTTCCTCTACATTAAAGGAGGTTAATAACAGAGGCATATAGGGCAGTCTGAAGGCCAAGCACATTCACTATGCCCCACCTAGGTCATTGGATCCATGGGTATGCTGAAAACATAGCTACCCCTCTCTTCATGTGTAGGTCACCAACTCTATTATTTTTTTTTTTGTTAAAGTTGGAAATCTCTCTGACTTGGCTCAAAAAAACACAAACAGAGCTTTGCATCCTTACCCCTCACCAACCCTGCTCATCTGCGTTTTTCTTCCTTCTCTCCTTGGGCATCACTATGGTCACTCTCTTACCAGTCTGCAGCTGTTGAGTGGGCACTACATCACTTGCCAGTGTCCCTTGTAAGTGGAACTGGTCCTCATTTTAGCCATAAACTCTCCACTTTCCTCCAGTGACTCTTCAAAATATGCATCCCATCCTTTGTTCTCCAATGGAATGTTTGAAATGTTTGAATGGAATGGTGGACCAGCATTTTAACTTTAGCAGATAAAGAGCTTGTGGTGCGCTTCCATTCATCACAATGCAGGCAGATAGGCTACAACCATGAACCCGGCAATATCATGGGTATTGCATTTGTTAGGATTTCAGAGGATTCTCTTTATTTTCTTGTATTTCCAAGTATTCTATGGCACATCACATACAATTGGAGTTGTGCAGTAATAAAATCGTGGCAAAAAAGTTGTGCTTTGAACCAGTAAAGGTGTAACCATTATACCATTTAAGGGGAGCGGGGGTGTCCTCCCGCTTCCCTTAATCCCTTAAACAGTGTAATGGGTCCGGGGGTTGCGGGGGTGTACCCTGCATCCATTACATGGATTACAGTTGCAAAACCACTGATTTTTCTGTGTAAACTGCCATTTTTGCAGCGATTTTAACACAAGGGACCCAATTAGCAACGCTGTGGTTAGAGGCAATTATCAGGGGTAGAGAACAGCAGAAATATGTATTAATGATGAGGTCATGGCGTGGTTACATGCCGCAGTAGTGGGTGTTGGTCAGCCAAGTGGGGTGATACAGAGAATAAAATAAGAAGGTATGTGCCAGATAACCTTGAAAAGAGAAAATGGAGGCACGTTGGAAATTGACCTAACGCCACTAAATGTTGTGCAAAATGCTGACATGTAAAATGTATTTGAAGGTTCGCTGATTGTGGGAATTAAGCAAGCTCTGCTCATTAGAAGCACATTGTGGATAAAACATTATTAGGATTTCATTTATTTCACGCTTGGAATTTTAATAATTTTCCAGTTCAAAGAATGGTTTCCCAGCAGGTTTAAGCCTGATGCATGGTTCAAAATGACTTTGCACTGCCGAGAGTAACCCCGATTCATGGAACTGTGCAAAGTGTATTTTTGCAGTGTAAAGTTAATTTTGTATTGTAAAAATAACTTTGGACTGACATTGCACTGCAAAAATACACTGTGCACAGTTCCCTGAATCAAGGTTTGTGTCGGCAGTGCAAATTCACTTTTCAGCAGTGCAAGGATTGGCTACCAGTGCATTTATCAGCCGGGTCCGTATTAGCACATTGAGCTGTGAAGAACAGGTGAGCTGTGAATCTATGGTGATTTTTCTATGTTATAAACGGCTTGATTTACATGGAGTCGCCTTAAGTTTGTATTCTGACATCATGTTTGTAACTTTTTAGGTGATATAATCGCTGCAGGATCGTGGGGTATATTTGGCTTTCCTCATTCATTACACCCCTTACTACAGTAAGCCCCATGTTTTTTGGATATCGTTGGGTGACAGCAGTGTATTGTCACTGTTTTTTTTGGATACTAACATAGGTCTGTCAATACGTTTTGGGACACAATCGTGGTGCTGTCCTGTTACGCGTGAGTGCGCGAAGTCACGGCCTGCGTGTTGATGGTCACCGCACATAACCTTTGGTGGGTTTTACAGGATATTCTTGCAAGGTTCAACACGTTAATAGTGGTTTTGTGGGCCATTGGTCAGATCTAGAAGAGGGGTCCTGAGATGAAGGACCTGTTGTTCTTATTGTTTTGCAGATATTGGTCGTAGATACTTTGAGACAACTAGGGATCTGTTTGAAATATGACACATTTGTGATGTTATTCATGATTTATCGTGATTTATGACCTTCCTGATGGACAATAGATACGGGTAGGCATTATTTTGAAGGGCTAAAGTGAAACACACACATATATAGTGTTTTGTGAATTTTGACACATTGGGCCTCATCACGAGTTTGGTGGTAACCCTAAATCCGGCGGTAGCGCTATTACCGCCAGATTTAAGGGTAAACCAAATCAAGGCTTCGGCGGATTTTTCCCCAGCTCTGAGCTGGGGGGAAATCCGCCGGAAATTTGCGCTCATACCGCCGGCTCGAAATCCGCCGGCGGTATGAGCGTGAAATTTCCGCATTGAACCCAATGGGGAATGGGGCATTCCCGAATGGGCTCCATGGGGAATTCCAAATCCGCCAAACCCGTTATCCGGCGCTAATAGCGCCGGTGGGTTTGGCGGTAGGGCAGATAGCACCAGCGCTATTAGCGCCGGCGTTAACGCCCAACTCGTGATGAGGCCCATTGTCTAGGGGTTATATCGTAGTGATTTGTTTTTTCTGTTTCTTGTTGTAGTCAGGTGAACAGAGAGAATTGCATGGTGGTGTCCACACACTCAATGTAGACCGTTGTGTCTACTTGATGAGGATTTACAGAGAAATGATTACACCTCGTAGATAGAATTTGCATTAGATTACCGCTGAAGAATGTCCAGCAAATGAGCGATGTCGACAGAAGCATGTTGGGTCTCTATGTATAATTCATGTGCATTAGCATTAGGGTTGAGCCAACAACTTTGCATGTCCTCTTGTGTGGATTTAGTGAATAATCTTATTGACACTTCTTTTGGTTATTAAATCCATGTATTTTGTTTCGTTCGTTAATGTCAATTTGTATTGTAGTTTTGGTAATTTTATTTGAATTATGTTTTGATTAAATCCTATATTTCGACCCCTGGTAGGTCAACATTTGAAACAGCATTTGTTTGTTATAATAAGTTAGTATCATACAACACTGATATGGCACATAGGGGATTCTCAAACCATGCATCACTGACAGTTCACTGCTGAAATCCTATAGCACTCAGTGTTCTTCTGCAGGAGGTTCGCAATGATAGTGTCATATAGCACTGTCGGGGTACAGCTTGAGGATACTCCCACTGTTCGGGCCCTGCAACCATGATGGGACACTGCAGAGTAGGTTCACAATGCAATGCTCCCCCCCGTACTACCCCCCTATTGCACCCCTCCTGGGCATATGTGCACGCTGCTTGTATCCTATAATGCTGACAATACACTACTTGAGCAGGCTACTAGCAGAGTCCTCTAGCACTGACAGGGCCCTGCTGTACTGGCAGTGTATTACAGCAGGAAGCTTGCACTGCTAGATTAGTAAAGCACTGACAGATCACTGCTCGGGAATGTTCACACTGATATTGTCCTGTAACCCTGTGAGGTCGTTGCTAGGATCCTATAGCAATCAAAGTCTATTCCCAGGGTGAAACTCAAACTAATAGTTCTATAGAAATGAAAGGGCTCTGTTGGGTTTCTGTAACACTGATATTGCATTCCCATGGGACTTTTACGCTGCTGGAGTCCTGCAGCCCTGAAAAAAGGATTGCTGGAGGGAGCTCACACTGCCATAAACCATAACATGTATGTTGCACTGATGGACGAGGCTAACCGATGCTGGAGAGTTTTTGTTTACATTCTCTTGGAATAAGCCTACATGAACTTCTACAGTAAATATTACTGAATACAAATCCAAGTTCAATCGACATGTTCTTTGTAATTTGTTCTATCGGGAGACATAATTACCATATGGGTTATGCATGATGGGAAGAAAAATTGTGCTTTCACAATGAAGAGAAAGATGTTTGGTTTTCTGTTTGTCAAACAAGCAGAAACCATGGAGATAAAAGGGGTTTGCTTTCTTATACAGTTTCATTTGTGCTGCCTTGTAAAAAGTGAAAGATTGGGAAATTAAATGTGGGTGGCATGATATTTTGGCTCTGAGAGACCCATATGCCGATCACTGAGGTAATGGCAAAAACTCTAACACTCATTTAATATGATCTGTGATAATATGGCCACTCTGATATCCATTCCCCAAAGCCCTGTAACTCAAACTCTGAGTCGCAGTCCTAACTCTTTTTCCTCACCCAAGACCCTGATCCTCAACCTAGTACTTAGTCCTCTTCCTAGTCCTTCTTCATAATTTTAGTCAATCTTGCTCTTCTAAATCTTAGTCCTGCTTCCTGCATCCACATCCTATGCCCTGTTCCTTACTCTGCCTCATGTTAGTCCCTCTTACACATCTTTGTCCCTCATCCTTGGCCCTTTTCCTCTTCCTTTTCCTCTTTTTTCCTCCTGGTCATAGTCCCTTTTCCTCTGCCTAGTCCCTCTTCCTCTACCTAATCCCAATTCCTATTCCCTTTTCTTCTCCCTCGTTTATTTTCCTCAATCCTCCTCCACAACCTTGTTTGTCTTCCTAGTCATAGTCCACTTTCCTAGTCCTTTCATCCTACTCCCTCTTTCTTGTCCTAGTCCCTCTTCCTCATCCTCTTCCACTAACAATCTCACCCCTCTGCATACACCTCTCAAACTCTAACCAAATACAACCACAAGCCTACAACACAATAATCCACACAAACTTCACTACACTGCAACAACAAAACAAACCACACATAGTTTGTATTTTGGCTGGTCCGATAGCACAGCGGGTAGAGCGCTCGCCTTGACATCTGAGCAGAGCCTGCTGATGCAGGTTCGAATTCCGGCAGGGCCAAACTCAGCCTTTCCTTCTTCCGAGGTCAATAAACGATCACCACACACCGTGGGTAATAATAAGCAGCGCTCAAATACCTGAGGGTTCGTAGCGCTATATAAATTCTAAATTATTATTATTGTTATTATTATAGACTCGCACAACAGCATACCACGACTACCGACTGTAAGACACCCCAAACCCAGCCAACGGAATTACTGGGCTGAGGCCGCCAACAGCACATCACTGCTCTCTTGCACTTTTCCAGCTTATTACCACTAACTCACACCTCTTCCCTTTTTTTTCAGAGCTGCCAGAGCGCCAGGGGACTACTGCGGTGGTGATAGTGCACAGTACAAATATCCTTTAACATTACCATTACCATTACCATTAACATTAACATTAACTTCCCTTTTCCTTGTCCTAGTCCCTCTCCTTCATTTTAGTCTCTCTTCCACATCCTTTTCCATGTGCCTCTTCCCTTTTCTTTTCCTAGTCACAATTTCTCATCCTGGTGCCTCATCCAAGACATCTTGCACTCCCTCTTCTTAGTCATGTTCTCCTTCTTTCTCATTCTATTCACTCTTCCTTCCGCTAGTCAATTTCCTCCTCCTAGTCCATACTCCTTTTCCTAAACCCTCCTTCATCTTCCTCATCCTAGTTCCCCTTTTTGTCCTAGTCCCTCCTGTTAATCATATTCCTGCTTCCTTTTCCTTTCCCTGCTTCCTATTCCAAACTTGCCTGCTGTCTGCTCCAAAGGCAATACCGACTCTCTGTCCGTACCAAGAAGAGAAAACGCATTCAAGCCATTGTCTCTGAGACATCTAACAACTCGGCCGAACTCTTTAAACTCTGTAAGGAGCTGGCCAACCCTGCTGCAGTCTCCAACCCTCCTCTAACCTCCCAGACTCTTTGCAATGCCCTTGCCTCTCATTTTATCCCTAAAACCCAGGACGTCTTGTCCACCTCTCCTCCGCTCCTCCTCCTCTCCCCCTCCTTCTCTGCCTGCAGACCCTCCTTCAGCCACCCCCTCACCCTCTTTCTCTTCCTTTCCTCTTTTCTCCCCAGATGAGGTCACTAGATAAGTCCTATCTATGAAAGCCTCATCAAAACAGGTCCATCCCTATTCCTCTAAAACCATTAAGGAGCACATTGACACCCTTGCTGTGGCCCTTGCCAATTTCTGCAACCTCTCCTTTGCCTCTGGATCTTTCCCCTCCCCTCTGAAGCACTCCCATGTGCATCCTCTCGTTAAGAAACCCACAGCTGATCCTTCTTGTCTGGCTAACTATTGCCAAATTTCCATTACTCCCTTTTTGGGTAAACTCCTGGAAAAGCTGGCCATCTCTCAGCTTAACCTTCATTCTGGTTCTGTTGGTTCTCTCCATGATCACCAAATCTGGCTTCAGAGCTGCCTGAAGCATGGAACGTCTCTCCTGAACATCTGTTAAGATCTGCTCTCCAACCTTGACTCTAACATTGCCTCTGTCCTCATCCTACTTGATCTCTCCTCTGCTTTCGACACGGTCAACCATACCACCCTGCTCAACTGTCTACGTTACAACATGGGTATCACCGATCAGGCTCTGGCCTGGCTGACCTTGTTCCTCTCTGATCAACCATCCCTGGTACAACTTAGGTCCTTCCTATCTTCTATCTACCTTTCTACCTGTGGTGTTCCCCAGGGGTCTAACCTCTCGCCCTGGCTTTTCAACCAATACCTGGCAACTCTTGCCTACTGCATTTCCATTTTGTGCTCTAATTTCCAGTGCTATGCTGATGACACCCAACTCATTTTAAGGCTTCCTTCAGCCACCTCCTCTCCTTCCCTCATCTCTGATTGCCTAATAACCATTCAAAATTTGTGTGCCGCCAATGATCTCTGTCTAAATGCCCATGAGACTGAGATCCTCCTCTTTGGTACACCTTCACCATACTTTCCCCTCACCCTCTGGGTGGCCTCCCTTGGCCCTCCCCCTACATGCGAGGCCAAGAACCTTGGGGTCATGGTTGACGCCACGCTTTAATTGTCTGCCCACATCTCTGACATCTCTAAAAAGTCAAACTTCCTACTTCACCACCTCAGAGGTACTCTGCCTTTCCTCTCCTGGCCTCAGAAGCTTACTGTTTCCCAAGCTCTAGTTCTGGCTAGGTTGGACTACTGTATCAGCCTCCTTCTAAATATACCTGCCTCCACTCTCCGCCCTTTACAACTAATCCAGAACAGGACTGCAAGACTTGTCCTTGGCCTCAAGCCATGGGATCGTATCTTTCCAGCTCTGAACTCTCTTCATTGGCTCCCAGTGGATGCAAGGATTACATTTAAAACCCTCTGCTTTGTCCATAAGGCTTTCTGGGTCCAAAATACCTTCAACTATCCCTCTGTAAATTCCTCTCATCTCGAGCCCTTCGCTCCTCTACTTCTAACTCCCTCAGTGTCAGTCATTTTTCAAAGAAACGAGCTGGGGGTAGATCTCTGCCTTCGGCTGGGACCTCCCTTTGGAATAGCCTCTGTGCCACCTTGAATCCTGAAGAGAACCATCTCCAGTTCCGGAAGCACCTCAA
This sequence comes from Ambystoma mexicanum, assembly GCF_040938575.1. Taxonomy (NCBI): domain Eukaryota; kingdom Metazoa; phylum Chordata; class Amphibia; order Caudata; family Ambystomatidae; genus Ambystoma; species Ambystoma mexicanum. Next base: position 90,882,692 of record NC_090924.1, on the reverse strand, counting down.
GACCTTCCTCTTCGCTTCTGCCTTTGCCCCTCTTCTCACTTGCTGATCTGTTTTCTCTCTCGGCACCGTGCAGCTGTTAAGGATTTTAATCAGGCGTCACACACCGGACCAGGACCCTTGCCCTTAGCCTAGGATGTAGTGCTCAATTACAATACTTTTTCATTATTTCCTAGAATTCAGATTGAGATGGCACCCAACCCGTCTCACACCCTACAAATACCCCGGGTCACAATGGACCATGAACCAGGCCGGTGGGTGGAAATACAATATTTATTTATTTTAAATTCCAAGAAAATCACACAATTTTAATATTGAGCAGCAATCACCAATAGGGTGATAATTACAATGTAAACTGATCAAATACCCTTGGCTGACCTTCTACTAGAACATATCCAAAGCACGGATGAATAGGAGCAATTTTACTGTTCTGGTAGATAGCACCCGAGTTGAGATTTCCCCCTGCAATGTTCCCTCAAAATCCAACTAATCAAATTTTGAGTGGATAGAAAGGGGCAGCAATGAGTCAGGGATACTAGGCAGCAAAAGGAAATAAAACCCGACCTTCCCTCCCGAAATGGGTGGCAAAAACCTTTGCAATTGCGTAAATGACACTTGGAATTGGTAAATAATTTATTTCAATGTGCGGTTGAATAAATTAGGTAAATATGAGTTATCACAGTATCAGGGATGTAACAACACTGGCAACTACAGAGCAAATTACCAACAAAGGGCATACAATTCAAAAATCAACTTTGAAGTGACAACACAGTGCAGCCAGAATTCTCACGCACAGAACTAGCATTTGCTAAATTACACAGGTTTAAATGTCAAAAATAGTTTGAAAAACAGGTGAAATAGACAGAATCAGAATGCGGTTTAGGCTGGGTGATAGATGCACATCACAGGGATAGTAGGAAAGTGAAAGAGTGACTCTAGCTGAAGAACTGGATGAGATTTTCAAGGTGAAATGAATTCAGTTTTAAAAATAAAAGCAGTTAAAAGAGAAAATCGGTATTAAAAAGGAAAAGAGTAATTTCACTTAAACTAGATTTTAATAACTAGACTGTTATATAAAGGCACGGTACGCTCCAAGTTTAATTTGCACGGTTAACCTTTACACCCCACATTCAGCGCTATGTGGGAATTAGTTAAATTATTCAAAATATGACTAAGGACTTAAGCAAAACAGAAATTAATGGAAGAATTGCGCTAACACTACGAAATCAAGGAACAGAATACACAGAGGATTCTGACTATCTTCAACAAGTTATCAGAAAATGGATGGGATTACAGAGAAGGTGGAACCAAGACAAGGTATCAAGTTGGGGTATCATAGATGTTGCTATGGGATGGGTAATACTCACAGTCAGCACTTGAGTTTGGGATTTTGGGACAGCCAACCGAGTTTCTGGACAGCGAGGCAATATCTGTTCACTGGTGACAGCGGCGGGCTCTCCTAACAGAAAAACAGCTGGGCAAAGGTCTGGTCACGGCACAGCGGCATGCAGTAATGGGGCAAAAAGCTTGTCTGGTCCCAGCATACTCTCGAAAGGGTAGCACAGATTTTCTCCCTTCTCCCTGAGTTAGTGGGATTTTGTTATGGGGTTTAGTTCTGAAGAGTGGTTCTGCCTGGATAGGAGGGCCTGGATCAACTATCCCTTTCCTGGCAGTTGAGTCAGGAATCTTGCGGATGAATATAAAAAGTCTGGATACGGAGGCGCTAGAAAATTCAGAAGAGAGTGTCCTTTGTCTCTGTGAGCTCCCCCTTTTTATAAGGCGGATCACATCACAGGATTATACGGTGGGGCAGGCTTAGGCTGGGCATGTCTCTAACAACTGGATTGGTCAGGGGTCATTGCTACTGCCTTGCTGTCACCCAGTTGGGTTTCAGGGGCATGACATCAGATTTATGATGTGTGCTTTACAATATATAGGATCATCCCACAGTTACTTTTGCTAAAACCAGTTATGTCACAAACATGCACCTTTTTACAATTGTAGCACTTTTGAAACTTACATAGGCAGATTACATATGTCACACAGAGCATGGCAGTCCAACTCCCAAGTTTGTAGGACTTTGTTTCGTCCTTCTAATAATTTTTCATGATTTTCAGTGGGAAATGTTTCACTTACAATTCTATAACTTGATACATGTGTACATATTATCAAAAGGCATGTTAGTATTGAATTTCAAAGTGGCACCATATACACTTTCCTCAGAATATACAATTTTCTGCCATTTCCATCCCAAATATGCTAGTGAAGGCTACCACGTCTTAATTTAAAGCCACAAAAATTGCATTTAAACTGTAAAACCCTTGCATTGCTGCGTTGTCCAATAGCAGAAATAACAGTCTTAAAGTTTATTAATTAAAATAGTCTTTTGAGCCAGATGGCCCGCATTGTCTCCCAAATAAGGGCATAACTTCCAAGGCTGCTCTGGAGTTGGCTTTGAAGCCCCCCAGTTGAAGTTGAGGGGAGATGTTTTTTGCAATTTCACACCTAAGTGTACTGGAATCTATTGTAGCAGGCCCAAGACCAGACACAAAGTCTGACGAGTGTGTGATATGCTTCATCTTGGTCCATTCAGAGTTTCCAAGGGGGTGGCCCCTTTTGGGGGAAGGCAACTCCAGTTCCAGCAAACACATGTCCTTTGAAGCCAAGCAGGAAAACTTGCTTTGCTGGTTCCCCAGTACAGCAAATGCATTTATTTATTTATTTATTTATTTATTTATATTGTTTTCCCTGGGCCAAAAGCAGGGCTGTTGGAATAAAACATTATATCAGATTTCAAACAAAACCGCCCTTACATTTCTAGGCAAGGACAGGGCTTTATTCAACATTGCACTTTTAAGCAGACATTTTGCTTGTTTGCAACAGCAACCCTTTTTACACGTGGTTAATTCTGCTGGGATGTCACTTTCAAATGCGGCCTTCTTACATCCATTTTCTGAATCTTTCCAAAGCACCAGTCATGTTTCCAATGCACAAACATCTGTCAAAATAAAGATCACTTGAAACTGACGTATGCACGGAGAGATAGGGTTTCTTTTGAAGAGTTTATCTGGGATATTTTGTAGAAAAAGGTCAAGCATTTGTCCGTAGGGCTGGGAGTAAAGTTGTTTGTGATTTTACAGATTTTTCCTGACACAGCCTGTCATTCAGTGAGAAATGCTATCTTTAGCTGGGGCACAACCTGAATATGGCTATGCATAGCTGTGTCTCGCTGGATCACGAATGTGTATTGTTGGACAGATAAAAAAGAGCCTCAGGGCAGCATCATTTTAAATGTAAAATATTTCCTTTTCAATAGGAAATTCTGAGCTAGCAGCAAAGCAGCGCTGCTTTTCAATTCTCTTCTTTGGTGCGCATAAGGAAACACACTTGCAGCCTTTCTCAGTGTGTTCCCTCTTTCATCTTGCACCATAGGTGCTTGGCAAAAACAGCGCACCCATTATTTTAGTGACTGCAAAACGCAATTTTAATGCAAGGCGATAGTGCTCAACAGTGCCAGTGCAGCCATTTTGTTGGTAACTGCTGAAGTGCAGATTGGTGATGAAGGGGAATTCTGCTGGGTGGGTAAATCTACCCCACACATTGCCCCCTGACTCTCCTGAGACCTGTTGAGGGAGAGTAGGGCAAAGTGGGGTTCATCAGGTGGAGTCCTTCTTCCATCAGGGAGTGGTACACCATGATCCTCACATTGTCTTTCGTTGGAGTGTGGAGCGACACCCACAGATCTTCCTTCGGTCTTTCCTTTGAGTGTACAGCGACATCCACAGATTTTCCTTCGATCTTTCCTTGGAATGTGGAGCAACACCCCCAGATTTTCCTTTGGTGTTTCTTTTCCGGGTCTCCGGGGAAGTCTTCCTTGGTAATCAGGAGCAGAATCAGTACTAATCCAATGGATAAATAAAGACAGGTTACAACATTTTCCCACCGACTGTCTTCCCGGAAGGTTGACAGCAGTGGGACACACATACCTTACGGTCATTCACGCACTCAGACAATAACAACAGATAATCTCATACAAGACAAAGATAAACATTGATCTTTTTACTAGAGTTTTTGGTGAACCCGTTTGCACTGACAATGAAGAAAAGTTCTCCTGTTAGATAGGTATATATCTATGAACCTACCTGTTCCCTTCTGGTTCTTCTTTTTCCTGTTCTCATTCTCCAGATGTCTCCTCTATTTGACTTTCTCTTTGCTCCTCAATCAACTGCAAAGTGTCCCTGGGGTGGCAAGTCTTTAACTGATTAATATGGACCCATTTCTCTTTTGCCAACTCTCCTTTTGGGATGGGGATTCTGTAGGCATCAGGCCTGGGATGGTGACCTCCTCTCCATTTTTGAACTTCAACTGCCTATGGTAGAAATGGGGCTGACCAGAAGGCTTTCTCTAGGATCGCCAGGGCCCTGGGGTTTACCCTCCAGTTGGGACCGGGCTGGGCAATTACTAGCATCCAAATTAATTTCGAGTCGATTGAGGATATGACTGCCCATGTAAAAGATGGGGGAACACCTGGAACAACCCAACTATTATGCTCTATGCTTTTAACAGGGATAGACATTTTAGCATACAACTGCTAAGCAGAAGATGTTTGGAACAGGGAATTTCCAGACCCCATACCCACTGATAAACGGACTCAACAGCGGGCAAGGTTTGGACTTTTGGGAGTTTCCTGAATAATAGTTTGCTGATTAAGCTTTTTTCGCTATTTAAAACAACTCTGGCAAGAACATACTCCCTCCTCTCATTTAACTGAATAGGGAGGAACAGCTGTACTCTTATTTTCCGAATGTCAGCTACACTTTGAGCTGGTTTCTCATCACTTTTGACTATAGAATTGGGATTTTCAGATTGTGAATCAGTATAGAATTTCAAAGTATTTCCTTTTTCAATGGGAAATTCTAAGCTAGCAGCAAAGCACGACTACTTTTAAATTCTATTCTTTGGTGCACATAAGGAAACACACTGGCGGTAGGCTGTAGACCCTAATCTTCATTTTAGTCCCTAGTCATTGACCCTATTCCTTGTCCACATTCTTTATCTTAATCCATCTTCATTTTTCCATTTCATCATGCTTGTACTTTAACCTACTCTATATGCCCCATCGTTGTCCCTCATCCTCACTCTAGTCCGTCCGCCTCACTCAAATCCATCTTTCTTGTCCTGGCCCCACATTGTAGTTCCTCTTTCTCTTCTTCATCCTGGTCCCCTTCCTTGACCTAGTCTCTCTATCTCACTTGCATGCCTCCTCCTCATCTCTTTTCCTTTTCCTCATACAATTTCTTCATCCTACTACCTCTTCCTCATCCTAGTCCTTCTTCCTCTTGCTAGCCTATGTTCATCATAACAGTCCCTTGCCTCAGTCCTTAGTCCTAATCATTTGTCCTAACATCATCCTACTTCTAGTCTCACCCTATTCCACAGTTCTTTTCTTAGTCCTAGTCTCCCATCCTAGCCCCAGTCAGTCAGTCATAGTCTCTCAGTCAGTCACATTCTCCCTCTTGCACCCCTTCTGTATCCTTACTTCTTTGTTCCCCTCATCTTCCTCTTTAACTCCCTGCATCCCTCTTTGACTCTGTGAGATTCTATTTTTCAGTTGCTTGCTCACTCCCCCCCACCCCATACTTACTGGGGAGTGTAATGCCGGTCGGCGTAGAAAGGGTGCAAGAGAAGGCAAAGTAAGAATTAAAGGCTGTGCAGACTGTAAGAGGGCTGGATGCTAAAAACATAACATGGTACGTAATCTACTGCTGAAACAACCACCCGAAGCCTGCAGGCAAATTCAGAGCTACTTCAGTTATCCATGAGGTAAATGCCACAGCTTGAATGTGGGTCAAATATTTCTTAGCCAGAAAAGGACATATGGCCTTCAGGCTAACAGATATGATATGATACATGATATGATATGATAAGTCATTCATAACGCACCTGTACACAAGTGTTTCTAGACGCGACAAGACATAAAGCATGTTTACTTGAATGCAGATTCCTTCTTTGCATGGGCATGACTGAAAGGTTGTGCTGGGTCTTTGTATTGCATAATATTCTGATCAGGCTGCAGATATTAACAGTCAAGCAGAACATGCCCTCCTACCTCGCTGGATCTGAATCTTACACTTGAACCTGCAATACCATCAGTGGTGAAAGCCTATTTTTATCACTTATGTAAACTGAACTATCTACTGGCTCTATTATCCTTCCCACGTACAATTACATTTATGAATGCTTTGTGTCCTCCTCTTGGATTTTAGAAGCAGCCTCTACATGTACCTCCCTGAAAGGCAGATGGCTCAAAAGTAGAGGAATCAAAATGTTGCAGACAGCCATGTGCTGAGAGTGAAGAAATGCACACATATTTCACAGGCATGGCCTCTCTTTACTGGCAACCAGTACAAAAAAGAGAGTGGAGTTAGAGACATTCTGCACAGTGCATAAGGTAATTTAAGGTAGAACAAAGAAGACACCGTCACAAAGACAAAACATTGACAATTAAAATAGTTTAGCTCACAGGAGAGCCGGCTACTTACAAGTCCTACAATCAGGAAAATCGGAACTGGTTGGCGATCTTCCTCCTACCAAGCTGCAAAGAAGGAGAAAAGGCTACAATTTATTTGTCTATAAAGTAATATGCGAATTTTCAGATGAAAACATAAAATTGTACTACTCAGTACCTGAATCTTTTACCTGCTGTCGATCATTACGTTTCTCCTCAATCCTTCTCTTAAGTGCAATGATGCCTCTGTTTGGTAAATATAATTTATAAAGATCAATAAAATACTACTACAAAAAGTCCTGTATGTCTGTACTCTATTTCAGAATGGCATGCCCCTACCTTTTTGGTAGTTACTTGTCTGATGGGGTAACACAGTTCTGGTGAACATCATTTATCGTTCTTGGCAATTGGGGCTTGAAAGTGTATTTTACCTACCATGCCATGCCGGATGGCACAGCGATCAAAAGAATTGTTTGGGGCTAAGTAACAGGCTGCATAAGGTGCAGGTTTCGTGCTTCACCCTCTGATGCAACAGGTTAACAGGAGCCATTCATCCCATGACTATTATTTTGCGAGCTGTTAGGATCTGCTAGCTAATTCCATCATCCAAGTAAATACCAAACCAGTAGAGCTTCCAGTAGTACTGGGGGAATCATAGTGACCGCTGTTACTGCCATTTTGTTATCTAAATACAGTACTTTCTCAAGAAGGTAATAAAAAGGTAATTATATTTATACAACATAACCTTGCTTTCCATTCTAATATGTATGACAGAGCAAAATTGGATAAAATAAATAGCAAATATAACAAAAACACAGATCAGCGCTGAAATAAACATGCTTTCCTTTTCTTCAGTTGCCTATTGTCCTTATTTTTCTTCTTCTTCAATATTGATGATTTATATTTTTGTTAGAAACATATTTTCCTTTTCTTCAGTTTCCAGATTGTCCTTGTTTTTCTTCTTCAGTGCTGATGATTTAAATTTGGTTAGAAACATGTTTTCCTTTTCTTCAATTTCCAGATTTTCCTTGTATTTATTTGCTTCTTCACTATTGATGATTTATATTTTGTTAGGCATACAATGTAAGTCAATTTTGCTCTATCTGTCACGTTAGAAGGAAACACAGGGTTCTGATTCTTTGTCTAGTGTTTTCGAGTGTGATGATGTCATCAACATTACCACAATTTTGTTTTTTCTGATTTTTCCACTATGAAATACATGGTATAAAAGTGGAGCTAATTTTTTATTGTATTTTTCACTAACTTGACTAGCGTGGAGATCTTCTCTGGATCTGAATTGTAGAGGTCCTTTTCTTTAGGCCAATTTTGAAGTGCTTGCTCGCATTATATCCTCTTATTAGGAGGGCGTTTGTAATGTATTTCTTCTATATTTATTTATTTATTTGTGTAGCTTCAGGCCCCACATTAGTCGAGACGAATTTGAAACCCATGAGATTTAACACATATAACTACTGTAAAGGTATGGTTTTATTTGTCGATAGGCCAAGCAAGTTTAGGGGCTAGCAGATTTTGGTAAATTACTTTATTTCTACTGAACTGTGCTACGCTTCCTCAGGTTAGAATCCAGATGCAGGAATTGACCTCTCCATATCCACACACAGGGATTTGATTTGTAACACCTCCGAGAACAGGTAGCGAGTTGACTTTCATTTAAGATCATAGTCATATTGTTCACCGTGTTAAGGGTCTGTATTGATTTCTGATTTCAGATATTTTCCTGCCAAAGGATCTTTGGATTAGAAATACATCCGTCAATATAGTCTGTCCTCTTTGGAAAAAAATTGGTTTGGATTGCGCAGGTGAAAGATGGTGTTGTTTTATAGATAAGATTACTTTTGTGTTACCTTTTTGATAAAGTACAGTATGTTGACAGCAACACTGCAGTAAGATTGGTTACTAGGATCCCACCAGTACCACAGGAGGCTCTTGTGGTTTGGCACTTCCTGTACGATTTCCTTGCTGTGCATAATAAGGAGGACAGGGCAGGAGTCAAATAGATGCACGTGCCATTATATTCTGAGAGTCACCTATTTATTAGTCACGTGGTGCCCACTGCTAAACAAACTTTATGATCGTCTTTTGGGCAAAGTGTGCCAGTTTGATGAGTTACTTCACTGTGCAGCTAGCTTATTTGACAGCGTTACTGGACAAATATTCTTTAAAATTGACAATTTGAAGACATTTTACCAAAACACTCCCCCATGGTTACTACCAAAAGAGTCAGAGCCAAAAGACATGAAATGCCATATGTAACAGTGGGCAACTTTTCCACTGGTGCCCAGCCAATGTTATACCCCAGTTTGACCCTGCTAGCCAGACAGACAATTACTACGCAAGTTGTGTTCTGTGCACCTTGGTTAGGTTCACACAGATGGGAACAGCAAGCACAGCTCTTGGTATATAGCACGTGCGAGCTTGGTTGTTGATGCAGAGATGGCTAAAAGGTGGTTAGGATTTCTCGCCCTGCTATAGGGTTTGAGCACACAGACTTTCCCCCAATTACTGATTCAATGGAACACTGCAACACAGTGACTAGGTGGAGGGCCGCATAGCACCATCGGAAAAGAAAAACGACACTCTTTTTTCTTTTTTTTACTAGCAAGGGCATCATCACCCCTAGTCATTGTGACTTCGGGGCGGGGGGGGGGGGGGCGGGGTCGCTTAAGCATTAACCCTTTTTACTGCCTGGACTGTAAGGCTTTTTTACCCAGGGCAGTCGAGGGGTTAATTAATCGCCTTTGACATGGGGCCAGCCTGCACGTCGTAAGCTCGAATCCTTGCAGGACAGACTCAGCTCTTCATCCCTCTGAGGCTACATGGGTAACAACTATTCATTCAGTGCTTCGAAATGAAAGGACTCGAATATTGTTATTTTCGGAAGAACTGCGAATAACCCCTTCCCTTAGTTGTCATAATAGTGTATTTATTCGGAGAACTGTCCATGGCTTGAAAAAATGGGGATTGTTTGGGTTGAAAATACGCCACCGCATCTCGGATGCACGTCAAGCGATGCGCTGGCTCCCGGCTGAGCGCATAATTAGATTTAAACTCTTATGTATTATACATCACCAGACGCAAGCCCTTGCCTGGGGATAGAATGAAACGTTATCAGCCATTGCCTGTTGCTCGTTATTCGTAAGCTCCTTTTATTGAAATCCGTCAATCCCATTAAAGGGCACATGGTTTTTGTGTTGTCTGTGCGGTGCATATTTCTGGAACAAGGTGCAGAGAGAACATTAGGAACGAATAAATCCCCCTGCTCCAATGACGTTTGTCAAACGACCAGGTATGTCATTTGAGGGTCACGAAGGGTCGCATCTGCGACCCTTGAGGTCTCCCTTGCTACCTCTGTCGTCTCCCTTGCTACCCCTAAAAAAGAAAAAGAAAAAAAAAGTGTTTTTTTTTTTTTACTGAAGCTCCTGTGGCTCGTTGTTTCAGAGTTGGCTGGCGTTCTTGTACAGGCCTTTAAAAAAAAACAAGGGGCACCACAAGTGTAACACTTTGAGCAGTGACCCTAAATAAGAAAGAGTAGGAATAACAAATTTAATTGGTAGACTCATTAAAGGTTTATTTTAGGCACACTGCAGGGGTTGAGTCACTGATTTAGTCTGTTCTTAAACACCTCAAATGCAGACAAAATTAAAAATAAAAAAAACATTTAGAGTACAATAAGCATCAATTTAGTACTATGGGCCTCACCACGAGTTGGGCGGTATCCCGGTGGTATTCCCTTCGGGATACCGCCTGGGCAAATAGCGTTACCGCCAACCGGTCCAGCGCTTTTAGGGTCGGGTCAAGGGTTGGGCGGTAATGGGTTCCCATTGGACCCAATGGGGCATTTTTGGTGCAATTAGGGTGCGCTAATAGCGCCCTGCTAATTGTGCCTGAAAATGGGCGCTAAATTGGCACATTTACCCCATTTTAGAGCTGGGGGTAAAAGCTGCCAGACTTGTGATTGGGCGGACCCTTATATGCGGCGGTAATAGCGTTACCGTCGAATTTATGGGCTTGCGCCCAACTCGTGATGAGGCCCGATGTATTTTGCTTTTCGCACGTGGCAGGTATAACATTATTTTTTTCTTCTGCCGTTGTCTCTGTTAGGATCATCACAAGACATTCCATCTCGGCGTCCTCTGTCACTTGACAAATTCCTTGTGCCTAAAAGCTTGCGTACAGTGTAGAAATATTTGACCATAGCCCATAAAGAGGCCCTTGATTTCACTGTGGTAAAATTAATGCTTTATAATAGATGTGTCTTTCATGTTTGTTTCCATGTGAGGTAACGAGTGCCCAGAGTACGGGATGCTGTGTGAGTGCGCTGCTTTCCCTGTTCTACTCTAAATTCTTTGATACACAGTTATGGACCCTCCCAATGGTGTGTATTTCCCCAACCTCTGAAGACTGAAAAGTAGATACATGCAGGCTTGACATGCGGCCAACTTTGCACCAGACCTGGTGATGAACTGGCCTGCTGTTAATTCTCAGTTGCCAGTTCAATGGTATACACTATAGAGTGTAATTTGCTTTCTGACTTTGAGAACATTCAGACAAGTAATTGCTCATTTTACTCGTGCCAGTAAGATAGCTATAACCAGTAAGATAGCTCAGTGTGTTGAGTGCTCGCTGCTGCAATGTGTGTGTGATCGTCAGTTGCAGGTCCAAATCCCGGCAAGGACAACTCAGCCTTTCATCCTTCTGAGGTTGATAAATGACTACCATCACAGGTTGGGTGATATTGTATGTATATTTGTTCTATATACAGCGCTTACAGTGCTATATAATAACACATCATTATCATTGTCCTTGGATGTCTGCTTGCATTCAAAGTAATTTGGTAATATGGGCCTAAACCCACTGATATTAACGATACATATTGTGATCCATTCTTGTATGAAATGTATATCAGATTACAGTGATATCGTAACCATATCTTTCGTAGTGTGCTTAGGAACAATGCTGTGTGATGCCACTTCCTGTTTTGTCAAGGGGCGAACGGTCGTGTTCCATTGCTTCTCGTGATGTCACTCGGGGTGGGGTCAAATTACATTACTTCCTGTGATGTCATCAGAGGTCAAGGGTCATGTGATATCACTAACAATGGCATTTTGTTGAAATCACATCCCTGGGGAAGGTTCCAGATGCACAGACAAGAGGCACCTGGTCTGGATTTTTCGTACATTACATATTCACTCAGCCACTTACTTATGAACTCACCTTCTAACTCTCCCTTAAACACTCAGCCACTCCCCTACTCATCCAGGAAGCCACTCGTTCACTCATTCATGCAATGAATAATTTCTAAGATGTGGATTGCGTGCATACATTTAGGGCGTAACTTTTCTCTCGCTCAATATGGTTCTATTTCTCTTTGCCTTCCTCTCTTTGCCCTTCTCTACCTCTCTCCATCTCTCTCTATCCCTCCCCCTTATTTTACTCTCTATTGGCTAAGCCCTCTCACTCTCCAGGGTTGGGAGGTGAGTTCACTTCTTATTTCCTGTTGAACCGCTCGCATCAACATAAAGTAAAACTTTGACAGGTGAAGTAAGGAAGGAATTGACTTTCCGGGCTGTTTCTCACTTTTACTTATCTCATAAGGACCTGGGACAGGGTGAGCAGGGACTGCTCTCTTTCTGCTCTTCGTTTCTTTCCCCATCTTTGAATGATACCTTCATGTAAATCCTGGCCTGGAGATGGCCTTTTCAGGATGGGGTAACTACGAATACACACACACCAGCTGATGATTAAAAAAAGCTATTTATTGGATGTGTATGTGCTTTACTAACTGTTTTACTGTACTTAACTTACCCATGCCATTCGGCTCTAGCACCACCTGGGTCGACATTTGGAATGATCACGTGTGAACTGTGGACGATTGGTTGCCCTACCCAGGGGGCACGGATGGGTTAATCCAGCAACTGCTGAGGGAGAGAATCTTTGGGGAGAGAAGGTTGAGAAAATAAGGAACAGTGTGCTCCTGGTGGGGTTATTGACTCGGCAGCCAAGCAGACCGAGGGTAACCATATAAAGCAACTCAGACCCTAGGGCCCAAGAAATGTATGGTGACCAGATTAAAAAAAACAAAAAAAAAACAGGGCAGGCCATAGACATAAACGTAGGACTACCGTAAATACAAATAAAACTGTAACCCTATTTCCATGTCGCCGGCCTTTTGGGGGGGCTTGGAGGGGGTGTGCACCCAGACACAATCCTCTCATTAGAGGAGAGCGCCGGGGAGGGGAAGGGGAAGAAATGGGGCGTGAAAAGCATTTCACACCCTCATTCGAGCAGGAAGAGTACAATTAAAAAACTCCCGGGCCCCCGGGACGCACATCAATTTCCACAGACTGTCCCGGGAAAACTGGGACGTCTAGTCACCCGGAAGAAAGGGCCCAAGAAGAGGCCCATAGGCACGGCCCAAAGAGCAGAAGGACCCTGCCTGAAGGAGCCAGCCCAAAGAGAGAGAGAGAGGTGGCGGAAGAGGTCACCAGAGTTTATGCGAGGCGGCAAGGGTAGCATTAGCCCCAGAGTCATGGGCTGGAGTGAGGAGCAGAGCTGGCTGAAAACGCAGGCCAGGGCCACTGAGTTGGTGCAGAGGCCTGAACGAAGAAAATCATTTGTTGTGGCCACCCGGTAAGAGAAAAGTGCTGGGCTGCCTGCACTTGGTGGCCTGGGTGAAGAGAGGTGCTCAAGGGGAGTGATCCTATGGAGTCCTTGGGCAACTCTTTCATGTCAGTCTGCCCAGAGCAGCAGAAGACGTGCAGCCTGCATGGGAAGATGGTCATAGGTATGGTCCCTTGGAGCGAAGAGTCTGCTGCGGCGAGACGGTAGCAGTGGGTGGTCCCGGCAGCAGGAGATACACGGATACACAGCAGGGAGATCACCACATCAATGATGTCCTAGCACATAGCGGAATCAGGTTGGGTCGAATGATAGATGTGTGCATGGAATACCCTCTTGCTCTGAGCGTTTCCAGTTAGCATGGCTGGAAGGGGAGCAGACCCCAGCCGGTGGTTGAAAACACCAACAGTATGGGGGGTCATGTTTATCAGAGGCATAACGTAAGAAACATGTGTAATAGCCTTGCATAAGGCTTTTACGCATGTGTGTTACGTCACAATCCAGTTTCCATCATTTGTATGGCAGAGAGTATGGGCGGAACGCAAATTGTGTTTCCACCACCTTCATTCGTCTCCACAATACAAATGCTCGAAATGGATTTTCACGTCAGTGCAAATGCTGTTGATCCCGATGGACTCTGCCTGCTTTATGCACCATCATAAAGAAGATGGACCCCATAGGGATCAATTGTACAGGGTGATAGTTTAATTTTCTTTGTGAACACTGCTTACCATACTTGCATGGCAGTCATCGTGTACAATTACAATGAAATGCTGCCAACAATTTTGCATGTCAGACAGCGTTTATTTGTTATTGTGAACAAAGCTTACCATACGCTCATGGTAAGCAGATTCACAATGAAATTTAAACGCTGCCTGACATGCCAGCATGTCAGGCAGCTTTTAATTGTAATACTGAGAGCCGCTTGCCATGTGAGCATGGCAAGCGATGTTCACAATTAAATGTAAACGCTACCAGTCATGCTCGCATGCCAGGCAGCATATAACCACTTTGCACAGTCTAGTGCAAAGTGCAGGGCAAAAGGCGGCGTATGCTTTTCCCTGCACTTTTGCACTTCACTGTTCAAATGGCGAAAATTGGGTGCTGGTGAGTCATGATGTTGCGGTGCTAACTTACGAGCTTCATTAATATGAGCTCCTATGTGGGTGTAGTGACACAGGGGGTGTACTCACCAGAGTTTCAAGGTATCAGTGCTTGCCAGAGCACCAGAGGAAGAGGGTGGAGCTGCAAAGACAATCGTGGCCAAGTGGGTAGAGGTGAAAGTGTGATCTGCCTTCAGAAAGGTACTTTCGATATATATATGGCTATAGGGATAGTTGTAGGAGGCGCACATGCTAACTTTGCCTTTCTGATGTATCCTAAAGGCCGTATGAGGCCTTCGGTTGTTTGCATATGGATCCTGTTAAGTCCCTTTAAAATGTTGCCTTGCTTGTGGAGTAAAATGTTGGTGCTGCACATGCCCACTCACAATCTTGTCTAGCCCCAGCAATCTGAAGGTGATCCAGAGTTGGGCATCTGCCTGCCTGCCCCAGTTGCCAGTGCTACCTTCGAGCAATGAATAGAGATCTGGGGTGGGGGTAGGAGCCTCTGCTGCCGCACTTATGCCAGTTATGCAGTATGATTCCGAGGGAACACCTGAGCTAATTAGGCAGGTGTTAACATGGAAGTAGCTACGCCCTGGGTTAAAGATAGAGTTGGATAACATCTAGTGCCTGAAATTATAATTGTAAAGATTATTCTTCTTTTATAACACACTTAATACCAGCGTTGCCCCTGAGCTATTCTTCCTCACCATTAATCTTGGTGCTCTGCGGGAGTTGTTTCCTGAGGCAGACAGGCATCACTCGATCGTGTTTATCGAACACTACGTGTTACTATGCTAATGTGACGCAGAGTGCATTTGTTTTCAACATTATTCAAGGATAAATAGAAATACTTCCTGGGGAGTAGAAATGCCAACCAAGTTTCATGTCTGTATTATTGTGGGGACCTTAAGCTGCACCCAGAGACGTTTTTATGGGAGGGAAAAGGGGGCACTTGCCCAGGGCTCCCACCTTGGTGTGGGCCCCACAAGGCTAGCTGATCTGAAGAAGTAAGACTCCACTGTTCACTAGTCTTAAATAGCACACGTCAGGATATTTTATGGGGTGCTGCTGAGGCTCTAAACCCATTGCCTTTCTGTTTTGGCAAGTGCATTCTGCCTTGATCAATTCATCATGTATTGATTTCTCTGTTTGCTGTGGTGTGAATAGTTTGTGTTCTCCTTAGGGCACAACTCTGTAGCATTCTTTCCTTCCTGTGGGAATTATGTTGATCATGTTCAATAGGGAATGGTGAAATGAATATTGATAAATCGAGTGTCACAATGGTTCAGAAGTTAGCTGAGTGTGGTAAGCATCCATTGCATAGATATGTGTTTCTATGCAATATTAGAATAAAATTCCTGTAAGGCTAGCTGAGCCTGAAGTTTATAATCCTACATGCATATGTACTTGGTTTTGCAGAACAAGATCTGCTATTATCAGCAATGTACCTGTACCAGCTAGGGGTTGCTATAAAAACTAACATACCATCCGTTTGGTGAAGGTCGAGAAATTGGTTTGTTCAGATGGGGTGTTGTAAAACTTAGGCAATCACCTGCAACGGTGCCATAAACTGTTAGTCCAAGAGGTGAATAAGTATCCAAATTCAAGACTATGGAACAACAGCGTTCATGTTTGTATCCTGGATTTGCCAGCAGCTGATACAGTGTTCCTGGTCAAATCATCTAATATCTTACATGACTGTGCTGTCTTCTGTGAGGTTTGCCTTCTTGCATGCTGCTGGTATCGTTTAGCCCATTACTTGATCTTTCCTAGGCCATTTGGGTGGAAGGGTTGGTAGACAGAAGAGAGTGGACCATATGCTGCAGGCCTCAGGCAAGCATACTTTAAGGTCTGCTTGTTTGACACAAAAAACGTTTTGCTTTTTGGTAAAAGTCAAATGTTTTTATGCACGTTTATAAATGAAAATAACACAGGCCATTGTTTTGGAAGTATTTAAAGCTTTAAAATACAGAAGTCAAACCCAGATTAAATTTGTTAAATCACATCGATTGGTATGCTGGTTCTTATATACTTCCCTTGATGATAGAGAGAATGAAGCTAGAATCATTCCCATTTTGCATGACACTCTTCTATAACATTTTGTTTAAAAATTGTCATGTTTGGTAATGTGATTTCTGTACTCTCCAAGTCAGATTTTTAATAAAATGAGATTGTTTTTGTTCGTGGTAAGAACTGGAAAAGAAAGTGTTCAAATGCAGAAATTGCAGAGTTGCTACAAATCCCAGCTTCATCTCTCCACCCCTTAACCAATGTGTAATCCTGGGCATCTCATTTAATCTTGTATTGCCGAACCTCTCAATATTGCCAGTCCCTAAATCTTTCAAAATTGTCAGCCCTTCCGAGTGATTTCCTTCTCATGGTATGATCTTCATAACCTTATTCATGCTTTCACTGTGTTAATAGTGAGCATATTTACATCGCACACCACAGGCATTTGTTCATTTGAAATATAATGGCAACACTATTTGAAACCCATATCCCACTTCTAATCCCAGTCTGTATGGATAAAGACACCTCCCTGGTAGCTTCTAATCTGCCTCCGCTATCCATGCTACGGTTTGTGTAGCGTTCACCTTCCTTCCAGTTAGTGGTCTCTATCCATGCATGTGCACTTTTGCATTCTGTGAGGCAGCTAATGTGAGTTCTCTGTCTATTTTGGGTTAGATGTACCTTTTACATACGGTCCTGCATTAATACTACATCTACCTTCCTGGATGTTATTTATAAAAAAAGTATCCTTTATGTACTAGAACATTAACCCCTTTGTAGACTGCTAATGTTGGTCTTCAAATGCTACTTGTTTATCATTCTGATTAGAGCAAGAATGAAGAGGGCAAGGGGACTTAAAGGGAGTAAACATGTTTATGATGCTGCAATACAGCATATCAACGTATAGGTTGTGAGCGCGACAGGTGTGGGTGGTGGGAGCTGCAACCAGTATTCTTGATCCCTTAGGTTTGGTGGAGGGGGGCCTTAAAGATGTCCGTGCCCAGGGCCCCAAAAGTGCTTAAGATGGCCCTGGCTGCACCCCACTCCTGTTTATGAGTTAACTTTCTTTACAGGTTATTTAGAGTTACCTCTCTGCATGCGCTGTTTTGGGGAGGGAGAATGGAGCGGCCTGGTCGCAGTGGCCAGCCAGCGGACCAGAGAAAAAATACACTGTGTTAAATTCATAAGGCAAGGAGTTCAGTCACAGATGCAGTGTCTACTTTTAATAATATTCATAATAAGAAGAAGAATTGTTTTTTTATATCGTACCACATACCTCAAATCACAGCTTCCAACTTGGCAACAGGTGCTACTCATTGTAATCTTTATTACCTACATTCGCGTCACTCAGGAGACTGAACCTGTACCTACTCTCCTGGGAAATAGGTGAATATCCCACCCTCTGCTCATGGGAAATATGTCTGCTCACATAAGCAGATGTGTGCAGACATACTTCAGTAAGAGATATTTATTTTCCCTTATGCCAGTTTCTTAGCCTTAAAAGATCGTTAAACCTGCAGACATGTTTTAATATAAGAGAGCTCTAAGATCTGTATTTGATTGGCAGGTCACTGGTTAAAATGTGGAAATGTCCACTTTTCACCCATTCAAGGTTGGTGAAAAGAATACCAGTTCAGATTTAAAAATGGAAATAACCATGTTCTTGATTAGGTTAAAAGTGATATAGGAATTAAAAGGGTATAATTTAATGTAATTATATGAATAACAACAATAATGAGTGTTGTTATCATTGTCAGCATTTGATTAGTATTGTTGATATTAGTATTATTAATCATCATATTAATTAGCTGTAAGTGGTTTCAACCCAGCACTCCACCTAAGTCAATGCCTAGTGTGTGATGCCCAGCTGGAACCCTTATTTATATATTTTTATGTCTAAAGTTCTTTTATTGCTGAACGATTTACCCTTATAGCACTCCCCTCTCTTTGAATTCCCCCCTCCCCCGGTCTCAGTGAACCAAGAAGTAGGTTGTTTTGCAAAGTAAAAGATTTATTTTATGAATTGCACAATATATATATAACACTTTTATGAATAAGAAAAATATCTAAATATCACACTATTAATATTCATACAATGATCAGCGTTGGGAGATATTACAATAATCAACAATCTCTTTAATCAATAGGAGTATGGATGAAAAGAATAATGTGGCATAGAATAAAACTTGATGTGGGTTCAATGAAATACAATGATATGAGATTAATGCAGCACAAAAATAAAACTTGATATGAATTCAATCAAATGCAATGTAATCACTCTTTCCCCCTTATACTACTCAATCCCCCCTAATATGCAATATAGAGATGGAAGGAGAGAAGACAGGTTTCAGGAATAAACACTCTACAAATACAGTTTCAATCCCATTTCCCCCAGCAAGCAGAGAAAAACAGGAATTATTTAAACAGGTCAAATGCTTTGAATGTGGTTTTGTAATGAATGGGAAAAATGCTAGAAATGAATTTAAATCCGCTAAATTGGATTCAGAACTAGTTTTAGCTGCTTTGGATAGCTTCAGGTAAACACTAGCAATCATGGTGGGATAACTGGTAGATAGGAAACTGAATTCAGAGGTTAATTGCAAAGAAATAGCTGTTTTAAATGTGTTGAAATTTAACCAAATGCAGATTTGCTGCAATTTTTTCCGCGAGTGGGAAACGTGATTGCGGCAAAACTATAAGGAGTTCGAATGCGGTTTTGGATTCATTTGAAAGCTCAGGATGTTAGCTTCAATTTGGCACTTTCGTTTCTAGCATGTCCGGTTCAAAAGTTATGAAAGTTTTAGTAAAGGTCGATTTTTCTCAAAAAGAGTCAAGATTTCAAATGAGAGATGCGTTGTTGAAGATTACAAACAAGGATTTCTTAACACTAAGAAAGTCTATGAAGATGCGAGATACCAATGGTACAGCCACCAGTCCAGAGGCGCCTCTGTCTGATCTTTGCCCACTGCAACACTTGCCTTTCTTCAGCAAATATATATTAGCGCAAAGTTGATTTATCACTATAATTATCACAGGATTATATGGATGAAAGAAGGATTCAGGACAGACAAAAGAGATTCTACAATGCAGTTCTGGATGTGATATAATGGGTTGGAAAGGATTACCTAAGGATAAGAGATTGGCTATGGACAATTCTATGCTAAATACTCACAACTATGGGTTTGGAAGAAGCCCGTCAGGGATCTGGTCAAGGGTTTTGGACTGGAATCTGCTAGCCAATGGGCAGGATTCAGGCGCTTGGTTCTGCACTCAGCAAGGCACTCTGGTCTCTGCACGGCCTCCTGGACTGGATCTGACGGGTTGGTTCTGGGTTACAGCTCTGCTCTACTGGTTTGGATCTTTGGGTTCTAGCAAGAGTTCTTGGCAAGAAGCAGAAAAACAGCACAGCCCAGCCGTTGAATTGGTGGTGCCCCTTGGAAGTTTGGGGTTAAAATCAGGTTGAAAGATTTTAAAGGCCAGCTAAGAAGGGTTCAGCTTTGGATTGGGCCTTCTGCTTTCAGAGTTCTGGAGTTTTGATCCAGGATCTGGAGTCTTGATCTGGGTTCTTCCTGCAGAGCGCTTCGCCAGTAAATCAGTTGATGGGTGAATGTGTGTCTCTAGGTCCTCAACAGTCCCTATTTATGTATTTCTCAAGGGGTTGGGTAGGCTGATTATACTATGCCCAACCCTCTAAGAAGCCTATTGGTTAAAGTCTTCCCTCTATCCTGATTTGAGAAGGAAACAGTGTGTCATAATGTGTCATAGTGGTGCTGCAATTTACAATCGAGGGAAAAACCTCCCCTTTGTTCCTACACAGAAAATCTGTTTTTCATATAAAACATATTTCCAATATCACCAACTTGCTAATAATACATATTTACATTACAGATTAAATAAGGCACGTATCTATGAAAGTCTCATCTTCCTAAGAGTTTTGGTTCACAAATGACAGTTTTTCATGCTTTTGGTTGCATACCCAGTGTCAGATCTGTACACATTTTTCCATATACATGCACATAACATCTGGGCATACTCCTGTGAAGTTTCATATTTTTAAAATTATCACAACTGCTACAAAGTCAACATTTTCGTGGTTCAGTTTCTGAATGTCGCACAGATTCCAGAGTAGTTTTAAAACGTGAGCAGAAATTTAATTTTAATAACACTATATTTACAGATTTATACCAATTTTGTTCAGTTTTCTATGAGTCTTTTTTCAAAAAGATATTTTCTGTGCTCTCCGAATAAACAAAACTGTCTGTCTCGGCCGCCAAGGTTTTGGCTGGGCCAGAGCAGTCCCAAAGGACTGCAGTTGTTTTCTGTCACACCCAAATTTGCATTTCCTTTCATTCAAGGGAGTATTTTGTTTCTTGTCAGAGCAACAGGCCAAAGTTCCCTCCCGTTTCCATTCACACCTCCCTGCCAGTTCTTCAGCAGAGGGCAGGGGGAAAGATTCCTTTGTTTGGGCGAAACTGTGGAATGTCTTTGAAGCTCAGTGTGGCTGGCTTTAACTTACTTTTAAAACAATCTTTAAAACAGTCTTTCTCTAAAATACAATTTACATGTTTACAAATATAGCCACAAATCTCTTAATTCCAGCCTTTTTAAAACATAGAGATTGAATTGTCACCCTATATTGCTTTTGATGGGAAGTCTCTTCTTTTCCATACTTTGATTTTAATGTACAAGTTTAAACTTGACAGGTTAAGTAAATAGCAGTTTCTGACACAGGCGAGCAGCGGTACTGCACCCAATTTTAACATATTTTTCCATTCAAGCATCTTTGAATGGGGATTTTCTTCTGATAAAATATGTTTCTGCTGACATTGTACTTAGGTGATTTCTTTAAATAAAGTGATGTTTAACACCCAACAAGAATGATGGATCTGTTGTGATGTTTGGGAACCATGATTTTTGCACTTTCCACAGCCAAGGAAAAAACAGATTTTTAAAGCAGTTCTGGGTTTTCCTTTGCAATGCAGTACTGCTTTTTCAAGTAGTTTCATTTTCCTCTGTGTGCAGCCATATGATAGGTTTTGGCAGTGGTCTCCTGTGTTACCACTGACATAAGCAAAATGGATTGGTGGCCTATTTTTCAGGTTTTCCTGCGCACTTTCAGAGATTTTTAGCGCAAAGATCTTTTTGGCGGCCACTCTGTTGTTTCTGATGCAAGTAGCGCACAGTGAGGTTGCAGGGCATAGACTAGTGGGTTAAAACATCCCACATAGCCAGTATGAGTATGATGATGATTAATAATAATTATAATCATAATCATAAGTAGTGGACCATACCTTCCTCCTTCTTGTAAAAGCGTACTGGTTTGTTTCCTGTGTGAATACATTTTAGTGAACACAGCAGACAAGCACCTCCAGACCCTATTATATTAGCTGTATTAAAGCCCTCATCCAGAAACTGACCCAAATCTCTAATGAGAAGCACCGAAAGTATAAAAACCTCTTTACAGTATGATCAAACCAATTCATGCAAATAGTTGATTGACCAATCTGAAGACCACTTGAGAGTGGTGTGCATGCTTTTCATGCAATGTCATGTCACGGGGACTTGTAGAGCGTGACTCCTGGCATCTTGGTGCTCCCATGGCGCGCGTTATGTTATGTAATTCAACATTTCTACATGTGATGTACTTGAATTATTTGATCTCGAAAGAAACCTTCCTAAAATCCATTAGGAGGCCACCACTTCTTTCGGCCCTACTTAGAACCTGGCCTTAGACGAATGTCCCTAAAGTTCCCCCACTAACCAGGCTCTGCAAGGACTACTCAGACTGATGCCAGAAATCTTAGGGACCGAACCCTGACCAGGCTGCACCATCTTTTTGTTATGCAATGTGTACAGTTCAATAGCCAACTGATGTATACACACATTATCAATCATGCCCTTCATTCATGCACCCTCTGTTGACTTTTTTATGGGGCATGTGTAAAGAATTTAGAAGCCTCCCCAGCTGTCAATTCATGTTCCTCGTGCTCCTGTCACATATGGTCTCCATCTGTATCAATCCCAGATTGAGGGTGCTTTGCTTCAACGTGATTTATACTGAAAGGTTTCTTCTGTGTCCTCGACAACAAAAAACTGCAGCTTCCCAAAAGGCACAATTCTCCTGCGACCATAGGAAAAATATTTTTATTGATTGGTGCAGCAAAAGATACCAAGTGGTAAACTGCAAAAACCACAAATCTATGGTACGTAATCATAAAATTTGGTCTGGATGCACCCCAATGTATACATATATAGAGTTATTCCAAAGAAGATCTATAAGGTCCATTCCATCATGTTTGTAATGTGTGATTCATTCATAGTTGCCAACACATGTTTCGACCACCTGGTCATTTTTAGGGCATTACTTGATCTTATCCCTCAATTATTCTTCTAAGTTCACTGGCATGTTATGTTATAGAATTCTCATATTCTTCTAACCTAGTTCCAAGTAATCTTAAAATATTCATCTTATATGTCCATATTCTAAAAATGTTATTGCCCAATAGCGATAGCCCAATATTCAGCATCCTACATGGAACGGGATGTCCTTGCGGTTATTCAGCACATCGATTGGCACATTCATTGTGTCCTATTTTGTTTTGTTTCATTTGTATTGCTTGCAGTGTGAAACAAGCTCAAGAGAAAGGGCGCGCACTACAACAGCAGGGTGCCAGCACTGGGTTTGGCATTTGATACGGTAGCACAGTACTGTTGGCGGAGGGACAGAGGGATTTTTATATGTCTGGCGAGTATCATTTTTAGAGCTATAACACTGTCATCTTAAATTGGCTTGTCCCACAGCCTGCTCCTTTTATGAAAACTTTTTATGCTCCCAAAAGAGCTCCAGGGACGACTGTCTCAGGCTCACCTGGACAAATCCGGATTAGCTGACTTTATTCTTTGTCTGGATTCAGAACCACATCTTAGCCATCACAGGTGTTGCCTCATCAGAATTTAAGACATGTCTGACTTCAAAAGGACCTGGAATTATCCAAATTTTTGTGCCACCTCTGACCTCGCTTTGGTCCTGGCGGTGCCATTTGGTGTAGCCCTCAGCTCTCTTGCACCAAAGCTTGAGGTTAGGTTTCACAGTCTCTGCATCGTTCACAAGGCCTTCTGGGGCCTGGGGCCTCAATACCTTCAAGTCTCTCTTCCTAAATATCTTCCTTATCGAGCTCTCCGCTCACCCGCCTCCAACTCCCTCAGGGTCAGTCGCTTCTCCAAGCAACGAGTTGGTGGTAGATCTCTCCCTTCGGATGGTGCCTCCCTCTGGAACAGCATCCCTGCCTCCCTTACACTTGAGGAGAACCATCTCCAGTTCCAGAAGCACCTCAAAACCTTTCTCTTTGCTTCTGCCTTTTCTCCTAGTCTCCTCTGCTGACCTCATGGCTGCAACTGGAACTGCACTGGCTACCTGGACATTCTCTGATCTCGGGCCCAGGTCCCTCCCCCGCCAGCGTCACACACTTGCACTGCCGACCTGGCAACCCCGCACTTGGCGACTGTTTCTGTATCCCTACAGGCCCCCTACCAGCCCTTGACACCTGACGCCCGCACTTACGCATGCACTTACCCATACACTTGCCACATGCTGCCCGTTATTTATTTACTTAATGTTATCATCTTTCCCATGTACTGCACTGTCCTGCCCCCTTCCCACGCACTAGCATGATCTGAATGATACCTGGCCTAGTAGGACCGTTGTCCGTCCTCCCTTTGTTCCCCTCCCTTGCCTCGTCCCACCTTGAAACACTTGTGTATAGGTGTGTTATAAATGCCATATCATATCATATCTAATAGGCTTGGTGTTAACCCTGGTCACCCTTGCTCAAGGAGCTTGCTGTGGGCCACCGCAGATATGTTCCACAGTGACTCTGTGGCATCTCCACTGCAGAGGCTGCTCCCTCCAGCCTGCTTGTCCGTGTTCTCCGGCAGGGCCCTTACCGAGAGAGTCAGCACCGGCGCAAACACAACCGGAGCTCCCGCTCCTTTTGGATGCTGATCATTGAGGGGGTCTTGGATCGCGCCAGCAACCACAAGACAGTTGCAAATGTGCAGTGACAATGAGGCAATCATCCTGAGGGTGCCGGCTTGCGGATCAATGCGGCCACGCCGCGCGATGGAGCAGAGACAGTGACTCTTTCTGACTAGGACACAGAAGTTGATGCCACACCTTTAAGAGACGGGGCATCCTGACTGGAAACTGATAATGAGTTTCTTTACTATTATTAATAAAATAAAACATATGTTTGTTCCGGTACAAGTGAATTTTTGATGTTGATTCATCATATAGTAATCAGAATTGCTTTAAGTGATAATCAATCCTGGCCGTACAATAAAAAAGAAAGGAAGGAGCCTTTATATTTGGAACTCAGGTTCATTTCAATGGATAATATGCAAAGCCAAAACTAAATATTCATTGAAGAAAACAGGAAATGCAAAAATATTGCTTTTTTCACTGTTAGAGTTCCGAGGCTTGTGGCCATATGATGTATGTATGATTAATGAAATGAGAAAAGAATATCTGAAAATAAAAGGTTTCTCTTGCAAAGCTTGGTAAACCATTAAAAGGAGTGCATTGAGCTTAGCAAGGGCTCAAATCCATCCACATTAGGAACAAATGGAAGTAAGCCTGGTTGTTACTTTTCATTAGCCTTCTTCATTGAGTAGCCAAAATGAGCTCAGAGCAATTTGCTTTAAAAGATGCAACATTTATTTTCTCAGAAGCTCAGATAGGAGCGGCAGATGGCTGACACTAAAGTCCATTAATGTTTCTCATTAGGGGTGCTTTTTTCATGGAAATGTCCCTGTACAACCATTTATTCGCTGTTCTGGTAAGCCAACACCACAATCGCTCATCCAACCAAAGACTAAACAAATATTTCATACTTTTTAAGTCTCTCTATAGAGAGCTTCAGCTCTCCAACAGAGCATTCACTGCAGAATGTAGAGGGGTCCTGATGTCAGTCAGCAGATTTATTTATTTTATTTATTTTTACATTTGTATAGCGCTCAGGCAGCCCTTGGGCTCCATCACGAGTGCATTAGGTTTAGATCAATGTTATAGTGCTGTTCATTTTTAAAAACGAATGCAGTTGTGTAAGCTGTGGAAAGATTTGTCAAGTTTTACTTTTCGGAGTTTTTTCTTTCCATTCTCAATGATGCATTGATTTTTTCTAACTTTTGTAGTGCATTATATAATGGCTAAATATAATAATGGGTCTTCCAAAACATAGCAATGAGTTGCTCCGTGATGCACAGCGCCTCACTTTGGGCCATTGCATCTTAACTAACGCCATCTTGGAATGGTAGGACATTTAAGACAAAGTTACTATTTCTTGTGTGAATCAGCTATGCTATAATGGGCCTAATTACGAGTCTGGCAGCAATCCTGCCTGTGCTACCGGTGGGTTGCCGCCAGACCCGTAATATTTTACCAGCACCTGACTTCCTGGTGCCACCGCCTCCTTACGAGTCCAGCAGCCAGGGAAGTCAGGCACCAGCTAATTGGAAGTCCCATTCCCATAGACTCTGTTGGAGTGGGGACACGGAAGCACCTGCACCCTTAGCAATGGAGCCGATGCTTCCGTGCAAAGTCTTCCTGCCGTGGCTGCAGTGCCCGGCAGGGTCAGACCTAACGGGCACAGCGACCACAGCAGGCAGACTTGGAGTTTGCCGATCTGGAAACAAAGTGCCAGCAAACTTGTAATGAAGCACAATGACTCAATTCATGGGCCGCCTGAGCGAGGGATGGCCAATCAGTTGGCTTGATTCACTGGCTGTATCTACTGCTATTTTGATAACACCCTCTCCACATTGCTCTTTCACTTCACGCCTCCACTGCTTTTGTGGTCTTTCCCCTTCTGCAATCACATGACAAGTTGACAAATCATGGTTTACAGAGTTGCCCAGAGCAATGGCAGTGGTCATGATGTATTCAAAACTTTCCGTCAATCAATCCAGCTT
Organism: Ambystoma mexicanum; assembly: GCF_040938575.1. Classification (NCBI taxonomy): domain Eukaryota; kingdom Metazoa; phylum Chordata; class Amphibia; order Caudata; family Ambystomatidae; genus Ambystoma; species Ambystoma mexicanum. The sequence continues at coordinate 90,856,466 of NC_090924.1, read as the reverse complement.
TGTATTTTCCACCCTAATTGTGAGGAGTGGGTTCCACACATGCAGTGTCTGCAGACCCTAGATCCACCTCACTGATGAAGCCCAATGGGAGTTTCCCTTTCAGTAATGGCTTATCTGGTTGCCAAATGATTGGCTGGAGTGTTTCCCACAGCCAAACCAGTGATTAATATGTATTGAAAAAGATCCACCTGTTGCTCCTCTATTTTGTGCAGGTTCTTCGTTTCTACGCTAAAAACGGGATACCCGTGCATACATTTGTCATTAAGCAACACCAGTACCCAGCAAAAAAACTCATTCAACTAATTATACATTACGTGCGATGTTCAGGCTATGAAACTGCATTTCGCATGGTTGACATGGAGCATGGTATGTGTTACGTTAAACTGCCATGAAAAGCAATTTTGATACATAGAAACTTCCATAAATAAGAAGAATCATGTACAGGTAAAGTTGAATTAGAACATAAAATTTACTCCCCAAGTGTCTGACTGATTTTAGTAACACAAAGTGTCATTTGGTATTGCATGTGAAGTGGAGCATGGCAGGCGTTACATTAGCTTGTGTTATCTTGGGCAAGTAGTATACTCATAACTCTTGTTTTACTAAGAAGGAAAGGCACACAATCAGCATTTGGAGAAAGGGGTATTCATTGCGGACCTGAGCTAATACCATATCAGCTTAGCTCCTGTGCTCTATGCAGAGGAAATGAAGGAAATCAGTGCTTGGTGATAAAGCCTTGGGCCAAATTATAATTCTGTGCTCTTGGGTCCCTTGTGGCAGAAAGGAAAGCAATATGCACTGGGAGATGGACTTTGAGTTACAGCAAAGCTGTGTGGTGATGGTCAAGCAGTACATTGGGCCTCATTTTAAGTATGCCCATTTGGGAAAAAAGTGCTGGTAATAATGTTTACCAGCACTTTTCCGGATCGGCAAACTACAAGTTTGCCTGTGGGGGTGACATGACTTACCTCCAGCCAAGAGCTGAAGATAACTCAGGCCCCCACCGTAGGAAAACAGCTAGTATTTCTGACACCAGTACTACCTGTGCGGAAATAGCGGTAATTCCCCCCATGGAGTCCTTCGGAATTGCTTGTACCGGGATATCAGGCAGCAGAAACGGTAATACGGTTTGGTGGTATCCCACCGGAATTAACAGCTGGATACCACCAAACTTGGAATGACCCCCATTGTGAGGCATGAAGGTGAAGAGACTCAATGCAGGGCATCCTTGCAATCCCTGGTGAACATTGCATTCTGAGCTCCTCTGTTCCAGCCGGCCAATGAAAGCAATCAGCACATCAGTCACCGTGGATTTGGCGGTATTCATTGCACTGCAGCCTTCTGAATGTGGGCAAATATGACATGTTTTTCAGCCAACTGTAGGAATAAAAGCATTCAGCACATTTCACAGCGAATGTTTTATTGCAGAGCAGCCTGGACATTTTGTTCAAATAGTACATTTTGAGCTCTTATGGTCCAAGTATGAAACATGGGGCAGACCCAAGACTGGAGGTAGGCTGCTTTTACCTATTTGCAACCGGGGAAGAGCATTCAGACAATCAGGTGGCTGGAACAGCGGGCGAGAATGCACGTTCTCTGCCCACTGTTTCCAGCTACCCAAGGCCCTTCCCCAGGTGGCAGGATCTTGTTTTATATGGGGAGGCAACAGGGACTCCCACCCTTCAAAAACAGCCCATAAAACTTCCCCACCCCATTCTTCCCTCCCCAATTACCTGCTGGACCAGAGCTTTGTGCTCTGGTCCCAGCGCTCCTCCTGCTTCCTGCCACCAACTTAGAAATGGAAAAGGGACTTAGTATTTTTTTTTCCTGCCAGATTGGCATCACTTGAGCAGCCAATCACCCGGGGAAAATAAATAAACCATTCACACCCCAGATAAACCCAGGGGTGCAAATGGCTTTCACCCCTGCTGAGGGGTGGACATGGTCGGTAATGGACCCCAGCACTCGCCTAGGCCCTCGCTTCGCTGTAGCCTACCTGAGCTCAGGCTTGTGGGCTGTTACCGCCATTGCTAGCATCCTACAGCAGGGGTGAAAGCCATATTCTGCCCCTGCTCTCTCCTATGCATGTCACTTAAAATGGGCAAAATTGCCCCCCTGGTTAATGAGCAACCTTTCTGCTTGCTGCAAATGGCAAAAATCAGATTTCGGACTTGTAGGTAGCTGCATATCAATGATACATTTTGTGGCCATGTAAACAGCATGTATGTTCTGTTGGCCATAGGCCCCAAGTACTCTTATGTACATTAAACAATGTTTTCTTTATGATTCTAAGTCACAATATATCTCAGAAAACTTCACATACTTACCTGGAATTACTCATTTTTCAATTTCTTTTTTAAGTTTCTAGGAGCAGATTAAAGCTGCACCACCCTTAATACAGTCCTGCCAATCATAGTTGGCTTTGAATGTACATTCACCCCTCCAGCAAAATCACTTAGCATCCGTGCTATAATTGTTCGAAGGTGGAGAATTGAGGGTTCCATGGCCCATAATTACTGCTCAAGCAGCGTATGATATTTATTATCATTTTATTGTGCTGGTCATGCATTTCTAAAGCAGACAAATTGGTAAATATAGTACTATTTATGAATACATTTCCAAATCAGGGTGACGATATTTAATACTACAAAATCGTCCATTCAGTCATCTCTCTCCACTCAATCCTGTGTAATTCCTACTATGTGAAAATATAATATAATTTAGGGGAAGAAAGTAGCAATTCAATGCCGAATCCAAATTACAGGGATACATGGCCACCCAATACTTGGTCGGTTTATCGAACATACATGATAAGCGCTAGTCAAAGATATTAAAGCACACCATGCTTGTGAGAAAGCAGGGAGGTTGGACTTCTGGCAGACATTACTAAATGGAAGCGCTGGGAATTCTCATCAATATCAACATCAAGGTAAGTCTAGTTTGTCCCATGCAGACTTTACAAAGATATTGTGCAGTCTACATTTTCAAAGCCAGATCTATTGGGCTTCCTTGGTGGCACTTGTTATTGTATCAAGGATGGATGAGCCAGCTTCTATTGGTGAACCTAAAAACCTCATTTCACCCACCCCCCACCTTCCCCCCCAGTCAATCAGTGACTCCTCCGTACACGTGCCCCTTCCAACTAATCTAACGAAAGACAGAACTAAGTTTTTGAGAATCAACATTTCAGCCAAGACAATACTGCATTTACAAGTAATAGACACAATACCTCCCACTACAGTTTGATTCAATGTACAGTTTGCCACTTGCACACACAGGGATGAGAAGGCAACAGGGCCTTTATCCGACAGAAGGTCACTAGGTGTCCCAGATGATGAAACCTTTATTTCCAGTTCCGTTGGCCCCCCTTTTTTCATCTCGCCAGGTTCTTTACCCATTGGAGGCCCATTTAAACCCCATAGGAAAGGGGGCATCAGGGGAAGCGGCCATCTCATGTTGCGTTGGATTTTCTCCCTTGTAGGCTGCAGAGCTGTTGATGGAAAATAAATTGCACTTGCCTTCCAGCTGTAGGTGGCTAGGGAAAGGAGCAGGCGCAGCTGCCAGACTCATGGGCATAATACTGGTGGTGGGAATAGAGACCCTGAGTTCATGGGCCATGTCTCCCCCTGCAGCCGTCCTTCGGGGGGCATCCACGGTCATTGACTGTGACAGAATTCCCAAGCCTTCGTTCCATGAGCGCGGGCGTATGGTATTTACAGATTTCGGGAGGGTGTCGGTGTCATGGGTAGCAGCATCCTCCCCTCCCCCAGAGGTCCATGCTGACTGGGGCTCCAAATGATCCTAAAAAGTTATTTATTTCACTAATAAGTGAAAAGGCTTCTCCCGTTGGCTCTATGAGGTTTGCTGGATTAACCTCGGTATCGCATATGGGAGGCAATATGTCTACTGCTAAATTTTCCTTTATACCAGCAGTATTTTCCGATGTAGAATTGGGACAGTCGATGTTGCAAAGTTTGCTGACATGACACAGATGTTGTGGGCCTCGGCGGGGGGGGGGGTTTGAGGAGGGCACAACACGGCTAATAGATCCACTGGGAACTCTGTTTATGGTCAGGTAAAGTCACATGAAGCGGCAGCCAGCAATCATCATTTTGCGAAAGTTAATGAATTAATAGGATTAACACTTTTCAGTCACACGGCTCTCCCCTGGATTCTTGGCACCCAATCTCAACAGCTTGTGCCAGGCTTTCCATCCGGTAATCCATGTGCAAATGCCAACCTCTACTCCTTAAAAGAAAGCTGCTGCTGTCACTGCACGGTTAATAACAGTCTAGTGGAGCCTCGGATGTCGCGTTGGACCGCAGAGCAGCATGAGAAATCCCGTTTGGGGGATCTGTCCAGGTGTGTAAATTAAATGCAGCCCTACCAGGGACCAACCACGAAGCTAGCAATAGAGTCACAGTTCAACCACAGCTGATCAAATAAAGCCGACAGAGGAAATTCTCAATACAGATATAAAAATAAAGAAATAATACCAGTGGGAGGTCTCCCAGTTATGGTCAAATCGCTTCAATTAATTTGCCAGTGAAAATAGTTAATGGGGCCAACTTGCATATAGCAGCTTGAACTTACCTTATGTGGAGTGACAAAGGGATACTTAGTATCCCTGTTCTCTCTGCTTCTGTGGACCTATTGCAGGCACAAAAAAACCATACCCCATGAATTGACCCCCATACAAGGTCAATCTATCTCTTCGGTCTGGGGTAGACCTAAACCTATATGTAAGAAGAGAGACAGATAATACTGATTAGAAACAACTCTCTCATAATTGGTGATAGGTCCCTCTTATCTTTTATTGTCTGTCCTGAAGAAATGGACGCAGTAACACTATGAAAATATATACAAAATAATTTAATTAATTTGATCAATGTCAAAATGTTAAAAACTATACACCCATCATAACACAAAGCATCACATAAATCAATTCAAATTAGCCAAACAATGAAAATACACAAACAATATCGAACACAATTTGACAAAAATGTAAACTCAAACACAAATAGAATGTCCCTATATCAAACTCCCAACATGTTTCTGTTCATCGCACCACGTTGGTAGAACATTCATCAGGGGATGTCCTTTCATATATTGCTTTTGTTTTTTCCAACACCTTCTGGTGTGGGTGACTCTCAAGAAACAACAGTACCCTTATAAGTTCTGTAAATTCTACTACGTCTACCAAGTGGAATTATTTCCACAAACTCCAAATTGATGGGACTTTTACTTGCTCCCAGGTAGGACGTAAGCTCATCTGCCACTTAGGATATTTAGCAGGCCAAATGTGCTAGTTCCGTCTAGTTCGATTCATAGACAGTATTCACTCCAATAAATGTCTCAATCCAATCTTAGATGGACTGAAAGCCCCATACAAATTATAATTCTCTGATGCCTTGAGAATCTGTTCCTACAAAACACTTATTTTAATGAATAAACAGGTCACATAAGCCAATTTTGTTCACCATTGTTCGGCGGCGCACTCGTGACAATTTAGCCACATAGACAATCTCCTAGTTATGGCTGGTCCCAGTGGATGTATTCTACCAACTATTGTGTAACCTGTTCAACTGAGGCTATGTCCATAGCCTCAGTTTGCCCAATGTGGGCACCCAAGTACCAACTTCGGGCCTCCCTTCTTTTTGTGCTATTACTAGCATGGTTGTTCTTTGTCAGCCCTTCTTTTACCATTCTGGGAGGGGGAGACCAGTGTGTGCATTTTGCCTTTGGCAAGAATCCTTGGATGCCCCTGCCTAGTCTCCAGAGTGTCTGGGCAGGCAGAAAGTGAGGTAGGACTTTTCCACCCCCCTGTCTTTTGTCTGCCACACTGCCTGAATGGGACCAGCTCCCCCTGGGGGTCTGGCTGTCCCGACTGGACAGCCAAATGCCCCTTTCTGTAAACTGCTGAGGAAGATTGCAGTGGAGTGAGTGCTGGAACTGTATGAAAGGTGAGGCTACTGGAGTGAAAATCAAGTCGACCACTGGAAGCTTAAGTAACCAAAGAAGAAGATTACCAGAGACACCTGCAGACCCGCTGCAACAACGTGAAGTGACCACTGCTGTCCAGACCCCTTTTTCTGTGTGACAGAGGATCGTCCGAAGAGGATGACTCCTTCTTTTTAATTAGTGGGAACAACCAGTCCCAAGACGAACTCTGTTTTGAGCCATCTCCTGAGGTTCTGGGATTTTTCAGATCTGCGGAACCCCAATACCAGGAGACCTGCTGCCCATTTTGCGTGCATCATGGTGGAAAGGCTGCATCCATCCAAATCTTTGCTGAGCTCTCAAGGATACTCCAGAGTTTCGAATCAACTCACACAGACCCCTCTGCAGAGTGTGGGACTGTAAGAAGCAAAGAAGAATGACCGGGCAAATAGCATCCTTTGTTGGTGCTGCAGAAAAGGTGTCAAAACTGCAGAGTGACCAAAGAAGTTGAGGAAAGCCATGGCAGAGGTCCTCCCTCAAGATTGCTGCTGAGAGATCCCATAAATTGTCCTGCGTTTCATTATAAGACCAAGCAATCCAGAGATTGGGTCCAGAGCTACAGCATCGTAGAGCATCCACCATGAACATTTTCTTCAAACCTAATTCCAAAAAGTTGCTCCAGTGCATTGGAGTGCACATAGAGGTGTCCAGGGCAACCCCCTCTTAACTGCAACCCAAGCTGCTGCTTGTGTCCCTTTAGCGAGTCCTTTAACAGGGTCTCCAACGTTGGTTAAGTCTTCTTGTATCTTCCTTCCTAGAGACTAGAAAGCATCCACAGGAATTTTTGACTTCTGCTGCTTTTTAAGACTGTAAGTCTCTCTGAACTGCCTTTTAGCTAGGGTTGCGTTTTGGACTTTAAAAGACTTGCTGTGCAGGGAAACCATCTCTAGAACCTAAAGCTCTACTAGGATAACACTAACCAATTGTTTTCCTTCCCAAAAAACACTATCTTATATGTGTATACTGACTAAATACAATTATTGTATTACTTTGTGGGTGCCCGTAATTACTGATAATACAGTCGACCTGTCAACCTCCTGTGGCAATTGTCCACGTACAGCAACTACCAACTAAGTAATGGCCTTTTTAAAGTATTGCAAAGTATAACTATGTGTGTTGATTTATTGTGCTAAGTATTTAACAGTGACTCTTGTGTAAATATAATAAATCTATATTTTAATATAAATGTATGTGTAAGTGTTTCTTTGATGTGCATTTCTGGCTAGATTCAGTGTACTTACCTACAGCTCACATCTTCCTCTTGAGCCTCACTGCTCTGCCACTCTTCCAAGGTCCTTCAGTGGTGCAGACTGATACTAAGAGTTGGGGATCTACAAACCACTGGGATAGCTTATTAAAGTCTTCCCTCCAAGTGGGAATTTAGGAAAACTCCATAACACCAAGTACCCAATCAAAGGAGCTATAGAAAGAAAAGGAAAGCAGGAAAACAGAATAATCCATAGTAGGAGCCCCACGACAACTACCACACTTTGTACAAAGCCATACGACCCCACAAATAAAGTGAAAACCTTAGATTCCAAGGTAGGAAATCACAACTGTGAACTACAACAACACATCCAGGCACTGAAAAGAAAACCCAAGGAGCGACACAAGAAAAAACCTCAAATCAGCATGGACCACCATGGGCAAAAACCAGAGAACGCTACTATAAAATATAAAACCTCTAACTCAGGAGAACACATTTGCATCCGTGAGATACCCCATCCAAGTATTCAAAGGAAAACCCCTAGAAGACAGGGAAGAACATAATATGCCATAGGACAGGACAACGCGTCAGAAACCATGGAAAAAGGATACGTGAAATGGAATCATACAGGGCTACCACACCAAGAAATACTAACAGCAATGGAATGCACACCCACGATCCCTACTGTAATTGGAGCTACCACGGAAACAAGAAAAAAAATCACTCTACCTAATGCCTTACGTCTCAATAGACCACTCGCCAGAGGAGCAACCTACTACCAGAAACATTAGACAAATCAGCAGGATCACATGACTCCAAAGGGAAAGGCCAGAAACATAGAGACGGAGAACGTTGAGAAATAACACCTTCACTCCATACATTACAAAAAACCAAGGGGCCCACCGGCAACATCAACCTGAAACAGAAGAGGATCCAGAACAAGACGTGAACCCCAACAGGCTCCCTCCCCCTGCACAAGCCTGGCTGAGTCTACACACCCTATTGAGCCCATACAGCCCTGTCCTCGCACTTAGCATGTGGATCTTCATTCCCCTGCACTCTCTGCATTCCACTGGCACTTGTCCACCTCCCCTCCTTTAGCACTCACCTAGCCCAGTGACCCTCTCCCCTCCAAACCTCCCCCAAGCACTTGTGCACTTTCCGCTCCGGCCTGCTCTTCTGTTTAGTGTTAGCATTAGCGCATTCCACTCTGACCGGCATTTCCCCCCTCTACCCCACTCCTCTGCACTTCTTTTTACTGCACTTGCTCAATCCGAATGTCACAAGACCTAGTAGGACCGTTTTTTTATAATTTTTCCACCTGTTTTCCCCGTTGTGTGTTGTTGCGCCTTGAAGCACCATTTGTTGTATAGGCGCATTATAAATACCCGAAAGAAAAATAAAAGAAATATGAAACCTAGACAGCCTACTTAATGACGAAACAGACCCAATAGAACACAACCTACACCCGAGGATAAAAATGAGCATCGCCAACAAGATCACTAGAAGACACAAGCAAGTACAAAACAAGCCACTATAAAGAAACAAATACACTGCAACCTAATCAACACCAGATCTATGTCCAAGCACACAACATAGATCTGTGATCTACTTTGCGACGAGAGAATAGACGCTATTCATCACAGAAACCTGATTAGCATAAAACTACAAAGTCATGCTGCACAGCTGTCTGCCTGACAATTTCAACTGCATACAGGCAAACAGAAAAGGAAAAAGAGCAGGAGGACTCGCTGTGGCTTACAAAGAACATCTAAGAATAAGAACAGCCAATCCGCTAAACTTTCCGAACTGCAACTCCCTCGTCCTGCACCTGACCTCAGACCCGCAAACAAACCTCTGATTTGTACTAGTCTATAGAACCCCGACCTAGGCCGCAACCTTCCTGGACACCTTCTTAGAAGAGGTCACAAACATGGCCATTAAACATGATCACTCTCGTCAACTTCAAAATGTGGTTGGAAGAAGGGAACGAGATCTCGCATAAAACTCTAAACAGTTTGAGACAATTAAATAATGACAATTGGTGAAAGGAGCCATGCACACAGCAAGTGACCCTCTAGATTCAATCTTTGCCAAAAAAAAACTGATCACAAAACAACCACAAGTCCAAATACTTTGGAGAAACCACCTTTCGTGGTCCAAAAGCATCCAATAAGCCCCAAAAGAACCCCTGTTCTGGAAAAGAAACTGAAGAATACTCAAAAGCAGTGATTAGAAGAAAAACTAGAATCCTCCAAGCCATTGATTGCAAACCTGGACGCAATTGACAGACGAAAAAACAGACCAAATCCTTAAATGGATAACAAAAACAATAGATAGCATCCCTCCAGATAACCATTCACGCTCCATCTCGAAGCAATCAAAATGAACCAGAAACTAGACCAAGAATGGAGGACAAACTACAACCAAGATAAAAGAATAACATATTCAAAAGAAATTTGATTGTATCAAGTGAATTGTCAAAGCAGAAAATAAATACTACAACGACCGGATCACAAAAGCAAAGAGCACTCAAACAGAACTGTTCAACATTGTAAACGAGATGAGAAATCCTCCCGGATGCAATAACATACCGGCCCCTCACAAAAACTATGCGACGATCTCGCAGATCACTTTAAGAGTAAAAGCAACAACATACATCGGATCATACAAAGTAGACCAACCAACTCGACCGTTTACCACATTCAACCAACCCATGTTCACAGAACAGGCTGAACATATTTTCCGTAAATGTCAAGAGCAAAATTCATCAGCTTGGTGAACAAAAGCAAGAAAGCAGGCTCCCCAATTGACCCCTGACCACCAGACATCTACAAATAGATTCTTACACAGGCTACACCATCGGAATACTACCTAAACCTCTTCAACCTGTCACTTTCAATGGAAAGAATACCACAAGCCTTCGCTTCAGCCTACATGCTTAGTGTTAGGAGAGTTTTTCTAAAGTCCTATCAACACTTCCTAAAAAACATATCTGAGGCACTACAAAAATTCCACTCTTAGTGTAGGGCTATTCCGACTGAAAATGTGGTTGCTTGGACAGAGCGGCCGGGCTTATCCTAGGAGGGGGAGGTGGCTGTAGGTCAGTATATAGAAATTGTAGCATGCATATGGTTCAAAGAATCACTGATACACTGAATATTGTAAAAATAATGGTTTATTTTAAATACAGTAGGCCAAGATAATTCTTGGGGAAGTAAGTACTATTCACATAAGTTATGAACACATTTATAAAAAAACAACTTTATTCTTATGGTATACAAACCAAAGTTATCACCCAATTAAGAATAGCAATGAGCAGTTTAAGGTGAGGCAAACCTAAAGAAACGCTTTCAGAATGGCATTAAGCTATTCTTGGGGAGTAAAACCAGGTTAGATGTGTATTTTGTATTTTTTGAGCTTTTATTAGGCGCTTATGCAAAAGGATAGTGTTTTCAAGCACCACAAGGCAAAATGGGGAGGGAACAAGGGGAGTAAATAACATTGGCAAGAACAGTAAAAAATATATGATTGTTGTCCTACTAGGCCTTGTGGCATTCAGACGTGCAAATGCAGTGAAGAGAAGTGCAGGAAGGAGGGACAAGTGCTGTTTGGCCTGAGGGGTGGAAGTGCCAGGGGGGTCCAGGGAGGAGGCCTCGGGCTAAATGCTAGGGCGGAAGAACCCCAGGGAGGGATGCATAACCACCAGACAGGGGCCCGCAGGGGGAAATGCTGTGGGGGTGGAGGGTACTGGTGTCGACTTGATAGGGGACCTGGAATCCTGATCGATTCATGGGGACCTGGCCACCAGTCACAGTGGGGTGATTAGTGAGGAAGGGAAGAAGGGAAAGAGGTAGTGAAAAGCAGAGTTTGCAACAGAAACTATGCAACAACCTCACAGCCCACTTCAAAAATAAAATCAGCAACATCCATCAAATCATGCAAAGCAGACCAGTTAACCAAAACACACAACCCACCCCGCCAACCGTGGAACCACAGAATAAGCCCCAAAGCTTCTCACAAATATAAGTAGAGACATTTGTCAAGCTGGTAAGACGTAGTAATAAAGCAGACTCCTACATAGACCCCTGTCCTCCAGAAATCTACAAATCAATCCTCACACAGTGTGCACCACTGGAATGCTACAGAAACCGCTTTAACCTATCACTCGCAACAGGGAAAGTACTATGGTCATTCAAATCAGAGCATATCAAACCACTCCTAAAGGACACAGCAGACCACGTGGAAGACCTCTCTAACTACAGACCTATTTCAAACATTGCCTACCCAGCAAAACTGCTAGAAACCTACATTGACGAACTAATACAGCAACATATAGAAAAACACCAGTTGCTGGACCAGGCACAAGTCAGCTTTAAACCCACTAGAGGGACAGAAACGGCACTCCTGTCTATCTAGGATGACCTAAAGACAAACGCGTACTCCAAAACAAGGGGCCTCATTACACGGTAGGCGGTAAGGGTTTACCGGTACCGGTATTTTACCAGTACCGGTAAACCCCATTTTACCAGTACTGGTAAACCCTTACCGCCTTACTACGAGGTCCCTTTGCGGGTTGGGGAATTTAACGCCTGCTTTTTGCAGGCAGTAAAAACCAACCCGCAAAGGGACCAGGGAGCTAATTACGGTACCGCAATTTGCGGTACCGTAATTAGCGCCTTCCCCATTCCCATAGAGCCCTATGGGGCAAAAATGGGAATGGGGAAGGGCAATGGTGGAAGGGGGAATTACCTCCCCGCCAACCTTGGAATAGAGCGGTAATTCCCCTTTCCACCAAGGCAGTGCCGGTATTTTACCGGCATGAACCATGGCGCTAATAGCGCCATGGTTCACCGCCATCCGTGTAATGAGGCCCAAGGTATGCCCTGATACTAATCGACCTCTCTGTAGTATTCGACACAGTCAGCCATGACATCCTCATCAAGAGAGTAGAAGAAATTGGAATAACCAGCCTAGCCCTGCTCTGGATTAAATCATACCCAATTAATAGAATGGAAACTGTTTGGATAAAACCATTCAAATCCGATCCACGGCACACCAAATCTGAAGTACCACAAGGATCATCTCTATGCCTGCTGCTCTTCAATATCTACCCGACTCCATTAATAAAGCTCATCAAAAGACACAGACGTACGTGCTACAACTACGAAGACAACATTCAAATCATCTATAAAATCGAAGATACACAAGAAGAAAACACAACGCTGGAAGAATGTCTCAAAGAACTCTACAACTGGATGAACACAAACATCCTCAAACCCAACCCAGGCAAGACAAAAATCATGGTTATATCCTAAAACCTGGAAAATACCCTTTATGTCCCCATGGCCCACAGAACTAGGAACAGCTCCCAGACCATCAAAAATAGTCAAAAACCTTGGAGTTTTAATGGACAACATGCTAAAATAGAACCACAAGTAAACACAATAATCAAGAAATGCTTCTTCCTCCGACATTCGATAAAAGGAATCCTACCATTCCTGTCCTTCACTCATAAAACACTTAGCATCATCACCCTCATCATGTCCAGAATTGACTATGCAAACAGTCTTTTCCTCGGAATGCCGAACATCTGCTGAATAAACTGCAACGTATCCATAATGCAGCGGCCAGACTTCTCCTTAAACTATCACAAGGGAGCCACATCACCCCAGCGCTAAAAATATGACACTGCCTGCCAATCAAACAACGAATCACATTCAAAATGATGTGCATAATGTACAGAGCAATCCACGGCCAAGGAGCTGAATTCCTACGTAAGAAAAGAATCATTTACTGACCAACAAGAACACTCACATCAAGCAACGATATCTGCCTGGAACCAAAACCATACACAAGAAAAAAAACTTGGTGGATCCTCTTTCTCTCACCTAGCAGCAAAAACTTGGAACACCCTTACGAAAGAAATGTGCAATACGAAAGATCACCTAAAATTCAGAAAACGACTCAAAACCTGGCTCTTCAACTGAAAACCAGACGGAAACAACTAGAAAAACAAAGACACCAATGGAAATAAAACGCACCACAAACAAGCGCTCATGGGAGCAAGTACCTGGGGAGGAAGAGAGCCCATGATTTACCCTCTCCCAAGCCAAACCCGTGCGTTAGGTAAAGCCTAAGGGACAGGCACCCTATCTGCAGACGAGGGAGCATTAACCAATAACTATCACCCAACAAGACAGGGAGCGCCTGGGATTGGGATTCAGAGGGAGGGGACCCCACCCCCAGAGCTCAGGGAGCTAATGGCATGCACCCCCACTGATGAACTAAGAGCAACCCACAACCTTACGGATCTCGACCAAGAGGTGGGGGGAGGCCCTCACCACCTTCCCGCCCACAGATAACTAGACAGTTACAGAGACATGCCACTTCCTACCGCAGAAGGCAGAACCCGGCGAGTGACCCACCACGAAACACTCCAGCAGACAGCACAGGCTGAGTCACCTAACACAGATATCCAAAGTAATGAGGTAACCCCACTAACCCATCCGCTAAAACCACAACTCTCTCCATACACCTCTGAAACGCTAAACAAACACAGTCACTTCCTTGCCAAGCAAACCGCATGCACTTGCAACAACAAAACAAACTACACATAGTCTTGCACAACAGCACATGGGAGTCTACCGATCTGTAAACCTCAACCATGCTCAGCAAACAATGTTAACCGAACTGAAGCTGTCTGCAGGACATCACAACTCTCGCTCTACCTTTGTCCTGCTATGTCCTACTAACCCATCCTACCCTCTTACCTTTCAGATCCACCTGAGCGCCACAGGACCACTCCGATGCTGATAGTGTGCAGTATAAATGTTCTTTAACATTAACATTACTTGCTAGTAAATACAGCTATTGCGTGCAGCCGACCTGCAAGTCCACGCTTACCCTCACAAACCAGAACCAGAGCCAAATTCAAATGGGAGGCATCGCCCACACAGCCACAGAGGAATCCTCCCCCTGTGAAAATCCAAACAGCATTAGTCCTTTGCCGGCAAGGATGGCTGCAGTTAGCTTTCTTCTGTGGGAGAGGCATCTAGCAAATTACAGCAGGTGAAGTGCTGAATCCCTTGCAGGCTCCAAACAGCCTGAGCCTTTTGACGGCCGGAGGGTTTCCACCAAATACAATGGGCCTCATTACGAGGCTTGCGCTCCCGTATAAAGGGGACAAATACGGGTCCAGCCCCCTTCATTACGGGAGCGCCGATTACGAGCTTCCCATCGCGGGACCCGGATCAAACGCCTGGTAATACCAGGCGTGCTTTCCGGGTCGCGCGAGGGGAAAAGGGAGGCAATAACGGGCCAGATGTAATCTGCGTGTTATTACCTCCCTCCCCATTCCCATTGAGCCCTATGGGGGCTCAAATGTGAATGGGGATGGGTTACTGCAAGGAGGACTTACCCGGTCCTCCTATGTCGGAGTAACCCGGTAAGTCCCCATTGCAGGAACCTGGTAATGGAGCCCGGAACGGAGGCAGCCATGGAGCTGAGAGCTCCATGGCTACCTCCATTCTCGTAATGAGGCCCAATGTGTCACAGAAAAACAATGCACCAACACAAAGGAGGCTGTCGGAGAATGATAAAAAAAATATGGCTAAAATCCCTTTCCGTGCGCGCTTCAATGCTGTAATTAATAGCTTGCACAAACCGAAAGAAGAACAGGAAGCTGAAAATGATGGGTGCCGGCACCAGTGTGCAAAAAACCGCCTGCTAAGTATGAAACTACCATTAAAGTGCAAAGTGCCCATTGCGAGGTAGAAATACACATGCATTTTATTGTATTTGCTTGTGCAGAAATCGGCAGGCCAGATAATCATCAAATGGCTGTCCCATCAAGGTGACTGATTATTAAAGTGCAAGTGGCATGTAGCACCAGAAATACAAATTTGAAAAGCAAAAAATGCCAAATTATGAAAAATACTCAAGAGTGAGGAATGTTAGTAGAATATGTCCTGCACGGAAAGGATAATCTCAAAATGGGGCCATCTCTCATGACAGTAACTCATGACAGCACAGCAAGGGCATACACAAACATGGGGATGTGCAACATTCTTAGATAAAAAGAAAGAAAACCCTCTGCAAGTACTCCCACAGTGGCAACGGAGTAAGAGTGGTGGTGGGGAGAGAAATGCCTGGTAAATGCACTCACAAACAAACCAATCTTGCGTTCTCCATAACACATTAATGGGTTTGCAGGGGGATACAGCCCCGCTATTCCACAATAAATCCAAAATCTCAACTAAAGACACAATAAATAGAGAACTGATGACAAACGATAAACTGAAGAAAAACACACAAAAACAATGTCAACACATGAGATAAAAGCTGATGCCCAAAATGGAAAAAATGAAAAACAGTGAGGGAAACAACGCTAGCAAAAAATTCAGGTTTCTCTCTGGATGGCAACCAAGTGGCTATACGTCTAAAAACGCTTACAGTCCCTCATCAACATTATTCCCCTTGGGATATTTGGTGTGCAAGTCCAAAATCATTCTAGTCTCCAACTGCTGGGTTTAAGTTTCCTGTCTCCTCCTCGGGGATGTTGCGGTACATGTGCTGATCCAAAGAAAGAGAACTCGTCAGCGTTGCCATTTTGGAATTCCAAAAATGTTTAGTCATAGGGTAAGCATGACCCAAACGGCTCTTAAGTGTTGGAGTATGCAAACATTTAATTTGAAGGTGGTGCTCCCCACATATCACTTTCATTTATTTAATTGATAATTTATAACGTGCGTTATACCACAGCAAGTGGTTTCTAAGTGCTGGAACAGGATTTGAACCTTCGGTGTGCCACGTCTTGCTTCCAAGACAAACGTGTTGCCCCTGAGCTATCCTCCCCAAGGACAGCAAAGCACATAAACAAGGAACGTGGAATTACACGTAATCAGATGTATCTGTGTGGTACCCAGCACTGGCTGCCATAGGTTTTCATGAGCAATGCATTAATACAGACTTTGCAGTGCATACAGTTGAAAAATCCTTTGGCAGGATTGGATAACCACGTGCCTGACACTTCACTGTGCTTGAGGGGATTATGAAAACTGGCAACCAATGTATCTTTGAGATAAGGAGCCTTCCTAAATGTAAGACAGGGATTAGGCGGTAGAATGGAGGACAATTCCTTATCCAATTTCAGAACATGCCAATGTTTTTGGACAATGGTTCTAATGGCTGGGCCGCCTGGCCGTATCTCAATACCTGTCGAATATGACTCATCTCGAGGCAAAGAGTTGTATAATAGGCTCTGGAGATTCAAACCTGTAGCTTTCACATTTTCACATAGGCTTGTCCAATCATATGTGTGGCCCAGCCTTGTGACCTGAATCTACCAGCTGCCTTCGAGCACTCTATATCAAAGCTGGCCAGGTCCATGCAATTTCAACTGTATTTGATAAACTCCCTATACTATATGCCCCTTTTGCAGCTGGTAGGGTGATTACTAGAGACAAGCAGGGGGATGCCGGAACTGGCGGGTTTAGTGTAGAGAGAAGTATCGAAACCTGTAATATCCAACTTCCTGCTAACATCCAAAAATATAACCTGCGAATCACTGTGACTTTCAGTAAAATGTAACTTGATGCTGTTGTGATTAAGATATTTCACAAATGAAATCCATTCTGATTTACCCCCATTACAGCGGATGAACAAGTCATCAATGTAGTTCCACCAGGAAACCACATGATCAATGAAACCAGAATTCGACTCCTCCCATACTATAGTCTCTCCCCATCACCCCATGGTGAGATTAGCTTAAGAGGGCCAAACGTACTGCCCATAGCGGTACCCCTGAGTTGATGGAAGAAGGCAACTTCAAAAAGAAAGACATTGTTAGTGAGACAAAATTCAAACATTTCCAAAATCATATGCGCGTGCGACAGAACATTTAAAGAATGTTGACTGAGAAAATATCTGCAAGCCTCCATACCAACCTGATGTTCAATAGAGGTATACATGGAAACACATCTAGAGTGGCCATAATGAGGGCAGGCTCCCAGGGTAGCTCACTGATGTGTTTGAGAGAATTCCTGGTGTCATGTAAATAGATGGTAAAGTGGACACGAATATTATCAATGTTTTATGCACAAATTTAGAAAGATTCTCAAGTTAAGACCCAGACAGGGTGACAATGGGTCTACCAGGAGGCCTAATCATGGATTTGTGGATTTTGGGCAGGAAGTATATAGTGGTGATCACAAGAGAGGAGGGAGACAAAAAACACATGTATCAAGATCTAGGATGCCAATATCAGTCAATTTCTTCAAAGATTCAAACATGTTTGTGTGCCAGAGAAAGGACTTGCCCCTAGTATCAGATAGCATGAAACATCTTAGCTTCAACAACATAATCATATCAATTGAGTATGACAATGTTAGAACCCTTGTCAGATGGTTTAAAGATGACTTCAGATAGCTGTTGAAGGGAATCACGAGTCTCTTGCTGTTGAAATTTGAGGTTATATCTCAGACTGGACAAGCTAGTAGATCTTAATTTGCTCAGATCGTCAATGACTAAATCCTCAAATGCATCCAAACATGCCCCTACTGGAAAAGAGGGGTAGAATCTGGACTTGCCCTTCAATATATTATGCATTAGGTTCATTACAACCTTTAATGAGGGAGCCAAAGACGTGAGAACGATCTTAGGGAAACATTGGAAACTCTTAACTAAAGATCAGGATGTTCATAAATACATACAAGCCAATGCGAGTGTGACATTCAGAAAAACTGTATCTATACAATCAAAATTGTCACCAAGCAAATTCCAATTGGCCATCCCCCCAGTACCAACAGGGTGGTTATCAGATGAACCCACTGGCTTTTACAAATGTGCTAAATGTAAGGCCTGTCAATTTGGAATCAATGTTAAGAGTTACAGCCATCCACGCACTGGACGAGAAGTTAAAATTAAGAAATTGAGTATGTGTATGACTAAATTTGTCATATATGCAATTATGTGTAACTAAATTATGGTACATTGGTAGCACAGTTGGAGGTTAAAGTTAGAATATTACAACATTTGAGAGCCATAAAAACCATATGACATGACATATCCTTTGGCAAAACAATTTGAAGAGGTGCACCAAGGAGACATGTCTTCCTTCAAATAGTTCGCCATTGACACAATATCCAACCACCCTAAGGGAGGGAACAGGGAAAAAAGACTCACACAGTCTGAATGAAGATACATTATTAACTATAATACTATGTCTCCCAAAGACATAATAAGGATGAAGAATTATACACATTAGTGGGAGATTAATCAAAAAATGCTATGTGAATCCGTTAAGATCAAGTCTATGAATTATGTTAGCTTCTACACATTATGTGCAATTCAACAGATGTGATAGTAATTTACAGGTTGATCTTAATTTTATTACAATGTATATTTATGTGTTTGTTTTTTATGCAAACTAATGTTTCGCAAGGTCTGACATTTTATGTGACTCAGTTCTATCCTCTTAAGCAATAATTGATTCCAGTGGTATTAATACAATAATCAATATCTATTGGCCCAAAGTATATTTGTATTGCTTCTTAGCACTATTACAATCCAGTATGGGATTTTAAATTAAAACATCATTTAGTCTATTTTATGGGAAGTGGAGGATGAGGTTTCTTAGAGAAATGCAGGTTTTAGTAAGTTGAAGTACATTCAGCACTATGCACTTTATGATACAATTGTTTGTTTGATCAACCGAGAACTTTACTGAAAGACTTGCATTATGAATCTCATGGAGTTCCAGCTTGATACATAATTACTGACTAGTAATTTGATCCCAGAAATGATGTGGTAACTTCAGTGTTACTGTTTTAAACTAGTCCACACACAGTGCTAAGCACATTATTATGCAGCATCTATAACTGCCGCTAGGCACTATGTTTCTTAATTCAGCGCCAGGACGCTGCACAACAATTGATCAGTAGCCTGATCCTAGAGGCTGAGTGGTAAATTCTGTGTTAATGTAGCTTGATTTCAGAAACTATGTGGACATTTTAGTGTTAATGTTTTAAACTATTCTGCACAAATCAATAAGCACTTTATCATGGAGCATCTATAATTGCTGCTAGGCACTATGCATCTTATGTCTTTTAATTTAGCCCTGGGACAATGCACACCAATTAATATGTAGCTCGATCCTGGAAGCTGAGTGGCAAATTGTGTGCTAATGTTTACAATCATTAGATATAAAGCACCATGCACTTTACACAAATAACTAGCACTTTGAATTCATAGCCCACTTGGCAAAGCCTGAGTTGATGTTTACAATTGTCAAGGCATTCTCAAAATGGAATATTTACGATTTATGCTAGGCACTATGCATTTTTACAGCCACGATAGAGCTCACAGGCATAGACATACATAGGATATAATTAATCCAACATGCTATGCGGGTTTCAATCCAAAATGTGTTAAATAATGAATTGCAAATAGCATATCGTACTTTAGATATCTACAGCCGTTGGAAGTGTATATTATAAAATATGCAAATATAAGGAATGTATCAACATATGTACAAGATTGCATAGTCTCGAAGCCAAAGAAAAACAGTCTCCACGTGCAGTATGAATATGTTCCAACATGGAGACTGTATCGCCCATGTTAAACATCGATGGGGCTGACTTAGGTTATCAAAACTAAAGAGGGACACTGAAGTAGATATGAACAAGTCTTTACGAATCCTGTTTTTGCACAATCTGATGAAGCCCGCTATGGTTGTTGTTTGCTGTCTGTTATGTCCACATCAACTTAATAAAGGAAATGAATTGAAGTCCGTGGGAGTTGGAGCTTTGTTGCCCATGCCACTGGTAATTTAAAATAAAGTTTATTTTTTCATGTGATATGCATGATATGCAAATCACCTCCACTGAAATTCCTTATATCTACATTGGTCTCATACCAACCTTTTCCTGAATATCGTGAAATTCTGACTGGCTTTCACTGTTTGGTGTGTGTTGATAAGACTCAAGGCAAGGAAAATAAGTTATCTCACCCAAGGGGGCATCACAAACTATACAAAGGGAAAAGTTAAAAGGAAGGCAAAGAACAAGGGTGATGTGGTAAAAGTAGGCCAGGCAATGAGATGAGACTTGGTTTGGTTTTCAGGCTGAGTGTAAGTGAATTTAACTCATTCAGCACTCTGCTCAAAAATGCGCAACAGCCCAACGCCCGGTGTAGTGCCCTTGTTCCTACTCAGTCTCGGCTTAAGCACAGGCTCTACTCAAGACACTGACAAGCAGCTGCACACCACGCATGGACACTTCCTCATTTCTTCTCCTTTCTTGCCCCAATCCCACTAAGAAACTTTACCAACAGTTCCTGAACTTCCCCTCTTCCGAAAATGTGATCTCTCTAGATTCCCCCGCTCCCGCACATTGTACAGTGCTCAGCTCACTTCCGAAGGTAAGTTCACACTGTAAAAATATCCACATTAAAATACTTATAGAATAAAGTGTATCGCCTGAAAAAAAACAATTGTCAAATAACGAGGCTGAAAATACCGAATTTTTGTAATCAGGTTTTTCGATATTTTTGCACATTTGTTCAAAATAGGGAGTTGGGGTGTGGAATATTTTAAGTTGGATGGATGTGGAGCGAGGGGGCTGAGAGGGTCTCGCCCATCATTACATTTAGAAAAATGCGAGTAAAAGAAATCAGTGTTTTCAGCCTCCGTTTTTTCCATTATTTTAACATATATCCAAATAAAATAGGTGCCTACCCAATTAGGGAGATGAGAATGCAGTTGAACCACCTCAAATGTGTCAAATAAAAAATGCAGATCAGGATATGCTGCAGAGCCTTCATGTCAGGACTGCATACCCAGCCTATAGCTGACCAGGTAGATCAAAGGTACCCACTGTAGAGTGGGGAGTGTGCACACGCCCAATACTCACAGCATGGAAGAAAGAGCCTGCAATTGCTCAGGCACTGGCTGTCTGCAACCCCAGAAGGGACACAGATTGCTATTACAAAATATGTCTAATGAAGACGGCAGACCTCTCCTTCACTCACGCATTTTTCTTGAGTCCTTGCATGGAATAAAAGCACATGAGTGGTAGGGGAGAGGGGGAGTTGGAGATCTGGTTGAGTGGAGGCAGTGTTGAGTGATCAGTTATCTTGGGAGCTTTTAGATGATGGAAGATCACAGAGTAGTGGTAGTTGAAAAGAACAAAAGAAAGAGCAGCTTGGGTACATCAAGTCTAACACAATGCTCAGAAGAGTGATGGCTTGGATGGTGTGAATTAATGATTCAGAAATTCTAAATAGGTCACTTCCAACCAGCTCCCTAAAACAAGACACACGTTCACTAAAGCAGGGGGCTTTTGGTTCTTATGAGAAGGGGAAACAAGAGCTGAAGTACTTGTCCTCAGTATTTGTAATATTGGCCGACAAGCAATGCACCCTTTCTCCCGATACTAGATTCTTTGTATTTTCAAGTGAGCTTTACTTGACTTATTTATTGTTTCCATCACCAATAGACCTAAAGAGAAGCACCTCTTCTCCTTCTCCATGGTGTAGGGTTAGATAGAAGCGTGTTTCCTATGCGCAAGGTTTTGGCTGAGTGGAGTGCCTGGTGATGATGTGCCTGGCTGTTTTAAAGCTTATGAATGCTTATACGGATTTCCTAGTTATGGCATTGGTTGTTTTACATGGTTAGGACTCTGGCCTCCGAAGAGCGGAGCACCCATCAGAGCTGGGTTTGAATGTCACCTCCGCTGGTGCCTTTTGTAATTGCACTTGTTTTTGTCAATTGTATTGTATTGTTGCTTATGTTTTTATGTCCAGACAATTAAATGAACTTAGTGGGTTCAATACAGTTACTGTGCGCTAATGACCACTCTATATTTCAGAAATCATAACATTATTGGACGGCAGCGAACACACTGTTCCCACAAACCCCCCACTATGGTTTGGAAAAGGTAAACAATGGATTAAAGATCTGGGAAGGTGACTCCCGCTGAGACTACTAGTACTTCCAAAACTGAATAATGATGTGAATAATTATCATCATAACGGGTAAATCCATAATGATAGAAATTTATTTTCTGTGGTGAACAGCCGCCATATGTTTCGACCACCTGGTCGTTTTCAAGGCCTACTGATGAAGCAATATATTTATTCACCTGGAAGGACTGACCAGTCATGAATGAGTGAAATTAACGATGAGCAATTGAACTTAAATTGTGTTTTAAGTCCCAAATGATCAGAATCTGCCTCATCTGCAATTTGGTTCCAATCATGCAGTCACAATATACAGCAAATGTCCGAAGCGTATGGAAATGCTTTACGGAAGTATCCAAGTACTTTAAATCAATAATTGAGGCTCCTGGGCTGTGGCTAGCAGCATGTGGCTCTTTGTTTCTGGAGTGGCTGGTTTTCTGATAGCCAAAGCCAGTAAGATAGATCAGTGCGTTGAGTGATTGCTGCTGCACTGTGTGTGTGATATGCAGGTTGCAGGATTGACTCCCAGTAAGGTGAACTCTGCTTGTCATCCTGATGAGGTTGATAAATGAGTACCAACACAGGTTGGGTGATATTGTATGTATATTTGTTCTATATGAAGCGCTTAAGCATAAGTGCTATCTAATACCACATCATTATCATTTGGCCTTCAACGTCTGCTTGCATTCACAGTCATTTGGTAATATGGGCCTATACGTGCTGATATTAATGATACATATGGTGATCCATTCTTGTATGAAATGTATATCACTTTACAGCAGTGGTCTTCAAACCTTTTTGGCCTGGACCCACCCTGAGCAAAATTGTGGCAGGCCGGGTCCCCTCAAAAATGCTAAATGGACATTATGTACAAATGGTGATAAACTATTGTGCACCGTCACCTCACCTTACTCTGAGTATAGTCCCTGGGCTCCCCCACCTGCTCCCATCACAGTCGCTGGGCTTTCTCCTACCCACTCCTACCCAGTCCCTGGGCTCTCACCACCCCATCACAGACCCTGGGCTCTCCCCACACTGCTCCAACCACTATCCCAGTGCTCCCGCCCATCCTGCTCCCACCAAAGTCCGTGGGATCACCCCAAAAATGTTGGCAGGTGGGTAGGGGGATATGCCTTTGTTGTACAACCCTCCTTCCCTCCTCTTCCCCTCACTCGTCAAAATCACTCAGCGGACCAAAACAAACGCACACACACATTAACACAGCAATCCCTCTATCAATCATACGAGAACCCATCACCATACACTCATAACACAAGCATACACGCATCCATACACATATTTAAATAAAAAATAAATGAACCAAAACGTACCTTCTGCAGGGGCCTGCACGTGGGTGCTGAAATGCCCCACTCCAGGTTGCTCTGTCCGTATGCGCGAGGAGGCGGATGAGCTCCCCCTCGCACATACATACATGCAGTGCCCCAGCCAGCATTTCCAATGAGCTATGCAAGGTTGGCAGAGCAAAACACCCCCAGCCTTGCAGTTCAGGCTGCCCAGGAGCACTCACTCCGCAGGAAAAAGCTGCTGAGGGAGTGCTCAGTGTTTCACTTGCTGGCTCCTCGTCTCCTCCATATTGGGTGAGGAATCCAATGGGTCCACGCCTCTTTGCCCATTATGGATGAGCCGATATGCTTGGACTGGCTGATAGGGCAATGCCCATACCAAAAACGCAAAATGCTAGAGTAGGCCTGTCAAAATGTGTGTATGAGGAGTTACTTCACTACGCAGCTAGTAGTTTTGACCATTGTTGCTGAATAAATATTCTTTAAATATCACAATTTGGTTACATTTTAACAAAAAACACCCCCTTAGGTACTATTCAGACAGTCTGTGACTAAAGGAATGACTATCCATTTGCAGCTGTGGGCCACTTTTTCATTGTTGCCTGAGACAGTTTTATGGTCAAGTCCGACCACCGACCATGTAAGTCGCCCCTGCCCATATCCTCCAATCTAAAAAGAAAAATGTAAAAAACACATTTTTTGTTTCTATCTTTTTTTTTACATTTCATGCTGGGATCTCTCACCACCCATGGGGGGGGGCGCCCCATGGTGTAAAACCTCTGCTTTTCAGCGATATTTGTAACCATATTTTTCGTATTGTACTTAGAAACAATGCTATGTGATGCCACTTCCTGTTTTGTCAAGGGTGAAAGGTTGTGTTCCATTGCTTCCCGTGATGTCACTTCAGGGTGGGGTCAAGCGACATGTGATGTCGCTACCTCTACCCCTGGCATGTTGGTGAAATGACGTCCCTGACTGTTAAGGGTTACTTGGGCTGAAAATAGGGCAAAAGTCATTTTCTATACTTTTCTTTCGCTATCTTGGTAGCGCTATTTCTGATCGGGCACAGATTGAGAAGCAGAGTAGGGTGTTGGCCGAGGGTCGGAGGTTTAGGCTGTTGACTGCTTCCATTACTGTCCTCTCCTTTTTTCTTGTTGTTTTCTACAGTGGGGTTCTGGAACCTGGACTTATGTACATCTTTTCACATTTCATGAAAACATTAATAAAAAATAAGCCGTCCCCAAAAAGTTGGGACTTGCGGCGATGCCTCTAGAGGAAGAGACTAGCAAGGCAGTTGATAGGAAATAGCAGCAAAAGTGTCAGAAAGGGCCCTGGAACCATCGAAGGAGTCAGGTCTGTAAGAGATAAGGAATGATGCGACCCAAAGAGGTATTGTGACTAATATGTAGTCCAGAATTGTGGTGATTTAAGTCAAGATGCCATACTCAAAGCAGAGCATTTAATTGAATTGGGCTTGTCACAGCTAGTGGTCCATGGTATTCATAGATATGCAGAATATATGGCGGATTCCTCAGCATCAAAGGAGGTTAATAACAGAGGCATATAGGGCAGTCTGAAGGCCAAGCACATTCTCCATGCCCCACCTAGGTCATTGGATCCATGGGAATGCTGAAAACATAGCTACCCCTCTCTTCATGTGTAGGTCATCAACTCTATTATCTTTTTTTTGTTCAAGTTGGAACTCTCTCTGACTTGGCTCAAAAAAACACAAACAGAGCTTTACATCCTTGCCCCTCACCTGTCCTGCTCGTCTGCCTTCTTCTTCCTTCTCTCCTTGAGCAGCACTCTGGTCACTCTCTTAACAGTCTGCGGATGTTGAGTGGGCACTCCATCACTCTCAAGTGTCCCTTGTAAGTGGTACTGGTCCTCATTTTAGCCACAAAATGTCCACCATCCTCCAAAGACTCTTCAAAATGTGCATCCCGTCCAATATTCTCCAATGAAATGTTTATGGTGGGCCTGCATTTTAACTTTCGCAGAAAAAGGGCTTGTGGTCCACTTCCGTTCATCACAACGCAGGCAGATAGGCTACAACCCTGCAATATCATAGGTATTACATGTGTTATTATATTTTATTTCAAAGTATTCTACGGCACATCACATACAATTGGAAACGTTGTGGTTAGAGGCAATTAACCACTCAGGAATAGGGAAAAGCAGAAATATGTATTCATGATGAGGTCATGCCGTGGTCACATGCCGCAGCTGTCGGTGTCGGTCAACCAAGTGGGGTGATACAGAGAATAAAATAAGAAGGGACATGCCAGATAACCTTGAAAAGAGAAAATGGAGGCACGTTGGAAAAAGAGAAAATGGAGGCACGTTGGAAATTGACCTAAGACCCAGGGATGTCATTTATGGGTCACCAGGGGTCGCAACTGCATCCCCTGATGTCTCCCTTGCTACCACTGTGGTCTCGCTTGCTACACCTAAAGGGGGTCCTGTGCTCTGGCTAGTGCCATGTGGCTCTTTGCTTCTGGAGTGGCTGGCTTGCTTGTTCAGGCCTCTTACAAAAAAGAACAGGGGTTCCTCAAGTCTAACATTTTCAGCACTGACCCTAAATAAGAAAGAATAGGAATACCAAATAATGTGTCTTTCTGGAATTCATTACAATAATTGCTAGACTCATTAAAGGTTTATTTCAGACACACTTCAGGGGGTGAGTCACTGATTTTGACTGTTCTTCAACACCTCAACTCAGCCTTTCATCCTTCTAAGGTCGATAAATGTATGTATATTTGTTCTATATAAATGGCTTAAGCGTAAGTGCTATATAATAACACATCATTATCATTTAGCCATGGACGTCTACTTGCATTCACAGTAATTTGGTACTATGGGCCTATACACATAACGATACATGTGGCGATCCATTCTTGTATGAAATGTATATCACATTATAGTGATACCGTAAAACATTTATCAGTGTACTTAGAAACAATGCTATCTGATGCCACTTCCTGTTTGGTCAAGGAGTGAAAGGTCATGTTCCATCGCTTCCCCTGATATCGCTTTGGGGTCGGGTCAAATGACATCACTTCCTGTGATGTCATCAAGGGTCAAGGGTCATGTGATGTCACTTCCGCTACCCCTGGCATTTTGGTGAAATGACGTCTCTGAGTACAGATTTGGGGCATCTGGCAAATAAGAGTTCATCTGCTGCTAAGCACACTTGAGTTTTGGTGCCCGCTGGCCTTTTGCTTCTTTCAAATATGTCCTTTAGGTGGGTGGTTTCTGCATACCCGGTATGCACAGTGAATTTGAGCATGATGGTTACTGTATGATGACTGGCATTTTCTAGGGACCCACATTTATTGTGTGGGGTGTTCCCACATCTAGCAATGGTAACCAGGTCCCTGATGTAGTGCCACCTTGTGTAAGACCACTTTGCAGCAGTGTTATTTTGCTGCAAGCAAGGGCAGGTGCACAATAAAACAAACATTGGCAATGCCAACACTTTGGGCTTTTGTATTGGCATGGGAAAGGAACTTGCCAGGCACAGCCGTAGTGCTATTTACTGTCCATTGATGGGAGCAGGAGCAAATTGGTGTGAGTACCTGGGCATCTCATATCAGTGCCTGGCACATGCCTAATACTTAGCCTGAAGGCAAAACTGTTTAACAGGACTTCAGTGAATGACATGCAGAGTGCTTATAAATCCAGTGGCTGAAGGCAGATCCGGTTAAGAAATTATTATTAAACCAGTAGTGGGTTTACGACTCCAATTAAGTCATTAACTCGCAGAAGACTGTTTGAAAACATACTGGCAGGCGCAGTGCAAAGTTTGATGGTAAGGCTTGATTAAAGTGAGGTCAAAGAATTCTCCTGAGGAGGTGTTTTAACAGAGAGGGTATGAACTGGGTGGGAATGGCCATTGGTATTAGCATGGCCATGGCAGATAATGGGTGGACAAATAACCAAACAACGCCTACAAGCTGTGTGTCCTCCCTCATATGCAATTTCTCCCCATCTCTAGTGGGAGCAGGAGCAAATTGGTGTGAGTCCCTGGGCATCTCACATCAGTGCCTGGCACATGCCTAATACTTAGCCAGAAGGCAAAACTGTTTAACAGGACTTCAGTGAATGACATGCAGAGTGCTTATAAATCCAGTGGCTGAAGGCAGATCCGGTTAAGAAATTATTATTAAACCAGTAGTGGGTTTACGACTCCAATTAAGTCATTAACTCGCAGAAGACTGTTTGAAAAAATACTGGCAGGCGCAGTGCAAAGTTTGATGGTAAGGCTTGATTAAAGTGAGGTCAA
The DNA here is from genome assembly GCF_040938575.1 of Ambystoma mexicanum. NCBI lineage: Eukaryota > Metazoa > Chordata > Amphibia > Caudata > Ambystomatidae > Ambystoma > Ambystoma mexicanum. The sequence continues at coordinate 90,828,712 of NC_090924.1, read as the reverse complement.
ACAATTCTCCTGAGGAGGTGTTTTAACAGAGAGGGTATGAAATGGGTGGGAATGGCCATTGGTATTAGCATGGCCATGGCAAATAATGGGTGGGCAAATAACCAAACAACTCCTACAAGCTGTGTGTCCTCCCTCATATGCAATTTCTCCCTATCTCTAATCTAATGCAATAGTTTTGTCTTCCATACTAAAAAAGGACTGGTTGGATAATGATACATAGCACTGCACACTTTATCTAAACTACCTAATGTCATTGAGGTCCAATCCACTGCCACACAACATGCTGGCCCCTGCTGTCAGGATCAGGCTTATGCTGAAGTAAATGCGTTTTACCTTTCTTACTATTATGGGGGTGTACAGTACTGCACACTGTGTTTAGGCGACTTTCGAAAAAGTTTAATTGTGCTCTTCTTCTGGAGACATGGAGGTGTCGGGTCCCTGCAGCTATCCCCCAAACCCATATAGTGTAAGATGTTTTTAGTTGGAGTGCATTACAGTACAGTTGAAGGCATTGTCATATTGTACACAGTACTATTGCTGGTTTCCCCCTGTGTACTTAAGATATGTGTTGCCCATCTGTCAATGTTGTGGAATAAGAATGCCTGCCAGTGGCATGTAGCAAACTCCTTTTTACTTGTGGATTAGCCTATAAGAGATACATGAGACCTGTGGTCTTTAGATGAGCAAGCTCCCCGTTGCCCTTATCTTGAACTTCTTTTAATCATCAATGCTCTTATTTTGAAACTCTGTCCAGACAATCTTAACTAGATGCATATCAGTAATGTGAGTGTGTGTCCATGCTATTTACTGTATAGGGATTGGGTGGTAAGTGGGGGGTGCGTGGGGGACTGTTAACTTTTCCAGTCATGTTTATACCCGTGATGCCTTTCACTACAATGCTCATCGGCCCTACCCAGGACATCCAATTGGGCGGGCTAATGGGAGTGTTCATCCGAAACTTCTTATGGGGTTCAGGTTGCAGACCCTGCTTGCCCTTATCCTATAATGGCTTTAATCATGTTTAGCAATTTCAATTGAAATTACCTTTTTTAATGTCCTATCGCCCCTCGAACACTGTGCATCCAGAAACGTGATGATCTAGCTCTTATACAGCTGTTTACCAGATGTTTTTAATAAAACTCCCATCAGCCCCAGAGAGGATATTCAGTTGGCAATATAGATGGGAGTGGTAGTCTGAAACCTCGTGTGAGCTGCAGGCCACAGAGCCGGCTTCCCCTGCCTCGGTATGCATATGTCAGCATACAGTAGCAATGTAATGTGTTGCTGATGTTTTATAATGTGATTAATGTCAATTGACCTGACTTTGTTTTCATTTTGTTCAGCACTATACACCCCATCATAGTTGAGCAATATAAAAATAATTGCCTGTTTTTTTGTTGTCTGCTTTGTTTGCAGATATATTGATTCGACAGGAATGCGTCACAAAGAAATATAGAAATAAGCATCTACATGAAGAAATGAGTCTGCGTTCATTTGGAGGGGGTTGCATTGTGGGGGGTTGGATATGTGTTGCATTGAGTTTGAAGTGAGGCCATCTTGCTTGGATAAAGGGGGAGAGGCAAGTAGGTGGGCCTGTGAAGCTGGCCAGGCATGTTGGCACAAGATTTCCAAGAATGCATTGATTATCGGATTCCTTAATGTGCTGGCTGTTATAGAGCTCGAACCTTGCAAGCACAAAGCATACTACCATGGTCCTCATGTTGAGATGCAGGAATGTATTGCCTAAGCCATTAAAGTTACATCTCTATACCATTTGTGAAACTGCTCAAAAGTGACTCCGCTCTTTGAACAGTGTGTGGTCCATCTCACCCAGGGAATGCTTTCAGAAGCCAACAATGACCTTCTCCCCCAGCGGGGAAATGGTCCCAAATGGGTAGTAGAGCAACAGTGCATCAGGGTTCTTCTTCCTTGGAATCATGGGCTAGAAACAAGGAACTCACACTAAGATGGAAATCAATCATGGCAAGGGGTTCCAAGAAGGAATGGAGATTACAGCGGTTCTGATTTCTAGTCGACAAGAGTTGCAGCCGTTTGGGTGAAACTGAGACGGGTGATGCTGTCAATGGGTTATGTGTCCTTAGTCTCGTCATAAGGGTGTCATGAAGGGGCCAACAGTTAGGTTTAGTGGGATGAGTGTTAAGCAGTGGATAGAGGTAGATAAATGTGTAGTGTGGGACAGTCCCAAGATATCAGGTAAAGCCATTTGAAGTCATGGAAGGCCAGGACACACATCACGGTCATGGGGCATTCATGCTAGAGCTGTACCTCAAAGATATACTGCAAATACATCTTAGATAGTTGTGCCTGTTGCAGCTTCAGCTGATCAGCTAAACCCCAATGTTTTTTTTAATTATTTACATGCTTTTATAGTTTTACATTAAAACCTTTAGTACGACATCACATAAGAAGACATATATCCACTATTATCAACAAAACGTAAAAATCAGGAAAATGGCCTACAAATAACAAAATGTGCAGAACAAGTATGAATATACATGAACAATTCACAATGTGTTCCAACAATTACAATGATGTCAATGCTATAGCTAATCAATACTCAGGATGATCATAATTCATCCTAACAAAACAATAATCTCCTTCCATATGCAAAAAGCTGCTTCAGATATGACCAAAGACTCAGCTGCGTAGATAGTGCTCCAAAATTGGTCTTATTGTATTCCTTCTATATGACTAACAAACATGTTATAGCCCTTAAAATAATTATCCTGTAATAAAGGGCAGGCCATAAGGAGGTGCCTAGCTGTTTCAATGGAGCTTCCACATGGGCAGGATTTCCTGTCCCCCCCAACAAGATGTCCCCCCAGGTACCAGTATAATGGAAAGTCAGAGGTATGTTAAAGCGTAAATAGATGATAAAATGCCTAAGTGTTACAGTTGACAATTATTTTCAAATAAGTACAGGGGAATTCTGGGCAAAACCCTTGTTTAGAATATTCTATATATCCACTTTTGTGAGATATGGCTTCAATATTTTGGGTGCGATCTCATCTTGCATTGTTTATCTTCAAAGTTTGGAAAAATTTGAAGACAATTCGTGCATATAAAGAGAAAGGCCTAATGGGGTTAAGTAGGATTCCACAGAAGTTTTCAAATGACAATATGCACTGTTTAAAAGATTGTTTTGAGTGAAAGCAGCTATAAGTCCTATCAGCGATGCTGGCGGTGTTCTAGCCCATGTCAGTTGAGCAAAAAACATACATTGCGGAACTAACCATAAAGATCGCAGCGAGGTAATGCCAAGCTCGCACCAGAAGGCTTGCACATGTATTGCTTTCGGGACACCCAACATAGAGCGTAACAACTTGCCTTCCAATTTGTTGAACCAAGTTACCATCTCAAGGGGCAATGTCTCCAAACCATATACAATGCCCGATATGAGACTGATTTTATAAATATGCAATAATCCCTCAAGATTATATCCTCCTTTCCTCACAATAAAGTTTTTTCCGATAAAACATCTTTTAGTCGTTTCCGTAGCCGATGGTCGAGGTGTTATGGCCATACCGAAATAGAGATACTTATCTACAACCTCCAAGCTGACGCTCCCTAACCTCCAGGTAAAAGACCTTTTCTTGGCTGGATATTTCTCATTGATCATAACTTTGGTCTTACTAGAGTTTATTTCCATATTGTTACAAGTAGCATAGGCTAAGGAAGCATCCAATGAACGCTGCAGGCCGATTGGCATGTGACCTAACAACACAGTTTCATCAGCATACACCAACCACGAAACACATCAATTTCCAATGCAAGGTGGGATGTTTTTTGCCCCTCTAATGGTTATGCGCATGCCAGCATGCATATAAATTGTACACCCAGGGTGCCAGTACCCTCCCTTGTTTTAGTACAGAATGTGCTGGTATAAGATCAGTGGGTTGGCTATGCTGGTCAGTTTGCACAGAGACTGAAATGATAGAATACATTTGAGAGATGCAATGCAGCAGTTTAGGAACAATGTCCCATAGTGCCCATTTTTTCCACAACCTCGAACGGGAAATGCAGTCAAATGCACTACTATAATCTATAGGACAAAGATCTCGTTTGAGGAATATTTAGTACATTATTTGTGTCAGCCCAATGCTGTAACTTCCTCAACAGTAATGCGAGAATATTTTACTGCACAAATCTGTCATGGCAAGTAACCTGTAATTCAAAGGATCCTGTCGATCACCTCTTTTAAAAACAGGTTCCAGGACATATTCTTTCCAGCTCCATGGGACATTGGCAAATTGAAACATTTGAATAAACTGTATCTCCAAGGCATATGCCCACAAATCAGGATTACTCTTTATTACGGCAATCGGCAAGCCGCCTGGCCCTGGTGATCTAGAGCCCTTTATTTTCCTATAGAATATCTTCCACATCAAAGTCATCCAGGCTAAAGTTAGCATGAAGCAAATCATTTATATCATCACTCTCAATCTTATAATGATCAAAATATTATTCTGCAATGTGTGTCATCCAAATTTCGTTAGAAATGGGATTTATGTCAATGGGAATTTCCTCAGCCGAATACTTCCTGTGATAACTCCAACACTTTTTTTGAGTCATTGGTGTTAAGTGGAATATATAAAAATCTCCAATTGGCGTTACTAAGGGAATGTTTATAGTTGTGTAACCAATGATTGTATTTGTTGTGCAGGGAAATAACACAAGGATATTTCACACCAGAATCATTTGTTGATGTACAAGCAAGTCCAATTTCCCTGTGCAACACTTTTGTCTTATTAGATATGTTAATATGAAGAAGACCTAGTTGTGCATGGGAGTTGACCAGACTTGTCCTTCCACCCGTCACTGCAACTCATGCTTTGTCCATTAAGCCAGGCCCCAATGCTCCATTTGCTAGCCCTCCTTAGTAGGCGCACATGGCACTTCCAGGTGTACAGTTCTGAGTAAATCCCCGGCATCCCTGCACATACCAAGCATTATTGGGAGGGTCATCCTTACACTTGCTAACCATCTTCCTCATCATCAATATCCACTCCTTGCGGCTAGATCAGGTTACTGAGGTCATAGGCAGGCTGTCCTGGCCCCTCGCCTTTATCCTATTTAATGGTGGCATTTAGTGGCAATTCAACATCCAAGATTACGTCATGTCAATAGTTGGCCGAGGTTTTGGTGTTAAAGAAAAGAAACATCCATCATGTTCATCTAATGGGTTCTCACAAATGGGAAGAATCCAACAGACATTACTGTGCCCCTCTTTAGTATGAAACTCATCCAATGCCAACACAAATGAAAAATATAATAGTGTGCAGTCGGGAAAGAGGCAGTAAAGAGACACAACGGGGCCTGGGAAGTGAAGAGGACCTTGTTCTTCTCCAGAGGAACTCACAGTTTCTTGCTCGTTGGGATCGCATTCTTTTATGGCATGTCCACTACTTGTTGTAGGATCTCTTATCTCCATGTAGAGATTTGACCATCAGGTGTTGGAACATGATGTGTTTCAGAGTTGGGTGCTTTGAAACAGAATGTACTTGCTGTATCGACGGCTAACAAGCGAACAGTAAATACATACATACATTAAACCAGCAGTAGAGGAGCATTTGGCAATCTCTCCCTTTGTTTTAAGTGCTGCAGGAGGCATTGTCACATCAGAAGAAGTCCTATCGTGCATATGTCTTAATTATTTCCGTTTGAGGGGACGCCCAAGGGGGCTTACATCCAGTTGTCAGAGCCCCAATTACCCTTGATGGCCCCGCTGAGCTGGAAACTGTAAGCCTTGGCAATCAGCACTGGTTGCATGTCTTTATATCGAAATCTGTTTTAGTGAATGCACATATCTCGAATATTTTATTACTAAAACATTTATAGTGAATGCATTTTGGGGGATTTTTTTTGTTGGGGGCTCCCCCCAAATCCCCGTTTACCACCCCTAAAAACCCACGCCAAACATTTCCCCCAAAAAAGTAACCCTTTACCCCACCCCAAAATGCATTCACTATAAAGGTTTTCGTTATAAAATACTCGAGATGTGTGCATTCACTATAACGGATTCGATGTAAACACTGTATACAATCAGCACTCCGTCAGGTGAGAAAACGTGAAGGTTATGATATGACATTTATAACGCACTTCTACACAAGTGTTTCAAGGAGAGAAGGCTAGCGAGGGCAGGGCAACTTTTATCTCAACAGTGATCCGGAATAAGCTGTTGAGGTGGGGGATGGTATGTGGGTTAACTGAGACGTATATATTGCCATCTAAGCTTTTATGTTAGGTGGATGCCTCTTGCACTGCTCGTGCACCAATTGCTTCCGTTTTCACAGAAATCTGCAGGATGTATATGTTGTGCGCAGTACACGCAATATGTCCCATGTATTTTGACACAGGCACTTATATAGCAGCTATGAGGGTCTGTGCTGAAGCACTGCGTCAGGGTGCATCCTGCTTCCTCTTGACCCAGTGACTGTCCTGCACTTCCCACTGGCAGCATGACCTTCGAACAAGCCGGCACAGTAACCCTAAGGGTGGATAGCATGGTTCCCTCTGATTTGTTTTCTTTTTAAAATGTATAGTTGTTATCTACTGTGCAGTACTGCAATTGCAGCACATTAGGTTGCAGTGGTTATTCCACCCGTCTCTCCAACAAAAAGTGGAAGGTTCAGAGAACAAGAGAAAGGCAGCAAAATGTGATGAGGGTCAAAGGACATGTCAGGTGTCTACCAGAGAAGAGACAGAATGGGACATAAAGACAGAGGGAGAGAAAGAGAGCCACTTCACTATGTGTGAGAGAGAAAGAAAGGAAAGAGAGCAGGAGATTGCTCATACATGGAGAGAGGGAGAACATCATATGGGAAGGCAGAGAGTAACATAATTGCGTGAGAATGGGAAACTTGCAGGAGCTCCTGTTCTATTGTGGCATAACACGAATGCAAAGCGTAAAAGCTTTGAGTAAGGCGTTAATGCCTTCCATTCATGCCACGCCACATTTTCAGTTATTTGTATGGCGGAGGGGGGAGGGGCACCTTCATTTACCCCCGCCATACAAATGATCCAGCATTTGCTCCGGCAACCCGGCACAAATGCTGGAGATCCCTAAGGGGTCGGCCCGCTTTATGAATTAGTATTTACATAAAGCAGGCGGAACCCATAGGGTTCCATTGTTAACACTGCCCGTCATATTTGCATGGCAGGCAACGTGTGCAATTACAATGAAACGCTGCCCAACATGCTTGCATTCTGGACAGCATTCAAATGTAAGTGTGAACACTTTAGGCATGGTAGGCAGTGTTCACAATGAAAATGAAATAGGACCCTTGACACGCTAGCATGGCAAGCGGCGCTCACAATAAAAATGAAATGCAGGCCCGAAGGTTTAAGGTTGAAGGTGACGAGCGAAACCGTAGACCACGGTGCTCATTCCGTTTTCCTGAAACCAGGCACTGAAATTGGGTATTTGATTGTTTACTGTTACCTTTGCTGTGTGCAGTGAAAGCGAGGAGGGGGGCTCTGACTATGGGTGCCCTCTAAGCTGTCGGGTGTTCTTCACTCAGCATATCAGCCTGGGTATTTTATGGATGGTCTCTCATCTGTTTTAATTTGTCATCTAGGGATGCTTATTATTGCGTCATTTTTCTTTTTATTTGTGATTTAATTCTGTTTTATTTTGGCTTTTTAAATTGCCCCCGAACCGATACTGCTTTGCATGCACCTAATTAAGTCACTCAAGCGATTTAAGAGACCCTGTTTGGGTCCAATGTGCTGGTAGCAGCTTGGAAACAGGTTGATCGTTATAATATCAAGCTTTTCCCCTTAAAACAGTCACTTCTGTGACTATTGTGACTGGAATGTCTAAAAAGAAAACTGCTCAGTCCATTTTGCCAAAAGGCGGCAGAAAAAGGGTCTATACATTTTTTAATTATTTGAACCCGTCAGGTCAGGGATGTGAACCTCCTTATAACAGAGATGAAGGACCGGCTAAGCAATATAGATGGGCCCAATGCTAACAATGTTTCATCTAAGTGTGCCACCGCGGCAGAGGTTGATGAGATTACACCAGCCGACTGGTGACTGCAATTTACCCCAAACCAATGTTCGTTCCAATTTGGTGAAACATAATGAAACGTAATGAAAAACTGAAAGATCCCCTGGATAAGTATGAAATCGGATTTCCACGGTCAATACGGGGGTCGGCGGATATGTGCAGAACATGTGTAATCCCAGTTATAACCCTGGATACAGAGGGGGCTCAAATTGAAGAGTTACATCAAAATCATCCTGGGGAAGAAGTGTGGAACTCTCCACCTATGAGCCATCTATTTCCAGTCCAGTGGAATTATTGAAGTTAAATCGTTATACGACCAAGCAACAGAGGAAGACTTGGAAAATGAGGTCTCTGGCTCTTCTATTCCTGTTTGTGACACTCAGGAGTTGGCTTCCCTATCGTCCCGCGCACCTCTCAAACAGACGATTTTGATTCCCAAACCAGCTTGCAGAGGCAGACACCCCTCCCCTCACTCCTCTGAAATATTACTGGGAATTTCGATGCCTCCCCTTGCCTCCTCTTCAACATCAACGTTCCTCCCTGATCATTCACTGAAGGCTACTACTTGCGCAAAAGCAAGGTTAGACTACACAGCAATAATGAACGAGAAAGAGGAGGCTTTAGCCACATCTAATATGATCTCTGATGAGGATGTTGGATTACTGGCTGAACAAGAGAAGCTTAAGCAATTCAACGTGCCCATAAAGGAGTGTTCTTCACAGTTCTATTCCCCTTTACAAAGTGAGAATAATGTATTGGGCCTCATTCCGAGTCTGGCGCTAACCAATGGCGCTATTAGCACCTTGGTCGGCGCCGGACCCGTACCGGCACCGCCCTGGTGGAATGGGAAATTACCGCCCTATTCCGAGTTGACCAGGGCGGTAATTTCCCATTCCCCAGGGCTCTTCCCCATTCCCAAATGAGCCCCCATAAGGCTCAATGAGAATGGGGAAATTGCAAATAACAGTGACCGTACTTTACGGTCACCGTTATTGGCTTAAAAGCTCCTTTACGCCCTCGTCCCTAACGCCTGCGGCAGGCGTTAAGGACGAGGGCGCAAAGGGAACTCGCAATGTGGCGGTAAGGGATTACCGGCACCGGTCTCGTTAACGGTGACCGGTATCCCTTACCGTCATACTCGGAATGAGGCCCATTGTCTCAACTACTTCATACAACACATTGTAAAGTAGAGGCTATACCTGTTAAGTCCTCTCTGCTTCTAATCTCCTTTTCTACTGAGAGTCGGAAAACCCACACGCTTTTATCACCACCCAACCCTCCAGAGACTCACTCTTTAGAAGACTTGGTCTTTTCACCCAAGCCTCAGATGAAGCAAGACATGGCGCCGTGCTTTTGACATTGAATTCCCAATGCAACATGATGGTGGCACTTACCATCTCACTGGCCCCTTTTCTCAAACTCTACGAGGCGATGAACGAAAATGCAAAAGATCAGGCTACCCTGCTCACCATGATTCACTCTAAAATCATACTCATCAAATCATTCGTCACGTCGTTACACTCCAGAGTTGACCATGAGACCGAATGTGCAATTGTCATCCCGAAGAAGTTATAAGATGCCTTGGATTTGGAGACAGCAGACAAAAACTGTCTACTGAACTCTGTGTTGGAGTTGCTTCAACTTAAATCCTTGGTTCATAACAAGAAAGGGGACGCGTTCGTGAGACAGAGCAGAGTGGATAACTATCCTGTAGATGATGACTGCATAGAGCTGACTTCGCCTCAGGTTAAGGGAGGATCACATGATAAACATGACACTGCTCTGAGTATTAGGACTGTAATTCCAACAGGTCCTTAGGATCAACCTTCTATCGTGGATATAAATGAAAGTGGAAAAGAAGTGGCAAGCTTATTTCCTAGGAACATCATGAACAAAGACCTGCCTCCTCAAATCCAGCATTATACTCGACCTGTGCTCCCTGAGTCATCCACTACAGAGAAAAGTTCATCAACCAAAACTTTTTTGATATTTCAGAACGAAAGAAAAGGATAAACATCAGCTGAGTACCCAAAACCACCCACAGATCAAAAAAGTCCCAAAACCTACCGATGGCCAGCAATCGAAATGGAAATAATGTCCGGGCGTTTGTAGGAAATCTTCAAATTCATAGTCAGCCTGTTATCCGGACTGAAGGGAAAAAGGTTTCTCAAGGCTATCTTGCTGATAAACGTGAAAGTTCTCAAGTTGAACGTGTATTTCCACCTACCTCCATTTCCGACCAGTCAACGACGGATTGCTTAAACCTTTCCACCTACACTCACGATGATGAAGAGCTCAGTGTTTATGATCAACTACATTTCAGTCAGCCTCCGTGTCATGTGAACTCGGGGATTCTCTCGGTGAAGACTCTACAAACGTTGGAGAGCTCTCATGGTTTCAGGAAGATTCCAGTTATAATCATATTCCTATTGACCAATTTCCGAGCCTGAAGTCTAAAAAAATGTACACCCCTTTCCTGACACTCGAGAAAAAAGGAGAAATGCTGATTGTTAAAAACAAAAATGTGAAGAAGCAGCTCAGCCCAATTTCGGATCCTATGAGACCTTTCGGTCTGAAACAGCCCGCTAAGGGCATACACAGGCCAGACAGGAAGGAATATAATAACAGAAAGCAAACCAGAACAACCACACATGAGTAATTGTTTATAAAAAAAATCATGATTTTGTAGCCTACTTTTGGACAGACTACTGACAACGGACGATGGTCTCATTCTGAATCGGGCAAACGGGATGTTGTTTTTGCACCAAATTCCCCTCCTGCATAGGATAATGACAATATTGGTGTTTACGATTGAAAGCTGCTAAAATAGAGTAATTATTTACCTAAGATTGAATGGAGAGAGAACATCTCTGTTAGAAGTAGCCCATTTACTTATGTCAATGGGATTTTATCTCAACGACATGCCTAAAGAAGGCTGCTGTGCACACCGTAAGATCTCGGACCTTGAAATCCCATTTCAGAGATCTAATAACTCCATGATGAAGAGAGAGGGTACGTGTAAAATAAACACAGGCCTTCCCTTATCGTAAATGCCATTTATTCCTCCCATTTGTGACAAGGTTTTGACTGATAACATAAGCTAACCCATAAGAGAACTGTCAATTACCTTGAACAGGGACTATTAGAATAAATGTATAATTTACTATCCGGCCAATCAACAACAAAGGAAAATCCACCTAAGCAAGCCATTGGGCTGTTCTAAAACTTGTCATCTTACGTCCAACTAACAACAAGACCCTTCATGGCACCTAGCTTTTTGGAATCCCAGGGACTTTTTACATCTGCGGACAGACGCAATGATTCTTTTGGGTCTACAAGAAACTTGGCTAACTATCACCCAGACTCTGGATGCCTATACCTCTTTTCTCAATCCCACCTATAAAGGCCAAAGAGGAGTTGCCGCTGTGGGCCTGCTCACCTTTGTGAAAACTGGAATAAGGATTAGAGCAATAGATGCAACTAGTCTTAATCCCTTTTTGCAGGCTATTGTAGTCATAATCGAGAAAGGTGAATGAGATGAGGTCCAACGTGGCCTGATTTTTAACGTCTATTAGAATCCGACGAAAATAACAACTGAAGTCTCTCTGAGTGCGGTATTGGATGCAATTGCCGATCTATCTTCGTATCACAACCCTCACTTTGTCATGATTGGGGGGGACTTAAATTGCCCCTGTATAGATGCAAATGACAACTTTTGGTTGTCCAAGTTTAATCGACCTTCATCTCAATGAACCAGAGCAGAGAAGTGGCTAGAGCTCATGGGTGCCAAAGACTTGCATATTCTGAATGGACAAACGATGGGAGACATCCCGAGCTAAAACCACCTGGTCGAATAAACTTAACTCCAGCAGATTGGACTATGTTTTTGTCTCTAACTTGGTTATTCTGGATGTTTCTGGATTTGAAGTCCTTCCTCGGGATACGAGTGATCATGCATTGTTCTAATGGACCTCGGATGGAAAACAATGACCAGCACAGGTATTGCTAGCCATGAAAATTGAAATAACCCAGGGACTAACCGCCTGAGGCTGAGAAAGCAAGACATTTGTTCTATAGGTAAACAATATGCCAACCAACTAGACTGAGGGGAAGATTTGAATTATGTGCCATTTCTGTTGCAATTCATGGTTATGCCTAACAAGAACTTGACAACTGTTCCATCACACAAGCACAGCTTTAATGCAGCATTGAAGCAACAGAAGAATCTTTTTTGCGTAAAGAATTAAAAATAATAAGCCATCCAGATAAAGATCAGCACACCCCGACTGGTCAAAAAAAAAAGGAAACAGAAATATAAGAACTGGATGGCTTTCCAAAAAGGCTCACTTCTGCAAGCATATTCGGAACAGATGCTTGCAACCCTAGTTAAAAAAGACGTAAGGATTAAGTGGCAGATGCTTAACAAGGCATGCTTCTTGCGTTCGGTTTCTCTGGCAAATGCCATCTGAGAAGCAGTCTGGACTGACTTTTATGGCAAACTATTTAAACCAGAGGCAGGGGGGAAGGAACTGGTGGATGGAAAAAGTAAAATGGGCTGGCAATTCTCGCTTGATTATTTGGACGTAGAGATGCTAATTAAAAAAGCCAATTCCTCTAGTGCACCGAGGCCTGATGGAATTACCAGCAACATGATCAAACAGACCCCAGAACTCTGGATTCCTTTTATTTTGGACAATTTTCATCAGATAATGAAAACTGGAGAGATCTCGGGATCGTGGAGAAGGGCAGTACTTGTTTGTATCTACAAAAAGGGTAATAGGTAGGATCCTTCCAATTATCGACCAATTGTCCTACTGATGTACTGGGCAAGTTGTTTGCTGCCTTCGTCTTAAAAAAACTTTGGACCTGGATCTAGACAGCTAAGAGAGAGGACCTAAGACAAGAGGGTTTTGTTAAAGGTACTGGAACCAAGATGAACCTCTTTCTGCTGAACATCTTGAAAGGGAAGGCCTTTAACAGCAACACAAAGATCTACCTGGCCTTTGTCAATTTGAGCAAAGCATTCGATAGCATCGATCTCCAACGACTTTGGAGAAAAATTCAATCTTGGAATTAACCTGCGCCTTAATTGGCGGCTATTACATTCCTGTATGAATCCATGAGCATCCAAGTGCGATTGAACACTGGGGTTCGTCTGACAACTTCCACCTGCACTTTCCGTGGCGTGAAACAAGAGTGTCCTTTAGGCCATACTTTGTTAACCTATTTTTGTCTGTTGTAGGGGATTCACTAGATATGCTGGTACCATTCCCCGCAAACATTGGAGAAGAGAAGCTGGCAAGAATGCTTTATGCTGATGATCTTGTGTTGATCGATAAAACTGCTATTGGCCTGCAGAGGACCTTATCTGCTCTCAACCAATACTTGGAGAACAACGGTCTGTCAATGAACTCTGCTAAAACAAGCATTATGGTTTTGGAACCATAAAGTGGTAGATCAAAGTCTTCATTCAACTGGTATGTTGGTTGTAAACGGTTGAGGAAGACTCCTCAGACTACATAGTTAGGGGCCCTTATCAATAACAGCAGAAGTGACCAACCTAGACAAATGTCTTTGAAATCCAGGTTAAAAATTTTAATTGGGCAAGGAAGAAGGATCCAAAAAAAGTATGGCAAGTTCTCCATCCTGCTGGTACTGTCCTTCTACAACATGAAATGTGTCCCCTCTTTAATACACACGGAGTCGAAGGAATTCACCTTAACCATTGGAAAATCTGGCCTTCATCAGAGGGTGCCTATTGGAGGAGAATCTTGAGGCTCCCGAACCTAGTTTCGACTGCTTTGATCATGTATGAATTGGGGATCATTTCATTACATGCACGTGCAACATGGAAGACACTGGCCCTCTATCAAAAGTGTATGCTTCCTCTATTGGCAATCCCATACTAAATGTTGATTATCAAGCGGCACACAGTACAGAACATCTTAATGGAACAGTGGTCTGATGCCTGCCGGCTTATCCTTGAGCATCTACAATCTGGCTTTGAAGAACTAAGTGACTTTCCAGGGAAGGTGAAAATTAAAGTTTGGCGAGATAATTGAATGAAAACCCAGGAGGAAAGAAATTCACATTGTCTCTTGAATGCTCTTACAAATAAGACAAAGCTTCGGGGTGAGATTCCGAAATACCTCACCAAGGCTCCCAGTGGCTGGTATAGAAATCCGTTTCTACGTTTCTGATTTGACTTATTCCCTATAAACCAACTATTGCAGATCTATGGGAAATCTTCCATTGTGGGATGCAGTTTCCTTTTGTCCACAGAGAGAATAGAGACCCTAAAACACGGGACACTACTCTGACAAGGTTTGACGGATTTAAGAACTAGACATGTGACTAAAGTAATTGAGGATTGTAAATTGTCGGAGGTGGAGGACATTTGGATTTCTCCCCTGAAGGGAGACAATCTAACGTCTACGGTTTGTCTGTTTAAATTTTTAAAGGAGGCATTTGGATTGATTATTTTACCTATTTCTTGGTTAAAGCTTGGTTTTATTAATTACATTTATTTTTAGATTCCCTTTGTGAACCTCAGATGTAAAGAGAAGGAAATGTTTGATGTATGATAAAGGTTTGTAAAAAACCATAAATCATTAAATAACAAATAAAAAATAAAAAATAAACTAATGAAAACATGGAAACACTACATAATAAGTACATGCATTACTTTTGACACATAAGAGGGTGTGTCTCTATCATTAGGGATGACATTGTGAGGTTTGTGGGACGGAGAATGCCGGATTGGGATGATGATATGATTCCGTTTTTTTTAAATGCTTTTTTTGGTGGAGGGGTTGTTATCCATCGAGTTTCGTACTTAGTCACCCATTGGCTCCAAAATTACAATTAGGCCAACCCCTATTATAACAGCACCAGCATATGCAACAACCACCATAGGCCTATTCGATCTAATGCATCAATGCTATGAAGAAGCACCCCTGAACCTGGGACCCCTGGTTGTTTAGAGAATAACAGTCTGGATGAGGTGGATTGATACTGCCTGATCCCCGCTATGAGGCCTGGCAGCCCTTTGAGATCTCATAAGATGATCTCATCGAACATTGCAGGCTTAAAAAAAAAAACATCTAGAAGATCCCATATGGTGCAACTTCATCTGGGGCTAAGATTTAGTTTGCTTCCAGGAAACTTGTTTCCTGAAGCATATTGATTTCCAGGGTTATGAATTCTTTCAGACACCTGCTAAGGGGCTGCATGGATACCTGGATTAACGTCACCATTGGCATACATAAATGCATGAAACTGGCTCTGCAGATCTCCAATATTTAAAACCTAATCCACCAAACGAACAATCTATATTACTTTTTCATAGCTACAACTGGCCTAAGGAATCAAGTCTTTAATGTAGTCGAGTTGGCAAAGAAATGTATAGAAGAGAGGGAAGCCCAAGTCGGGTACATTCTACCAGTAGTACTTCTTGGTGACTTTAACTTGCGGATCGAACCACTGAAAGATATGGAGAGTATCTGGGATGATCATGGTGAGGTTTGGGATATCCCTACATTGATTGCTGTCCCACCAATGAAGACCCATCCTTGTGCTTTGGATTTGGCTAGAATCTTGTTTGGGCTGGAATTGAGGGCATGTAATGGGCGTTTCATGAAAGAGCTGCCTGTGAGACCTACTTTTAATGGAATTAATGTATGTCCCCTACAGACTATATTTTGCTTTTGGTTAGGATGCATGGCATCTTCTTAGATTTTGAGGTCCTGGAAAGCATCAAAAGTGATCACAATCTGATTTCCATTACATTTTATTTTACCTCAGAGCGGGATCCACCAATTATGTCTCTCGACTCCAGCTCTGAAATTAAAATCGTAGGACTAGCACGGAAGGCAATCTAATGGGCTACCCTCAACTCACCCAAAGTCAAATTTTACATTTATCATTCATTGTTGCATGATCTCGAACTCCTTTTGAATATGGATCTTCTGAATGATTGATGATATTCATGACACATTTAACAACCGGGTCATTAACATTCAACCACTCATCACCAAACCCAGCTGCCTCATTAAGAGGTGTGCCATTAGAACAGATAAGTGGTATGATGAGGAATGTAAACTAGCAAAGCTTCATCCTTTGAACTGCCTGAAAGGCAGGCCAACCACTAATAAAGAAGACCTTCAGACTCTGAGAGCTAATTGTAATTATAAATCCTCAATCAAGATCAAAAAAGATGCCCTTGTTCATAATTAAGTGAGAGAATTTGCAGGAGGCAACCATCTCAGGTGACACACATACATTCTGGGAACTAGTTAGCGAAAGGGGGGAGGATGGGAAAAATCAAATTGTCTCTAGCATCAACCAAAAGTGGTTAGATAAACCATTTATTGAATGCATATGGCCCTGGAGAAATTATATCTACTCCTGGGGGTCCCTCTCTGGACCCCGATTTGTTTTTCATGTAACCAAATGTAACATACTCCTATACAACGTAGGTATTCAGAAGTTGAGAAGGCTATCAAGTCGCAATCAGGGGGAAAAGCTTCTGGCCTGGATCAAATGGTTGTTTGTTTGTTTGTTTATTTATTTGTTGTGAGCACCGGACCCAGAGGTATCAGGGCGCAGGTAAAAAGGGAATTTACAGCTTGGTTACAGAAGTTAGGAGCAAAGGTAAAGAAAAGTTACCTCAAGGTTACAGGATGAGGGTAAACAACATAGAACAAATGTAGCAGCATATAAATGTAGAAAAATGCCGTAGTTTACAGATATTTACATATTTACATATTTTAACAAAACTAGGTCAAAAATACAGGCAGGGCTAAGTTAGTGCGGTGGAGGAGTGTGGGTTACATATCTTTCTCTATGAGCCATTTAATTGTACTCTTTCTGAATTTGATAAACGTTTGGTCAGATCTGAGTGTGTGTGGCAGTGAGTTCCACAGTTGTTCTGCCCTGACTGGGAAACTGGACCCTCCAGTGGTGGACAGTTTGAATCTTGGCACTTGAAGACAGTTGGGGTTGGCTATTCTTGGCGGTCTGATGAAGTTTTTTCTGATAAATCGTTCTGTTAGGTAGCAAGAGGCTTTGTTTTTTAGGAATTTGTGGATGAGGGAAGCCGATTTGAGATTGATTTTTTCTTGGGTGGAGAGCCATTTATATTTCCTTCTTATTTCGGAGATGTGTACTCTTTTAGGGATACTTAGGGCAGCCCTGAGAGCATTATTTTGTAGCACTTGTATTCTGTTAATGGTTTGTTTGTTTGCCCCTATGTAGAGAGCATTGCAATAATCAAGTTTTGATAGGATGAGGGCTCTAGAAAGGATTAATCAACTGTCAACTAACAGGAATTGTTTTCCTGCTCTTATTAGTTTACAAGTGTAGGTCGTAGATGAAGCCAATGAATTTACCTGTTTGGTGAGGGATAGGGTTGAGTCGAGGTAAAATCCTAGAGTTTTTACTTCTCTGACAACCTTAATAGTGTTCCCATCAATATTGAATGCGAGCTGCTGTGCCCAGAATGATGAGCTCTGTTTTGTCATCGTTCAGATACAAGCCATGGTTAGCCATCCACACCTGAACTATGTCATAGACTCTGTTCACCAAAGCCAGATCTTCCTCATATAAGAATAGTTTACATAAGCGATGGATCAGCTGGCACAGGCAGAATGCATAGTAACAACACTGTGAGGCTAGATACGATAATAAGTGAGCGGGCAGTGAGCAATAACAGTAGATTGCGTTACAGGCTACTACAGTACTTACATCAGGTGGATGCCTTAATAGAAGCATGTCCATAGAGCAACGTTCAAATGGTGCCTCGCGCCGGTCACCGGCGAACAGGGGCAAACAGGGGTATTGGCCTTGTTATGGCCTTGGGATGGCCGGCTCTTCCGCCTGCTGGCGGATGTTGGACAATACAATAGAAATTTGCTTCCGGCAGCGGCGCAAATTGCTTAGCAACGCCGAGGACGCTAAGCCTCGTTTTCAGGCCGCATCGCGCCCGACATTTTTAATTTACTAATGACGGCGCGTGCGGACCTGCTTTGAGGTGCTGGCAAGAGTGGATGTGCTG
Organism: Ambystoma mexicanum; assembly: GCF_040938575.1. Classification (NCBI taxonomy): domain Eukaryota; kingdom Metazoa; phylum Chordata; class Amphibia; order Caudata; family Ambystomatidae; genus Ambystoma; species Ambystoma mexicanum. Next base: position 90,810,626 of record NC_090924.1, on the reverse strand, counting down.
TTAGGGAACACACGGAATCTGATGGCCCAGGTGGGTGGGTGCACACGTGATAAAATTCTGATAAAATCGTGATAGATTTTATCAGGATAAATTGATCGTATGGTCCCCTACTCTATGGAGGTATTTTAATATGGTCCTCAGGCTTAACAAGATGGCCACCTCATGCCAACATTTCATTATTGTCCCATCTACATGAAAGGTGGGAGGGACAATCCGGGGGAATTACAGGCCCATCTCCCTGTTGGATAGCATTGGGAAAATGTTTGCTAGGGCAATTCTTACAAACATCTCCAGGCAATGACGGTGGATAAAGGCATAATCAACTATCTACAGGCGGGCTTTCAGTCCAACACAAGCACTGTAGACCATGGATTTTGTTTATTTATGTTTGTACAAAAGTGCACTGTACTGAGGAAGATGAAACTTTTTTCTGTGTTTGTCGACCTCAGAACTGGTTGTGACGGGGTCCCATGCAAACGGTTATACTAGTTACTGGCTAGAAGGGGGGTCCCACGTAATTTATTAAATATTTTGGAACAACAGTACACATGCAACAAACCATCTGTGTATTGGGGACTAGGGGTGAACTCACTGATCCCTTTGCTGTGACTAGAGGGTTGAGGCAAGGTTGTGTCCTCGTCCCTCTAATGTTTCTAATATAAATAGATGAAGTAATCATTGAATTGAGGATGAATGTCTTGGAACAGTGACAGCTGAGGCCGGAATCGATTCCCGCATTTCTTTTCGCTGTCAATGCTGTGCTTCTGGCCACATAAACAAAGTTTTGGAAACAACTATGCATGCTTTTATGGATAACTGCTCCGAATTTCAATTTGAGGTTAATGCGGACGACACTAAAACTTTGGTCTTCCATCCCGAATTCAATAAATACAAAAAGTTCACATTGAATTTGAATGGCCTAGTTCTGGACCAAGTCTCCTATTATGACTATCTGGGTGTCAGATCTAATGACTATGGGCAGTGGACACCCCAGAGGCTCAAGTGTCTTTGAACACTTGAAAATATGGTGGGGAAATATTGAGGTTTTACAATACCCATTGAAGAGGTGCCATAACCACCACTGTTAAGATGTGTACAGTGCAGGCAAAGTCAGATGCCCTTTATGGGGCAGAAATATGGGGATATTAAAACAACAACAACCTCTGCCTGGCGGAAAGAGCCTTTCTTAAGCGTATGCTAGGGTTGCCCTCTGTATGCCCGAGTCCTTTGCTTTACGTGGAGCTGGGCTTAAAGCCCATAGAGGGAGACGTGGGCCTCTACCCAGTTCTATATTGGTTGAGAGTATGGACAGTCCAGGTGGCTGTGAATTACTGTAACGCAGTTGAGCATGTTCTATGCCTGGAGAGTGGAAAAACAGCCCTGCGGTTTACACCTTCAAAGGGTCTTTGTACGATCAAAACATATGTGAGCTATGGGACGATCCCACCAGGATTACAAAAGGAAGTGTGGAAGTGGTCAAGACAATGTCCCATGAACTGGCAGATGTCAAATCTATTGACGCCTGCAGTGTTCTACACACGGGAGAATATTACCTAGCTGGAAAGTACTGCTTGGGAGTCGCAAAATATTTGGATGTTGTGTGTCCATCTTTGGTGCGATGCTTGTATTTGAAAATGAGAATTAAACATTCTGAATAGAGCGAGGTATACTCGTGTCTGGACAATGGATGGACGTTTGTTGTGCCCAGTATGTGGTTTAACAAGAGAAACATGTCATTTATTTGTTTCTCTGCGAGGTGTGTGGAACACTCTGTTCCACGTTTTTGAAATCGATTTGTAATGCCCATAATGTACTTTATATCAATCAAGCCTTATTGCTATCAAGACATGCAAGGGATCATAAAATGGTATACTGTGTAGCTAGATACATTCACCAAGCTTGGCACAAAGGAATTAGGTTAATGAGGCTTGTGGAAAGGTGATTACACAATGAATCAGGAAACGCCAACACCTGTAGAAATATGTAGTGCGTGATTTAGCACGTCGTCACATTGCATAGTTTGCACAGATTGGAATGTTTACATCCCTGCTTATTTTGCACACTAGCATAGTTTGCACTTTGCTAACACTTTTTGTAAACGCAGATGTATTTTGTTTTAATGCCAAATTTTTGTACCATACATTATATTTTCAATATCACTCTATGTTTGCCAAAACTATTGTCCGTGTTTACATGTATTTTATGACTTTACTTGTTCCATGTATTTGGGCAAATTAGAAATAGTCGAATAAAAGCCTTGATGATGATGATGAAGATGATGAGGATGATGATAAAAGTAAATGCTGCCTTGCATGCCAGGCAGCGTTTACTCACTTTCGACAGCACAGTGCAAAAGTCCATGGCAAAAGGTGGCGTACAAACGTGTCTTCTGTCTTTTGCCCTGCAGTTTTGCACTCTGCTGTGCAAATGATGAAAATGCGGCAGCAGGGAGCCGTTGAGGTTGCAGTGGTAGATACCACTTTCCCACCGTCAAATTACGAGCTCATAGAAAATGGGAGGGAGAAGTGGAGTAGAAAGAGAGAACGGCACTGACAAGCAACTAGACAAGTCCCTCCAGGACACTTGAACATTGCATGACCCGGGAGTCCTTCCGATCACCTTGCAGAGTAAATAGAGGAATATGCTCGAGAAGAGGACATAAAAGAAGAAGACATCACAGACAGGAATCTATGCCAGTAGCATTCACCAAAACGTGTACCAAGTCACTAAAAGTTATCAACTCCTATCAGATCTGGGGGACACTGCTGACAGGCTGCACTAACTGGAATGGGAAATATAAGTCTTTTAATGCCATCTACATCAGAGCTCTCAAATTGTCCCATGTCTGGAAGTGGTGGCCGTGCCCTCCCATCATGCAGAGGTCGCCACTGCAGCCATGCAGAGTTCGGGAGAGTGCCACCTTGTGCCTGCAGTGCAAACAGGAAGAAAGAATGCTCACAGAAGATCCACTATTCGTTTAAAAGAACATAGAAACGGGCAAACTAATTATAAAGAACCAAGAAGTAGTGGTAATGCCAACCGTTTGGGCTTTTTGTCTAGGCACAATAAAGGTACTTGCCAGGCACAGCTGTAGTGGTATTAACGGGCCATTGATGGTAGCAGGTGCAAAATGGTGAGAGTACCCGTGCATCTAATAGCAGCACCTGGCAAATGCCTAATACTTAAACACAAGCCAAAACGGTTGGCTTTGCCAATGCTTGTTTTAAACATATCTTCATTGAAGGACACACATAGTGCCTATAAATCGAGTGGCTGAAGGCAGACCTGGTTAAGACATCTTTATCACACCAGTAGCGCGTTAACTGCTCCAATTCACTCATTAACTCTCAGAAGACTGCTTGGAAAAAACACAAGCGACACCTAATAGCCCAAATTAAATATATGTGAAGCATATAGATTAGAAGTATACCACATGTGTCATGATTGGCATGATTTACTTTTCTCTTAAATTAGAACAGTGACAATCCTAGTAAAGGCCAATTGCTATTGAAAACAGAAAATACTACATATGACTTCATCATACTGCAATCATGCTTATCTATAAAAGTATTCATAATTTATGTAGTCCAAGAGACAACTTGATTAATTTGTATGGGCATTCAGCGACTTCATATGTCAGATGTGATATACATGTCAATAAGTATATATTAACACAATAGTTACATACATTTACTTCAAAGGTCCATATGATACAGATGCATAGATGTGCATTAATCCTGAAACTGCATATGCTCCCTCCTATTAAGGGTCAGCAATATCAGTCACCTTCATGTTTAATTTAACAAAAAAGTTGTGAGGCCTACAATATTTTATCATAGAGTTTGTAGTTATGATGGACATTATGTCTGGTGGGCTACACTGGTATCACAAGGAGATGTATTTGCTGTACTAGGGGGGGCCTAAAGACATAGGAGGTCATTACAACCTTGGTGCTAAGTGCACCAACTTTACCACCATGGTGTAAACTACGTTTACACCATGGTGGATGGCGGATTTACCGCCCCATTCCAAGGTGAGTGGGGCGGTAAATCCCCATTTCCCATTTTCCCTTCCCCATTCCCATTTTTGCCCCATAGGGCATAATGGGAGTGGGGAAGACGCTAATTACGCCGCCGTAAATTACGGCGGCGTAATTAGCACCATGGCGGGTTAGCGGCATGGACTTTAACGCCTTCCAAAAGCAGGCGTTAAAGTGGGAATCCGGTGTTAAGGGTTAACGCCGTCGTTAACCCTTAACGCCGGGGTTGTAATGACCTCCATAGTGCCATTTTCAAAACCTAATATCTCTGCCCATTAGAGAACCGTCTACTAGTATATTTTTCCTACCCGAAGCATGTGTCAATAATAGTCAAACACTGGAACGTGCTGTCTACTGTGCTATACAAGTCTTAGCAGAGCAAAGTGGTATCCAGTGAACATCTCGTCAAGGAAAATGCCGCCAAGGGGCGACATTTCACCGAATATGCACCCTAAGTAAAATCTAAACTACTATTCTAGGATTGGGATTTATAATCGTAAATGACACCCCTCTATAGAATATTTGGGGAAAGTATTTTAGGGGTCAGTCAAATATATTCAACTCCCTGATGACAGTTTTCAGGTGACAAAGTCACATGGAATCAGAAAAGCTAGCAGGTGTCAAAGCTTGGATCTGGCAGAGGTTTATTGGCATTTACTTATGGGTGAAGTAAGACCAAATTGAGTGTTATGTGAAGGAGGGGTTAGGGCGGGGGGTACTACAATGGACTGGCTGGGTACTACTGTGATGTGGAATTTTGTACTTGCATTAAGGGCAAGGCCAACTTGATGGTTGTTCTTACTTGGGGTAGGCGAGGGCATGTTTCCTTAAAGGCGCATGGCATTTCTTTAGTGGTGTCAAGTAGGGGTGTACCGAACTTTGGCTTTGAGTCAGTATTCGGCCGAAGCTCAGCTGAAAAATAGGTATTCGCTTTCATCAGAAATGTTTCTGCCATAATGACTCGAAGCCGAACTCCACTTTCTATGATTAGCTGTCTTCTCCCTGTTTGGGAGATGGCAGACAATCATAGAAAGTGTGGCATTGTCTAGGCTGCAGAAGCCAAATAAGCTGTTTGCTTATTGGCTACTGCAGCCTGACCACAAAGCAAGCAGCCTCTGCACGTTGAAATAGGGACTCACTTCCTATGCAAAGAGACCAGTAGACACAGTACCAGCACCGCCAGAGATTGACCAGGTACGTCCGCCTCCCACTTCCACTCCAACATACGGTGAGGCAGCTGTGTTCCGCACCCCCTCAGCCTCACCGAATCAGCCAGCATTGTTGTTAGTCATGCCACTGGTGTGTAAGAGGATTCAATTCAACACTACAGCTAAGTCAACGCCTAGTCTATAATACTGAATGAAAACCCTTATTGATATAATTTTATGTCCAGTTCATGCGTTCTGGATGACTACCCCTATATAACACCCCTCTCCTTGAATAACCCTGACCCCACTGAGCCAAGAAGTAGTTCTGTTTTGCAAGTTAAAAGGTTTAATTGATAATTTAAACAATATATATATATATATATATCACGCTTTATAATAAATTAATAATTGAATATCACACTTAATCTGGTATGATACAGATTAACAACGGAGAATCTGGCACTGGCACACTTCTTTATAATCACTAATGAGTTGACATGAAATGGATAAGATAGCACACTGGTAAATAGGACCAAAAGAAGAAGGTGGTAAAGAATGCTTTATGTAAGCTCAGGTGGATGCACTATTCAATGAATGCAGTACAGAAAATACTCAATATGATTTCAACCAAACAATGTAATCACTTTTCTCTGGCTATTCACTCCCCCCCCTTTATGGGATGCAAGGAAATGGGAGGAAAGCACACAGTTCTCAGAAATGCAATCAATGTAATTCAGTTCAATCCCCCCCAAGCACGCTTAAAGAAAACAGATAGGAGTTTTGAAAACACAGGCACAAATACTTTTATATGTGCTAGCAATGGATGAGAAATATGCTGGAAATGCTTTTAATTCCCTTTCAGAGGTTCAGGGTGAGTGATATCTAGTTAATATTAGCTCAGGCTCACTCTTGCAATGATTCAGGGATAGTTTTTATGAGGCAAACGATTTTCTGGCAAATGGAAGGCAAGCAGCAGCAGCTTTTTTTACACGTGGAGAAATTTGCAAATCGCGGTAAAATTCGCGAATGCGCCGAGCGCTATTACAGAGGAACTACAAGGACTATCACTATCGTTTTGGGGTCCTAAGAAAGCCTAGGATCTCAGCTTCCAGATGAAAGTTACTGCAAGTCTCTAAGACAAACGGTCGCGGAGATATGAGCGATTTAATAAAGGTCGTTTTTGGTTTTGCAAATTTTAAACGCAGCACTCTTTCAGTTTTAAAAATGATGGCAGGATAACACAATTGCTAAGCTGCAGTTCTACTTAGATTAAAAATGGATTGAATTATAAGATTTTAACTAAGAGATGTGTGCTGAGTTTTGCTGAGTACTCACAAGAGATTTTAAACAGGAAGGCGGCTTTGTCACGATCTGGTCAACAGGTCTGGACTTCGGACGGTCTCTGGGCACAGCGTCTGGTCTCTGGAACTGCTAACATGGGTCTGGGTCAGCTCTGCTCTCTCTCTGGGTACAGCACTGCTTCTGGATTCTGGAGATTGAGGGATTTGAAGTCTCTGTTTATCTTGGAGTCTAAGTGTTGGCTCTTTGAAAGTTGATGAGGTAAAGTATGAATTTTCCGGCAGAGCTTCCAGCTGCAAATGGATTTGAAAAGTCCCTATCTGTCCTGTCTCTCTGCTTTTATGTGTTTTTGCAAGTGGGTGTGTATGCAGCATCACTAGACCCTACCCCTCTCCACTTCCATTGGTCAAACTTCCATTTCTCCCTTGATTGGGGAAGGAAGTGTGTGTCAGCGTGATGTCATTTTATGGCTTGCAGAGAGGACACTCCCCAGTCAAATTGCACACAAATCTAGATTTGATAACAAAAGACATATTTGCACAGGTAAACATTGGTTTAAAATTACATGCACACATCACATATCACAGGAGATATACCCTGTCCAAACTCTGCTCTTCCTGGGGGCTTGCATTCAGAAATGGCACTTATTTCACTTTTTAACTGACTTTGCAATTTCTGACATTAACCCAATTTTACACACATGTGCGCAAGGAGTATGGACATTAACTGATGAAGTTTCAGATTTTTAACATGCACACATTTTGAGTAATATCCTCTTTTCCGCTAAAACCCCCCTGAACATACCACCGGGTCCTAGCACGTCTTAAAACGTGGGCAGAAAAATCACAAGAATTATGGTGTCATTTATAACATTTTCACATGTCCGTACTATGAGTTATTCATCTTTTTAGAGTTATGTTCTGGCCCCAACGGGGTGTGGTTTACCCTCAGCACAAGGTTGAATTTCTGGTTTTTCCAGTTCTGCCAAGCCAGCTTGCTCTCACAGGCAGTGCTCCTCCCCTTTCCTTCAGGAGGAAGCCACTTTTTACGACCAGTTACGACTCCCGTCATAAACCATCTGCCTGGGTGAAGGGGGTTACATTGTTCAGAGCTCCTGTATTCTGTAGGGGGCTCCCCTTAATTCAATTATCAGAGAGATGGTATATCCTTAGTGTGGCCAGCAAAAGGCAGATAGGCCTGGGAACACAGTTGTGACTCAAGTTTCACTCCTGATGGGGGTAGCTGTCAAGCAAAATCAAGTTCCTTAAGCCAGACTTTCAGCTAACTGTCATGTTTTTTTGTTGCTTTTTAAATTAACTTGCAATTTTACACATGCAGCTAGAATGCTGATTCTAAGTGCAAAACTATGACATTTCAACAGTTACAAAGGCATGTGACACCAAACATAGGTCACTCATTTAATCTAAACATTTTCGATTTTAGTGTCTTTAAATCCAGTGCAACTTAAACTGCTGACTCCATAGCAGTTTTGTTATAAGCATTGTTTTGGGATCTTCATTTCCCAGATTTTGTAGGCACACAACACTCCATTCTACCAAATGTCTGCTGGTGTCCAGTGAGTTTTTAGATGTGTTGCAATGTTTAAAATAGACATTTTGAGCCTGCCTTCAGAGAAACACAGGGTGGTTTTAAAGCGCTTTGAAGCTAACCGGCGCTACTGTTTTTCCTTTGGCAACCCATTTCCCTCATGGCAACCCGGCCTATCATTCTCGCACTGGTGGGTGGCAAGTGAGGCAACCATTTTGGTGTGCGCACAAATTGCGCAGCTTTCCTGGATTTCGGCGCACATGTGGGTTTTCCGCCATCTTGAATTTTCTAAGCCCACAGCACCAAATGTTGTAGCATGATAGCTTGCACGTGGGTCAAGACACCCAACAGGTGCAAAACCAGGGGCCCGACATTCATCACAAGGCCGCTGGGGCACTTTGTTCGCCCGGCAGCCTAGAAATATGTAAAGCGCCCACAGGGTAGGACTGGATCTTGAAATGGTCTCTGGCACCAATGGAAGAGTGGCCCACAGCTGCAAATGGCTATTCATTCCTTTTGTGACAATGTTTTATTACTACCTAAAGGGGAGTTTTTGATAAAATGTAATGGAAATTGTGCATTTTAAAGAATATTTTTTCAGCCACACTGGTCAAAACTATTAGCCGCATAGTGAAGTAACTCATCAAACTGGCCCATAGTGCCATAGTGCCAAGAATTGGGCAGCTATGACCCCAAAAAACTGGTTCACGCTAGCGTTTTGTGTTTTTGGTTCAGGCATTTGCTCTATTGCTCACTCCAAACTTGGATTTGGCGACACCACCTTTGCCCCAATATTGCAGCAGCCGGAGGGTGTTAGGATTTGCATGCTAGAGGGCAGTGATTTGCAAGGTGGGGTGGGGGAGTGACAGGTGACAGCATGGGCCTCTGGTCAGTGCTGGGCGCTTGATGTGCTGGGAAATTGGGATCTGGCATAGGAGTATAAGGGTGGGTGCTGTGGAACATTCTCTGTGAAGTATTTGTTGGTAAGCATTGCTGTACCCTGCTCTGAGTTGTTCAGACATAAGCCTTTTATTTTAGTCATACAACTGCCCTGAAAAGATGCAGCACCAACCAAGGAAGGTCATCTCTGAGACCAGCTTGCCATTCCACCTTGATGCAAATCACTACCTAATGCCTACAATCCTGGTGAGTACTATGGGGGTTTTACTATTCAGGGGAAGCTTGAGGTGCAAATGCCTGATAAATGAGAGACTGCTGTATTATGCTTGCCACAGCCAGTGGATGTAAATAAATAGCTTCTCACTTCTGGCAATTTCAAACCCAGTTTCTGTCATTGAATGCTCATGTTTCCTTTTTTAGAGTTTTTTTTAACACATTTATTTGAAGTAAACCGAATACCGCTTCAGAGTCAACGTTCGATACAGCCCAGCCAAAACATACTCTTACGTTTGACTTTTGCTTTACATTTTTTTCTGTCACCAGTACGAGATTTCAATTTATGCAAAGGCCTTCAAGCAACAGATAGGAGAAGTGGCCAGCAGAAACTCTATCCCTGGCCCAAAGCAGAAGAACCCTAGCAGAAGCCCAGCAGAACCCCTCGTTGTCAATATGAGTAGCGTCAAGGAGAAAGCACGCCCCGTTTGGGAGTACTTTACCACTAAACTGGATAACTCCAAGGCGGTGTGCTGTGCCTAGCAGTTCTTTCTTGTGGGTCTGCAAACCTGGGACAATGCAGCACATAGGCACTGACCAATCATCTGCGGTCCAAGCATCACAATGACTATGTTCAATATGAAAGGAACAGAGAGGATGTTGTAGGAAGAATCAACAGCTATGTAACTCCAGCAAAGTGCAAGAGGGCCTGGTCACAGCTGTCCATTCAAGATTGTTTGGACAAAAAGCAAGTTTGGCCTCAGGACAGCCCTTTCGCACATGTTGTGCATCACTGTATTTTTGAAATGATAGCATTAGACTTGCAACCATTTTCTGTTGTTGAGGATGTAGGTTTTGTGCATTTACTTCATAAGTTGGAGCCTAGGTACAAAGTACCATCACATAAATATTTTTTGACTCGCATCATCCCTGACCTGTATGAAAAAGTGAGCCAGTATATTGCTTCTGAGGTTCAGAGCACTGAGAAAATAGCATTTACTGTAGACCTTTGGACCACTGGTAATACTGTCAAATATTTTATGTGCTTAACAGGACATTGACTAGCCAGCAACATGAAAAGACATGGGGCCTCATTAGACCCTGGCGGAATGGGTTTAACGGCACCGGTAAAGGTGCCAGCGCCGTTAGACACATTCTGCCCTATTACGAGGTCCCCTTGCGGGACCCGATCTGGACGTCTGGTCAGACCAGACGTCCTTTGCAGGTCCCGCGAGGGGACCAGGGAGCTAACAACGGGCCCGTTGTTAACGGCCCTGTTGTTAGCTCCTTCCCCATTCCCATTTGAGCCCTATGTGGCTCAAATGGGAATGGGGAATTATTTTTACCAGGTCCATGGAATGGGCAATTACCGGTAAAATGTCATTACCGGTGGGTTTCCTGAACTGCAGTTTATCCAAGACTTGTCAACACAGTGGAACTCCTCCTTTTTGATGCCTGGGGCGACTGGTAGGTCGGAGGCAGCCAGTAAGTTTGTACTTTGCGGAGGACCATAAAGTGCCTAATCTTTCTGCCTGTCAGTGGCTTTTGGCAGAAAATGTTTATCTTTGTTGGCACCCTTTGCAGAGCTCACAAAGGAGATTTGCTACCATGCATCAAGCATCTCCTTGGTGGTTACTGCTGTCAAAGCTTCAATGTCCTACCTGGACTCGGTTGAGGTTAGGAACACTGGTGTGAAGCTTGTGAAAACCGAGCTATTGAAGGCTTTAGAGGCAATGTTTAAAGACATTGAGGACATACCTATCTATTTTGTGGTGACAGGGATCGATTCTCGGTTCAAATTAACATTTTTCAGTAATGATGTTGTGGCCAACAATGTCAAATGGCCAATCCACTGTTCTGCTTTAAGCCTGTGTGAAAAGACCTCACACCCTTCTGTGGGGCAACCTGCAGACTCTGACCTGCAAGACAACAAGCCACCACCAAAGAAGAGTGTTCCACCATGTGGCATATGGGCCTTCTGGGAAAGTGTTGTTCAGCAATCCACGGCTGGTGTGAGTCAATCAATTAGTTCCTTGGACACTGAGCTCACTATATTGTTGATTGACCCACTGCTTCCTAAAACAGAAGACCCGCTGGAGTGGTGGGAAATGAACAGTGTATGAGTTCCAAGGTTGATAAAAGTTGCTTGTGTGTACTTGGCACCTCCTCCTACTAGTGTGGACAGCGAGAGAGTGTTCAGTACAGCAGGAGATATTTATTCTGAACACAGTGTTTATCTGTAATATAACCTTCACCTTACAGGTTACTCTTATTAGTGACATAAGAGTGAAGTGGACTTGGGCTTTTTCCAGATCTGTTTTGTATTTATTTTTATCTTTTTAATAAGCTTACAGAGATATGTGGGGAATTAATAAACATGAATACCCATGCAATAGAATGCATCCTTCGTTTATTCATTGAAATGTTGTTTATTATGCCCTAGAACATGATTACGTAAAAAACCAATTATTCAGCTCTGGCTATTCATCTGGACCAACTTTTCTGCATTTGATCGAATAGTAAATTAACTATTCGGTACGCCCCTAGTGTTAAGGTCAAAGGCAACATAAAGTTTCTTACATGGAGGCAGCATTTGTGTAGCCTCCAAGGCAGTACTACTTTACTGTTGCATGACATTTCTTAGTGGCGTTAGGGGTCAAATCCAACATAATTAGTGTTTTTATGTGGGGGTATTTGTTTAGCCAGCAAGGACAAGTTTTCTTACTGTGGCATAACATTTATAATGGCATTAAGGCAAAGGCAACAGAAGTATGTTCTTCCTTGGGCACACTGGCATATGTTACCAGAGCCAACATGAGCATGTTTTTTCTATAGTATCATTATGGGAAAAGCAACATGGGTATTTTATATGTGGGAATACTGGCATATATAGGTGCACCAGAAGGAACATGTGTGGCCACCATCTGCATGAAATCGTTTTTTACACTTGCAGAGTTCTGGTATATAGTTGGTAAATGCATTATGAAACTGCATTGGAAAAATGTCCTATGCATTGTTGGTGACTTGACATCTATGTATTTGTTTCTTCATATGTTACCCTACAAAAAACGATTGTAAACTGTGTTGCTTTTTACCTAATTTATCAGAGAAAGTGTATGGTAAAATGCACCATTTGATACCATTATTTAAAAAGGAGTACTCCCTGCCTCCCAAACCCCACTTGATTGGTTCGAACTCCCTCGCTACGCTCCATTGCTCCTACACATTCGGTATTGGGGCACAACAAATCCACTTCCCGCTGCGCGCTCCCCTTGGCGCCAACTACATTAGGTCCAAGCCCTACTTTTTACACAATCCTGGCTATGCCTCTGCCTCTAACCTGTAGCAGAAAATGCTCCCCAAGCTAAGCTGTCTTTCTCAGGGGTTACAACTGTCACTCAAGGAGCAGGGGAGCAAAGTCCCACCCGGAATGTGGCACTGATTGTATGGACAGGGAAGCGTACAGCCTTGCCCCCCAGATCCCCCGTAATACCAATAGTGTGGGTTTGTGGCCATTTACACACACAATATTATATTTTAAGTAAACAGCCATGCTCATAAAGTGTGCAGTCAGTAGAAAAAAGGTTTGGCAAACATCGGAATGTAGATGGGCTGTATACAGCTTTTAATACAGAAACAGACTGCAAACTTCAAGTGGCGGGAAGGCAAGCCCCGCAAGACAGCCCAGAAGCTGGGCGTGCGTGCTGTCTGGCATAAAACAGGGTTTGACTAAAGGTCTGTGCAGATTTGTTTTGTCAAAAGTCGGAGACCTTCAAAGCATTTTAGCAAGGAAGCCCCAGAGGGCTTGCGGAAGAAGGTGGACCTGTGATATTGCTCCCGCCCTTTACACCGAGAACAACTCTGGAGCACAATCTCTCGCACCCACGCCCCCCCCTCCCCTGCCTCCGTTTTGTAATGTTGAGGTCAGAAAACACCCACCACAACTCCAGCAGATATATATAACTTAGGTGGGAGCAAAATCAGCAAGGAATAGTGAAGTGGTTTTAGAGCTCCCCCAGAAAGACAACAAGCATGTGGAAAGCCACTTGTGTGGCAATGGGTGCCTGAAAAGCAAGCAGTGTAGTTACTGCCAGCTAGGGGGAAAACCTGTACTAGTTCATTTGAGATGAGGGACATGGGAAGAAATATGTGAGCAGGCCCTGAAGTATATGTTGCTGATATGGGGAGTCAGAGAAACTCCCCAACTTTTTTGTGAGGGGCCAAGTCACAGGGGACTGGGTTGTTCATGCCGCTACCAAGTGTGATTCTCTAGGCTCGTGTGTGCCTCAGAGACTCTTATAAAGCAGAAATAAATCAACTTTCTCTTGCAAGGGAATTATCAAACTACTATGATGGATAATTTGGTGAATATTAATATCAGAATGACCTTAAAAGCACACAAATGAGACAACAAAGTTTTTGAAACCCATCCCTGCTGTGGTACTGTAATGGGCTTGAAACTCAAAGAGGGATCAGACCTCAGATGTTCATGAAACACAAACCATAGAAAGGAACCAAACTGTGAAGAATCAGGTTACCAACCAAGCGAGTAGCACAATGTACGCAGAAGCATGTAACAAAGTCGGCCGCTCGTAATGAATCAGGTAATCACATACAGTCCTTTATGATATAAGCACTTTTATTAGTTATAGTACTGAAGTTAAGTTCTCAGTTACAATTCAGGATTAGGACATAAACATCCACCAGCCCCCATGGTCAGCCTCACTCTCTCTCTAACTGTCAACCTTGGAACCTAGCACATGCAACATTCCACTACACTCCAAGTTCCATTAATATGACATCACACTAAGCAGCCTGAACGTGTTACTCACATCACGCAACCACTCCTGTTTGTGAATCCTAAATGGTGCTCAGGCTCCATCCCAGTTTGAATGCTTAGGGCGATGTGAAGGATTGCCATCTGGCTAGTGTAGGGAAGCCCTCATTTTTTCATTTTTATTGATAATAAAATGATGCAAGTGAACCGATCCCAGGAATGGTGGACTGCTAACCAGATACCTTCCATCAAACTCCAAGCTAAAAGCACAGTGGACACACATGCCCTGCTTCATCAGTATCCTTATCTGCAGTTCCTGCTCTCCCATAGCAGGTTCTGAGCTTACAGGTCCCTTGTCAGATAGATGCTGTGATAGCAAAGTCACTAAAAGTGCAGATATTGCTTTTAGTCTGCCACTCTGTTTAATCTGGAAATGTAATCCATATTTAGATTTTGCTATGGTGGTTGATGGCTCACATAAATGTTACATGATACATGTGATTTTTAATATGCCAGTGTCAACTCTGTAAGCTCAGCCGAGCTTTGAGAGCCAATCTGGACTCCAGGCACCTGCCTCTATTGCAGTGAATGGGACGAAGGGCAGGATGCCTACCTCTGTTGACATTCTGGAAGGTTGGGTAACTTCTACCTAGAAGGCCTAGTGACTCACAACAGAAGATTACCTAGGAGCCTGGCTTCAAAGAGAACATTCCATAACAAAGGCTTCTGTCACAATAGGGGGTTGCACACCAACAGGCCTTTGAAGTGCAGGGCTTGAGAAGGCGGTGGGTTTAGGATATAGGCACAGTGAAGCATCTGATATTTATTTGGGCTTCTATCTCCTACTATTCCTGCACAGCAAAGCCCTTTGGGTATGATGCAATAGGGAGCATATCACTTGATTTATTCATAGAAATGTACAAAACGGTCTGCTTGTTTGAAAGCAAAAACAAAACTGCACATTTTATTCACATCTTTGCAAAACAATATGCTGGAGGCTTGTTTTCATTAATGAAAAAAGGAAGTAAAGTCAATTAATAATACAGACAACTCACAGCAGACTTCTGACACCTCATGTTGTTGTGGGGTATTTTTAGCCCTGAGATAGAAGTGAACTGCATCTGGCTAAGTTAGGCCCAAATGTGCAGCAATAAGGAAAGCAAACTGTTGGATATCAGACAAAAATCCAGCATTTAACTGTCAACTACCAAACATCCAAATATTGCTCTCAGAAAAAGGAAAATAAAAACAAATTGTGCCCTTTGTTCCAGTGACAAGGCCAACAGCCTGAGGCCTACTTCCCACTACATGTGACAGATGCACTAAAGTGCAGATTTGCTAGAACAGAGAGCTGCCATCTCTGAACTGAACAAATATGTACATTTTGCAGCTTGGATAGAACAAGGAACACATTAAAGATGAAACTCCTGTGCCAGAATAATTCAAATACATATTATAATGTAAGATTGGACATTAATGGCATGGTGCAGGGGAACATGTATAGTATGTGATGAAAGGCAGACCTCATGTAAACAAAGAAAATATAGAATTTAAAAGCAGTATGTTCTGTTCATAAGAACTGACTTCAGGCTGTGCTAGAACACACCAGAAAATCTTCCCACACAAGAAAATCGTCCCCCCATCAGATCACAAAGGTCAAACAATGATTCACCTCACTGTCCAGAAACCCCTTTGAAGCTCAGCAGAACCTGGAAGGGGACAGAGTTTGGGACCATAACATAGGTTCTTTGGGGTGGAATGATGACCACTGAGTAAACAAAGATGCAGCACATAGATTCTGAACTTTTGAAAATACTCAAAATTAAATTCAGTTTGTTGTGAGGTCCTGAATTGGCTGACATGATTTCAGGGGCGGAGCTATACCCCTCTGCTCAAGGAAACACATGCTCAGGTCATTAGCCTTGAAAGAATGTTAAGTGGTTTGATCACAGACTAAGTCAACAGAAGGCAGATGACCAAGCCTACAACTAAGTTTTGGGAACAGAAATGTTCTGTTTTATTGAACTAATTATGTGCATGTAATTAAGGGAAGATCCATAGGATTATATGGAAAATAATACTTTCCCTAGAATCTTGGGAACCATGACAGATGCAGAGATGGTTCATACCATTCCACAAAGCACATAACAAGCAGTATCTGTTGCCAGGAATCACCTCAGAATACAACCTCTGGAACCAAAGATATAAGACAAAATATGGCTGCAGCTCCCCAAAATAAACTACATATCGGAGAGCCGGGTATCTTGTAGCTAATGGAATCAGATACCTGTCTGTAAAATATTAAGATTCTAGCTGTAAACCGTTCTGGGGCAATCACATACAGTTGCCATTCGCACAGGCACCAGACATGGTTCATTGCAACTGGCAGGATCAGACCAGTTTGGAAATATATGGGATGTGACCCTTATTTAAAAAATAGAGAAAAGGGCCATGTTGAAGATTTTTAAATTCATACCTGAGTTGTCCAGAAATGCAAAACTCCCAGAAATTGAGCCTGGAGAGCTGAGAACTAGAGGGAAGGGGCTAGGCCTTCTTCAGGGTCAAGAACAAAAGATGCCCAACCAGGAGTATCAATGAGCCGGAACATTTTAATTTAGAAATGTTTGGGTGTGGTTAGGAGTTTTTAAAACTGGATGCACAGTAGATCAGGGGGAGAGACGGAAAGGATTTTGAGAGCAGATCAAATGGTCAGACAATGAGACAACCAGACAAGGATGAGACAAGGAGAAAGGTGGAAATAACATTTGGAAAGAATCAAGGGAATGACTGAGGCAGGGGCCCATCCATAACCAGAGAACCGGAGATGCAGACAGAAGGGTTTTTGGAGTACTATACATAACCAGGTCTCATTGCTTCTAATGAGATGACCCATGATGGCTTCCATGCTGCTCCTGTCCAGAACCCAGAGAGATTCAGATTTAGTGCATTATCCCAACTGAACAAAGCATTGTTGGGGATCTGTTTGATTTAATATTTTCCCCTTAGTAATGGGGTGGACAATCAGAAGTAGGTCACTAGCATTTCCTTATTAATGAATACTGTAATTAATTCCCACATAGTCAACAGACACATAGGTAATTTGGGGGAAATTCGAAATCTCCAACATCTATTCAAATGCTAATAAATGGTCTTATAAAGTAATTGGGTATCACCTACCTTATTGTTGCCAACGCCAACTATCCCCTAAAGGGGAGGGGTGCCTTTAAAAAGAATATTCCAACTGTTTAACACTCCACGAACCTTGCATTAAAGCAGAGGGGGTCCAACTGGTAAACTGGATCTATGGGCCTGTGCTGTGCAGGAAAAAGCCTTTATGGTTGAACAAAGTGAACATAGCTGATTTAAAAGCACACTCTAGATTTAGAGGGAACAAGGAACTCCAAATTGAATGGGAACTTTCTCACTGTATGGCCAAGGAAAGGTTTTCATTATATGATGAGGAGAGTTTTTCATTAAATGCTTGTTATACTGGAATGGTGTTAGAGATAGAAAGTAGGCAGTAATGTCAGAAATAAAGTGTGCTGTGCATGTCTATTCTTTTGCACCATAGAAATACGCTGTATGTATTTGTAAAGATAGACAGGAAACCCCAGTCCAAGCGGAACTGGTGGGCCAGGAAATCTAGCACCCAATAATTGAAGTAGTCAAATTAAATGGCAAAACCCGCTTTATTAACAAACCACATAAATCAGGGATAGCATATAAGCACACAAGTCTCAACAGCGCTCAGCTTCTCTCAGGCACAGCAATGGGTTATAACCCAAAAATATGTCACGGTTGAGATCATATTACAATCTAGGGTACAAAAACCTACAGGAAACGGGGATTGGTTGAGGGAATGTACTATATATGCATTATATAGCTGTTAATGTTCTAATTGTACGTTACACATCTGATGGCTCCACCTGAGACCATCTCTAAATTGATAAGGGTGAATACGTGGCATCTTTAAAGTCGACTGCTGTTTAAATCAACATGGACGGGCAGCATAGCATTGAGAGTTTTATTTTGTTGGCACCTGACTTACCAACCTTGGCAATGACAGGTCATCAGCAGATAAGCTAAAAATTGCAGTGGGATGGGAAACCCATGAAATGCTTTCTTCCAATTAAATATTCCCAGGCCATGACCCATAGTAACTTCTTTGTAGTTCGACCTTGCTAACCGCCTTGATTCTGAGAACATGTGAGGAGTCAAGGCAGGTGCTTGTCTGCGTCTAGCCCTAATGAACAGACACTGTCTTGAGTTGTTGGTCACGTGCGAGGGGCCCATAGTCTGAATTATTCTACGCTGCTCTTATTGTGATTTTAGATACTGTGAATATGAGTGTTATTACTTTTCTAACCACTGGGGACTTGGTTGATCTGTTCATTATGAAATTGTAGCTCATAATTAGTTGGCACCTGACCTTCAAAGGCTGTTTGTTCTTTAGTTAATCTAAAAGAAATATGTCCAGTGCCTTGGGAAAGGTTATCTCGTGTTTCTTCCTGAACTGCCTGTGCACTCCCTAATGTCTCTATAACCTTGGAAGGGGGCCATGCAGCTACCGCCTGCCTTACACGGATCAGTGTTTCAGTAAATTCAGCAGCTTGAGCTTTTCTGCAGCCTCAAAGCTTCCCATTCAGATAAATGCGGACTACAACGTCCATTTTATAAAAGATGGCTGCTTATTACTTGTGTGTTTCTACATTAGCAGGTTATATACGTGTATCATTAGTGTTGCATTTCAGCCATTACTTTTGGTTTGTTTTTCGTGTCTATATGGTGGAAGCGATATTCTTTGTGTATGAATGCACATTTGACCTAGTATTGGTGTTTCTTCATGTTGAGTTCATATTTATGTCATGTCTATTGCATGCACATGTGTCAGTTTAACAGTGAGTTTGCTTAGTCTCACCATCTTCAGCTATATTAGGTCAATTTTCTCCTGTATCTGTCTTGGATAAGGTCAATATGGTTGCCTTAATGCAAAGCTTTTCTCACCCACGTGATTTTGAAGTGCGGGAGGGGCCACAGCTATGCTTTTTAACTGAACCTGTGTTCCCTCTGCCTGCTCTGCTTTGCTTATTCGTTGGATGTGTTTCTGTTGTTTTGGCACCCTTAAGCCTGCGGGTCCATGGTTTGCACTGTATACATTATTAAAGTAAAGTAAAGAAGATGTATTAATCTTCCTGTCTGTCGAAACTGATATAATATTGTTTCGTCTTCATTGTATATGTTGGCCTATGCCCAGTTGCTTTGCCAGGAAATCCGTATTGCAAGGTCGTGACCTTAAGTTAATCAAGCCTCCATTATGGCCAACCTGTGTCCTCTTGTTTTCACTTTAACCTCTTCAACCTCTGTAGGCGAGTTAATGTCCAACCTGCCTGCAGGCTATATGTTAGGGTCAGGTAGACCTTTCCCTTTCTTGACCTAGGGATCAGGGGATTACTTGAATCGGCGATGTTAACCTACAAGTATACAAGAACAATAATGCTATTTAAACATGATATGCAAAACATCTGTTTGACCTGCATTGAAGCAAATGTTTAAAGAGTGTAAAGTCACATCCAGAGCATAGTAGTACTTGTTAGTAAATGTATTAAGAAGTAAATCGCATTCACGAGATATGTAAATTAGGAATGGACCTGGCGCGAACCCTAGCCCAGTACATGATTAACTTGTAAGAGGCTGGACATTGTTACGAAGAAAATGTATAAATATGCTGATGTCCAGCTAGCAATTCCTGTTCACTGCTCACATTGAACCTCCTGGTGGTCTCTGTGATGTACTCACGGCCAAATAGCTATTTGTGTACTTTGTTTTATAAACTGTTCAGTGTTGCAATAAAGATTCTGGGAATCTTTACAAGCCTGTGTTGGTGTATTTCTCTTTGCAGGGTGTAAAAGCCTTAATATTGTATTTTCTGATTTCACAGATGGCGCCCGAATAGGGACCCTCAAGATTGACTTCGTCTCATTGAAGGTTGGCTCAGCTATCGGACCGGGATCGGACGGTGTCAACAAAAAGGCCCCTCTGGACGAGAAGCGAATTCCTCGACAGAACAACACGATCCGATCCCTGAACGGTGAGCTGTAGCCCGAGACGACGTCTTGACGAGGGTCCATATATCGAGGTGGGTAAATTTGCCGAAATCACCAGACACGTGGGTCCTTAGATTGTCCTTAGTAACCCGATCGGGCCTCCCAGTCCTTTGGTCAGGTGAATCGTGACCCGATTCTTAATTTAACCTTGACAATTTGAATTTGGCGCATTGTACTCGCAAGCACAATTATTTGACCAGGTAACACCAGAATTCTGATATGCCTGGGAAATTGTCTGCCTGCTTCAGGGCATTATTCCGCAGTGACAGATAATCTTTGGAAGTTAGCCGTCCCGCACCACAGGAGGGGTCGCCGGCATGTACTATGTACTGTATGAAAGACTTTGGTAGTATAGCATTTAATGATATTTGGCACAGACAGACCAGACATAACCCTAGTCTTCGGTGGCCAACCAATGGTAGCTTTGAAATCCCTTGGTTAGAATATTTAGAGTCTGTATTGATAAAGAAACAGGCTAGACCTGCAGCATTTGACGCATTGCACAGTTGGAAAACAGAAGCTTTGCAGAAACAAAAGAGAAAAGAGAAACACATGCGTCGACATATGACGAATGCCGAAAAAGCACTGTTATATCATCAAAATAAACAATTGGAATCAGTTAGGAACACGGACAGAGCGTTTCAATTAGGCATTCAGAAAATGTACCCTTCGAAAGATTTTAATAGGTCCGATGAATTGATTAACAAACTTTTGCATGAACGAAGGCCTGATGCCTCTGCGCCACCCCGTACGTTCCTCCTCCTGGAGCTTTGCCCCTTCCTGTCGTTATCCCTCCTCCTATAGTTCCCCCGGTCCTTCCTATTGTTCTTCCTGTTGTTCCTCCAGCCGTCGCTCCTTTGCCTGCTCCCTTGCCTCCACTTATTGATATTCAGAATGTGCCTACTCTCCCTCTTCCAAGTGATTCCGCATCGCTTGTAGTAGACCAGAGAACGGGATCAAGGGTTGTGGCTCGCAATACTGTGTCCCCAGATAAAAAGAATGAATTGATTGCATGGGCTAAACATTGTATGGAGAGGGGTGAACAAGCTGATGTTTTTCCACACTCGAAAATCTAAAAGGTATTCCTGAGAAAAAATTTTTTATTGAAGGGTTAGGAATTCATTTGAGCATAATGTGGAATAGATTAAACGATATTGATTTCCCACAAGGGTTAGGGGATTTGAACACCTTCGCGTTGTCTAGAGATACTGCGGAGAAAGTATATGAGCATGTCAAGAGGATTTTTGTGTATAGGAAGGAGTTGGAAGAGTTACAGAATGAAGAAGCAGATGTTGATAGTTTAGGCACTGTATTCTTACAGAAACGGTTTTCTCCTCGCCGCGAATTGATAGATGAGGAAGCGCGAATTTGTACAAAGGATGCGATAAGATTGATTTCGGATATGTCGATAACTCCAATTGAAGTATATGACACATATAGTCAGTATACGTTAGAAATGCAAAAGAAAGTGATACAGGTTATGGTAGAATACCTGCAAGATGAGTGTGTAAAAAGAAAGATTTTTGTCCCGCAGAATTATTGGGTGTTTATAAGAGAGCCATCTCGATTGATACTTCTTTGACTGCCTTAGCGCTTGATTTGGCTCTGTTGCTTAGTAAGCGTTCGGAGCTACCTACTTCTCAGTTGCCTATGAGAGAGGTTCCTCCGACATTTGTCCAAAAGGTTGAGATTGCGGCCGATGCTGCACGAAGTATAGTCGCTGTGGACATTCCTGCACATTATGTATCGCAGTTTGTTCACATCCCGTTCTCGAGACAGGAAGTGAACACCATAAAGCAATCTATTCCTGATATAAGAAAGAATCCGACGGGGTTCTATAAAGAAATAGAGTCGGTCTTACAATCATTGGTATTCACCTTAAGTGATATTGATTTATTATTTCCCGTACTCCTGCCAGTTGATTTGTGGAAACAGATTAGGACTGTAGATGATGTACCTGGGTTAGGAGATACATGGGATAATATGGTTAGGCTCGACAGAGAAAGACCAGCTGGCGAGAGACCGCCTCAAGTGATATTAACTTTGCCTGATAGGATTATTGTGAAATTAAAAACCATAGTTCTTGAAAAAAGAATCATTTGGGACAAGCTTACGGCCTGTGTCCAAGGAAAGTTTGAAGGTGCTACCGAGATCTTTAATTGGTTCGAACAAGTGTTTTCGGATTTCAGTGGACAAGACTTAGGCACAGAGTCAGGGAAAAGGCTGTTTGTCGACAAATTTGTACGTGGATTGCTGCCTGACATCCAGTTGCAGATTATGTCCTCCGAAAGCGCTTGGCAGGCGAAGTCTCAATCAGAAGTACTGCACATGGCTCAGTACTATGAGAATCGTGTGAATAATGAAAAGGAAAAAATTGAGAAAAGAAAGGGTGACCTGAAAACAAAAGTATTATTACAACAGATTGTTAGAAGCCCTAGAGGGGGTAGTACGCAATTTAGAGGTCAATACGTTCCACGGGGAAGTATGCCCCTGGCTCCGGGAACCATTAACTAGTGTGCCTATTGTCGACAGGAAGGTCACTGGCGCGCACAATGTCCGACCTTGCAGCAAAGGGCATTTGGGAACATGGGTAGATGATCCAGAGGTCGCCCAGGTGTAGGGGGCCCTGGTAAAGGTCAGTTCATGCCAGAATCACAGCAACCTTTTTCGCAGGATAAACAAGTATCAAGTGTGGATAATAGAAAAATTTTTGATCATCCTTCTGCTGCATACCTCTCTGAGGAACTTCCTTTTGATGACATTCTGTTTCGTTAGGATTGCCTGAAGCAGGATTTGGAACCAACGCCTATTCCCGTTCATCAGAAAGGTCCCTACATTGAGATGGTGGTGGGAAATAGGAAGCATCTATTTTTAGTAGATACGGGAGCACAAAAGTGTTCCCTTGACCATTCACGGGTTCCAAACATTCCCCTGTCAGGGCAATCCAACATTTCCGTAGGGTTTTCAGGCACACCTGTAGTTTGTCCAGTCTCTTTGCCGGTACCGATAACAGTGGGTCCCTTCACGGAGCAGTGTCCATTTCTACTTACTACAAACTGTGGAGAGAATTTGCTGGTGTTAAATTTGTTGAAGGAATTGAATGCAGTAATACATTGCTCCTCGGACGGAGTTCGGTTAACAATTTCACCTCAGCAATCACTCGCCTCTCAGTTTTTGAATCGACCTTTACCGCCAGAATTCAGTAACATTCCGGAATGCTTATGGGCAATTGATGATAATGATGTGGGCATTCTTCAAATTGAACCTGTTAGAATTATTCTGAAACATGGAGTAAAACTGCCTCGCATTCCACAATATAAGATCTCAGTTGAAGGTGAACAGGCTTTGAAATGTATAGTTTCTGATTTTGTACATCGTGGAGTAATTGAGGAAATTACAGGTAGTTTGTGTAACAGCCCGATTTTGCCGGTGTACAAAAAAAGGTGATAATGCGGTCCTTTTCGGTTTATAATTGATTTGCGTGCTATTAACAAAATTGTGGCTCCTCAGTTTCCCATTGTACCTGATGTAACAACGATACTAACTATGATTCCGGCTTCCGCCACTCACTTTAGCGTTGTGAACCTCAAAAATGTGTTTTTCAGTATTCCTATAGACAAGGATAGTAGGTATTTGTTCGCGTTTACCCTAGGTGGACGCTCGTTCACATTCACTCGTGCACCACAAGGGTACACTGAGAGTCCAAGTATTTATAGTAGAGCATTGAAAGAGCAACTCGATACTCTCGAGTTGCCTACTACTTGCATGTTACTACAGTATGTAGATGATCTCCTCTTGGCTGCTGATTCTGAGAGTGCCTGTAAAGAAGGCACCATGTTGTTGCTTTGTCATCTAGCAAAACATGGCCATAAAGCTTCACTCAAAAAAATCCAATATTGTTGCCAGGAGGTTGTCTATTTAGGCTATCTCCTGTCAAAGGAGGGAAGAAGGTTGACACCTGAACGAATAAAAACTATTTCTGGCATGTCTGTCCCAAATACGCAGAAGGAAGTTAGAGCCCTGATAGGTATGGCTTCTTACTGTAGATTGTGGATCCCTAACTTTTCGTTAACGATTAAACCAATGCTGGCTTTGACAAAGAAGGGCATTTCTTTGCCATTGCCATGGACTTTGGAACATCACACAGCATTTGATTTACTCAAAACCGCGCAGTGTTCGGCCCTGGTTTTAGGAAATCCAAATTATGAAAAGGCCTTTGTGTTGTATGTGCATGAACCTGATGGATGTGCTTTGGCTGTGTTAACGCAGGAACATGGAGGGAAGAATAGGCCGTGAGGCTGTTTCTCGTCCGTCCTTGATCCTGTTGCATGCGCTTTGCTGAGATGTTTGAGAGCTGTCGCTGCTGCATCTGTAAAACAGAGCGAGGGAATGGTCCTGGGTCATGCGTTAACCCTAATGGTACCTCACTCTGTAGATGTTCTATTAAATAGAACTCAAACGCAACACCTTACTTCCTCAAGGTTGACAAGATACGAATTGATCTTGTTTGCTCCCCACATTCAAATTCAGAGGTGTTCTGTAGTAAATCCGGCTGAACTTTTACCTGTCCCGCAAGATACTGTTGATGGTGACGAAACGTCACACGATTGCCTTTACACTACAGGACAAGAGACTAAAGGTAGAATCCATTTGAAAGATACGCCTTTGAATAGCCCACAAGGGGAGCTATTTTGTGATGGCTCTTGTTTCAAACTTCCGAATGGTACATCCACGGCTGCTTATGCCGTCACTACCTTGAGCACGATTGTGGAAACCAAAAGAATCATGCATATTTCCGCACAGGCCGCAGAAATTATAGCATTAACTCGAGCTTGTGAACTTTCTGAAGGGCTTACAGTAAATATATATACCGATAGCCAGTATGCCTTTGGGGTGGTTCACAACTTCGGTAGACTCTGGAAAGAACAAGTTTTCTTGACCTCACATGGCACAAAAATACAGCACAGCACTTTAATAGTGCGATTACTTTCAGCGCTCGCACTCCCTGTTGAGTTAGCCATTGTAAAATGTACAGCACATCAGAAGGTTACAGATGATATAGGAAAAGGGAATGCTTTCGCTGATCAGATAGCTAAACAAGCTGCCACTGATTTTAGTTCAGAAATGTATGCTGTAAGAGAAACTATAAATGTTTGCACTTTTGGTGAACGTATTGATTCTGTAAAAGACATTCAAGCAGATGCTACTGTAGAGGAGACCAAGAAATGGGTCGAGGGTGCAGGGAGATTGGATGGTGATGGGTGTTGGGTGGACAATGTTGAAGGAAAATGGTTACTCCCTGACGCCTATATTACAATAATGGTCATTATGGTTAATGGTCCGACCCATGTCTGTGCGCGTAAATTGACTAAAATGTTACACAGTGTATGGGCCAATGATAACATTTTCAAAATTGCGAAGCGCTTTGTCCAAGGGTGCATGGTCTGCTTGCAGCACAATGTAGGAAAAGGTACCTCGACTCCTAGAGGAAGTTTCGCTCCACCTTCTGTTCCATTTGAGGTCATACACTTTGATTTTATTGAGATGGAACGTTGCAACAATCTTAAATACGTGTTGGTCGTCATTTGTGCATTTAGCAAGTGGGTTGGGGCCTTCCCTGTTAGAGATGCAACGGCCATAACCACGGCAAAGACTCTGTTGAAAGAGTTCTTTCCTAGGTTCGGGCTGCCGACAGTCATCTGGTCGGATAATGGGCCACACTTTATCGCTGCTGTAATCTTACAAATATGTGAAGGATTGCAGATTCATAAACAGTTCCATTCGGCCAGACATGCCCAAAGTGCCGGATTAGTGGAAAGACATAACAGCATTATAAAGAACAAGCTCGCTAAGACGTGTGCTGGCACCAAGTTAAAATGGCCGGATGCTGTCGATGAGAACAACCCCTCAAACTAAGACTGGGCTCTCTCCCTTTGAAGTGGTGATGGGGAGGCCTGCTAATATTTGGGGTATGCCAAAGAGTTGCTCATTGCGGGATGTAGAGAATGTGCTTCTTTCAGATTACTGTAATGAGTTGACTAAAAATCTATTTTCAATTTATCATCAGGTGCGAGAGGCATTACCTGTACGGTGTGAGGGTCCCGGTCACAGTCTACGACCAGGAGACTGGATCCTCACGAAAGTTTTTGAGAGGTCGTCTTGCCTTGCACCTCGGTGGAGGGGTCCTGCTAGTCACCCACACAGCGGTGCGGGTAGCTGGATGGAAGAACTGGATCCACGCTACGCACAACAAACGGATCCCGCAACCTGTGCCATACGATACAGAAGACACAGAATCCCTTTCCAATGCTGTAACCAAGGTGCCCGAAACAGCAACAACGGACAAGAGAGTATCGGACACCGTTCCAGAATTCGTAAGGCCAGACAAAACGGCCATCTTGTCTCCGCATTCTCCAACAGTGGTACTTCCGGATCATCCATTTTCTGATCCCATTTCCGTTCACTCGCCACCTCCAGTGGGAAGCGACGACACATTGCTTTCTGATCCTTCAGCACCGGAAATTGTGAAATATAATTTACGTCTTAGAAGATAGACGTATGGCACGGTTTGACTGTGCGATTGGAGAAATCATTTGAGGGCTTGCCTTTTGGCCCGACTATACTAAAGGATTCTGTTGGCTAATGGTTGTGGGAAAGAAATTAAGAAGACGCGCGACTGGAGTCACCAGCAAACGAACAATTGGTGTTTTTCGATTGAAGACTACGATGCCTGCACCCGCTACCGCTCGTACCGAACTTTTAGATAAATATGTGACTAGCAGAGACAATGAGCAAATGTCTAAGGGGACCCCGAAAACGTATTGTTGCCTTTTTGTAATAACAACTGGGTTTTTAATAACTACTGGTTTTGGGTTGTGGTACCTGGAGGAAGCATATCCGCTAGGGGACTTTTTACCTGTTGAAAATGTATCTGTTATACCCACTCCTTCCGTGCAATTGCATACCTTGTCGCCTAGAGATTCTTTGCATAGACGGAACTATCAGAATAATACTCTTTTGTTAATAATGAATGCCACTCATGCAATTTTCAATAAGACCAACTGCTGGATCTGCTCGCATTTGCCGCAACATGGGGATAAGGGGCTAGGTTGGTACATTCATCCTTTACCTTTGACAACTGCTTGTTACGCTTCTCTTAGAGCACTATTCTTTGGCCGTTGGAATGACAGCATCTCAGGGAACTTTGATGGTACAAATTTGAATAGTTTTGAAAAACGTGTTTTGATGTCCCTGGGATGCTCGTTTTTTGCAAATAGGAGTAAGCCTAACGTTGCATCTGTTAGGCCCTCTGATAGATTGTCTCGTCCCTTTCAGTCTTTGATCTCTTTCAAAATGGCTCCTATAGGCAATAAGGATGCCACGCCTCCATCTTATTCTGTTAACCATTGCCCCGATTCAGTTTCCTTCTGCATACAGAGGAATGGAACACGGTCAATGGGCGATTTTAAAAGTTGTGCCAACGTTGCGAATTTGACTAGTGAGAACAGACCTCTGTATGTAGGTGAACCTGTCTATTTCGTTTGCGGTAATGTGGCATTTCCATGGTTGCCTAGGGATTGGCAAGGAACTTGCTATTTAGGGATTCTATTACCTGCGGTATTTATTGCCAGTACTGCAGAAATCTCAAAGACTCGTCCACGGCGAGATGTGAAGGGGGATACTCCAGCACAAACTCTAGGGGACACAATGAAATTCTTTGTGCCATTTTTTGGGAAAATTATGAATTCAGAAGATATCAGGGGACTAGCGAGAGTACTGGAGAGAACCATCAACCGGACCACTGACATACTCTATAACATGACGTTAGAACAGAAAGCGATAAAATTAGTAGCTCTTCAGAACCGGATGGCATTAGATGTCATTTTGGCTGAGCGTGGAGGAGTATGTAAATTAGTGGGGTGCGCTTGCTGCGTTTACGTACCAGACTCCTCTCCAACGATCTTTAGGGCAATCCAAAATCTACATGTTCTTAGTTCGGAAGTGCATGTTCCTGAGGGAAACTGGGAACTTAGTGCATGGTTTTGGGACCTCCTACGGTCGTGGGGATGGAAGTTGTTTTCGGCCCTGCTGATTATCTTGGGTAGTTTACTGTTCCTTTGTTTTTGTATACAGTGTCTCCCTGGTATATGCTCGGTATTAGGGGGATGTTGCGCGCAAGCAACAAGTGTATTAGGACATAAAATATACACCCCAGATAAGGTTTCCAAGGAGTACATGTTTGAAGAAACTCTAGTGTCTGGTCTAACTGCAATAGATATGTCTGATAGTGATTCGGGGTGTATAGACGTTGAAATGTGGAGTTAGTCATAAAGTGATCGAAAGTAGTTTAGCGCTTGGCATAGGCCAAAAGGAGGGTTTGTCGAAACTGATATAATATTGTTTCGTCTTCATTGTATATGTTGGCCTATGCCCAGTCGCTTTGCGAGGAAATCCGTACTGCAAGGTCGTGACCTTAAGTTAATCAAGCCTCCATTTTAGGTTAGACCGCCATTTTGGTTTATCGTGCAAAGTCACCCTGTGGCCTAAAATGGCCGACCTCTGTCCTCTTGTTTTCACTTTAACCTCTGCAACCTCTGTAGGCGAGTTAATGTCCAACCTGCCTGCAGGCTATATGTTAGGGTCAGGTAGACCTTGTCCTTTCTTGACCTCGGGATCAGGGGATTACTTGAATCGGCGATGTTAACCTACAAGTATACAAGAACAATAATGCTATTTAAACATGATATGCAAAACATCTGTTTGACCTGCGTTGAAGCAAATGTTTAAAGAGTGTAAAGTCACATCCAGAGACTAGTAGTACTTGTTAGTAAATGCATTAAGAAGTAAACCGCATGCACGAGATATGTAAATTAGGAATGAACCTGGCGCGAACCCTAGCCCAATACATGATTAACTTGTAAGAGGCTGGACATCGTTACGAAGAAACTGTATAAATATGCTGATGTCCAGCTAGCAATTCCTGTTCACTGCTCACATTGAACCTCCTGGTGGTCTCTGTGATGTACTGATGGCCAAATAGCTATTTGTGTACTTTGTTTTATAAACTGTTCAGTGTTGCAATAAAGATTCTGGGAATCTTTACAAGCTCGTGTTGGTGTATTTCTTTTTGCATGGTGTAAAAGCCTTAAAATTGTATTTTCTAATTTCACATGTCAACATATTCAAGTGAGACCGCATTCTAAGTACACTGTTGAATACAATTGTCATGTCATGATCGGGGGTGCTGCGTTGATTATCTTTAGCGTAGGGGTATTTTTGTGAGTGACCCAATAATCTAAAGAATTCTCTCGACCTGTGTTTCTCCTTACATGTGATCTAGGGGGACTAGAGATCAGAACTGAAAACTGTATATCTTGTTGTGTCTTAGAGATTCTGTGATCTTTTATTACCAAAAACGAACTGTGTTTTCAACTCATTTGCAGTGAGAAGTTTTTTTCGGGAAATATTTTGTGCCACAGAGTAAGGTGGCATGCTTCTTGATAACCATTGTGTAATTATGGCTATTGGCTATTAATTAAACGAAAATACATTATATTATTTCAGCACACCGGCCTGGCTCTTGGCTTGCCTATTGCAAAAAGGGGTGAGGGAGTACTGGGGTTTTATAAGTTTCAAAGGCAGATTTAGTTAGATTCCAATTAATTGATCGACTGGTGTAGCACTCTTGATTGGTGGTGGGGGGGTGGGATGAGGCAGAGAATAGGGCATCAAAGCCAAACTATTGTTTTGCTTTCTGTCATGTATAGCTCTACAATGACAAATAAAAAGCAAAACTAGTGTTAAAACTGATATAATATTGTTTCGTCCTCATTGTATATGTTGGCCTATGCCCAGTCGCTTTGCGAGGAAATTCGTATTACAAGGTCGTGACCTCAAGTGAATCAAGCCTCCATTTTAGGGTAGAGCCGCCATTTTAGTTTATTGTACAAAGTCACCCTGTGATCTAAAATGGCCGTCTCGTGTGCTCTCGTTCTTGCCTTAACCTCTTCAACCTCTGTAGGAGAGTTAATATCCAACCTGCCTTCAGGCTACATGTTAGGGTTATGTAGACCTTGTCCTTTGTTGACCTCGGGATCAGGGGATTACTTGAATCAACAATGTTAACCTACAAGTATACAAGAACAATAACGCTATCCAAATACGACATGCGAAACTTTTGTTTGATCTGTATTAAAGTAATGTGTAAAGAGTGTAACGTTAAACTTAGAGAATAATGTTTGTTAGTAAATGTATTAAAAAGTAAACCGCATGCACGAGATATGTAAATTAGGAACGAACCTGGCGTGACCCTAGCCCAGTACATGATTAACTTGAAAGAGGCTGGACATCGTTATAACGAAAATGTATAAATACGCCGATATCCAGCTAGCAAATCCTGCTCACTGCTCACATTGAACCCTGCTGGTGGTCTCTGTGATGTATTGACAGCCAAATAGCTATTTGTGTACTTTGTTTTGTAACTGTTCTGTTTTGTAATAAAGATTCTGGGAATCTGTATGAGCCTGTGTCGGTGTATTTTCCTTTTGCATGGTGTAAAAGCCTTAATATTGTATTTTTCTGATTCGACAGATGGCGCTCGAATAGGGACCCTCAAGATCGACTTCGTCTCATTGAAGGTTGGCTCGGCTATGGGACCGGGATCGGACGGTGCCAACAGAAACGGCCACTCTGGACGAGAAGTGAATTCCTCGACAAAACTGCACGATCCGATCCCTGAACGGTGAGCTGTAGCCCGAGACGACGTCTTGACGAGGGTCCATATATAGAGGTGGGTAAATGTGCCGAAAATCACCAGACAGGTGGGTCCTTAGCATTGTCCTTAGTAACCCGATCGGGCCTCCCAGTCCTTTGGTCAGGTGAATCGTGACCCGATTCTTAATTTAACCTTGACAATTTGAATTTGGCGCATTGTACTCGCGAGCACAATTACTTGATCAGGTAACACCAGAACTTTGATATGCCTGGGAAATTTTCTTCCTGCTTTAGGGCATTATTTTGCAGCGACAGACAATCTTTGGAAGATAGCCGTCCCCCACCACAGGAGGGGTCGCCGGCATGTACTATGTACTGTAAGAAAGGCTTCACCAGTATGGTATTTAATGACATTTGGCACAGACAGACCAGACATAATTCTAATCTTCGGTGGCCAACCAATGGTAGTTTTGAAATCCCTCGTATAGAATATCTAGAGTCTGTATTAGTAAAGAAAAAGGCTAGACCTGCAGCATTTGACGCATTGCATAGTTGGAAAACAGAAGCTTTACAGCAACAAAAGAGTAGAGAGAAACATATGCGTAGACATATGACAAGTGTCGAAAAGGCACGGTTATATGATCAAAATAAACAATTGGAGTCAGTTAGGAACACGGATAGGGCGTTTCAATTAGGCATTCAAAAAATGTACCCTTCAAAAGATTTTCATACGTCAGATGAATTGATTAATAAACTTTTGCATGAACGAAGGCCTGGTGCCTTAGCGCCACCTCCGTACGTCCCTCCTCCTGGTGCTTTGCCCCTTCCCGTAGTTATTCCCCCTCCTATATTTCCTCCGGTCCTCCCTGCTGTTCTTCCTGTTGTTCTTCCAGCCGTCGCTCCTTTGCCTGCCCCTTTGCCTCCACCTATTGATATTCAGAATGTGCCTACTCTTCGTCTTCCAAGTGATTCTGCATCACTTGTAGTAGACCAGGTAGTGAGACCAAGGGTTGTGACTCGTAATACTGTGCCCCCAGAAAAAAAAGAATGAATTGATCGCTTGGGCTAAACATTGTATGGAGAAGGGTGAACAAGCTGATGTTTTTTCCACACTCAAAAATTTAAAAAGTATTCCTGAGAAAAATGTTGTTATTGAAGGATTAGGGACTCATTTGAGTATAATGTGGAATAGATTAAACGATGTAGATTTCCCACAAGGGTTACGGGATTTGAACGCCTTAGCGTTGTCCAGAGATACTGCAGAGAAAGTATACGAGCATGTCGAGAAGATTTTTGAGTATAGGAAGGAGTTGGAAGGGTTACAGAATGAGGAAGCAGATCATGGTAGTTTAGGTATTATGTACTTACAGAACCGGTTTTCTCCTCGCCATGAATTAAAAGGTGAGGAAGGGCAAATTTGTACAAAGGATGCGATAAGATGGATTTCGGATATGTCGATAACTCCAGATGAAGTATATGACACATACAGTCAGTATACGTTAGAAATGCAAAAGAGGATGATACAGGTGATGGTAGAATACCTGCAGAATGAGTGTGTAAAAAGAAAGATTTGTTGTCCCGCAGAATTGTTGAGTGTTTATAAGAGAGCCTTTTCGATTGGTACTTCTTCGACTGCCTTAGCGCTTGATTTGGCTCTGTTGCTTAGTAAGCGTTCGGAGCTGCCTACTTCTCAGTTGCCTATGAGAGAGGTCCCTCCGACATTTGTCCCGAAAGTTGAGATTGCGGCCGATGTTGCGTGAGGAATACTCGCGGTGGACATTCCTGCACATTACGTATCACAGTTTGTTCACGTCCCGTTTTCAAGACAGGAAGTGAACACCATAAAGCAATCTATTCCCGATGTAAGAAAGAATCCGACCGGGTTCTATAAAGAAATAGAGTCGGTCTTACAGTCGTCGGTATTCACCTTAAGTGATATTGATTTATTATTTCCCGTACTCCTGCCAGTTGATTTATGGAAACAGATTAGGACTGTAGATGATGTACCTGGGTTAGGAGATACATGGGATAACATGGTTAGGCTAGATAGAGAAAGACCTGCTGGCGAGCGACCGCCTCAAGTGATATTAACCTTGCCTGACAGGATTATTGTAAAACTGAAAACTATACTTCCAGTAAAAAGAATCATTTGGGACAAGCTTACGGCCTGTGTCCAAGGAAAGTCTGAGGGTGCTACCGATTTTTTCAATCGGTTTGAACAGGTATTTTCAGATTTCAGTGGACAAGACTTAGGCACAGAGTCAGGGAAAGGGCTGTTTGTCGACAAATTTGTACGTGGATTGCTGCCTGACATCCAGTTACAGATTATGTCTTCTGAAAGCGCTTGGCAGGCGAAGTCTCAATCAGAAGTACTGCATATGGCTCAGTGCTATGAAAATCGTGTGAATAATGAAAAGGAAAAACTTGAGAAAAAAAAGGGTGACCTGAAAACAAAAGTCCTATTACAACAGATTGTTAGAAACCCTAGAGGGGGTAATCAATCTAGAGGTCAGTACTTTCCACAGGGAATTACGCCCCTGGCTCCGGTAACCATTAACCAGTGTGCCTATTGTTGACAGGAAGGCCACTGGCGCGCACAATGTCCGACCTTGCAGCAAAGGTCATTTGGGAACATGGGTAGACAATCCAGAGGGTGCCCAGTTACAGGGGGCCCTGGCAGAGGTCAGTTTGCACCAAAATCACAGCAACCTCCTTCACAAGATAAGCAAGTTTCGAATGTGGACAATAGAAACATTTTTGATCACCCTTCTGCCGCGTACCTCTCTGAAGAGCTTCCTTTTGATAATATTCTGTTTCGCTAGGATTGCCCAAAACAGGATTTGGAACCGACGCCTATTCCCGTTCATCAGAAAGGCCCCTATGTTGAGATGGCAGTGGGAAATAGGAAGCATCTATTTTCAGTAGATACGGGAGCACAGAAATGTTCCATTGACCATCCACGGGTTCCAAATATTCCCCTGTCAGGGCAGTCCAACGTTTCCGTAGGGTTTTCAGGCACACCTGTAGTTTGCCCGGTCTCTTTGCCGGTACCGATAACACTGGGTCCCTTCACGGAGCAGTGCCCATTTCTACTTACCACAAACTGTGGGGAGAACTTGCTGGGGTTAAATTTGTTGAAGGCATTGCATGCAGTAATACATTGTTCTCCGGACGGAGTTCAGTTAACAATTTCACCTCAGCAATCACTCGCCTCTCAGTTTTTGACTCCACCTTTACCGCCAGAATTCAGTAATGTTCCGGAATGCTTATGGGCAATTGATGATAATGATGTGGGCATTCTTCAAATTGAACCTGTTAAAATTATTCTGAAACATGGAGTAAAATTGCCTCGCATCCCGCAATATAAGATCTCAGTTGAAGGCGAGCAGGCTTTGAAAAGTATAGTTTCTGATTTTGTACATCGTGGAGTAATTGAGGAAATTACGGGTAGCCTATGTAACAGCTCCATTTTGCCAGTATACAAAAAAGGTGATAATGCGATTCCCTTTCGGTTTATAATTGATTTACGCGCTGTTAACAACATTGTGGCTCCTCAATTTCCTATTGTACCTGATGTTACAACGATACTAACCATGATTCCGGCTTCTGCCACTCATTTTAGCGTTATAGATCTTAAAAACGCGTTTTTCAGTATTCCTATACACAAGGATAGCAGGTATTTGTTCGCGTTTACCCTAGGTGGACGCTCATTCATATTCACTCATGCACCACAAGGGTACACTGAGAGTCCAAGTATTTATAGTAGGGCATTAAAAAAGCAGCTCGATACTCTCGAGTTGCCTACTACTTGCATGTTACTACAGTATGTAGATGATCTCCTCTTGGCTGCTGATTCTGAGAGTGCCTGTAAAGAAGGTACCGTGTTGTTGTTTTGTCATCTAGCGAAACATGGCCACAATGTTCACTCAAAAAATTCCAATATTGGTGTAGGCTATCTCCTGTCAAAGGAGGGAAGACGGTTGAAACCTGAACGAATAAAGACTATTTCTGGCATGTCTGTCCCAAATACGCAGAAGGAAGTTAGAGCCCTGATAGGTATGGCTTCTTACTGTAGATTGAGGATCCCTAAGTTTTCGTTAACGATTAAACCAATGCTGGCTTTGACAAAGAAGGGCATTTCTTTGCCATTGGCATGGACTTTGGAACACCAGACATTTGATTTGCTCAAATCCGCGCTGTGTTCAGCGCCGGTTTTAGGAACTCCGAATTATGACAAGGCCTTTGTGTTGTATGTCCATGAACGTGATGGATGTGCTTTGGCTGTGTTAATGCAGGAACATGGAGGGAAGAATAGGCCGTGCAGCTATTTCTCATCCGCCCTTGATCCTGTTGCATGCGCTTTGCCGAGATGTTTGAGAGCTGTTGCTGCTGCGTCTGTAAAACAGAGTGAGTGAATGGTCCTGGGTCATGCGTTAACCCCAATGGTACCTCACTCTGTAGATATTTTATTGAATAGAACTCAAACGCAACACCTCACTTCTACACGATTGACAAGATATGAACTAATCTTGTTTGCCCCCCACATTCAAATTCAGAGGTGTTGTGTATTAAATCCGGCTGAACTTTTACCTGTCTTGCAAGATACTGTTGAAGGTGACGAAACGTCACACGATTGCCTTTATGCGAAAGAACAAGAGACTAAAGGTAGAATCGATCTGAAAGACACGCCTTTGAATAGCCCACAAGGAGAGCTACTTTGTGATGGCTCTTGTTTTAAACTTCCGAATGGTACATCCACAGCTGCTTATGCCGTTACTACTTTAAGCACGATTGTGGAAACCAAAAGAATTGTGCATAATTCCGCGCAGGCCGCAGAAATTATAGCGTTAACTCGAGCTTGTGAACTTTCTGAAGGGCTTACAGTAAATATATATACCGATAGTCAGTATGCTTTTGGGGTGGTCAACAACTTCGGTAGACTTTGGAAAGAACGAGGTTTCTTGTCCTCGCATGGCACGAAAATTCAGCATGGCACTTTAATAGAATGATTACTTTCAGCACTCGCACTCCCTGTTCAGCTAGCTATCATAAAATGTGCAGCACATCAAAAGGTTACAGATGATGTAGGAAAAGGGAATGCTTTCGCTGATCAGATAGCTAAACAAACTGCCACTGATTTTAGTTCAGAAATGAATGCTGTAAGAGAAACTGTAAATATTTGCACTTTGGGTGAAAGTATCGATTCTGTAAAAGACATTCAAGCAGATGCTACTATAGAGGAAACTAAGAGATGGGTCGAGGGTGCAGGAAGACTGGATGATGATGGGTGTTGGGTGGACAATGTTGAAGGAAAATGGTTACTCCCTGACGCCTATATTACAATGATGTTTATTATGGCTCATGGTCCGACACATGTCTGTGCACGTAAATTGACTAAAATGCTGCACAGTGTATGGGCCAATGATAAGATTTTCAAAACTGCGGAGCGCTTTGTCCAAGGGTGCATGGTCTGCTTACAGCATAATGTAGGAAAAGGTTCCTCGACTCCTAGAGGAAGTTTCGCTCCACCTTCTGTTCCGTTTGAGGTTATTCACTTTGATTTTATTGAAATGGAACATTGCAACAATCTTAAATATGTGTGGGTTGTCATTTGTGTCTTTAGTAAGTGGGTTGAGGCCTTCCCAGTTAGAGATGCAATGGCCATAACCACGGCAAAAACTCTGTTGAAAGAGTTTTTTCCTAGGTTCGGGCTTCCGAGAGTCATCTGGTTGGACAGTGGGCCACACTTTATCACTGCTGTAATCCTACAAATATGCAATTGATTACAGATTGATAAACGGTTCCATTCGGCCAGACATGCCCAAAGTTCCGGATTAGTGGAAAGGCATAATGACATTATTCAGAACAAGCTCGCTTAGACGTGTGCTGGCACCAAGATAAAATGGCCGGACTCCTTACCGATCGTGTTGCTGTCGATGAGAACAACCCCTCAAACTAAGACTGGGCTCTCTCCCTTTGAGGTGATAATGGGGAGACCTGCTAATATTTGGGGTTTGCCAAAAAGAAGTTCGTTGCGGGATATAGAGAATGTGCTTCTTTCAGATTACTGTAACCAGTGGACTAAAAATCTGTTTTCAATTTATCACCAGGTGCGAGAGGCATTACCTGTACGATACGAGGGTCCTGGTCAAAGTCTACGACCGGGGAACTGGATCCTCACGAAAGTTTTTGAGAGGTTGTCTTGCCTTGTACCTCGCTGGAGGGGTCCCTACCAAGTCCTGCTAGTCACCCAGACTGCTGTGCGGGTAGCGGGTCGTAAGAAATAGATCCATGCGACGCACACCAAACGGATCCCGCAGCCCGTGCCATATGATACAGAAGACACAGAATCCCTTCCCACTGCTGTAATTAACGTGCCTGAAACAGCAACAACCGACAAGAGAGTATCGGAGGCCGTTCCAGAATTCGCAAGGCCAGAAAAAACAGCCATCTTGTCTCCGCACTCTCCAACAGTGGAACTTCCGGATCAATCCTTTTCTGATCCCATTTCCGTTCACTCGCCACCTCCAGTAGGAAGTGATGACACTTTGTTCTCACCAGAAATTGTGAAATATAATTTACGTCCAAGGAAATAGACGTACAGCACGGTCTGACTGTGCAATTGAGGAAAATCATCTGAGGGCTTGCCTTTTGTCCCAACTGGACGGGAGGATTCTGTTGGCTAAGGGTTGTGGGAAAGACATTAAGAAGACGCGCGACTGGAGTCGCCAGCAAACGAACAATTGGTGTTTTTCGATTGAAGACTACAATGCCTGCACCCGCTACCACTCGTACCGAACTTTTAGATAAATATGTGACTAGCAGAGACAATGATCAAGCATGCAGTGGGACCCCCAAAGTGTATTGTTGCCTTTTTGTAATAATAACCGGATTTTTAGTAACTGTTGGTTTTGGGTTATGGTATCTGGAGGAAGCATATCCGCTAGAGGACTTTTTATCTATTGAAAATGTATCTGTTATCCCCACTCCTTTCGTGCAATTGCATACTTTATCGCCTAGAGATTCTTCGCATAGATGGAACTATCAGAATAATACCCTTTTGTTAATCATGAATGCCACTCATGCAATTTTAAATAGAACCAATTGCTGGATCTGTTCACATCGACCGCAACATGGGGATAAGGGGCTAGGTTGGTATATTCATCCCCTACCTTTGACAACTGCCTGTTACGCTTCTCTTAGAGCACTATTCTTTGGCAGATGGAATGACAGCATCTCAGGGAACTTTGATGGTACAAATTTGAATAGTTTTGAAAAACGTGTTTTGATGCCCCTGGGATGCTCGCTGTTTGCAAATAGGAGTAAACCGAACGTTGCTTCTGTTAAACCCTCTGATAGATTGTCTCGTCCTTTTCAGTCTTTGATATCTTTCAAAATGGCTCCTATAGGCAAGAAGGATGCCACGCCTCCATCTTATTCTGTTACTCATAGCCTCGATTCAGTATCCTTCTGCATACAGAGGAATGGAACACGGTCAATGGGTCATTTTAGAAAGTGCGCCAACGTTGCGAATTTGACTAGTGAGAACAGACCTCTGTACGTAGGCGAACCTGTCTATTTTGTTTGCGGTAATGTGGCATTTCCATGGTTGCCCAGGCATTGGCAAGGAACCTGTGAATTAGGGATTCTATTACCTGGGGTATTTATTGCCAGTACTGCAGAAATTTCCAAAACTCGTCCACGACGAGGTGTGAAAGGGGATACTCCAGCGCAAACTCTAGGGGACATCATGAAATCCTTTGTGCCATTTTTTGGGCAAATTACGAATTCAGAAGATATCAGGGGACTAGCGAGAGATTTGGAGAGAACCATCAACCGGACCACTGACATACTCTATAATATGACGTTAGAACAGAAAACGATAAGATTAGTGGCTCTTCAGAACTGGATGGCATTAGATGTCATTCTGGCTGAGCGTGGAGGAGTATGTAAATTAGTGGGGTCCGCTTGCTGCGTTTACGTACCAGACTCCTCTCCAACGATCTTTAGGGCTATCCAAAATCTACATGTTCTTAGTTCAGAAGTGCATGTTCCTGAGGGAAACTGGGAACTTAGTGCATGGTTTTGGGACCTCCTACGGTCATGGGGATGGAAGTTGTTTTCGGCCCTGCTGATTATCTTGGGAAGTTTTCTATTCCTTTGTTGTTGTATACAGTGTCTCCCTGGTATATGTTCAGTATTAGGGGGGTGTTGCACGCAAGCAACAAGTGTATTAGGGCATAAAATATACGCCCCAGACAAGGTTTCCAAAGAGTATGTGTTGAAAGAAACTCTAGTGTCTGATCTAATGGCAATAGATATGTCCGACAATGATTCGGGGGTGTTTAGACGTTGAAATGTGGAGTTAATCGCAAAATGATTGAAGGTAGTTTAGCGCTTGGCATAGGCCAAAAGGAGGGTTTGTTGGAACTGATATAATATTGTTTTGTCCTCATTGTATATGTTGGCCTATGCCCAGTCGCTTTGCGAGGAAATTCGTATTACAAGGTCGTGACCTCAAGTGAATCAAGCCTCCCTTTTAGGTTAGAGCCGCCATTTTAGTTTATTGTACAAAGTCACCCTGTGGTCTAAAATGGTCGTCTTGTGTGCTCTCGTTCTTGCCTTAACCTCTTCAACCTCTGTAAGAGAGTTAATGTCCAACCTGCCTTCAGGCTACATGTTAGGGTCATGTAGACCTTGTACTTTGTTGACCTCGGGATCAGGGGATTACTTGAATCAACGATGTTAACCTACAAGTATACAAGAACAATAACGCTATCCAAATACGACATGCAAAACATTTGTTTGATCTGTATTAAAGTATTGTGTAAAGAGTGTAACGTCAAACTTAGAGAATAATAATGTTTGTTAGTAAATGTATTAAAAAGTAAACCGCATGCACGAGATATGTAAATTAGGAAGGAACCTGGCGTGACCCTAGCCCAGTACATGATTAACTTGAAAGAGGCTGACGAAAATGTATAAATACGCCAATGACCAGCTAGCAAATCCTGCTCACTGCTCACATTGAACCCTGCTGGTGGTCTCTGTGATGTATTGACGGCCAAATAGCTATTTGTGTACTTTGTTTTGTAACTGTTCAGTTTTATAATAAAGATTCTGGGAATCTTTATAAGCCCGTGTCGGTGTATTTTTCTTTTGCATGGTGTAAAAGCCTTAATATTGTATTTTTCTGATTCCACACTAGGAATACCAGAATGCAAAGAAACACTCGGCACAGGATGCACTACTCACACCTGACCTATATGGCACAAGGGAATGTACATCTCTGCTTCACAACCACCATATAGAGGAAGGACACAGTAGGGAAAGAAACTGGCTAGCGGGTAGCATTTTTTAGCCAATGCTAATTTGCATTTGATTTGTGGTATACACATTTGGGAAAAGCTAAACAAGTCCCGCTGTTGAATGAACAGCCAGGGCTTTATGGGGGAGGTGTCAGCCGTCACAGGACCACTTCTCCATACTTAAAGCTTTGTTGGAATGTAGTCCCCACTCTAGATTTATCTAGCTAACCCATTTCAAAGCTGCACTATTCGTGTCCTTGAGGACATATCAACTTTCAAGACTGCTAATTATAGATCTGCATTTCCACAGGGAAAATTAACTTCACTAATATGTCAGGGAGATACAAAATATATAATATTGCTATATGATATGCTTAAGAAGTGTAACAAAGAAAAAATAATAGGCCAATTTCTGTGAAAGGCTAGCAGGAACAGGGGAAAATCAATCACAAATCAATGTACCCGGTTTATCATATCTGACAAAATGAATTTGATTCTGGTGGAAAATATTATCTAGCAGGAATGTATGTCTGGCCTATGCCTCTAAAATATTGGTAGGGTTTGGGACGAGTTACCTTAATTTTAGATGTGCTTAACACAGCATTTGAACTTTCTTGCTCCGATAACATTATTTTGATTGGATGATGTTGGCAACATTCCTTATAAATTGCAGCAACCCATTCTGTAATTGGTGTGTGCTTTATTATAAAATGGTTAAAGATCACTTTTACCTTTTCTCCCTATCTCTTGCTTTTGCAATGCGGGATTGATGGGTTAATGCACATCTTGCAAACATCTAAACCGCTTGAAATAGACCTCCCTAATGTCCAGGATTTGCCAGAAACTACCGATTTTTGGGAATTCCTTGCGTCTCTGGGAGAGAGAGGTAGACCTTTGGTATGTTTGATGTGTGTAGCCAAGCCATCTCAATGGGAGTAGGAGCATAAAGCCATGAAGCTTGGACACTCTAATGGGAATCAAACCTGTGCCCTGTACAGTGTTGTCAAGAACATGTATCTCACTGAGCTATCTCACAATTGCAGAAGTTGAATGAGTTTTGTGTCCCTAGACCTGATGCTGTGTCCTCCACTGTCGTACAAATGCAGTGCGGTTGAGAATTTCCAGGCACAGAAAGCAGCGTGCGGGGACCCTAGAGTGTGTGATCACCCAGACTTCACAGCCTTTGTTATTGTACTAAGTTACATAACAAATATCACTTTGCATTTTGGTAGTTGTAGTCTCCCAATCAAGATGGACGGAAAAAATCCACAATTATAAGCTTTGCTTAACATATTTTGTTATGGGTTCATAGATTTGTCAAGTTGGTTTATTGTGAATTGTATACTTTTCAAGCAATCTCTTTAAAACAAAGTATCCTTGAAATGCACAAATTTGAAACTGTTAGAACACCTACCTGTGCGGGGCGACGGGGCCCTAGGGGGCGTGCTGGTTCCTGGCAGTTGTACCCACGTCTCAGGTTGTGGAGACAACGCACTGCTCCGAGCACATTTCCCCGGCGGAGTCTCTCTGTCCTGACCCGTGTAGGGCACGGGTGCCGTTCACATAGCTGTTCGAGCGAGCTTGCGTTCCAAGCCTCGTTCGCGCGGCGGCACCCGTTCGCGCATGCGCATTGCAGCGCGGTTCAAGCCTCGGTTTCTCACAGGACCGCTACTTAAGCGATCCGATTTTGTTCTTCACCGCGTCTCAACGCGGTTGGTTTCCTCCCGCTTCGCTTCCCTGTTCCTTGGGTTCTTGGGTCCTGGTCCTGGTCCTGGGCTGGGTCCTCTCCTGTTCCTCCTCTAGTCAGGGCTGCCTTACTGCTTCTTCTTCCTCCTTACCGGTTCTCCTGTGTTCCCTGGAACCTCCCCCCTGGTTCCCCTTCCTGCTCCTTTTCGATTTGCCTGAGTTGCCCGCCTCCTGCTTGGGTTCCTGTGGTCCTGGTCCGCTTCTCCGGCTTCTGTGGATCTCTGTTCTTCATCCTGCATTGGTGCCTTGGACTCACTGCTTACCTGCACCGGTACCTTGGGGCTTACTGTTTACCTGCATTGGTACCTTGGACTTGCTGCTACTCGCATTTAGGTACCTTGAACATTCTGCTTACCTGTACTGGCTACCTTGAACTTTCACCACCCTGGATAGCTGCTTGGAATACTTTGCCAGTATTTGCCAGTAACATCTACGACCTTCCCTATCAGTGCTTGCACTGTTCTGGCGCCACGTTAATATTGGGAAGTGTCATTCATGGCGTCAGGAGCTGGCCCCAGTTCAATCCTGTATTACAGGACGGGTCCGGGGTCGGTTCTTTGTGTCACTTTTCTTCATTTGCGGAAGACTTCACCAGCTACTTGTCTACCCCTACCACGACCTGGCTACCTCGGCACGCAAGACTCCTGGAGATACAGGTACGCCTCGTCCTCGGGACGCTCAACTTAACAGATTGAGACGCCTTACCCCCAGTTCTGAAACTAAGATGGAGGAATCCCAGGATATCCATGATGAGGTCAGAGCCTTAAGAGCTGAGATGGCGGCATTACGTCAGGAGAATCTCAATCTCCGCCAGATGGTCATGCAAGGCACCCCTGCTAATCCACAAGTAGAGACACCAATGGCTACTACCGTACCCATGAAGTTTGATGGTGATCCTAGGCGTGTGGCAGAATTCTGCAACCATTGCAGGATACATTTTTTGTTCCGGGCATCACATTTTACACAAGAAAGGGCTAAAATTGGCTACATCTTGGGAAATCTAACTGGAAATGCTTTGGCTTGGGCTGCTCCTTTGGTGTCTGCTAACAGCCCCATTCTTAATGATTTTGTGGCATTCGAGAAAGCATTTTTGGAGGTGTTTCAGTCTCCCAATTTGGCGGCTACGGCACAGAATCAGTTGATGGATTTAAGACAGGGATCCAGCGATATTATCACTTATATAAGCCGGTTCCGCCAATTGGCTACGGACTCACAATGGCCCGAAGTAACGCAAAATACTCTGTTCAGACGTGGTTTAAGAGAAGAATATAAGGACGAGTTACTTCACATACCCGAACCTGATACACTGCAGTTACTCCAGGAGCAGGTCCTACGTATTGACCATCGCCTGGCTGAACGAAGAGGTGAGAGACGTCGGCTAGAGAGGTTCTTTCCCAGACCTCTTCCTCAGGCTGGAGGCGTACCTGTCAGTTCGGAGATGGGTCTAGAACCAATGCAGCTAGGGGCACTAAGAAGACCATTATCGGAGGCCGAGAAGAAACGCAGGAGAAATCTCTGTCTCTGTTTGTATTGTGGTACTGCCGGACATTTTCTCAGTACTTATCCATTGCGACCAATCAAGAAATTGGAAAACTAATAGGCCTGTCACGGTTGAGGAAGGCAGTGAGAGGCCCTGCGATCTCTTCAGTCCTTCCCATTCCTGTGACGACCCATCCACCCATGACTCCGGTGGCCCTTATGGCTCTTCAGATCAGGGTTACCTGGCACAGTAAATCAGTGGCAGTATTGGGTCTTCTGGATTGTGGAGCCTCAGGTAATTATGTGGACTTTGAATTTTCCAAGAAGAACGGGATACCTCTGCTTGATAAAGGTTGTGCTACTCTGGTGGAGGTAATCGATGGAACCCCTTTGGCCTCCGGTCCGGTTCGTCAACATACCGGAATTCTACAGCTACAGATTGCTGAACACCGTGAATTGATTTCTCTTGATGTGATTAAATCACCCTCATATCCGATAATTTTGGGCTTACCGTGGCTATTACATCATAACCCCATTATTGATTGGGCCTCCCGTACCTTGACATTCGCTTCCAATCGATGTGGTCGGGAGTGTTGTACCTTCGGACCTAGTACCAGATCTTCTACCATTGCCACTCAGACGGAAGGATCAAGACCGCTCCGAGTATGTACCTTGTCTTCAGTACCTTCCGACTACGATGAGTACCATGAGGTCTTTTCTGAACCTGGTACCATTCCTTTGCCACCCCACAGAGCCTTTGATTGTGCCATACAACTACTGCCCAATGCAGTAATTCCCCATGGCAAATTGTATTCCTTATCACCCCACGAAAGAGAAGTTCTGCAAGAATACTTGGATGACTGTCTTCAGAAAGGTTATATAACACCTTCTAAGTCACCTGCGGGATTCCCTTTGTTCTTTGTGAAAAAGAAGGAGGGCACTTTACGGCCTTGTGTGGATTATAGGCAGTTAAACGACATCACACTAAAGGATCGATATCCACTGCCTTTGATACGCAACATTATGGAATCTTTGCGGAATGCCCGAATATTTTCTAAATTGGATCTTCGAGGGGCATACCATTTAGTATGTATCAAACCCGGCGACGAATGGAAAACGGCCTTTAAGACACCAGCAGGGCATTTTGAGTATCGCGTAATGCCGTTTGGTCTGTGCAACGCTCCGGCCGTTTTTCAACGCCTTATGGATGACATTTTCTCGGATCTGATTGGAGTATCCGTATGGGTATATCTTGATGATATATTGATATTCTCCAAGGAGAAAGAGGAACATCTACGTCATGTGAAGGAGGTTCTTGGTCGGTTACATCATAATCATTTATATGCGATCCGAGAAATGTCACTTTCATCAGAGTAGCATTGAATTTCTTGGTTATGTCATTGGCGAATCTGGAATACACATGGATCCAGCCAAGGTACGGGCGATTCAGGAATGGAGACAGCCTTATGATTTGAAATCTCTTCAGCGTTTCTTAGGATTC
The DNA here is from genome assembly GCF_040938575.1 of Ambystoma mexicanum. Taxonomy (NCBI): domain Eukaryota; kingdom Metazoa; phylum Chordata; class Amphibia; order Caudata; family Ambystomatidae; genus Ambystoma; species Ambystoma mexicanum. The sequence goes on along the minus strand of NC_090924.1, from coordinate 90,765,851 downwards.
GCCAACTTCTACCGGCGCTTCATACCCGCCTATTCTGAAGTAACCGCTCCTTTGTCAGATTTGACTAGCAGTAAGACTCTGTTCATATGGAATTCAGCAGCGACCAGTGCTTTCAAGCAACTTAAGGAGGCATACAGTACTTCCCCGATTTTACATCATCCTGATGAGAACAGGCCATTCATCGTGGAGGCAGATGCTTCCGATTTTGCTGTTGGGGCTGTCCTACTTCAAGACGATCCAGAGACAGGGTTGGAGGTTCCTGTTGCCTATTATTCCCGGAAGTTAACATCCAGTGAACGAAATTATGCAATCATTGAAAAGGAGCTTTTGGCGATAAAGGCTGCATTTGAGGAATGGCGTCACCATCTTCTGGGGGGAAGATTCTCAGTGGAAGTACGCACTGATCACCGGAACCTACAGTATCTACGCTCATTACAGTGTCGTTCTTCTCGTTTGGCTCGTTGGGCCTTGTTCTTCTCCCAATATGATTTCACGATTTCTTACATTCCTCAGTCACGCAACTTGAAGGCTGACGCTCTCTCTCACTCTTTGGAGAACAACGTTGAACTGGATCATCGAGCTCAACAATTACTTCCTTCTAAACACTTCTTGTTGGTTACATCTCATTGCTTGGATACCATCCTACAGGACACTTTAAAGGATCCCAAATATTCCTTACTTCTACAACACCCTCTAATGAGGGAGAACGGTGGCCTACTCTTCTTTCATAATCGGTTATACCTTCCCACTGAGGTACTTCGGACTGCCGTCCTGCAAGCTTTACACGATTCTAGGATTGGGGGACATCGCGGCATTCGATCCACCCAGGAACTGATTTCTCGCCAATTTTGGTGGCCAGGATGGGCTAGGCAGACAAGAGAGTATGTGGAATGTTGCCCAGTGTGTGCCCAGGTCAAGATTCCACGAAAGAAACCTATTGGACTTCTCCAACCCACCGAGAGAGCACCTTATCCTTGGCATACTATTGCCACCGATTTTATTGTGGACCTCCCTCCCTCGGAAAGATATACTTGCATCATGGTGGTCATCGATTGTTTTTCTAAGTTGGCCCATTTCATTCCATTCCAGAAGGTGCCTTCAGCCGGTAGTATGGCCCAGGCCTTTTTACATTCCGTTTATCGCTTGCATGGACTTCCTGAGAAGATTATTTCAGACCGCGGATCTCAGTTCATTTCTGCCTTTTGGAAGCAACTTTGTCGTCACTTGGGAATCCAGCGTGCTCTCAGTTCCGGCTATCATCCACAATCCAACGGCCTGACTGAGCGAACTAATCAGACTTTGGAGCAATACTTACGCTGTTTTTCCAATGCTTCTCAATCCAACTGGGCAAAACATCTGGACCTAGCGGAGGTGGCTAATAACAACTCTGAACACTCTGCCACTGGAATGAGTCCTTTTTATTGTTCCTCAGGCCTTCATCCCAAGTTAATTCCATTTCATCCTGTTCCTTCCAGCACAGTTCCTTCTGCGGACCAGATGGTTGCTGACATTCAGAAGAATCAGGTCCAGGCCACGGGAGCCCTCGCTAAGGCACGTGAGAGTATGAAGGCACAGGCGGACAAGAAAAGGAGTAGTGAGCCAGCATTCCAGGTTGGGGACATGGTATGGCTCTCTTCTAAGAATTTACCGGTACACAATCTCCCGACTAAATTAGCACCCCATTTTCTGGGACCCTTCCGGGTGGTCAGAGGAATTTCCTCTGTGGCATTCAAATTGGATCTACCGCAGTCTTGGCGGATTCACCCCGTCTTCCATGTGTCCCTCTTTAAGCCATTCCGGTCTGATCCGTACAGTCGTTCACATCCCCGACCTGCGGCTATAGATGTTGGGGGCACTCCGGAATTTGAGGTGCAGGAGATTTGTGACTCCCGTTTCTCCCGGGGTAGGCTTCAGTTTTTGGTGGACTGGAAGGGTTACCCTGCTTGTGATCGTACTTGGGAGCCTTGTGAGAACATTCATGCTCCCCGTCTGATGCGTGAATTTTTTCGTAGGAATCCCTGGAAACCGGGTGCTTTCTGGTGGGGAGCATAGTGTTAGAACACCTACCTGTGCGGGGCGACGGGGCCCGAGGGGGTGTGCTGGTTCCTGGCAGTTGTACCCACGTCTCAGGTTGTGGAGACGACGCACTGCTCCGAGCACATTTCCCCGGCGGAGTCTCTCTGTCCTGACCTGTGTAGGGCACGGGTGCCGTTCACGTAGCTGTTCGAGCGAGCTTGCGTTCCAAGCCTCGTTCGCGCAGCGGCACCCGTTCGCGCATGCGCATTGCAGCGCGGTTCAAGCCTCGGTTTCATACAGGACCGCTACTTAAGCGATCCGATTTTGTTCTTCACCGCGTCTCAACGCGGTTGGTTTCCTCCCGCTTCGCTTCCCTGTTCCTTGGGTTCTTGGGTCCTGGTCCTGGGCTGGGTCCTCTCCTGTTCCTCCTCTAGTCAGGGCTGCCTTACTGCTTCTTCTTCCCCCTTACCTGTTCTCCTGTGTTCCCTGGAACCTCCCCCCCCTGGTTCCTCTTCCTGCTCCTTTTCGATTTGCCTGAGTTGCCCGCCTCCTGCTTGGGTTCCTGTGGTCCTGGTCCGCTTCTCCGGCTTCTGTGGATCTCTGTTCTTCATCCTGCATTGGTGCCTTGGACTCACTGCTTACCTGCACCGGTACCTTGGGGCTTACTGTTTACCTGCATTGGTACCTTGGACTTGCTGCTACTCGCATTTAGGTACCTTGAACATTCTGCTTACCTGTACTGGCTACCTTGAACTTTCACCACCCTGGATAGCTGCTTGGAATACTTTGCCAGTGTTTGCCAGTAACATCTACGACCTTCCCTATCAGTGCTTGCACTGTTCTGGCGCCACGTTAATATTGGGAAGTGTCATTCGTGGCGTCAGGAGCTGGCCCCAGTTCAATCCTGTATTACAGGACGGGTCCGGGGTCGGTTCTTTGCGTCACTTTTCTTCATTTGCGGAAGACTTCACCAGCTACTTGTCTACCCCTACCACGACCTGGCTACCTCGGCACGCAAGACTCCTGGAGATACAGGTACGCCTCGTCCTCGGGACGCTCAACTTAACAGAAACATTTCTACCAACTAGACCTGAGAAAATACTACGTCAAGCCCCTAAATGTCAGACTGCTCTGAAAACCTATTCCCGAGCACACGGATTCCCGAGAACGCTCTCACGCAACAAACTCGCCGTACCCGGCCAACGATCGGCTATCCAGCCCCCCTGGCACCCTTATCTGGGAGGACCAGCTTACTGCAATTGAAGTCCACCCCTCAACTCAATTGGCCTTGAAAAAGACTTAGCTTGAATCGCGTGTTGGCTTTGTAGCGAGTTACCATGTCAAAAACGTGTCATTCATTTCTACAGTGATGTTTTCTTTGGTGCCAACTAACCAAAAATAGACCTGACTTGTCCATATAATTGATCTAATCGCTCAACAAGCGACCATTGGGCCAGCATACCCTACCAGCGCCCAATTGATCCAGAGTTTGTCATCCCCACAATGGTCTGAAATCCTAGCTTCTTCATTTATTTATCTATTTTTTGGTCATTTGTTAGGCGCTTATTCAATTAGCAACAACTGTTCAAAGCGCCCACAGGGCAACAGGGTGGGGGAAGGGGAGGTAGACAATGAATTACAGCAAAGAGAAATAATTGAAATTAATAGTAAAAAACAAATAATGAGAATAACAGGGAGGGGAGACAAACCTACTATGCCTTGTGAGTGTTCAGAACGTGCAAGTGCAGAGGGGAGGCAGGTAAGGGATAGGTGCTGTGGTGCTCATGGAGAATGCTTGGGATGAAGCGCTAATAATAGAAGAACGTAAATGCAACCTCCCTTGGGGAGGGTGAGCCTAAATAAGTGAGTAAATAGGCAGTGGTTGGGATAAGAGATGTGTGGGATCAGGGCCCTCAGGATACATAAGGGCCCTGCACATCAGTCATGCTACTGTATGATTAGCAGGGAAGAGAGGGGCAGAAGGAAGGGGTAAAGAGAAAGGTCTTGAGGCTTTTTTGGAACTTTAGGTCCTGCTCAGGACGCAGAGGGAGACGGAGGCTATTCCACAGGAGGGAGCCTGCAGAGGAAAGTGATCGACCACCAGCTCTCTGTTTAGCAAACCTCTTCACACGTAGGGAGCTGGTGCCAGAGGAACGCAGGAGTCTAGAAAGGGAATATTTGCTCAGGAAGCATTGAAGATAGAGTGGTCCACGGCCCCAGATAGCCTTGTGGATGATGCAGAGGGATTTGAATTTAATCCGTGCTGGGACCGGGAGCCAGTGAACGCTATGTAGGGCAGGAGAGATTTACCTAAAGGATTTACCTAAAGTGTGTGATCCTGGGCAAATCAATGTATCCTTCTGTGCCTTATCTTTGGCACTTCTAATGTGAACTACATAAGCCATGTCTTAGCATCAGAGCATGAGTTCATAAACATTTAGATTTTCCCAGCTGAAATGAATAAAATAGTTGTTAGGTAGTTAAAAATATTAGTGTGGTTGTGCGTCTGTGTGTGTATATAATACACACCATTGTTTACCGTGATATGTGCAGGGTCGGATTGGGACAAGAAATAGGCCCGGTCACCCAAAAAAAGTGGCCCATCCCCCGCCTCGCGACCCTTGACCTCTGATGACATCACCAGAAGTGATGTTATTTGACCCCACCCCAAAGTGACACCCCGGGAAGTGATGAAACATGACCTTTCGCCCTTTGACAAAACAGAAAGTGGCATCAAATAGCATTGTTCCTAAGTACACTAAATTACTGTGAATCCAAGCAGACGTCCAAGGCCAAATGATAATATGTTATTGTATAGCATTTAGGCTTAAGCTTTTTTTATTCGAACAAATATACATACTATATCACCCAACCTGTGTTGGTACTCATTTATTGACCTAAGAAGGATAGAAGGCTTTTTGGAAGAAAAAAGAAATGGGAAAAAAATATTTTTTTTCTATTTTTTTTTTCTCCAAACCGGGCCAGGCATGGCCAGAAACCGGCCCCAACTCCCCGGGGACGATTTCGGCCCGGCCACAGGCTGAAAGGCAGAGGGGCCAATCCGACCCTGGAGATATGGCAATGGCAGAATTGTTAGCACTTAAGAGCGGTTTTAGGCACGCACTGCAAACATCAGCAGACGTGAATTGTAAGCAGATCTGGCTTCAGAGTCACTGGGTCCAATTTTGCCAGAAACAGATCAGCTATGCATCGTTGCAAGGTACAAAAAAAATGTGGGTATATCATTTTATAAAATATTATTTTCAGCCTAACGTAATTATTTTGTATTTTTATTATGCTGAATACCGGTAAATTAAAAAATATCAACTGCAAGAACGTTTGTATTCGCTCCCATTGGTTTTGTACTACGGTTTTTAAAACGAGGAAGTGGGTGTGTCAAGGGGCGGGGTTTCATGGCTGGATTTTGCTTCAAACAAAGGTGGCAATCCTAGATGCAGAGCTGGCCTTAGGGGTGGGCCGCCCGGGCGTCCGCCCAGGGTGCCCTGTCATTAGCCCCCCACCACGCCAGCTCCGGGGAATCTTTAAAGGTCTCCCCTGAGCTGGTGCGGTGGTATAAGGCGTGGCAGGTCTCCTAATGAAATTAAATGTGCTCCGCTCTCGGGAGTGGAACGCATTTAATAACAATAGGGCGCTGATCAGCACCTACACATTTGACCCCCACATTTTTGTTTTGCCGGCCAGGACGCTAAGGCCCTAAGGCTGGCCCAGCCAAGATGAGACGATTTCTGCATAGTCCACCAATAAAGACTGTCACCATTCTGTACACATCTTAGTAATGACACTGGGATTCCTCTGTCTTCTGGCATCCCTGCTGTCCCGGTGAAGGCGAGCAGTGGGTTATCTCACTTAAAAGCGTGTGCAGAAATAGGCCTGGGCTGTCAGCGGAAGATTTCCCTTCAGCAGCGCGATCGCTCTTCCTGGCAAGGTAATGACCACGCCACTGTCTGGCCTGGAACGAGAAGGGGGCAAAACTGCTCTGCTTCAGTCTCTGCTGAAGGGTACTGCCGGAGAAGAATGGGGGGTGGAGGGGGTGGGTACACCCATGAGATTGCTGTCCACCAGCTAGGTGGATCAGACACATATCTCAGGCAGCCGCAGAGCCTGCTGTTTCAGGTGAAGGAGAGGGGGGCACGGGCATTTACACTTTTCTTCTATGAAAATGGTACGCTCACTCATTCAAGTATAGCTCGGTTGGTTGTGCGCCTGCTCTATAGATGCTATGTTAGGTTATGTTAGAATGTGTTGGGTATGTTACTTGGATTTCATTTTACTGTCCGTACAAAGAGGTCCACAGTTGCCTGTCAAGTCATTGTTACCTCTAGGCTGGGATTATTTCCTTTTCTGGGTAGCTGAGAAAATATTGCATTGAAGCCTGGTCTATAACAACAACTCTAAATAAAGCACGTCCCTTTTTTAGTTTTGGCTATTAAGCAGTGGTAACGCGCCGTCTATAAGCCAACATTACTGCATTAGAGTACAGATAGGGAGACATAGCAAATGAAGAGAGACACACAGCTTATAAGTGTTGTTTGGTTATTTACCCACCTATTGACTAGCATGGCCCTTCTAATCCGTAAGATCCTTCCCCCACTTCCTGACCCTCCCTGCCGAAAACACATCCTCCTGGGATCTCCTTGAGCAATGTGAGCTAGCTTCATCAAGCCTTACCATCACAATGTGAGCTTGATGTCCCTGCAATTGTTTTTTCAAAGCAGTATTTTGAGAGTTAATGACTTAAATGGAGCTCTAAACATGCTACTGGCGCAATCCTCTTAAAAACAAGCATTGGCAAAGCCAACAGTTTTGTCTTGTGCATAAGTATTAGGCATTCGCTAGGCACTGCTTTCATATGCCCAGGTACTCGCAGCTTTTGGCAGCTGGTACCATCAATGAGCAGTTAATACCACTCCGACAGTGCCTTGCAAATACCTTTCAAGTGTGTACACAATAGCCATAATGGTATTGCCAATATTTATTTCACTTTGCATTCTGGAACTTATAGCCCTTTTAATTGGGAAATTCTGGATAGGTCGCAGAAACCAAAGACATAACCTGGACTGGACTCACAACTTCCGCCAAATAGAATGCGCCATACTGACACTCCCAGTTTCCCCTCTTCAGGGGTGGGGCTAAAACATCACCTAGCAGGTGGAAGGGCAATGCCTTTGGAAGTACTGGCCTTTGGATCTATGAGTGAAATAATGTTAGTCCAGCATCCGCCTCTCTCCCTGTGTCCAGTGCTGAAGTTGGCTCGTGATGCGAACAGCCTCGTGGCATGTGTATTCCATCAGACATTATCAAACATAACTGGGCAGTCTCGTTGGATACACTGTACACGCCACTTCCAGCCAACCAGGCAATGTCCACACACTGGGTACAACGCCCATTAGCGTGGCTTTACATCCATCAAGCACTGTCACGACATCAGGCACAGACGGCCCATCCCATCAGACACGATCATCCCTATCAGGCATGGCCGTCCACCTTACCTGCCTACTCACAGCTAATCAGAAATAGACCCTTCCTAATCAAGGACACTCTGCCGCCAGCAAAAGCCATAGTCCTCCGCCCGAGTCACCGTCGCTCTCCCCTCCCACCGGGCCTTCAACATCACCCTCATCAAACAGGGTCCGCCCACCTAGCACTGTAAACAAATCATGCAGCGTCACCCCAACCAGGTGCCAAGAGAAAGAGAAACGGAGAGAAAAGAAAAAAAGAAAAAGACTGAAATAAGGTGGAAAGGAAATGATGAAAATGATTGGGGTTGTCACATTTTGAGCACGGGACTTGAAGTCCGACCCGCCTTCTTAACAGTCTTACACCTTTGCTAAATGCATGCTTGACACTGGAGTCCCACCACATGCGCAGACACCTAGGGCAATGGACCTGCATTCGCACCTGGGACTCCTATTTTTTTTTCATCTGTGCTCACACGCCAACCATCGTTAATACGAACAGAGGTACTGAGGCGTACAACTCCATCCAATACCACAGCGTCAAGTACCGTTAGTTGGAATACGGCCATGTAGTGCATCAGTACGGGTACTGGTGTCAGTGTTACCTTGTGTGACACATTCGAAAAATGCAGCAACCAGATGCCTGTTGGTTGGGAGCGCTATACAAATTGCAAAATAAATAAATAAATAATGACTCAGCTGCTGTGCTGACTGTATTCCTACTGACTGTCTTCTTACTTTTGTACAAACGCTTTTTGATACCCCAGGTTTTGGGCGTTACATAAATGCAATAAATACATATGTAGCCAACGGTCCATGTCTATGGCTGAATGTGCAGTGATAGGTCTCTCCAGGTATGTGTTGCACTCACTTTGCCATGATTCTTGGGAAGCGACAGTTTCTGAGGATCCTCGAGTCATCTGAGGATCCAGGCCACAGGCAGATCAATGGTGGGCCATCAGTCTGCATCACACAGCATTGGCACCTGAATGTTGCATCTTGCAGAAGGCCGGATCCCTGGCTGTGGGATAGGTCCCCCAGGAGAACTGCATGCAGTACTGTGCCACTACCACGCGAGGAAACCTTCCATGGTGCAAAATCTCGCCTTGGTAGCGTTCCCGGCGTGCGCCTTGATATGGTCATCCACATCAGACAGCGGCGTGTTCTGAATCTGGAGAAGGAGTTTTGAGAAGGTTGATTGGGTGAGGCTATGTGGCACGGCAGTGTTCTGAGAGACGAGCAGCACCGTCCCTAACATCAGGAGAGGAGGCAAAGCATTCCTCACGCGTCCCAGATTAGGTTAATTGACTCTCACGCAGCCTTCCGGAAAGCCATTAGAACCAGGCTCTTTATCTGAATAGGCACTTTGTTCATCCTCATTATGTATCTCTGATATGTATTTAAGTAATTTTCATCAAATGCATTATGCAACGAAACAACTTGTACCAAGCATTACCCTTTAGTTGAGCTGCATTCTTGTATCCCTGAATCAAGCCTTCTTACGTTCCTCATAGCGCCTCGATGCCTGTGCGCTGTAGTGCACTCTATAAATCCCCCCCCCCCCAAAAAAAAGTACCTCCTGCTTATCTTCCACAAAAGATGCTCATATTCATATCTAGCATATCCGGGCTAGTGATTGTTGGCCTTACTCATTTGCACATGTCATCTTTGTGCAGCATCCACTTCTGGCCACTCCCATCTGTTGGGTCTATGCTATTGCTCGCTTCCTCCTATTTGAGGCTGGTTATTGTTTTTTGTGTTAATTACTGTTGTGTCACCTCTTTCTCACTAATTTACAATGATCCTTTAATGGTCAATGCATGTTTTTAAAAGGTCTTCAGGCCAAGGAACAGATGTCAAGTGGCTGAAGGCACACTAGGTTAAGACATGTTATCACAAGTCTCACCTGTTTGGCCGGAGCCCCCTGCTAGTCATGTTTCCCGTGCGATGCTCAATGCTTGCAGATTGAAAGCACCTGTGTGGAGGGGATTAACATAAATACAGAAGGTTTCGCACTTGGCGCCCGCGCTCGGGGACATCAAGGACAAGTTTCAGCTGTTTGGCCGGAGCCTGTGTGCTAGTCCGGTTTCCCGTGCTTTGCTCAAGGCTTGCAGATTGAAAGCACCTGTCTGCTGTGGATTACCATAAATCAAGGAAGACATGCGCTCGGTGCACACGCTCAGGGAAGTCGAGGACATGTTGCAGCAGTTTGGCAGTTCGGCTGCCGAGGCTCCAGGTGCAGGGACTGTTGTTTAAATATTCCTAACAGTGGTGCAGGAGTTTTTGGAGTACTGTCCTTGGCAAGTAGTGTAACCAACCCTGTGACCTACGTTGTCACTTCTCTAATGTTAGTGACAGGCTCAATTTAGAGGGCCATATTTCACAGGCACTAAATTATGCCTGGAAAAGCTGTAGAAAAAACAATATCTTACAACTTAAGGAAAAAGAAACCTTATGCTAACACAGCAAAGCCTTCAAAGGCAACTTCCACCTCCCAAACACCGTTGAACATCTCACATATAACTTTGGATGAATGGCAAACTGTGCGGTCGACAATTAGCGTCGAACGCATTCAAAAAAACTCGTGGATCAAATGAGCAAGTGAAAGCAGGTGAAGCTCTTATACCCATTATTTCATCTGATCAGCGTCTTTCTGTAACACCGGATTTATACCCTCCTTCGGCGCCCTCAGTGTGTGCTACTTTGACATGTAGTGAACCAGTTGATATGGCCTTGACTCTGAAATCGTTTTAGTTTGCCATGAAAATATTACTTCAATTAAGTGAGAGGATACACTGTAAAGGAGCGGCAGGAAATCTCCAGCAGTCACCCCAGTTACCAGAAAAAGGATACTTGGGCCCCAATAAAATCCCAGCTGCAAGAACGGGAGACACAAACATAGGGCACATTTGACTGTCTTTATTATCCAACAAAAATTACAGGGATCACACTAGAACAACATATAGTTCCAGAGCTCTCGTCCTCCAAATGTGTGTCACCCCGTTTTAACCAAGGTAACGTCAAAAAAACAGGTTACGTCCTCAAAAACCTATCACGGACGCAGATTGGTCAGTTTAGGGAAAATACACACACGATATGTAGGGGTTATTTCAATTATTGGATCTCCATATCTGGTGGCTCCTCCAGGCACCACCTCTCTCTACAACAAAGACAAAGTTGCAGGAAAGTAAAGAAGCCATTGGTCCCTGCATCATGATATGTCTTAATGTGAAAGGTAACTACGGATTGGACAGAACCTGTCTTCCCAGCCTTGGGACCTTGGACAGCTACCAGACTGGGTGTACTTTTTCAAGGCAATGGGAGTGAGCACGGAGCTGCTGTGTGTTCCATCATGTTGCCATCTCTGATCACCTAAGCCTAAGAGAGTGCATTCAGTTGTTAACTTTGAGCAACACCTGTATCTTTCCACCTTTGGTTCGATGGGAACAGCTTCCCTACATCTATCTTAAATGAATAGGCATTAGCCTGCTCCTCCAGGTAATGTGGGTAGAGACCACAAAATGAAGCTCTCCTCCTTGTAATTATGAGGACTATGCGCGCTCGACCATTACGCACTAGAGAGGAAATTGGAGACATCAGATAGCTAGACTAGAATAAAAAGGTTTTCACTTTTTTCTAAATAAAAGTAAATCATTTGTTTCTCTTATATCCAGTAAAAGGCTGTTCCACAATGTAATACCTACAATGGTGCACGAGCGGCTGTAAGCTCTAGATTTTGTCCATCTAGAAACTGCTAATTTACGGCACATAGTAGATGTTAGTGGTGTAGTAGTGACATGCCAAAGAAATCTCTTTTCACACAGGCAAGCAATTTACAATAAGGGGTCTTATGGATGATCATCAAGAGTTTAAATTTAATACGAGCTGCAACAGGGAACCAAAGCAATCTTCTCAGGACCGGCATATATGGTGGCCAAAGTCATCGTGAACATGCTCCTGTGTGCTGTTGGTGACTTAGCATCTATAAAAAATAGCCTAAAATCCGATGGTAAATTGTATGGCTTTTTATATAATTTCTCCCAATAATTATGCTGTAAAAATGCACCAATTGAACTCAAGTTTTAGCAAAGAATTCTTGGGGCTGAACACTCCGTGCTTGGCTAGGGCTCCCTCACTGCCCTTTGTCACACATTTATGGAAAATATTTACGCACCGCCAATGAGAAAATTCACCAGCTGCCACTACCTGTGGCATGATGGAGGTGCGTTGCAACTCTTCAGCAGATGCCCCCGCCCACGCAGGGGGCACTAGAGGAGAAGCTGCATTAGCAGGCTGCACCTCTGGCCTCCTGTGGCTGCTCTGAGGGAGGCGGAGACGCAAATGCCATTCCATCCCCGGGCCGGCTGAGATAAGTCTCCAGCCTAGGAGGTGGGGCTTTCAATCCCCAACTGCGATGGAGTGGGGCTCTCTTTGCCGGCCGGGACATAAACGAATAACAAAAAAGCAAATCAAGGTTGGTCCCGGTTACTACACGGATGGGAGACAGTCTCAGTAATGCCGGGTGCCTATTTTCTGTACAAGCGTTTGTTTTCTTTACCCACCATTTCTGGCAAAACTGTGGACATTTGGTTCCTCCGCGTAACAGCAGTTGGTGGTTTCTCAAATTGTTCAAGGAGCCACAGGGCTTGAAGCGGTCTCCCCTTACCCTCTATGATGCGGATGGGAGACCACCCGAGTAATGCTGGTGCCCAGTTCCTCGCTCAACAATGTGTTTTCCTCTGGCGCTTCCATGTTGGGGAACATACACAAACACAATCTAGGGTCGCCAAAATGTGCAACAAAGATATGATTTAGCGATGCACGTATTAACACTAGTAGTGTACCTAGAAGGGAGTGCGCACTGCAATATTTTTACGACAAGAAGGTTACGAATGGTTAATTACAGCTTTACAAAAAAATCTGTGTTACCCACGTATTTAAAGGGAAGTTTTAGCAAAAGTTGCAAAGTTTACATAGAGGCACTAACAGGGTTCAATCTGCCTTCCGATCACGACGGAAAGGTTTCATTTGGTTTCCTTTGCATTGCATCTGTTTTTTTCTTATGTGCGTAGTGGCACTAATGTGTCCCATAGCAAGATATAGTGTGTGCATAGAGGCTGGGCTTTAAGTGGGTCGGTGCCACCCGGGGCCGAGCCCTGGCAGGCTCTGAAATCTCGTTTTGAGGCAGGGCCCTTTCGGGACTCACTAATCTCCCGTGGCAGTCCTGTCACTACATGACAAGGATTTCTTTCTAAAGCATGAAGCTCTCGCTCATGGGCGAGAGCTTCAGGCTTGAGAAAAAAATACCTTTCATCCATAATGGAGGCGCCGCACCTGCGAGGCATCCCTTCAAGCAAAAGATTCCTGTGGGCCAGAAGCCACCATTATTGAGAGAAATGAAAGGCCGCTGGAAGCAGATACCTTGTTTTCTAAATCCTGAAGCTCCCACAGATTCGTGGGAGTTTCGGACTTTAGGAAAAAGGCCTCACCCTTTCATCATTAATGGTGACGCTGCTTCTCCCCAGCTGGCAAGGGGCAGCGCCATTATTAAAGGTTAATAGGTGAGGCGCTGTACACTGCCAGGCAAGCCTATAGGAAATAAATGCAGCTGCTCTCTACAAAAAGCTGCCTGGTTGTAGCCCATTGAGCCGCACTGTCAAGGGGCATGGCCTAATGAGCCAGCAGTTGACCCCCTCCGTTAGGCAATGCCCGTTGATGAGCCCTCGCTCATTTTACAGTGCCACTTAAGGCACCGCATGGAGGTAACAACGGGCCAGGTGGGATGAGCACACATCATGCTTCGATCGCCAGTACCATGCTTTTACAGAGGCAGAACGCAAAGCGTTACATTGTGTACTAATGGGGTGCTAGGCTCTGTTCCATACTTGAAGGGGTGACCGCACGGCAAAAAAATCAAAATAAATACATTTCGGAATACAGAAAATCCATGCTGTGCGCAGGAGAATGCATTGTGGGCATACCAGCCATTAAGAGAAAGGGGGGGTTCTAGGAGAGGGCAGGTTTTTAACCATTTGCCAGGTGGCTGTGGCTCAAAGTCTTACCCAAGTGTGGCACAAAGCACCCTGTCGAAAGCCCACGGCCATGAGCCAGGCGGAAGAAGGGCCACTTCCGTTGATTTAGAAATCAACATGGCAGACCAGTACCAAAGGGCAGCCCGCATAGACTATGAGACAAGAGAGGCCAGATCTGTTGTGAACAAGTGCTATCAGTTTTATTGTCATGTTTTTTATTCATGCAACCCTTATGGAAGCGCGGGGTCAGTTCTGGTCTGTGCTTGGATGGGAGATCGCTGGGAAATACCCGTAGCTCAGGTTCCCATGCAAACATTTGTTTTCTTACTGTTTTAATTGTCTCGCAACACACATGAACACTCTGTTTCCTTTTTCTTGCAGGGCTGTTTTAATATGTATTTACTTGAGAGGGCAGCATGAGCGGAAATGGATGGATAGAGGTTTAACAAGGTTTATGAGGGGTCTAACTGTTAAGTTTTGACAAGGATGTACAATGAATGAAGTACCAATGATGACGTATTTCAATAAAGCAAGGAGACGGCTGAGGTAGGTGCAGCGTCTTTAATTATCTAGCGTGAAATAGTGCGAAGAGCAGTTAGCCCCCGCCTTTGACGTTACGTGGGGTGCAATCCACAACAAACATAACAACAGAAAGGGGACAGGGGGCCTGCCCTTAGCACCCACATAATAACAATAGAGGGAGGACATTACACTAACAGTGTTGCTATGTTACGTTTGTTGCCACAGGATAAGAGGATCATGGAGAGGTACACTAAACAGTCAGGGGATGTATCGGGTAACAACCCAGGTGAAGTGGCCAAGCACACATTGACAGTTTAGACGACATTGGTAAGGTGGTGTGGGATATTGGAGAAGAGTGGGGTAACACACAGGCTTCAAGCTAGCTGGGTTGTGACCCTGCAGTGAAATTGTGTCCTTTTGCATTACAAGAGTGATTAGAGTGGCAAGAGGTGTTGAGCCAGGCATCACTTAGCCTGTTTTTCAGCAGTGATAGCGTCACTATCGAAAGGGGCAATGTGGCAATGAATTTGGAGGTGACACCTGCATTCTGGGCGTTTGCCCAGGAGAGGGTCCTCAGCAAGGGTGCAAACTGGGCAAAGAGATTGCTGGAAGAGCCAGCTGAGGTGCCCACCAAGGACACCTCCACGGAACCTAGAGAGTGGAAAATATGCCAGAAATGCAGAAGAGGGCACCTCGGCAGCCGAAAGGTAAGGTTGTAACAGCAGTGGTGCACGAGGCAATTGTACCCGCCCTGGACACCCCCCCCCACCCCCACCATTAACCCAAATGGTGCTTCACGCACAAGCTAAAAGAAAGAGGCCACCATGACGACCAACAGGATAAAGTGGTACCAGAAGGGGTACACTACGAATGGGTCGAAGAGCCAAGGGTGGCTTTGCCTGCTCCCATTAGCAGGACAGAGGCACCCGCGGTGCAAGCCGAGCTATTGCGCAAGAATGGGAGTAGTGGAATGGCTAGGATCATGGCTGATATGTTCACAATGATGCAGAGCTTGGTGCAATTAGCAAATACTCCTGGGTCATGCGAAGGTCCCAGGGGTGTGTGCGGTGAGCAGAATGCTCCAGTACCTGCTGCTATCGCAGAGGACACACGTGTGAATGTAGTTTGCAGGGAAGTAACTTCACAGGGTGAGGCTCCAAGAGCACCAGAGCTATTGGATGCTGATCTGCAATGGCAAGCACAGGTGGGTTCGGACAGCACTCCTAGTCTGCCCCTAAGGTCGGGGGTGTTTCAGCCTCCAGGGTGGCATGTAGTGGCAGCCCCACATTACACATAGGGCTGAACATGGGGGGTATCAGTGATAGGGGGTAATGGGCCCGCAGACAATGGAAACGAAAAGGTGGGCCAGATGAGCAGCGGAATTAAGGTTGTTGACATATAGTCCCAGGAGGAGAACTCAGGGGTAACGTGCTTGCCTTGGGAGCAAGATGACACCGAGCCACACAGGTTCGATCCCTGGATCCACGCTCAGAAACCTCTGGGTATTCAGCGCATTATAAATAACTTTTCATATCATATCATGTCATACCCAGGCAAGTAAAAGAGCGCATTTGGGTGAGGGAGTATTTTGACACAATCTCCTTAATAGAACCACTCGTCCTGAGTGACACCTTCCTGACTATGCCCTTGCTAACCTGTCCACTAGGCATCCCGACCTCCACTGCTAGTAGCCAGCTACCTCACTGGATCCCACTAGGACTACAAACTGTGGTTGACTGCTACTCAGCTCTTTCATGCTTCCGACACCTGGCACTCAACTGCACAAGTATATTCAGACTGTAACATCGTTGAACTGTCCTACCGCCTATTTCTTTTTGCTACCAACACCTGGCATTAACTGTATAAGCACATGCAGACTATAATGTTGTTGAACTGTAACCAAGTTCTCAAGAATCCTTGTAATGTGTTTGCGCCCGGCTAACTGCGGGTTTGGTTTTTGCGCTATACGAAATAAACAAACAAACAAACAAACAAACATATTCTCATTGTTATTTGTGGACATGGTAGGAGAGATATCACGGTTAGCAAAGAAGAGGATAAGAAGAGGAAAAAGAGATACAGGCCTCAGGAAACAATTGAGAATTGGACCAAGACCTTCTCATTGTTAGCAGCAGTTATTATGGAGAGGTACCCAGAGCAGGGAGCACCATTGTAGAAGTACAGGGACAGACAGTAGAAGCACCAGAGGTATTGGTCCACAGGCTGGCTGGACTACAACCATGACTTTCGGTACAAGATGGCCAAGGTCCGGAGATGGTGTGGGATCAAAAGGACATGGAGGGCTGGGTAGCATTCACACGAGGTAAAGAAGGGGCCAGTGAGACTGGTAAGTCACACCAGCAATCAGGGTTTACCACGAATTCTCCCATTAAAAAGTAGGCTTGCCGAACCTTTGACCAAGGAAAGCAGGGTGCAAAAGGCAGGCAGCATCCATCAAGACAATTCCTCATGCTGACTATTTAACAGCAGGTTGTGGCATTGGGGCAGCAAGTGCAAGTTCACCCGTGAGTGTGAAAATGCGCAGCAAACCACCCCACAACACTCTGCCACAGGGCACAGGGAAAAACTAGGGCCAGTGGTCAGGACAGGGGAACTCGGTAGCATTAGATGGGAGAAAGGGCCATCACCTGTGCACAGACCTCGGCTACATGTTCTAATGAATGAATATCATGGGGACCATGAGGGAGAGCTTTTGTACAAGGTGTTCATGGATGGTTTCCACATCCCGTATGAGGGCCCTATGATCGTTAGGCTGTCTAGAAATTTGCCATCAGCAGAAAAACTGCCAGCGATAGTGACAGAAAAGGTTTTAAAAGAGAAGAAGTTAGGCAGATTACTGGGCCATTACGCTTTGCCACCAATGGACAACTTTATCATGACACCCCTCCGAGTAGTACCCTAGAAAAAGCAGTGAAGTACAGGCTCGTTCACCACTTGTTCTACCCAAAAGATAATTCAGACAATGGTTGGCTGGACCCTGAGTTCAGTTCAGTGACTTACACAACGTTCGATCAAGCAATCGACCTGGTTGCAGGAATGGGCAAAGGGGTACTCCTGGCTATGGTGGAAAGAGAGTCGGCTTTCCGACTCCTGCCAGTGCACCCCGATAGTTTCCACTTGTTGGGGTTCCAATAGAAGGGTCAAATGTACTTTAATTGGTGCATGCCCATTGGTTGCTCGGTGTCCTGCTTCAGTTCATTTCTAGAATGGACAGTGCGCAAGCAAGAGCAGAGGGGGGTGCGATTCATTATGTTGATGATTTCCTGTTTGTGGGAAAGAAAGGTTCTCAGGGTTGCGCTGGCCTCTTTCCATAACCTGAGGGCTCATCTGAATGTTCCCATGGTGCCTCAGAAGACCCAAGGCCAAGTGAGGTGTTGACATTCCTGAGAATTCCTGACACCAAGATGGTAGAAACATACCTGCATCAGAACATTGAGTTTAGGGCTCATCATGTTCAAGGTATTGTTAACACCACAGCTGACACTCCTTCTAGTTTTCAGTGCAACAAGTTTCAGAACGCCCTCCACCAGGGACAGGAGACAGGGAGAGCTTTCTAGATGGAGTGGTGGCAACTGGTGTCATGGACTGGACGCTATGGGATCTCATGGATCAGTCGCTCACACAAGGAGTAAGGTCCAGGTACCTGCATAGCTACAGTAGGTTCTTGAAGGTATCAGGGGAGAGTGAGTGTGCGACCAACTCATTGGGAAAGCAAGCCTAGAGTTTGTAACTTGGGCGCACAAAGAGGGTGGAGCCAAGTGTTGGGTGGCTGCTCACCTGGCGGCCGTGGCATTTTACAGCAAACTAAATGGAAAGAAGCATCCCACAAAGGGTTTTTCAGTGTATGTGGCTCTCATGGGCTGGGGATTGGAGGCACCAAATAGGCATGGCTGCCGGCCCATAGATTTAGAGGTATTTACCAAGCTATTGGTGGCATTGCCTGCTGTGTGCTATGGTGCTTTTGAGGCAGCGCTGTTCAGGTCAGCTTTTGCAATTGCCTCATTTGGGGTCAGAGAACTAGTTGCGCGCAGTAAAGGGGACAGGATAGGAAGGGCACGGTTGCTGGGCGATGTTTCCTTCACTATCACGGGAATAGTGATCAAAGTGAGGAAGTCCAAGATATATCAGAAAGCAAAAGGGAAGTTTATAACATTGAACAGTTCCACGGTTGTGCATAGTTGCCCTACCAGGCTGCTCTCTCAGTACTTGGACAATAGACCGGCCAACGGGTCATATCTGTTAGTGCCTGAGGATGGTTAACCGCTGACGCTTTTTCAGTTTAGGAAAGCCTTAGCAGCATCTTTACTAAAGGCAGGATTTCAATGAGAAGGTTGGTCTTTGCATTCATTTAGGATCGGGGCCACCATGACCGCCTTTCAGCATGTGGTGTTGGGGTCAGACATACAAATGTTGGTCATATGGGAGTCTGACAGGTACAGGCTGTATATTTGCCCGGATAGCATAGAAGCAGGGGGAAACTTGGCGCAGTTGTAGGCTGGTTGCACTGCCGCCGCGAGCAGGAGGATGTCAAACACCGATTCTTGCAATGTACATATGTAAATCTGATGACTTGCATGATATGGAAGAGGTGTGCAATGTGTGTGCAGTACAGTTGAGATGGAAGTGTGGGGGTGATGAGGTGAAGTGAGATGTCCTGTCAGTACTAAATGTTGTTTAACGCGTTTCATTGCCCCAAAAGGTGGTAAGGTTTGGCTCATTGGGCATTCCTTTATCACAAGAGCAAAGAGAGCCTTGGAGAGGTGGCAACGTGGGACTGAGGAACACAGAGATGGTTTGGCTGGGACTACCAGGCATACAATGGGCAACCTTGGTGAGTGGTTTGAGGGCATTTGGGGAGGATGACAGCTTGTGACGAATTAAAATCCGGGGCACTAGTGGTCATTTGATGAATTTCGGTTTCTAAACCATCAATCAGCCCCACGCCTCTAGTACACCAGAAGGGATGCGAACAGATTGCAAACACAAGTAAATTATAAACCTCCTTGTCCAATTTTGGTAACATGGATGAAACGGCAGGTTTATCTCCGCAAGGTCGTGGATCGTTGGTTAGTTGCAACACAGCGAAAATACAATTATTACCCTATGACTAAAGGGTTGTATCAAAATATCTACCTTATTATTATTACAACAGACAGTTCTAGCACACTACAAAATACAACCCACCCTGTAAAGGAAGATAGAGGTCAGACAGTTTCACAAAGGAAATGGAAGCACTCGGGATACAGACAGGAGGGTAGCCGGTAAAGAAATCAGACTTAACTTGTTGAAGGTTATTTGGATTCAGCATGAAGTGAGCTAGGGGTCGTACATGTCACTAAGGGCCTTTGGAGAAGGACCAGGAAGTCAGAACCACAATGTACCTTGTGCTTGAGATGATCTTGATGCCCGACAGCATCAAACCGGTTCCAGGACGCTTTGCAGCTCCTGTGACAGAGTTCAAGATGGGAGACAGCTGCAGGTATCAGGCGGCAGGCAGTTCGGCAAGCAAGGCTGGTTGGACGGCTGCAGGCTGGCCTACACGGCGGCTGGGGATCAATAATCATTGTCTATGTGCTGGTTGGCAGATCTGGAACGCTGGTAGAGGTGTCTCTGAAGTCTTTAGTGACTGTAGCGTGACAACAGTCAGTGGCGCAGCGGGTCGCAGTTCAAGGGCTCGACTGCCTCAAAAATGTCCTTAAGAGATGAACGCTGGTTGAAACTTGTTGTGACACTCCTCCAATCTTCTTCGCAGGGCTCATGTCGTCCTTTAAAATGGACTGCCCAAAGCTGAGGAGAGTGTTTGCAGACAACGGTCTTGTCCTTTGTTCAGAGACTTGCTGGCACTTCCCACCTAGGAAGCTTGCTGGCAGAACCTAGAAGGGCACACTGTATGCTGGCTGGGGCTGCTGGACGTGTCCTCTGAGGTTGGTATCTCCCTCTGGGAGATGTTTAGAGGAGGGATCTTGCCTCCCTCCTGTAAATCCTGGCCTTCTTTCACTGGCGGAAGCTGCAAGGAAGACTGCACCTTCAGCCAGGGTACAAATTAGTCCTTCTTCTTACTCCTTTTGAAGTTGCTGGACGATCTGCTAAGTGAGGGGCTCAGCCATCTTTAAAGCCAAATGGGCCCCAGTGATTGGTGCAGGCTAAGCCTACTTAATTAACCAATCCTGGGTCCCCACCAACAATCTTCTGTTATGGGTGAGATCATAACCGCAGTACTTTGCAACAGGAAAGGTAAGGGGTGACCACATGTACTATTAAGTCCCACCCATCTTCCTGTCTGTTGTGGATCAATGTGTCTCTCTGGTTAATTGAACTCCTTTGACTCCTGATCAAAACACAGGTCTCCCTTGAAGTTTGTGGCTAAAACAGAGTCTCCATAAATTGCTTACTTCTTCCCTGTGAAAGGGGGTTCCCTGCAGGTGTTGCCTACTGTAAACAGTTGTCCCAGACATGACATTCCCGGCCCTTCAGACAGAGGGGTGGGAGCTAGCCTGAAGCTGACACATTGCATATCAAAGAGGTGTGTGTGTTTCCTGTCCCTTTTTGTCAATTCTGAGATCAGGCCTCTTCGCAGGCCTGTTTTCATTTAACTCTCATCAGTATGCGCTGCCACGGCACAGAAGTTTGACAACATAACTGGGCAGATCCATGAAGCCTTTGATATTTTAATTAGTCTGGCCATGGCCGGAGGAAGGTGTTGCCTTCCCCCTTCAGAGATGCTTTGATGTACCTGTGGCTGTCACTTCCAGCTAAATGTGACAGGGGGCCAGAGTACACTTGATTATGTGTTTGTTGTGCGGCGAGCATAGGAAAATGGGTGCGGATTAGCCCAACACATTTTCAGAGGTTCATCTCCCATCATTCATTTTAATTACAAAACTTCAAAAAAGCCCAGATGAGCAGACACTCCCCATGCAGATGGTCGAATTCCTCACACAGCTCCCAATGTTTTGGTGATCCACCTGGGGGTAACAACATTGCCATCATAGGCAGGGGGCAGCTACTGAGCAAAAATCCTGGGCCCAATGTTGGTTGGCACTGACATTTTTTGCCAGAAATAATATCTAGGAGGGAATGGCTAGTAGCAGAGTACAGCTCTGCTGTGGATAAATCTAGAAAGAGGATCTACAAGGCTATGGAAAAATGTATGCAGGTGAAGGGCCTGGGTTTTGTCAGGCATAGGATACTTGGGGAGAAGGACCCCATCAATTTCGCACAAGATGCAGTGCACTTATCAGACAATGGCCACAATGTTTTTCTCCTAGATGTTTTTGAGGCCCTTCGGAGAGCAGGTTGCGATTAAGACTAAGGTGAGTATGTAAGCAAAAGGTGGGGGCATTAGGGTTTGTGTGGGGGCACCTTCAAAGTGTGGCAGAGTTAGAGGACGGTCCTGGCTGAGGATGAATTATGCTGCGGATGCGAACCATGAGCATTACCCGCTTGCTGCAGGAGCTAGGGTGGGGTCGACGGGCAATGACATGGACAGTTGGACTCTTCAACACTGCAGTGACCCTGGGTTTTTGCTCCATACAAGGGTATGGGAGTTACACTGGTAGAAAGGCTACTAGAGGCAGGCGTTGCCTGGAAGAACTAAAACCGGAAGTGACTGTGTCACCCGGAAAGACATTAAACCGAAGTGAGGGTTCACCGGTTTGGACATAGACCAAGAATGGCAATGGGCCACCCGAAAATGTGTTTAGGAGCAGGTCCCATTGGGGCCTGGGCAAGGCTGGGACCGCCCGTAGGCTGACTCTGAATGAAGTGATCAGTTTTCTCCCAAACCAATATAATGGTCTGTGCAATTATTTAAAAAAATAGTAAGAACATTTCACCAGGTGGGGGGGGCCACAGTAGTGGAGGCTACCTCAGATAAGAAGTTGCCCCAGCCTATGCAGGGGCGCTAGAGGGGCGGCTGGCATAGCCGGCTGACCCTCTGCCCCCCTGTGTCTGCTCCACCTCCACTCCTCCAAGGGAGGCGGAAAGGGAAATGCTGTTCCCTTCCTGGGCCCGCAGAGACCTGCTTCCGGCCTGTGGGGGAGGGAGGAACTTGAAATTGAATTTGAAATTCCTGACCACGACAGAGAGGGGCTCTATTTGGCTCTGTAAGCAGCACCCATCAACCCACTCCAAGGAATAAAAGGTGACTGTTTGTTCGTGCATGTTTTGTATTAACTGTTCTGTTTTTCTTTCAGCATAGGGTACTAGGGTCCCTAACTGTTCTTCTTTTATCAGTCACAGGATGGAGATATGGGGCTGTCGTGGCTCGGGAGGAATCACTCTGCGGATGCTAGCTGTGAGCATTACCCATTGGATGCAGGAGCCAGGGTGGGGTTGGCGCGCACTGACACCCTTACTGACAGTTGTACTCCTCAAAAACTGGCACCAATGTCTGGTACCAATTTCAGTTGGGTGATATTGTATGTAAATATGTGCTCTGTAAAGCGCTTTGGATAAAGGCGCTATATAAATAACCCATCATTATCATTAACAACTGTAGTGGCCCTGGGTTTTCGCTCCATACAAGGGTATGGGAGTTACCCTGTTAGAAAAGCTACCAGAAGCAGGCTTGACCCAGACGAACCAAAACCGGAAGTAACTGAGTTCACCAGTTTGGTTGAAGCTCGGGAATGGCAAAGGGTCACCCAGAATTGTGCTCAGGACCAGGTCCCCTTAGGGCCTAGGCAAGGATTGGACCACCCGTAAACTGACTTCGAATAAAGTAATCTGTTTTCTTCCAAAATAATCAAATGGTCAGTGCAATTATTTTTAAAAATGGTGGGAAAATGTCACCAGCTGGGGGCCACAGTGGGGTCTAGCTCTGATATGTTTCTTAGCATGATGCTATCTACATACTAGCAAACTCCTGGCTGCCAGCCTCTAATTCCGGTTTGACTGAATATTTCCCTGGGGAGGAAGGGAAGAACCCCATGAAAAGTATTTTTCCCTTTGGGGAATTGTCCTTAACATCCTATAGTTACCAGTGGCCCATCTTTAGAGGCATATTTGCTTCAGGGCAGTACGTCTCTTCAAATTTCAAGGCGAGGGCAGAAAATGCTAAATCAAACTCTTCACAGCAACGCATAACCCCAAACACTATTATCAAGTTATCGTAACTACTATTTGTCTCGGAAAATGTACCCAATGGATATTTACCAAATGCTAATGTCCTTTCCTTGATCCCACTTTGATTTATATAAACAGCTATGAGAGAATCTAGCCATACTGCCAGCTGTTGCCCCATACACTGAATTTGACGTCATGATGTGGTACTTGTATTGCCTCTCTTCTACAAGAGGGAGAATTCCAGGAAAACCGAAATTCACTGCATGCTTCCTTGTTTCTCATAACCCTTCCACAAGTTTGGTCATAGGCCAAGTTCAGCTTGTTGATATGGTGATTCTTGCAGTGCCTGCAACAAGCCCACACCTGTTCCATCCTCTCCGTATACACCGCATAGTATGTTCTGTTTTGTCACGATCTGGGGAAAGCGGTTTTGTTTGCATAGCCAACAAAACACAATTTACAAATAGCACCTTCTTATCAATGTTCTGCAATGTGTGATTATCTTCTTGTATTGCAGCTCTCCTAAATGGTGTATATGCACCACGATGCGCTCCTGCTTATCATTTGATGGCTTCTTCTGCCTACCATCCTGAACAGTTAAGGCCCCAGGAGGATAACTTGCTTGGCCTGTCAACCTTGTCCCAGTTTCCTAAGTATTGTCAATATATCTCACCTGTGTTCTAGGGACTGGTAGGTAGGACAAATCCAAGGCAAGTGAAGGAATCCTAACTCTCCAAGGTATCAGGTAAAAGGTTGCTGGAGGCTATGACCATAGATAATGATTTTGAGTGCACCTGCATTTTAAAAACATAGAACATATGGATTGGAGCATGCCCTCCAGAGTCAATTGGCCTCATTACAGGTTTGCCAGTCTGGAAATAAGGTGCCGGTAATAACGTGTTCCTAAACTACAAGTCTGCCGGTAGAGGCTCTGATCTACTGGCATTCCTGACTTGCCGGTAGATCAGGCCCTTATGGGCAGATAAATGCCTGAATCACCAGCACCATTACTAACAGTGCCGTGATTCAGGCAACCCAATCCCATGGAGTGCTATGGGACTCCATGCAATAGGGAGTTCCAGGCATCTCCGCCACCCATAATATCCGGGTAACACTGGGAAATATGCCGGCAGAGACGGTACGGTAGTTCCCTGGTATGCCACTAGAATTACCGGCAGGGTACCAGGGAACTCATAATGAGCCCCAATGTCTTGGATGCCATTTAGACTAAACTTACTATAACATCCTGTCGAGTGCCTGCAATTTTGGAACTACAAATTCCTGGCTGTGTGGAGGAGAAGCAATAAATGCGTTTGCCTACAAGGTCCACCAATTTTCCAGGGCTGCCTTTAGCAGCTTGGGTATTAATCTCGCTGGCATTAACGCACAGTTATTTACTGTGCTGCTGTTCACAGCCTGAGGCCGATGAAAAATGTGTATTAGGTGGGGGCGTCGGTGGAAGGCAGCCACGGTGAGGTAGGGAGGGGACCAGAAGTGCCAGGGAGGAAGGTGGCAAAGGCAGACAGGAAAATGAGGCAAGACTGCTTGTATGGTCAAGATGAAGTTGGGGGCAGAAGGTGGCAAGCTCCTTCAAAGGAATGGGAAGAGGGAGGAGCATGGGTTAAAGTGGGGAAGCCTGATTGGCTGAACAGAACGTTAAGGGATGGGAGTACACGTGTTAAAGGGGGTAGCGTGTTCAGGGAGGCTTGCTAAATACCCGGGCCACTTACACGGAACACCCTACAACAGTGTAAGAAAGTTTGGGTACAAACCTGCTACACAGAGACTAGGTGATAAAGGTTGCAATTACAGTAATGACTATGAATTTGTGTGTCCACAAGGTGCCTGGGGCCCACTTTTTGCCTACCTTTCTAATGAGCCTGAGCAAAAGAGTACCTCAGCTGAGCGGTGGAATGTTCAAACTATTGCTCAGGGAGGGGCTAGAATATCAAAAACCGGCCCTCAATTTTGCTGCTTTGAAAGTATGTAATTGTAACTGGTTATTTATAACACGCTTACTACCCAGAGGTTTCTAAGCCGTGAACCCGGGGATCGAACCTGTGTTGCTCTGCGTTGTCACGTTGCCCCTGAGCTATCCTACCGAGACTATGGAATGAAGCAAACAGGACTAGCCCCAATCGGTATCATTTAAAGATGTTATTTAGTACGTTTCATGCATAAAATAAAAAAGAAATGTAGCAAACCTGTTTCTTGTTTCTTATACAGCACACTTAGTGCACAAGCAGTTCTCGCACAAGTGCAACAGTTTTTAGATTATTATTACTGGGGTCATTGGATTTACCTTCAGGGAGTCACAGGGAGAAGTAAACCCAGGGAAGCAGATCACAAAGGAACAATACTAGGGAGTGGGGCGCTACAACAGGGGAAGGGGTGGACAATTTGGCAGCAAGGCACCTACAAGCAACCAGGGGAGAAAGCAGAGGGTG
Organism: Ambystoma mexicanum; assembly: GCF_040938575.1. NCBI lineage: Eukaryota > Metazoa > Chordata > Amphibia > Caudata > Ambystomatidae > Ambystoma > Ambystoma mexicanum. Next base: position 90,740,270 of record NC_090924.1, on the reverse strand, counting down.
GGAGCAGATCACCCAGTCTCGTGTTCGGTAGGGAGTGGGCGGTGTACTGGGGGTAGACTCAATTACTGCTGGCGAAATGTAAGTGGTGAAATTCGCCAACAATTCCGTTCCACCGAGTGGCCGTTTTTCTCCCTTCCGCGCCACATGTTTTGGCGATTTTTTATGTGAAAATTTCATTCTGCCCTAAGTTTCGTTTTTGTGGGTCCTGAAACACACAAAAAAAATGCAAGGGGCAAAACACCCAAAATTTCGTTTTTCAAAAAAACAAACATTTTGAAAAAGGACATTTTGGGCAGGAGGAGGCCACAAGCTGCCAATTCCGCTCTGCAGACGAAATTGGTGGATCGGGTGAATTTAGTGTAGAATCTTGCAATTTTCTGGCAAAGCAAAATTGAGCACATTCACCCACCCCTCATGTGGACCTAGCTGTCCTTCGTTGAAGACGAGGTTCTTAGATAGAAAACATGTATGCTACATTCTGTACTATCTCAGCATTTTGTTCACATTTTAGCACTGATCCAAATGTTAGGTAATGTGACGCCTGGTGAAGAATGCGAGTTTTAGTCCCACACGTCTAAGATGCAACTGGAGGAGGGGTCTCACTCTTTGCATAGTAAAGGGCAGGTGGCCTGAGTAGGGAGAGGATGCGCTGAAATAAATTAGGAGGGGCCTCCACTTAACCACTGATACTGGGCAGCAGGATCACACTGGGGCATGCAATTGGCTTGGGCACCTATAGAAAAGTGGCCCAGAGTCGAAATGGCAAATCATTCCTTTTCTGACAGTCTACTTGAGAAGTACCTAAGAGTGATTTTTTGCAGGGAAAATGTGTTACAAATAGTGATTTTAAAGAATATTTGTTCAGTAACACTGGTTAAAAAGTGAAGCAACTCATCAAACTGGCCCACTTTGGCCAAAATGTTGGCCACACTTGCAAGTTGGGCCTACAGTTCGGGCATTGCCCTATTGCCCTACAGGCCAGTCCGAGCATGCTGGCAGTATTGGGAACCCCACACTAGGCAAGAGAACAAACTTACCAAACAAATGACATTTTATCCCAGGCAGGTAATACCAGTGCTACGAAAGTTTGTAATGGTAAACGGGTATATACATATCGGTGAAGGCATTACATTTTGAACAAACACTTCATATTTTATGAAATAACTAAATCTTCCCTAAGACTATACATATTAAGAAATGCATCCAAATGATGACATGTATTGCGAAAAGAATGACATGGGACGATTGACAATGTTCAATAGCTCGTGTGGTGATGAAATGCTCGTCGGTGTTCTATCACAGTGCACCTGTAGATCAGAACTGATGGGGTCTCCAGGGATGCTGCACCTTTTGATCCTGGGCATGCAGACAGAAGGGGACTATTGTTAGGGGAATGTCAAGATGCTCTGCAGTTAACTACAGTGATCTATGAAAGGTGCATATACCTTCTGGGAAGCAGGGGAACGACTTGGTCACCACATGCATGCAGTAAAGTCTGTCATGAAACCATGCACATGTGCGATATGCCTTAGTGTTGAAAGGGCATACACATTGAAAGGGATCTGTGTAACCAGCTCCTTTCAGACGTACCAGCACAGGGGTCTGCGACCTGTGACCCTTGAGATATGTTGGAGCACAATTACCCGGACCCCTATCATTGTTTATTCTTGGAAGAGCTGATGGGAGATGTAGTCCAAAGCATCCGCAGAGCCCAAGGTTGCAGAACCACGTAATAGCAGCCATGTGTGCATCATGATATGTGTGAGGGAACCTTCCAATGTGCCTGCAAAACTTTGGAACAACATTCAGTGCAAATTTGAAAGAGCAGGTTTGACCCACAGCCTGGGCTCCATCAGGCCTTCTGCTGTTCAATCACTAAGTGGTTCCATTTTCCCCAGCAATAGTCAAACATATTAGAAGGGACCAGTCTGGGTGTGTTTGCGGAGCAGGGATTGGTGACTTTAGTCAAGGGGGTGGAGCCTGTATGAAGAGAGAATAAGAGCTGAACCTATGAGAGGAAGAGGGTGCTTGAGGTTTTGGAGGGTTGGAGAGAGTGGGAAGAAGGCAGAGTTCCTCTGCAGGGAGTAGGTGAGAGACTCTGTGACTCTGTGCCACCCTATGGAACGGGCGCTTGGTCTTGGTCAGCTACACCATTCATGCTTCTCAAAGCACCAAAGCATGGGTCCTTGACTGCTCAGGAGGGCTACTTGAGACAGAGTAGCGACAGCCAGGCAGGCAGATAGACACACAGACAGACGCGAGGTAGTTCTGTATGAGCCAATAGTTGGATTGGGGCCCCATGTGGATCCAGCTACAGGAGAATGACAGAAAGTAGAAAGAGATGCAGATTCTCCATGCATTTATTTTCTAGGCCAATCAGCTATCGTTACCCACAGGGGGGATCCAGAGGCTGCTGCCTTGCTTGTTTTCCTTGTCGGGGACCTGTTTGTTTAGATCTTAGTGAGCGATACTTAATGGTGCTGGTCGTGTGCCTACATCTATTAAGACCAGTCGGTCCACCACACCAGCAACATTAAACCTCTGACAAGGTGTTGTCACAGTAGCTGGTGGTTTCCTTCTACACTGAAGGTCTGCAACTGGCAGCTCTCCAGATGTTTAAGACTTCGTCTCTCATGATCCCTCACCATTGCCAAAGCTCAGATCGAGGTAGAATACATCTTCCACAGAGGTTCCCATGGGTGAGTTAAAATGTATTGTGGCTGCTTAACCAAACCAGAAAGCTAGACCTCCCACTGAGACCCACATCAAATGCAATGTAACTCATGGTAGACTGTCACTATGAGTAATGATATACATAAGTTGATTCAAACAGGTGCATACATGTGCTGCACACCAGCCATCCCACCTATATAGGTGAAACATATTGTGCATAGGCACATTATAAATGCCCAATAAATAAATAAATACATAAAATAGGTCTCTTTCCACACTAATGTGATAGGTGGAGGCAATACAGTGCACAGGAAATATCATATGAAGCACGGTAAGTGGGGAATTCATGCTCAGAAGAGAGTGGGAGGCAGAAGGAGTAATGAGCATGCATGGATACTGAAAAGGACATTAACCTGCCTATTGTTTAACCTGATAGGTCGCGCCTAGAAACACCGGTAGCATCTGGTTGACACACTTCTGTTTAAATTGATTGAGGTGTGGCTGTGTGAGAGAGTCAGTGGCCACACCGATTTGCTTTAACTCTGGCAATACATCTAAGGACCATTAAACAATCTCGTAGCAGAGCAAGCCTACTCCCACCCCCGCCGGGGCTACTGTTTGCGCACTCACAACACCAACTAAATGGCCCCACAACCCCCCATAGCCACCTCTCTAGATCAGAGCTTTCCCCTTTTTTCCATATTAATTACCTCACCCAATCTGTTATTGGGCCCCTGCTTTCATCCTTTTGCCAGACTCATTCTTTGATCAATTTTTCTCATTTTATTTAATTTATTTTTTTCTCTCTTGTTTGTGTGCAGTCCTTTCCCTAGGCTACACCTATTATATTGTTGTGTTATCCACTTTATCATTCCCTTTAAGGTTGAACTGAAAGGGAATCATTTTCCCACTGCATTCTTCTCCACTGCTCAATGCTCACCCATTGTTTCCTCCCAACCTTAGGGGACTCTCCCCATTATAACATGAAGCCCAACATTTTGTCTGTCCCTTTTCCCATGAAGTGGAACTGGCCACATCTTTGCAAAAACATCTGCCACCATACAGCTCTCTCTCCCGCACCATGGTCACCACGGCCAGCTCTGTCACGAGCTTTGACACTTTCCTCCCTGATGGCTACAAGATCCTCTCTGTGCCCAAGTCCAACCGTTCCGGAGGGGGTGTAGCCCTGATCTTCCCCAAGTGGATTCCTGCCTCTGTCTTTCCTATGCAGGCATACTCCTCTTCCAAATGCCTCATCAGCAGACTCTCTCTCTCTCTCCTAGCCATTCCCTTACTGTGGCTACTATCTACCGGCCACCTGGTCAGATCTCCTCCTTCCTCTCTGAGTGGGCGGACCTCTCCTCTTCCCTCCTAGTCTCGACCACTCAACTCCTCCTTCTTGGAGACTTCAACATCCACCTGGATTCTTCCTGTACTTCCTCTGGACTCTTTCGTGACCTTTGTGACTCTCTCTCACTCTCTATTCTCCCCTCTGGCCCGACTCTGCAGGGCACACTCTGGATGTTCTGATCTCCTCAGACCTTCCCCTTTCTACCCTCTCACCACTCGTCTCTCCTGGAGTGATCATATTCTCCTTTCCTCCCAGGTCACCCTCTCTACCCCTCAGGACAAGCCAACTCCATCACTGCCACCCACCTTCTCGGTCATCCGACCCATGAAGCGTGTGTCAGTTGAGGCTTTTGCTGCCACCTTCTCACCCCCCAAGCCTCTTTGGCTGACTCACACCCTGACACAGCCCTTTCCATGCTCCACTCTGCTATATCTGATACTCTTGATGTTCTTGCCCCCGTCATGAGGATCCGCCTGAAGCCCAAAGCCAAATGCAACTCCTGGTACGACTCAGACCTCCTCACCCTTAAACGCAAGTGCAGGGTGGCTGAGAGGAAATGGCATGTTTCATGTACATCCTCTGACAATCTGGCCTGCCGCCTGCTCCAAAGGCAATACCGGATCTCTGTCTGCACCAAGAAGAGGGCTCACATCCAAGCCTGAATCTCTGCGGCATCTAACAACTCGGCTGAACTCTTTAAAAACTGCAAGGAACTGGCCAATCTTGCCACAGTCTCTACCTCTCCTGTCCCTTCCCAGGCCCTCTGCACGCCACTGGCTTCTCAGTTCATCTCTATAACACAGGACATCCTGTCCTCTCTCTCCTCATCTCCCCTTCCTCCCTCTACTTCCTGTTCATCATATGGCCCTTCTTCGCCACCTCTCCCCCCCTCCTTCTCTGCCTTTACCCTTTTCTCTCTAGACAAGGTTTCTAGACAAGTTGGATCTATGAAAGTCTTGTCAAAACAGGTTCATCCCTGTTCTTCCAAAACCATCAAGGACCACATTGACTCCCTGGCTCCTGCCCTGGCTGACTTCTGCAACCACTCCTTCACCACTGCAGTCTTCCCTTCCACCCTGAAGCACTCGCTTGTGCACTCTCTTCTTAAGAAACCCTCTGCCGACCCATCCTGCCCAGCTAACTATTGCCTCATCGGTCTGGCTTCAGAGCTGCCAGAAGCATGGAAACTGCTCCCCTGAACATCCGTGAAGACCTGTTCTCCAACCTCGATTCCAACACCCCCTATGTCCTCATCTTAGTTGATCCCTCCTCTGTCTTTGACACGGTCAACCATGCCATCCTGCTCAACTGTTTCTGTGGCAACCTGGGGATCACCGGTCAGGCCCTGGCATGGCTGACTTCTTTCCTCTCTGATCGACCCTCCCAGGTTCAACTTGGGTCCTTCCTCTCCTCTATCTCCATCTCTACCTGAGGTGTTCCCCAGGGGTCTAACCTCTCTTCCTGGCTGTTCAACCAATACCTGTCACTTCTTGCCCACCACATTGGTGCGCTCTGTCCCAACTTCCAGTGCTATGCGGATGACACTCAGCTCATTTTCAGGCTACCCTCAGCAATCTCTTCTCCCTCTCTCATCTCTGATGGTCTGTCTGCCATCCAGGAGTGGTGTACCGCAAATGATCTCTGCCGTAATGCCAGTAACACCGAAATTCTCCTCATTGGCACACCCATTCTCTCCTTTCCTGTCACCCTCTGGCCAGACTCTCTTGGCCCTCTTTCTGGTCCTACCTGTGAGGCTGAAAACCTTGGGCTCATCTTCGACTCCACACTCTCCTTCTCTCCTCACATCTCTGACGTCTCTAAGAAGTCACACTACCAGCTGCACCTCCTCAGAGGCATTCTTCCTTTCCTCTCCTTCCCCCAGAAGCTCACTCTCTCCAGAGCCATGGTTCTCTCTAGACTGGACTATTGCAACAGCCTCTTTCTAAATCTGCCTGTTTCTTCTCTGCGCCTTCTGCAACTCATCCACAACAGAACTGCGAGACTTGTCCTTGGCCTCAAGCCCAGGGATCGTATCTCTCCAGGACTGAAATCTCTGCTCTGGCTCCCAGTGGCTGCAAGGATTAAGTTCACAACCCTCTGAATTGTCCATAAGGCCTTCTGGGGCCTGGGGCCTCAATACCTTCAACTCTATCTTCCTAAATATCTTCCTTCTCGAGCTCTTCGCTCATCCGCCTCCAACTCCCTCAGGGCCAGTCGCTTCTCCAAGCAACAAGGTGGTGGTAGATCTCTTTCTTCGGCTTGGTCCTCCCTCTGGAACAGCCTCCCTGCATCCCTGAAACTTGAGGAGAATCATCTCTGGTTCTGGAAGAACCTCAAAACCTTTCTCTTTGCTTTTGCTTTCTCCCCTCCTCTCCCCTGCTGACTTCCTGGCTGAAACTAAAATTGCACTGGTTACCTGGCCACCCTCTGATCTCGGGCCCAGGTACCCTCCCCCACCAGTCGCACTCCTGCACTGCCTTCCTGGCACTTAGGGACTGTTTTCTGTATCCCTACAGTCCCACCACCAGCACTTGACACCTGATGTTTGCACTTACCCTTGCACTTGCCTCCTGCTCGCCGTACTTTTACTCTTGTTATTTATTTTTTATCCCATTCACTGCACTGTCCCCTCCCCCTTCCCCCACCGCACTTCCCTCCTTCCCCTTCCCATGCACTTGCACAATCTGAATGTCACCTGGACTAGTAGGATTGTTGCCTGTCTTCCCTCTGTTCCCCCTCCCGTGCCTTGTGGCGCCTTGAAACACTTGTGTATAGGCGTTGTATAAATGCCATATCATATCATATCATTTCATATCATATCATGGTTTAGGATGGCTGCATCCTGAGCTCTTATGCTCACACCAGCAACAAGAGACAGGGACCTAGGCTCTTATTTGATCGCCATCCCTACCCCTCCGCCCGACCCCCTCACTTATAACCGGAGACATCTGTACCATTCTATGTGCAGTTTAGATTTTGGCCTTTCACTTAACTGCAGCTCAATAGTCGGCTAAGGCATTTCTGATTACTGTCCTTGATAATATCTCTATTTATTTTTAATGAGTGTATGCAGTGCGTGCATATATGAGAATGGCTGGATCTCGGCAGAGCCTCTACATTGGCCCACAGAGACCTTTATCTGGAAAAAGTACCAATTCTGCCCTTGATCTTTGTATGTAAAAAAAAAAAAGATATAGATAATGCTGAAATAAGGGACCCCAATCAGACCTGAGAATGTGGCTGCCACCCCACAGAATACTCCTTATTCATACCACTGGTGCCAGGGCGCCATCACTGTAAACTGCATGCACATTGCACCAGACATCCTGACTGGGTAGGATTGGGCAGATGGGGAACCAAACCCGCTTTGTGCAAAGTAGTAAGATTTCTGATGAGACACCCTACCTAGGGACATGTCTCATCAGAGACCCAGAAGGAAATTATGCATTGGAACCTTATTTCCCTGGCATATGTCCAACTGCAAGTTCCCGCCTTTTGATGTATTCAATGTTCTCTCTGGATTCAGCCAGACTGCTCTCTTCTGTCAGCTTTTGAAAAAAATGTTTTTATGTTCACCCAAGCCCTTGCTTTCAAATACAATGGGCCTCATTACGAGGTTGGAGGCAGCCATGGCGCTTTTAGCGCCATGGCTGCCTCCAAAATCGTTCCGACTTAAGTCTGGTGGATGGAGCAATTACCGGTCCATTCCGAGGTCGGCGGGACTGGTAATTCCCCATTCACCAGAGCCATTCCCCATTCCCATTTGAGCCCCCATAGGGCTCAATGGGAAGGCGGCAATAATGGTACCACAAATTGATCCCTTTTAGGCATTAAGGAAGGACCCGCAAAGGGAACTCGTAGTAGGGCAGTAAGGGATTACCGGCACCGGTGCCCTTACCGGTGCCGGTAATCCCTTACCGCCCACCTCGTAATGAGGCCCGATGTTTTGCAGTGTTTCAAAGTTCACATGGACTTCTAATGAGCATCTGTGCCAGTCTCAGATCCACCTCTGCTAATGCACACATATCAAGCGGTTTTTCTGCATTCCTACTTCACAGAGCCAGGCTGAATGGATCCGGGATTCATTATGTGGCATTAGCCGACAGCCTAATTGAGATGGCTTTCTATTAGCAGTCAGAGTGATTCAGTTTGTTCAAGTGGTGACTGACACCAGACGTAAATGATTAAATGTCAACTTTGCGCAGGGAGATAATTTACAATTAGCCATACATACACAATCGTTCTGCTTTCAATTAACGCATACCTTGCACCTATTCTCTGAAGTGCTATGCTTTAAGTATATTTACTTCACACATAAATGTCCTTAATGGAACAATTTCATTTGAAACCATTGTATCTACTAAATAAATACCATAAGTGGCCTTGCACACTGAAGCTGTGAGGTGTCCATATCAATCACATTACAGTTCAACGGACAGGCAGACTCATTTTATGATGGGGCCTTTAATCAGCTGTACCATTCCTTTCTGAGGAAATGGGATACTGCACTGATTAATTGTAGCTAACAGGCAATCCCATTAGGTTCTAGCCTTTAATGGGCTATTATCACTTTGCATTACTGCGGTCAACAGATCAACTACATGAACCCTTTAAACAAATTTGCTCTGCAAGTGCAATGCCAGCTTTGACAATGTATCTCAATGGTCAACATTGGTAGAGGCAACGTTTGTGTCTTACGTCTGTATTTAGCGTCTGCAGCTGCTGCCACCGCCACCAGGGCGTTTATCATTTCTTCATGTGCCAGTAATGCCAAGGCTTTTCTCTAGCTGCATGTTAGTTCTGTAGGGACAGCTGTGAACTTGCCATTTCAAGATCATAATGATTTTTGTGTTGCATACCTGCTTCAGATATATGGTTGCCTGCACTGTCTGGCTTTGATGTCTCCGAGAGTTTAACACAAAATGGAGGCTAAATCCGTTTAGACTATTTCCAATGCAAAGACTTCAGTTATTTCTGATGGCATAAGAGCTGAAGCATTACTTCTTAATATGTATGTCTGAATTTACTTCAATTGGAAATATGTTGCAAGACATGCCTGGGTGCAGATCTCATCAGACCTGAACATACAGGAAAATCAAAATTGCACAACACTACATTTATACATGTTTTGGTTATTGGCCAGTTTAATTATTTCTTGAAGCGACATTTGTAGAGAGTAAAGAATTGTGATTTGTGTTTTTTTAAACTAATTTGTGTAATTGATTTGAGTAACAAGAAGTTAGTGTTGAGCCACAAGGAAAGTGGCACGTGTAGTTCAGTGTGATTTCTATTACTTTTAATTTAAATAAATATAGATATATTTCCTGTACAGCAGCCTGGTTCTTGGCTCATTGGTAGCTCAGCGGAAGGGATAAAAGGGGCGTGATATGCATCTGAAGTAGGGCTGAAGAAAATAATGAATTAAACAGTTTGTTGTGTCACACCTTGAGTGGGGAGGGAAGGAACACCCTGTGTTGAGGGTGGTCTCTCAATAAACCATTCCAAACAACAGATATATATACTCCATAGGTTTTGAGAGAGGAAGTTTGAGCAGTGTTCTTTAAGCATTTCCTTTCTATAAGGTCCAGGGCATTACCATGTTTAGTTCGTTTACACATGATTTTAACAAATTAAATTACAGAGAATGCTGTAATAACGAATATGTTATAACGCAAAATATCTAATTTTTTATTTGTTTTTATTTTGGGGGGTCACCCTCCAACCCCCCTGTTTCCCTATGCTTTTAACACTTTACCCCAAACCCCTCCCCACCCGTTTTAACACCTTACCCCACCCCATATACATCTTAAACAAAAATTCGTTTTTTTTGTTATAACATTTTTGTTATTACGGCATTCTCTGTAATTGAATTCGTTAAAATCACTGCTTCCCGTTTAATTCCCCACATTTCCACAGCGTATGTCATCATTGGTAGTATTTTGGTGTGTAACCTTTAATCACAGCGCCAACTGCATAGCCACCATGTTTTGCTGAAAGGCATTTTGAGCAGGCGCGTCTGTAGGTTTACTTTTAGTGTGGTGCTCTGCAGTTGCCCCCCCCACCTCAGCTTGTGATTTATACTCGGTGGCTACCGCGACAAGTTGCTTTAAAGTGTAGCCACAGGTTTTTTGATTCCTCCTGTCAGGGTAGAAGGCCATGATCTTGGTTTCCCCGATGTGAATCATTAGGCCGTTTAGAAGGATTCAATCCATAGGGAGTGTGGTTCATGATTCATTAAGTACAACATTTATTACAGATGCTGGGTAATTCCATCAAAGAAGTTAGACAGTCCAGGTCAGCTTTGAACAGTTGCTATGAATGCTGCTGTTTAAATGATTACTTGTATATTTCTTCATGTTTTTTAAATGCGATCTATGCCTACACCTGCCCCACTGATATTTTACACAAAGCATTCCATTACTTTGCCATTTATTTCAGTTGTTGGGACCACAGCTGCACCAACAATCTGAAGAATGAGGACATTTGCAGCAAGCTGATACTCCAAATGCACACATCGCACACTATCGAAGTCCTTGAGCATTTTACAGCGGCTAAGCTTGCGTTTTGTGGACATTCGGGGCTTATACTATTCTATGAGGGACTTCTTGCACTGCCCCTCCGTAAACTGAAGTCAATTTGCTAATATTACCTGTCAACATAGAAACGTTGCCTTTGTTCAGTAAGTTCTCCTTCCAAAGTTCTATCTACAATCTGACATTAGCACCTGTAGGGCAGCTCCCCCTGCCGCCATCTTCCCCCAGCCCCTAATCCTTTTTTACAAATATTTAATCCCTCCTCCCTGTCCCCAACTTACCTTATTGCGGCTACGGCGGCACTTGCCGCCGCAACCGCCCTTCCTCTCTGCGCAGAACAGCTGCCATGGAAATGGAAGAGAGGCTCTGGTGGGAGCACCTCTTCTCTTTCCATGGCGGCCATGCTGGTTAAGGATTTTCCTTCATACAATGGGATGCTCCGCGCATCCCGTTATAGGAAGGAAATCCTTTTTTTTAGCACCCAGGGTTGCCGCTTAGGTAACCTGCGGTGCTAATGGCCCTCCGGATCGGGTGTTAACGCCACACTAGAATGGCAACCTAGATCATACATTGAAATGCAAACTGCAGAGCTTTAATCAAGTATATGCAAAAAGGACGAGCAGACTTGTCCTTAACACTTAGGGGTTCAGTAGTAGGAAAACTTTGGAGGGTCACTGCAGTAAAATGGTAATCATTGACTAAAAATGATTTTAAAATGCTGTTTGAATAAAACTGTATTAAAAAAGCATTGTAAATCTTCCAGAGCCTTGTGATGAAAGAATGATCACGCCTTCTGAACCAGTGGCTGCTCCGCAAAGCTCTTCCTGGACATTCTGTGTGGTACAGTTTCATGGTCTTTCATATTTTCTAGCCACTTAGAAATTCTAGGATAGTCAAATTAAAACTATGATCTATCTGCTTGACCAAATGTAAGAGATTAAATGGGAGCTCTCTTCTAGTACAGGAGGCTACCCTTCCGAACTGCCTTCTCATCGCACCTAAGGTTTGGGGCTGATTTCTCAACATTGTGAGCAGTTTGACAAGGCACCTCCTGCAAATCTATGAGGCTGTAATTCCCCAAAACATGTGCACAAGATGCCTGACTGCTCTTGCCGATTGCTAGCGCTTCATAACCCTAGACAATTAGCTAAGAGCAGTCTTGCCACTTGCCAAACACATGACAGGGGCTGGGCTACTGTGAGCTCTCCCTACTGGTTCTTAACCACTGATGTGACATGTATCCGTTGTGATATTTTCTATCTGGCCGCAAACTATTACTCTTACTTTGACCACCATCCACTAGTGACATTTCATCCAAATCAAAGGGGTAGCAGAAATGATATCGCAATCCATTTGCCCGCTGTCCTCTAATGACTTCCAGGAAAGGGTTTTATATGACCTATGAATGCCTTGACAACACAAAAAGAGATGTTTCACAGTATGTTATTGCCATACAATCACGGGAACTTCTTACAATGTTCACAATAAGGTTAGACATGATAACTCACCTATAGATCTGATAGGAGCAGATAAAAGGCTGGCACTGGGACTGCCGGGTGAGAATAGGGGCTCACATTTGCAACCAATGAGACCCCTAAATGAATGTCTAGTCATCGGTTACTGTGCCACAAAATGTGTAGCCAACCAAGTCCTTGTTTTCTCAATGTGGGAGGGGACACGTGTTCTTGTCTCCAAAACACTAGGTGCTAGAGGGTCCTGAGACAGCTCATTTGAATGTGCAGTCTCTCAAACATATGGATAGGTTCAGAAACCACAGGGGTGTAATCTAACTTTAGTTAATGGATTCCAGCCACCGCACTCACGTGACCAGTGTCCCTGGGTCTACAGACTGTGTTCGTCCTGCATCAGGCACAGAAGTCAATAGCTATACTTTCTGATTGATCTGTTTCAAACTGCTCTTATTTCCCCTATATGAAACAAATAGCCGTTTTACTTGTTTTAAACTTTCCCTCCTCGCATCACGAGAAGAAGAGGAACAGGCAGGTATCCTAGTTTAGTAATCTGTGGCGCGCTTCCTAAATTCGTTTCTTGTTATTCATGCACGAAGGTAGAGGAAAGAATACACATGTGTAGGACCTTTCCCTCAAACAGTGAGGTAAAGTCATGCAAGAACATGGATTCTTTTTTTAAAATTGTATTATTGATATGGTTGGATTACAACCTTTCAATATTAATTACAAAAATGGAACATTTCTTCATACGGAAAAACAAGAAGAAGAATGAATACATAAGTAGATCAGTGTGCAAGATGTCAACATTTCATCATAATTACTAAAAGGAAGACTATAAATAAAGTCAAGTAAAAAGTGACGAATGTGAGTCAGTGGATTGCACATAATTGCATCAATATACATGATGTAAACATTTCATCATAATAACACAAGACAATAATTAGTCTCGTGTTAAAAGTTACACAATTTTTTTGTTTTTTTTGTTTATTAACCTGTTTAAGGTTTTTTTTACAAATCTGTGCTGTGGTGAACTGTGTTTGTGCTACTTCTAAGAAATTAGACCCACAACACCACTCTCAAATTTCCTTGAAGGTCTCTTGCTGGTTTTGCAGGCGACAAAGTACTGTCAATGGCTAAGTTATACAATGAGCCAAGGAATTGTGGGGTAATGTGAATCATTTCAATATAAAAGAGAATAAAAACTGCAGCATGATTTCATTGGATGCATTCACAGACAGCCAGCATCAACTGATGCTGAGTAGTTGAATCTAAGAAGAGCCCAGTTGCATTCAGATAATGTTATCGACATCTAAATTCAGAGATTGTAAAGAATTCATGGCTGCAAAGATTACAGCATTGCGATCGCTTCTAAGAACACTGTTCCATATTGTGTCATGTGAAACACATCTCTAGTTCTGATATAGGCCTTCTAGATGGAGTCTCCGTCTAGGTGTCAGTGCGGCGCAATACATAACAAGATGTTTACGTGTTTCCAATTCTGAGGCGACTCTACAGAACCTACAGGTTCGGAGTGATTTAGCTATATTATGCATACGTCCCATGATTTCACGCATAGGCCACAGGTTGAGTCTGAAGCGTAGATACATTGATCTCTATATCGCGGCAGGCAGCAAAATGAAGTAGCGCTCCGGGCTGTGCAATGGTTTATCTAAAAAGTTATTTCTTATAAAATCAGGCGAGTGCATGCACTGTTGTCGTGTGGCAATCCAGTCTAGGAGCCACAACTTTTTCTTTGCACGATTAGGGTTTGTTCTTAATCGATCTAAGGAAGTTCCTGCTGCTGTCATCATGTCTACAACATGCTTTTTCCAGGGTTTAACATTCTTAACCAAGGTTTTAAATATTTGGCCAAAATAAATAGCAAAGAGCCTTCAGTGTCATTTACATTAGACTTTTTGTATAGATTCAAGATTTTCTAGGTGCAAATCGCACTCAAGGAAAGAAGATAAAGTTATTGACGAACTATACACATTGGTTGACTGGTCGGCTGGGGCAATATCTTTTTCCAAAATTGATCTTCAAGCTTGTTCCAGAAGGAGGAGTCTTGGTGGGTCCTAGTCGCTGCACCATAAATTTGTTTGTTTGTTTGTTTGTTTGTTTATTTATTTATTTGGTAATGCGCGCCTAACCCTTACGTAGCCGGGCGCTACAGTGTACAAGAAATCTTAAGCTTATTACAATATTTGGCATGAGTATAAAGAACACATAGGCAAAAAACAAATATATGCAAGAATATATACAAACATATGTACAAGTACAAGGCATATCATATATGGGCTAGGTAGGTGGGGATGCATGCTCGGCTATCTTAGTATGGAGACATACATGGAAGCAGAGGTATGGTAGGGGCCAGAGTGGGAGTGGACTCGGTGTTGGTCAAGTTATGTGTCATTGGCCCGTAACCATTTAATTACCTTGTGTCTGAATTTAGGGTATGGTTGTTCAGTTCTGAGGTCGAGGGGTAACTCCTTCCAGCAGTGAGCAGCTTTGACAGGAAAATTAGTTCCTCCCGCGGTCGAGCGTTTAAACCTTGGAGTCACTAGTTTAAAGGTGTTATCAAATCTCATGGGTCGCATGGAAGTTTTCCTCGTGATTTTTTCCATTAGGTACGGGGGTCTAGGTTGTTCAGGTTGTTCAGACATTTAGAGGTGAGGTAAAATGCTTTGAGTAGGATTCTGTCCGTTATTTTTAGCCAATTAACCTCTTTCCTGAATTTAGTGACATGCTCTCTGTGAGGGATGTTTAGTGCTGCTCTCAGGGCATTGTTCTGCAATCTTTGAATTTTGTCTATGATGTATTTGTTTGCTCCTGAGTACAGGGCATTGCAGTAGTCTAGCCTAGACATGATGAGAGCATTGGCTAGAGTGATGCAGCTAGCACTGGAGAGGTACGGCCTGGATGCGCGGATGAGTTTGCAGGTGTAGTTGGTGGAGGAGGCGAGGGAGTTAACTTGCTTCTTGAGAGTGAGGGAGGAGTCCAGATAGAATCAAAGGGTTTTAACCACAGACATCACCTTGATAGGGTTGTTATCAATGCTGAAGGATGTGTAGTTTGGGCTTAGTTTTTGGATATTGGTTTCGGAGCCTAGGATTAGTATCTCCGTTTTTATCGTCATTCAGGCAGAGGCCATGTGAGGCCATCCATGCCTGAATGAGGGTGTATATCTTGTTGACCAAGGCTGAGTCTGCCTCGAAGTCGCCCGAAAGGGGTATGAGGATCTGGGTGTCGTCTGCGTAATTTGTGTAGGTGACACCCAGTCTGTCCAACTTGTCAAACCAAGGATTGGTGAAGATGTTGTACATGGTAGGGGAGACACAGGATCCTTGTGGGACACCACAGGTTATTTTGATGGGGTCAGCAGAGTCGGAGGTCGAGAAGACTCGCATAGTGCGATTAGCTAAGAAGGATCAGACCCAAGCTATGGCATCTCCGGTGAAGTTGGCGGCCGATTCAAGGTGGTTGCATAGGACTGCATGGTCCACCAAGTCGAAAGCTGCCGACAAATCCAGTAGGAGGAGCAAGGCTGTTTTTCCATTATCCTTTAGTTCCTCAATTTGTGTCTTGAGGTCTAACAGAGCTGTTTCCGTACCATGGAGTGGGCGGAAGCCAGATTGCCGAGAGCCAAGCAGGTGGTTAACTTCCAAGTAATCCTGGATTTGTATGTAGGCAACTCTGTCTAGGATTTTAAGTAGAAATGGCACAGTGGTGATAGGTCTGTAGTTGGTGGGGATAGTGGGGTCCAAGGTTTGTTTTTTCAGTAGTGGGAGGACCCATGATTCTTTGAGGTTGGTGGGTACCGTGTTGGATTTGAAGGAGGACTTTATGAGCTTGGTAATGAAGGGAGCTAAGTCCCTAGCTGCATCCTTTATTATTTGTGCTGGGCAGGAGTCGCCCTTGCAGTTTGAAGGTTTGAGGGACAGTATTATTTTTTCTGTGTCAATTATGGAGATAGTCTTGAATCTGAAGGGTGCGGTAGACTTATTCTCCTGAGGCTGGGGTATTTGTTGGTTCAAGGGTGACAGTGTGGCTTTTTCTTTTGCAATTTTGCATTGAAGCGAGGAGATTTTGTTAGAAAGGGCGTTTTGTATGTTAGTGAGCAAACTTTGTTTTTAGGGGCATTATCGAATAACTCTTTAGTATTAGAGTTAGCTTTCGCGATCCTGTCGTTAAAAGTGTTCTTCTTGGTTTTGATTATTTCCTTTTTGTACAATTTGGCAAATTCAGTTAGGTTATTTTTGTTGTTTTCAGTGGGTGAGTGGCACCAGATGGATTGGAGCTTTCTTTTTTGTAGTCTTAGAGATTTGAGGTGGGGCGTAAACCAGGCATTTAGGTGGGCTTCCTGTTTAGCTTTGCGCAGTTTGATCGGGGCAGTTGCGTCTAGTGCTTTGATCATAGCATCATTGAAAGTATTTACTAGGGCGTCAGGGTTGTTGCTTTCCAATCCAGATAAGGCTGGAAGGAGGAGAGGGATAATATTTTCAGCAGTCATATCCTTCTTGCTTCTGGTCGGGATATGGGGAACCATGTTGTTGATTTTGGGGCTAAGGAGATCTAGTGTGGCGGAGAAAGTTATTAGATAATGATCAGTCCATGTTTGTGGAGCAATATCTGTAAAACTGATATTGCAATTCAGTTCAGATACCCAGTCGAGGGTCCTTCCTTTGATGTGGGTAGGGGATAGGACTTTTTGATCAAGCCCGTGGTCCTTGAGCAGGGCTGCAACTGACTCTGTGTGTTTATTGTCAGTTTCATTAAAGCCGAGGTTGAAGTGTCCCAGCAGTAGGGTTTGTGAATGGTCTTTGGTGTTGTTGGCTATAAGGCTAGTTAGATCATCTTCAAAGGTGCCTAGTGGGCCAGGAGGTCTATATATCAAGTGGATTGAGAGTGTGCGATTATTAGAAAGGGACATTTTGGCTGTGAGTGTTTCACAGGAAGAGTAGGAGACTGACGTGGCAGGTCTGATGGGAAGGGTAGATTTGAAGATGATGGCTAGTCCACCGCCTCTGGCATTTGGCCTGTCAGCTTTGAGAATTTGGTATTAATCGGGCACTGCCAGCATTACTGTTGGTCCTGCAGCCTCGTGAAGCCAGATCTCAGTTATGGCCAATAGGTCCAAGATGTCATTATTTAGGATGTCAGCAATTTCTGCGGCGTGGGCCACCACTGATCTCGCGTTAATGAGGGATCCTATTAGCGTTAAAGAGCTATTGGGTTTGGTTGTTTGACAAGTTTTAGGAGGTGTGGTATCTAGAGTTGTGTGAGTTTTAGTAGGGGTTTGAGTGCCGGTATAGGTGGATTGCTTGACTAATAGAGACAAGTTTTTTGGCTGGGCATTGGTGTGTCTATTGACATTATTCGGATGGTTTCTTACAGGTTCATAGATGCTGGGCAATCTAGACCTGAGTCTCAAGTTTCTATCCTTGGGAGGGCTAGTTTTGATAGTAAAGGCCATTATACTAAATATAACAGTGGTGAGTATTAGGGTCAGGGTGACTTTGATGAGGCAGGTAGGGGACATTTCTGTCTATGCCAGGAGCATACTGTGTGCTGGCGTCTAGGTATTTTAGTTTGGGTAGAAGATACGTTGAGTATTATGTCTAAGACGCTAATGCCTAAGACACTAATGACTTGTGGGTACAGTCAGCTAACGTTCAATACATTTAAATTGTAGAAATGCAATGAGGATGTTCATACATGTTGACATCTAGATTCGGTTTTACCGCAAGAGGCCTAAAACACTAGTGACTGGAGAGCACAAAAAAGGGTTAAGGCACTAATGACTAGGGGCTACAGTCAGCTAACATTCAATACATATGCATTTAAATTGTAGAAATACAGTGAGGATGTTCAAGCAGGCTGGCATCTAGATTCGATTTTAGTGCAAGGGGCCTAAAACACTAGTGACTGGAGAGCACTGAAAAGGGCTAAGACACTAATGACTAGGGGGTACAGTCAGCTAACATAACATTCAATACATTTAAATTGTAGAAATGCAATGAGGATGTTCATACATGTTGACATCTAGGTACGATTTTAGCACAAAAGGTTTAAAGCACCAGTGACTGGGGAGTACAGTGTACAAATATTCAGTACGTTTGTGTTATAGGAATGCAGTGGCATACAAGACCTAGGTGTGCTGACATCTATATATAAAGGTTTCAGGGTGTTAACATCAGAGTATAATACTTCAGTTTAGATGGCAAGGCAGGGAGCACACTTATAGTAAGGTCGGATAGAGCGCTAGTGTCTAGCTACAGTCTAGTGTGGGCGGCACTAGTGGAGCAGATCTCATTACATGTTTTGTTTAGTCCATGCATTCGGATCGCAAGCATTTAAGGAAGGCATTTAAGAGCAGCATTATGAGGCAAAACGTGCAATTAGGTAGCAGGCATCACACAGGGTGTTATTAGGTGAGCGTAATTGTACGAGGCAGGTCAGATTATCCTATACTGGTGAGGACACTTGCTGAGGGTAGTTGTTTGGAAGTACCTTGAGATTTTTGGTCCGGCGAGCAGAGAAACTGGCCGACGGCTGGGAAGGCGTGGACAGGCAGAAAGCCTGACTGCATCCGGCCTTGTTGCTGGAGGCCGGCGACGCCTGCCGGCTTGCGGATTGGCTAATGAAAAAGGCAGGCGAGCCAATGGGGCAAGTCTGCAGCCTGGTGGAAGCTCAAGCAGGGAAGTAGTGAGGCTGGAGATTCCGGGCAGCCATCTTGGAATGGCGGTCGTGGCTACACATCACTGCAGAATTTTCAGAATTGCAGGGATAACGCAGATTATAGAGCGTTATGGAATCAAATGTGTCATTTAGCATCACACGGGATGGTGCGCGTTTACAGTAGCGCTAATGGCATTATTTTCGGATTTTTGGCGCGGGTAGAGGCAAGCACAGAGGCCTACCTCTAATGTGTGGGGGGAAGCTCCTGCTTCTCTCCCATGCGGCGGCGGTGCACTGCTCCAGTAGTTTTTGGGGCTCCTGCTCCCTCGATGCCTGGTGATGTGTAAGTGATAAACAGAACAACTTTCTGTGTGTAAAACTTGATTACTGGGTGTAGAGAGAATTATTCATACTTTTAAAGAATAATTCTAGCTTGTGCAGCTGCAGTAAGAATTTTCTTATCTTTATCATGTTTATATGGTAGGTCGGACGGATGATTGTTGGCATTCAACTGTAGATAACAATATTGATGGATGGTTTCAATAGGCATGCCATGGATATGCCACTTCTATTTGATGGATTTGGTGATCCGAGGTATACCACATGTCATAACTTTTGTTTTAGCTAAGTTAATGGTCAAGTGGTTTTGTTCAGCAAAATGTTCTAGGGCTGTAAGTAAATTCTGAAGGCCTTTGGGTGTTTTAGAGAACAAAAAGAAGTTGTCTACATATAAAAGCCATGGGTTGGGGTGGGTGTCAATCTTTGAAAGATCCGACACTACAGATTTTAAGGAAAAACCAATATCGGTGATGAAAAAGTAAAAAAGGGAAGAGGCTAATATGCACCACTTCTTTAAGCCATGATTTGTTGCGATGGGCTGAGATAAATTACTATCTATGGGTAGACAAATGCCTATCAAAGTTTCAGAGTGGAATCGCAACAATTAGGGCTCAAATGTAAGAGGGGCAATTAGCATCAACAAGTTTTTTAAAAAGAAGTTCTCATGGCACTGAATCAAATGCTGCTTTAAAATCAATAAAAGCTATGTAGAGGGGTTGTTTGGTTTGGAAGCTATGACTCTTTATGGCCCATATGGCAAATAGATTGATAGCCGTGCCCATAACTGGAACAAAGCCTGTCTGGTAGGTATCAAAGAGTTTTGCTTCTTTGACCCAGGTAAATAAATCCTTCAACAGTAGGTGAGCAAACATTTTGCCTGGAATATCTAAAAGTGCGATCGGGCAATAGCTGCTCGGTAATTCACGGTCGCTCTTTTTACAGTACTATGATGGATTTTTTCCATGTTAGGGATATGTGTTTTTGTTTCATGACTTTGGACAAGATGGAAACATGTATGGACGCCCTTGCTTCTGGATGAGATTCAAGCATTAAATTAGTTAAGCCATCAGGGCCCGGGGCACGAGATGTAGTTAATTTCTTGATCTGGAGCGTGATGTCCAGTTTATCAAAGAACAGATTATCGGACCATGTCCAGGGGCCTAGATTATGAGTGGATTGGGGAGTTGGAGAGCATATCATTGTTGGAAATGTTGGATTCAAACCTCTTGAAAAACCGAGTTAATCTGATACGTGGATTGATTATTTTGATATGCAGCATTAATAAATCTCAAAATATCTTGGCTGTTTTTAGAGGTAATTGCTGCTAGAATCTGCTCTGAAACTCACTGATATATTAAAGCTTGATGAGCTTTGTGCCAGTTTTTATATCTAGTCTGTTCTGTAAATTACGAATTATAGTATGCCTTTCATGAAATGGCTGATGTATCTATAACATCTCTGAAACGTCTATGAAGGGCAATCTTCTTCTTTGCAACTTCTTGGTCATAGGCATATTTGTGCGTATACAGTGGTTTCTGATTGACTGATGGTTGCACTTTGTACATTGTCATGTCGGCTACATAGAGGCCATCTTTGCGTATGATATCTGTGTATATTGAGATATTGTTTGAAGCACATGATCAAAGTCAAGTAGTTGTTCATAATCTGGTACGTCCATTCATTAACTGTAACTGTGGGGAATAACAATCAGGGCAAGCTAGAGGAAGTACCCAGGACCATTTCAATGCTAAAGGTTCGTGATCGCTGTGTAGTTGTGGGAGAACTTGGAAATCCTCAATAATATCAAGCATGTTGTTTTGTACAAATATCTAGTCAATAGTGGCATGCTGGTTCATTCTTTTCCAAGTAGCCTGCGGGGGAATGTCACCCTTGAGAGCACCAATTAACATTGCAAAGGATCTATTTTGCATCATGGAGAGCCACCTCTCTGCAGGACCATCCAGCACAGCGTGCGACTCTTCATGCAATGAATGTTTAGATCACCTGCAAGTATGGTGTACATGATGGAGGGGTCAAGTGCAATTAATTCATGCATTTGTTCCATATGTTGAAAGAAGGTGGATTCAGAAATGCCACCATGATTCAAATAGATATTTATGACAGCAGAATTGCCAGCTGGAGATTTAATTTTAACCAGTTGGATGTTGTAGTTAGGAGTAGCCCAAGGTTCTAGAGAGAGGTGGGAACACATTTTAACTGCTACTAGGAGACCAGCTGAAGGGCGGCCTCGCTTCAATGACCTGGCTTCTAGTAGAGATAGCACATATCCATGCCATGTAGGCGATGTGATGAACCAGGTCTCCTGAAGCAGTAAGATGTCATAGTGGCTAACGGGTTATATTCTAGCCATAAAAGGTGTTTAAACCCCTTTGTATTCCAGCTGACTAAACTACATGTTGTCGAACTTGAAGAGGTAAGTTGTTATGCACGATCTACCTTTCTCACACTTAGTCGATCGGATTTGTCCCACCTTGCAGAGATGTCAGGCTGAGTGGTTATAGTTGCCTCATGAACGTGATCAAAAGGTCCCTGTGTGCAAGTGATTCTTATGAATGGTTTATATGGAGAGATGGCACATCGGTCAGATTTCAAGTGACAGTGGTCCATTGGCAGGGAGTCACTATGCAGATCCTCTTGTCGCAGGATGAAGCCCATGTAATATAATGCTGACTATGCCTGATTTAATACATAGATTTACCTGTGTGAGGTCTTGATGATGTAGGAACTCAATGAAGGAAATATCCT
Source organism: Ambystoma mexicanum (assembly GCF_040938575.1). Taxonomy (NCBI): domain Eukaryota; kingdom Metazoa; phylum Chordata; class Amphibia; order Caudata; family Ambystomatidae; genus Ambystoma; species Ambystoma mexicanum. Next base: position 90,718,458 of record NC_090924.1, on the reverse strand, counting down.
ATGTACTGAATTCATCCAGACATGGTATGTCAGCGAATATGGTGAGACTGCTGCTCCTGTTCAAGGTGTAATATTCAAAGCGGCCTCCTAGACAAGATAGTATTAGATGATGAAAAGTTTTGTGATCAACCAATTTCCGATCCTTATTAGCCCTATTAGTTGTGACAAGTGCGTTCTTTGAATCATTGCTCTGAGCAAGATGAGCGGATATCTTCTGTTGGCTGATGGGGCTGCCTACGAAACTGCACCCCGGCTTAGGGGCAGGACTAATGTCAATCATAGGTTGTGCAATTTTGACTCGCCACTGTTCAAGCATAAGAAATTGATGGATGGTATGTGGCGGTGGTGTAGACGTGAATGTATATGTGAGGATTGACTAGCCTCAGAGTTAGAGTCAGCATCAAGATCAAAATCAGAAGTGCGTGGGTTAAAAGATACGTTGTGTGAAAGGAGAGTTGTAGTTGTGATCGTTTCATAAGTGGAAATACAGGCAGAAGGCTCACCATTCAGTTTTACTGCCTCTCTCCCGAAGGTCGTTGAGCGGCCCATAATTGCTGTCAGCATGTGTCGACATATCTGCAGGGTATGGCATCCTTTCGTCGCAGGATGTTTTTTCGCAGGATTTTTCTTCAATTTTTTTTCGTGAAAAAAAACATTCCATTTTTTAGGGGGGGGTTAGTAAATTATATATATGGGGTGTGGGTGTTTGGGGATGAATACAAATTAAAGATAATGGGTGGGTAGATGATGAAAAGTTTTGTGATCAACCAATTTCCGATCCTTATTAGCCCTATTAGTTGTGACAAGTGCGTTCTTTGAATCATTGCTCTGAGTAAGATGAGCGGATATCTTCTGTTTAAAAATAAATTTGATGGGTTTTTTCGTTAAAAAAAATTGCGGTAAATAAACCTGCGAAAAAACATCATGCGATGAAATGACACGGAACCATCTGCAGACGCACTATTCTGGATGATGGCCTTGCTGCTGGCTCTTTTCACTTTAGCAATCTTGAGATATTTTATTTTTGATCTGGGAAATGCTAGTTTGTGTCTTAAGCGGGGAAAAGGTAAAGCCCATATTAATCTGTGACGGCCACCCTGTGCTGATTTTGGAAGTGAATTTTAATTCTTGAAATTTTTTTGCATGAGCCTATTATGTGATTGGGGATTATTTTTAGAAATAAATGTGTAAATGAAACCAGACGTTTGGATGTTGGGGTCGCTTTAAGCAGATTTTCTCAGGGAGGAAGATGACGGTGGGTGTGGTAATGGATTTGTTGTGTACATCATTAGCTTCATTGTTAGAGGTTACCTCATCATGTATTACTGGCTCGTCAGCTGATTTTACATCACTCCGAACATCACAGACCCCCACTCGAGGGGGGTGCTGGGGAATTGGAGGACATTCATTGATTAGTATTAAGGAAGGGTCCGACATAAAGAAGGCAGACTTTATAAACGGAGTTGTGATCCCCAACAAAGGCAGAAGAAGTTGTAGGATACCGTACTAAAGGATTAATATTGTTCCCTTTTTCGATAGAGTTAGTATCAATGCTTTTACAGCAAGTATTGGACATCAGTATGCGTTGTGTGAGGTGTCCGGTCAAAGGGTCGACTTCAAATGATCGAATGGTCAAAGGATCGACGCAATAGGGCCGAAAACAAAAGGATCACATTTTTTTTTAATTCTATTTTTTTGGGGGGGTTTCGTTTAGGGGAAAACGTGGTCTATACCACAAAAACGGGTCGGGGGGACAACCCCAAAAAAAAGTTAAAAAAAAAATGTTTCGATCCTTTTGTTTTCAGTCCTTTTGCGTCGATCCTTTGACCTATAACCGTTGTGTGAGATGTTGGAGTACTTTATTGTTGCTATTTGTCTTTGCATCAGGTGTCTCGTAGAGTCGTGTTAGGGATGCAAGTGCCATGTTGATGGCTCCAAGAGTGATTTCAATCAGGTGCAAGGGTGTTTGCCTGGGAAAGGATCGCTGCGAGGAGTTGGGTTAGTGAAGGAAACAGATAGTGGAGAAGAGGCAGATGAGGTGCTGGAAAACATGATGGGAGATTGAGACAAGCCAGATGTTAAATGAATGGGGTGGGTGGTATCCATAGCATTTTGTTGTGCAGGTTCCTGCATCACAGAACGTAATCCATTCCGAGATTCATTCATCGGGCCAGGTGTTGCAACTTCGGTTTCGTGATGGGAGTTATTTTGTTGTGATTCAACACAGTTGCCTTCTATAGAGGTGGCAGCGTCATAAAGACTGGAGTTGCTAGTTGGGACCCGAATAGAAGGGTAATTCAAGGTAATTGCTTTATCAGGACTTACTGGTTTTAAAAGGCGGTCTCCGATACTCATGCAAGCTGGTGTGGGGAGCATTGGCAAGTGCACACCCAAAACAGGATTAATATCAGCAATGACCTTAATAGCGCCGATGGTCGATGAAGCAACGCAAGGTACTGCTTGGGAAGGGCAGATGGGAAGAGTAGACATAGGTAAGAAATAAGTTAAATCCGACTCCACGGAGGCTGAGTTGGCAAAGTCAATGAATACAGCATCAGAAATGTCGGCATTCATTTTGTCTTGCAACGTTGTTGCATCACTCCGGCAATAGTTGGTTGCACATGCTGAGGAGGAGTTTTTAATTTGCAAAAGTCACATATATCCGTGTTTGAGGCATGAGGAGGTCTACTAGTGCGAGCCGTTGACTGCAAGGCAGGCGGCTTGGTGCATTCGTATTTTGAATTCCTCCATGGTGCTATTGTGTTGTTGGTGATAGAAGACGGCATAGCGTTTTTTAAGGTGCATGCATACTCATGATGTCTGTTAATAAGTATGGAAGGACTGACTATGCATTAACACAATGCAACCTCATACAAACACATATAATATACGCAATACGGTTACACTTAGAAGTATACAATGGGTGTGTAGAAGAAGTGTGAGTGTAGAGGGGGGCACTCACCACCTCACCAAACTGCCTAACTGCACTCTCCAAGCACTCTGGCCAATGTGCATGCATGAATGTTTGTTTGTTTGTTTTGTTTTGTTTATTAATTTGATAATGCGCACCAAACGCTTAGGTAGCTGGGTGCAGCAGTACAAATAGACTTAAAGCTTAGTTACAGTGCATGTTGCATACATATATATATACATCTACATACATACTTTCAAGTGCATACAAGTATCCAGGCAAGATATAGTACTAGTGCCAGCGGTTACAAACATTGTGGCGGCAAGTACTTACATATTGGTTGATGCCTAGGTAGATGCAAAAGGTGCAGTAGTTATGTCCGGTGAAGCTTAGGCAGGTGCAGGATGTGCGGTGGTCGTGTAGGGAGATTGGCAAAGGGGGTAAGGAGGATCATGTTATGAGTCATTAATATGAAGCCATTTGAGTACATTATGTCTAAATTTAGGGTAAGGTTGTTCCAATCTTAGGTCAGGAAGGAGCATATTCCAAGATTGCACAGCTTTGACTGGGAAGCTGGTTCCTCCAGCCTTAGATCGTTTAAATCTAGGGATCTCGAGCAGGGATGCGTTGGCAGATCTTGTGGGGCGGGTGGCTGTTCTCCTAGTGATTTTTTCCAAAACGTAGGGAGGTGCTAGGTTGTTCAGGCACTTGGACGTGAGAGAAACTGTTTTGAGGAAGATTCTGTCCTTTATCTTTAGCCAGTGAGCCTTTATTCTGAATTTGGTAATGTGCTCTCTGTGAGGGATATTCAACGCTGCTCTCAGGGCATTGTTTTGCAGTCTTTGTAGTTTATCTGTGACATACTTTTGGCTCTCGAGTACAGGGCATTACAGTAGTCTAATTTGGACATTATGAGAGCATCGGCCAGGGTAATGCAGCTAGCGCGAGAGAGGTACGGTCTAGCGGCTCGCATAAGTTTGCAAGTGTAGGCTGTTGAGGAGGCAAGAGAGCTGACTTGCTTGTTAAGGGTGAGAGAGGAATCCAAGTAGAATCCTAGGGTTTTGACCAAGGGCATCACCTTGATAATGTTATTATCAATGTTGAAGGATGCGTAGTTTGGGCTTAGTTTTTTGAGGTTGGAATCACAGCCTAGGATCAGTATCTCAGTTTTGTCGTCATGCAGGCAGAGGCCGTGTGGTGCCATCCATGCCTGAATGAGGGTATATATCTTGTTCACCAAGGCCGAGTCCGCTTCGAAGTTGCCCGAAAGGGGTATGAGGATCTGGGTGTCATCTGCTTAGTTAGTGTAGGTGACGCCCTGTCTATCCAACTTGTTGAACAGTGGTTTGGTGAAGATGTTATACATGGTCGGTGAGACACAGGATCCTTGTGGGACTCCGCAGGATATTTGGATAGGATCGGCGGAGGCTGATGGGGAGAAGACTCTCATAGTGCAGTTGGCTCAGAAGGATTGGACCCATGCTATGGCCTCCCCTGAGAAGTGTGCTGCCAGCCTAAAATGGTTGCATAGGACTGCATGATCCACCAAGACGAAGGCTGCTGACAAGTCCAATAGGAGTAGGAGAGCTGTTTTCCCGTTATCCTTCAGCTCCTCAATTTGAGTCTTGAGGTCCAGCAAGGCTGTTTCAGTGCCATAGAGGGGTCGAAAGCCAGATTGTTGTGGGCCTATAGGTGGTTGGTTTCAAGATAATCCTGAATTTGTAGGTAAGATACTCTATCAATAATTTTAAGTAGGAAAGGCACTTGTGATGGGTTGGTATGGTGGGATAAAGGGTTTGTTTTTTGAGCAGGGGGGGGACCCAAAATTCTTTGAGGTTGGTACGCACTGTGTTAGATTTAAAGGAGGAGTTGATGAGCTTGGAGATAAAGGGGGCTAAGTCCCTGGCTGCATCCTTTATTATTTGCGTTGTCGCCTTTGCAGTTAGACGGTTTGAGTGAAAGTATGACTTTCTCTGTGTCAATAGTGGAGATGGTCTTGAAACTGAAGGGCTGAGTTGTTCTTGTTTCTGTCTTTTGTGGAGGTTGTTGATCAAAGAGGGGCAGTGTGGCCTTTTTGTTGGATATTTTGAGTTGGAGAGAGGATATTTTATTTGCTAGGGCATTTTGTATGTTGGTACACCATGTCTTGTCCTTGAGTGCATTATCTATTACTTGGATTGGTGACTCCATTTCCTGTAGGATGGAGAAGAGTTCCTTAG